>NC_069505.1:87582903-88217903 GCF_027579735.1 Bombina bombina | reverse complement strand
GCAGTTAATGCCTGAGAACGTACCCTGCACGTCCTCAGTGTGGAAAGCAGCTGGAAGCGATCCTGCTCGCTTCCAGCTGCTTTCCGGTTATTGCAGTGATGCCTCGATATGGAGGCATCCTGCAATAACGTTTGTAAGCCATCCGGTGCAGAGAGAGCCACTCTGTGGCCCTCTCTGCACCGGAGATCGGTGGCTACCGGCGTTGGTGGGTGGGAGCCGGACCGGGAGGCGGGTGGCGGCCATCGATGGCCATGTGGATCTGAAGGGGGGCGGGATCGTGGGCGGGGTGGCTGGGGGCGCGCACGGGCGCGCGCGCGCGTGCACGGGAGGGTGGGGGCGGGCGCGTGCACGGGGTGGGAGCGGGTGGGAACCGCTACACTGCAGAAAATGGGGAAATAAAAAATATAATAAAAATAAAATCTAAACAATCAGCAAGGTGGTGGGGGTTTGTTTGTGGGGGGTGGGGGGTTGGGGGAAGCTACACTACAGAAAAAAACAAAAAACCCCCCAAAAAAGCACTTTTTATTGTAAACTGGGTACTGGCAGACAGCTGCCAGTACCCAAGATGGCCCCCAATAAGGCAGAGGGGAGGGTTAGAGAGCGGTTTTGGGGGGGATCAGGGAGGTTGGGGGCTAAGGGGGGGATCCTACACAGTAGCATATGTAAATATGCTAAAAAAAAATTCATTTTTTTTTAAAAACCCTTTTATTTTAGTACTGGCAGACTTTCTGCCAGTACTTAAGATGGCGGGGACAATTGTGGGGTGGGGGAGGGAAGGGAGCTGTTTGGGAGGGATCAGGGGGTGGGATGTGTCAGATGGGAGGCTGATCTCTACACTAAAGCTAAAATTAACCCTGCAAGCTCACTACAAACTCCCTAATTAACCCTTTCACTGCTAGCCATAATACACGTGTGAGGCGCAACAGGATTTAGTGGCCTTCTAATTACCAGAAAGCAACGCCAAAGTCATATATGTCTGCTATTTCTGAACAAAGGGGATCCCAGACAAGCATTTACAACCATTTGTGCCATAATTGCACAAGCTGTTTGTAAATGATTTCAGTGAGAAACCTAAAATTGTGAAAAATTTTACGTTTTTTTTAATTTGATCGCATTTGGCGGTGAAATGGTGGCATGAAATATACCAAAATGTGCCTAGATCAATACTTGGGGTTGTCTACTACACTACACTAAAGGTAAAATTAACCCTACAAGCTCCCTAAAAGCTCCCTAATTAACCCCTTAACTGCTGGGCATGATACACTTGTGGTGCGCAGTGGCATTTAGCGGCCTTCTAATTACCAAAAAGCAACGCCAAAGCCATATATGTGTGCTATTTCTGAACAAAGGGGATCCCAGAGAAGAATTTACAACCATTTATGCCATAATTGCACAAGCTGTTTGTAAATGATTTCAGTGAGAAACCTAAAGTTTGTGAAAAAATTTGTGAAAAAGTGAACAATTTTTTGTATTTGATCGCATTTGGCGGTGAAATGGTGGTATGAAATATACCAAAATTGGCCTAGATCAATACTTTGGGATGTCTACTAAAAAAAAATATATACATGTCAAGGGATATTCAGGGATTCCTGAAAGATATCAGTGTTCTAATGTAACTAGCGCTAATTTTGGAAAAAAATGGTTTGGAAATAGCAAAGTGCTACTTGTATTTATGGCCCTATAACTTGCAAAAAAAGCAAAGAACATGTAAACATTGGGTATTTCTAAACTCAGGACAAAATTTAGAAACTATTTAGCATGGGTGTTTTTTGGTGGTTTTAGATATGTAACAGATTTTGGGGGTCAAAGTTAGAAAAAGTGTGTTTTTTTCCATTTTTTCCTCATATTTTATAATTTTTTTTATAGTAAATTATAAGATATGATGAAAATAATGGTATCTTTAGAAAGTCCATTTAATGGCGAGAAAAACGGTATATAATATGTGTGGGTACAGTAAATGAGTAAGAAGAAAATTACAGCTAAACACAAACACCGCAAAAATGTAAAAATAGCCTTGGTCCCAAACGGACAGAAAATGGAAAAGTGCTCTGGTCACTAAGGGGTTAAATAACAATAAATAGGAATTCAATACTTAAAAATTGGGGAAAATAAAAAATGAACCTTTTTTGCAGCTGTCTTTATAATCATTTCTAGACAACTAGTGCAGTTAAAGAAAAATACCTCAAAGTAGATTAAATATTTTATCCCGATTTTAGGAATACATTATACTGTATGTCTTGGTTTCCACATATTTTATAGCAACTAAAGGCCAAATACTAGGAGGATGGAATTGTTGGTTTAAATCTAAATGTTTGCAAAACTTGCTATGCTTGGAACATAAGTTTAAAGGAACATACAACCCACATTTTTCATGATTCAGACATAAGATATCAATTTAAGCAACTTTCCAATTTACTTCCATTTTCTTTGTTTTCTTGTTATCCTTTGTCGAAAAGCAGGAAAGTAAGGTCAGGAGTGTGCATGAGTCTGCACTACTATGTGGCAGCAATATTGCATCAATGTTACATATTAGCAAGAGCACTAGATGGCTGCACTAATTCCTGTCATGTAGTGCCCCAGTCATGTGCACACAACCTATCTAAATATCTCTTCAACAAAGAATAACACGAGAATGATGCCCATTTGATAATAGAAGTACATTTCAATCTTTTTTAAAACTATATTTTCTATATGAATCATGAAAGAAAAAAATTGTGCTTCGTGTCCATTTAATAGCGGTCACTGAATCCAAAACCATCACATAAAAATATTTATTTGTAGAAACAAGACATTGACCTAGAGGCATTTTGTTCCTTTATATTTAACCATTATCTCAACAAAGGCATACAATAAAACAAGAAAATACATAAAATACACTATAAAATTAAAATTTTACTATTTGTTTTTACTAGGAACAAAGTATCACAGGTCTCCTCGCTCTCTGTCAGAAGATTAGAAAGCTGACAGGGACAGAAGAAGAGGTTAAAGGGACATGAAACCCATTTTTTTTTCTTTCGTAATTTAGAGAGAGCATGTCATTTTAAACAATTTTCTAATTTACTTCTATTATCTAATTTGCTTCATTCTCTTGATATCACTTGCTGAAAAGCATATATAGATATGCTCAGTAGCTGCTGATTGGTTGCTGCACATAAAGGCCTTGTTTGATTGGCTCACATATGTGCATTGCTATTTCTTTAACAAAGGATATCTAAAGAATTGAGCAAATTAGTTAATAGAAGTAAATAGGAAAGTTGTTTAAAATTGCATGCCCTATCTGAATCATGAAAGTTTAATTTTGACTAGACTGTCCCTTTAAGGCAGTGCTTTCCAAACTGTGTGTCGGGACACACTAGTGTGTCGGCAGCAGTGTGTAGGTGTGTCCCTGCTTCAGCACAATTTTTTTTAAATTTAATTTTTGTAAACATTTTTTTGGGGTTTCTGACTTTCTGCCTGCCTGCTACGCATATCACATGGTTGACACGTGATTGATACCTAGGGTGTCACAGATCATCTTAACCTATTAGTGCAGCTCAGTGGGAACTGAAACTATTCCAGTTGGCAGCTTTGGCGGCACATAGGCTCCTGACTGCACGTGCAGTCAGTGAGTGGGACAGCAGTGTGTTTGCAGCGTGGGCAGTAGTCAATCGGATTCACCGAGCTCTGAGGGCGGCAGCTTAAACGCTAAGCTGAAGTCAGAAGTCAGTGGGGGGTTTTTTGCAGCTAACTCCCAGTAGTGCATTGCTGCTCCTGCTTTTGATATATGGATAGGAAGTGGAAGCTTAAAAATGCTTGATGATGAAATGCGAGTGTCTTTATCTAATATTCCACCAAATATTCAGAAACTGTGTTCACCCCATCAACCTCATACATCCCATTAAAATAGTAAGTAGCTATTGGTGTAGTTATTATAAACTTTTTTTTAATTCTTGCACATACATACTGTTACTTGTAAATACATTTAGTTATTATATAATTTATGTATGTGTCCATATCAATTAAAACAATTTAGTTTAACCTCCTTTTTGCTAGTACAACTGATTTACTGTGTCACAAAATGATGTAGGTCTAAAAAGTGTGTCACCAAGATGAAAAGTTTGGAAAGCTCTGCTTTAAGGTAACTGACTATAACAATGATACCATCACTTTTGGGGCACTTTATTGGGCATGACTGGACAGCCTCACTTCTGAGCTTTGCAGCATGCTAGTATCTAAGGGGCACACACACACACACATCTATCTATTTATCTATAATCTATCTAAAGCCCTGTCACTATATAAAGCCCTGATAAGACCTCACCTTGAGTATGGAGTGCAGTTCTGGGGACCAATCGCAAAAAAAAGATATTGCAGAATTAGAAAAAGTTCAGAGAAGGGCCACAAAGCTAATAAGAGGATTGGAGAATTTAAGCTATGAGGAGAGGCTAGCCAAACTGGGTCTGTTTTCTTTAGAAAAAAAGGCGCTTGGGAGGTGACATGATTACTTTATAAAAAATATATTCAAGGACCATTTACAGAGATGGCAGAAGCTCTGTTTATTCCAAGAAAATTGTTTGTGACAAGGGGTCACAATTTAAGGTTGGAGGAAAGGAGATTTAATCTCCTGCAACAGAAACGTTTTTTCACTGTAAGAGCAATAAAATTGTGGAACTCATTACCAAAGGAGGTAGTGAATGCCAATACTCTAGATACATTTAAGAATTGTTTGAATACATTTCTGTCTATAAACAAAATCCATAGATATGATTGCTAGTATTAAATGGGTCACCTTTTAGTGGGATTATTTAAGCTTAACTGGAGCAAGTATTTTAGATTTGTATAGATTGAACTTGATGTACTTCGGTATTTTTTCAACCTCATCTACTATGTTACTATGTTATTATATATATATCTCAATATATGGGCAAAAATATGTGACCATCTGACCATCACACATAATTGAGCCTAGCCTAAATCCTAATAAAATATCCAGAATCACAGATCTTGTATTAACGTTGCTTCCATAGGCAGTTTGGAACACTCTAGCGAGAGATGCAACAGATAACGGGTGAGTTTTATGCGCTATGTGCTTCTACACTTGGTGACCCGGCTCTGTGAGTTTACGTGGTCTACCAATTCATTCCTGGGGTTTTGTTGCTTCCTATTCACAAAAATAGCAATCATTGGATTGTGCAGTTGTGTGACTTATGTGCCTCTGTGAGTTAGTCAATGACACAAATTCAGTCAGCTAGTTGTATGAACATTGGGAAAAATCTGAAATGAATCTTTCAGACAAAATAAAATGTTCACCCATACACATCTCTGATTTACATGTTGCAGTTGACAAGTTAAAAAATTGAGTGATTTTTTTCCTTGGTGAAAGTCAGAGTTTTAATCTACGGGCACACTAACATGATGGTTTTTCAGGATATCTAAACTAGAACACAAGTGAAATAGATAGATGATCAGTAACCATAGTTATTAACCAGCTGTCAACCTAGGTAATCCTGAAAATCTGGGTTTTTAGTGTAACCTGTAGACTGTAATTGAGAAACACAGAGTAAGAGATCTGTTGTATCCTAGATAATCTTCTAGATGAGAAGCTTCCGATGGAACCCATGATCCCCATCTATGCAAAGAAGTGGCTAGGACAATATACATATCACCAAGTTTCTATAGATAAAAGAATAAACAGATTACTGTTATGTTTGAATAAATTATGCCATTTGCTTGGCACTGAGATCATGTATTACTAGTCCTTTAATGAGGCACAGATGATGGTCTAAACTAATGGACATAGATCTCTTAGGGTGAAACCGTATGTTGATTTACCATTTTGCTTCTGCCCATACACTCACCATCTTTCAGATTGATTGGTTGTATGTTTGAAGACTTTAATAAGTGTAATGGTATTCCTCCACAGACTTTAATGGAGCGTGAAAAGGGGAAAACTCATACCCAACAAGCTGAGCAAACCCAATCGCATTTTCTCGAGTGCTCTAATCCGACTATAAATATAAAAATTTCACATTCCAATGTTCTTAACATAGCAGAACATTTTTTTTGTATTCATAAATATATGTATATATATACACACACACATTCTAGTATATATATATATATATATATATATATATATATATATATTTAAAAATACTTTGAACATATTCTCCTACATTAAGAACATTGGAATATAAACTATTTACAGTACATTCACAGTTAAACTCTTAAATATTAATATTGCATGCAAAGGATTTGCACTTACATATGTATAAATATGTATTCATGTGTTTTATGTATATATATATATATATATATATATATATATATATATGTCTGTAAATGCATCTATACATATATAAATACATAAATACACATGTACACACATACTGCATATACAGACATATATATATTTAGACATGTACAGTAGATGTATGTATTTCTATGTTAAAGCTCTTTGCAGACCTCATATTTGAGACCTCATATTTTTGAGCCCTTATAACTTTTTTATTTTTATTATCAGTGCTATTATGATTTTAACAGTACTTTAAAAAGTATTTTTGAGCCCTTATAACATTTTTATTTTTATTATCAGTGCTATTATGATTTTAACAGTACTTTAAAAAGTATTTTTGAAGTTTTTCCCCCACTTTTTTCGTCTCACATAACAGTAAACTATAGCTCTGATGGCACGCTATACAGACACATTTTAAATTTGATTGTACTCAAGCAAACGCGTTTGCTTCCAACCTGTAATATGAGCGCTACTTCCGATGCCCGCAAAGACCCGCAATAAACCCCTTTTTGCTTACATTCAAAAGTTAGCATGCCACTCATAACCTAACCCGATATGTGGTGGTGTTATTGTTCATAGCAGTGATTGCAGTTAAATTCTTTAAGCATTACAAGTCGGAGAGCTTGTGGCACTGGTAAGAGGATTGTAAGGTTAAGGCATGCAGGCTGAGCATATCTGTATATCTTCCGTTGTGGTATTTTCACTCACATCTGGGCTAAGCAGGACCAAGGCTGGTATACTGAAGAATGCTGGAACACAGGCTGAACCTCACAGGAACACAACAAACAAATGGTCAATATTGCTCTTAAGTATTTGACCCATAAGATGGAGTAGATATAGGGGAGATCCCACTGAAAACTGGATACAGACAGCAAATATCCAGAAGCAAATACATCTAGTGGCTCAAAGTAAGAACACAGAGCTTGTGAGTCAGGTGTCATGGGTTTAAATTCATCCAGGGCTTTGCCGTAACAATGTACTAGGGTTCTTGTTGTGCACTCCTTCTGGATTAACTTCTGGGTTAACTTCCAACAGTTATTGCAGAAAATGGGCTGTGCTTGTATGGTTCTTACCAAATTGTTTGAGGGCTGGTATTATTTGTTATATAACTTGTTCCACCCAACTCCCCTCCTCTGGGTTCTCACCCTCCTTTCCCTATGATCTGGGTGATCTCCACATGCAGCTGTTGGCATTTAGGTAAATAGCTTCCTTAGGGTTGCTAGCAGCCATACTAATATGAGACAACTTATATTTACCATTAAAAAAATTAAGTATTGTAATCATATTGACCAAAGGTATCTGAATTTTGGAACTTAATATAATTTATAAGCTAGATCTGAATAGTTAAACAATTGCATTTAATAAAGGCACACATATTTTAATACAATGCCTTTTACTTATTTAATTTAAATAGTTTTTTATTATTACCCATAAAACATCAACAACATTACTGTGACAGAGAGAAGAACATGTATCAAATTACACAGGCCAAACATGTTAAGACTCTCAAATTCCACAAGATATATGCACATATAACAGTTGGAAAAATGACTCGTTGTAGAGGAGACCTCTCACTGCAAAGTCTCTTAAGTGTCCAAAAGCATAGTGTCCCAAGTAGTTTTACAGAAAGATCTATAACTCAACCATCGAGGACCCATGCCAGCACAAGCTTTGTCATTGTCTGTTTAGCTATTGAATGGGCAATTGGTTTTCGACACATGCTCCCTTAAAGCTTCTTATCATTTTCTCAGATAGTGAAATATTCTCATAAGGGAGCATCTTTATATTGGGGGTAACAATGTTAAACATTTTTGATCACATCAACTGCTATAACTTAACCACAAACGTTAACTCTACTGATAACCTGGAACACAAAAAATAAAAATAAAAAAAGTAAAAAAGATAATAAAAAAAAAAGGAAATAGTGTTTCGTCACTGTACCTTTATCTCCTATGTTATCTCAAGATATCTTGCTCATCTAGCCTCGTTATTTAATATCCTATTCAAAGCTGTCAATTATCTTTTTATCACCTCTATCTTGGCCTTGTTTGCCCTTCCTTCATCTTGCTGCATTCTCAACTGCTCTAGATCTCCTGTATGTATTACTCTCCATTATCCAATAATACCAGATCTTTTGAAATTGGGTTTCTGTATTCTGTATAAATGCAGCTGACTCATACATCAAATATACCGAATGGATTCTAGCTAACACTTCTGACCACGATGGAGTGTCAACCTTCCAATACTTAGCTATGGCTATTCTCGTCGTGGTACATAAAATTCTAATGAAGGTGTTGATATGTTTGTTAAGTCTCGGTATGTTTTCATGTAGCAGAGCCTGAGCAGAGGTGAGAGAGATTCTTTCATCTAATACCCTACTCAGCAAAGAGGACAACTCGTTCCACACACTCCTAACCTTTGGACACTCCCACCACATGTGGATATATGATCCTCGTATCCCACAGCCTCTATAGCAAAAGTTAGAACTCTCATTTCCCATACGGGCAGTCTTAATAGGTGTCAAGTACCATCTGTAGGATGTTTTAAGCACGTTTTCTCTGAGATCAGCACTGACAAGTCCCTTACTGGCCTGGTGCAGAGTCTGTGTCCATTTATCTAGGTCCAGTTCTTTATCTAAGTCTGTTTCCCACTGTAACATTAACCTAGTTTTGGTGTTGGCTCTCGTTTCTTGAATGGAAATGTAAAGTCTAGAGATCGCTCTTTTGGACCTAGTAGTTGAAGTGCATAGTTGTTCTAACAGTTTGCCGATTACAAGCTGTGTGTTGTGAGAGGTATGTCTTTATGGCTGAGGTTATCTGAAGGTATAGAAACCATTGGAGTGGAAGAGGATCCAGTCTCTGCTGTAGCTGGGTGAAAGTCATTATCCTACCCTGGAGTTGCATGTCAGCCACCCTGTACAGCCCCTTGTTCTCCCATTTCTTAATATGATGCCTAAACTCCTCATGTATGATGTGGAATAAACTTCCTCAAGAGGTAGTAGCAACAAACACTGTGGGGGACTTTAAAAATGCATGGGACAAGCATAGGGCTATCCTACGAACTAGATAAGTTTATACTGTTAGGTAAGGTCGGGCAGACTTGCTGGGCCTATGGCTCTTATCTGCCGTCAATATCTATGTTTCTATGTTTCTATGTTTCTTCAAGGGCCTTATCACTGTGTGTGCGGGGAGTAATATCCCTGTGTGACTCAATAGTTTCCACTGGTGCCTAGAATATTGCGTGATTCTATTCTGATTCAACTTGCGATCACTATAGGTTTCATCCCGCCAGAGTATATCATCTGGGTTCTCTTGTCCCGCCAGTTCTGCCTCTAAGGCAGGCCAAAGCACTTCACTTTGCTTTCTACTTAGGATTGAGTCTTGGGCTAACCTTGCTGCTTTATAATAATCTAATAAGTTTGGGGCCCCCACTCCTCCCAATAGCCTATGTCTATTTAGAATTTGACGAGGGATTCTCGGATGTTTGTTGTCTCTCAGGAAACTATGAATGTCTCTCTGTAAGTTTACTATATCTGGGGTCACAATCTTAATTGGAAGCACCCTGAACAAATAAAGAATTCTGGGCAGAATCGTCATCTTGACC
Organism: Bombina bombina; assembly: GCF_027579735.1. Lineage (NCBI taxonomy): Eukaryota > Metazoa > Chordata > Amphibia > Anura > Bombinatoridae > Bombina > Bombina bombina. Next base: position 88,208,026 of record NC_069505.1, on the reverse strand, counting down.
ACGGATAGTCTACCATACCACGAGAAACCTAGTTTACCCCATTTTCTCAAATCTGATCTTATGGTTTTAAGCATCGGGCTATAGTTTGCCTCATATAACTTAGACGAGTGTGTTGTCAGTTTTATACCTAAGTAATTAAGCCCATTCGGCACCCATCTGAAATCAAAATTGGCCTCAATTAGTTTTATAGTGTGTTTTGGTAATGATAACGGGAGTGCCTCACACTTCTCTGCATTAATTTTGTAGCCTGATATCTGAGAAAATGAATGTATTGCTTGGTAAACATGAGGGAGCGATACCAATGGCCTGGAGATAGTAAGCAGCACATCGTCCGCAAATAGAGTGATTTTGTGATTAAAAGTACCTACTTCCAGACCAGTTATATCTGGGCAGTTGCGTATATAGGCCGCCAATGGTTCAATACAGATTGTGAATAATAAGGGTGAAAGTGGGCATCCCTGTCTTGTTCCATTTAGAATGGGTATATTATCTGATTGGTGTCCAATTGCCCTGACATGTGCTGTAGGTGATGAGTATAACCCTTTAATAGCTTGTAGAAATCTATCCTTGAAGCCTAGTTCTGTCAGCAGTGTTATCATATACCTCCAGTCGACCCTATCAAATGCCTTCTCCGCGTCCAACGAAAGGATCAGAGAAGGCACTTTGTGGTCCCACAAAAAGTCTATAATAGATACCATTCTACGAATATTGTCTGGGGCTTCCCTATCCTTAATAAATCCTACCTGATCGGGGTGTATTATTCTAGGTAAAATATGTTTCAATCTGTTGGCCAAAATTTTTGTTACTACTTTAAGATCTTGGTTGATTAGGGAGATCAGACGGTAGCTAGAACAAAGAGTAGGGTCCTTCCCTTGTTTTGGAATAACCACTATCTTAGCTCGTAGCAATTCTGGGGGTATCTCTCCTCCTTCCATTATGTGATTCGCAAACACCAATAAGTGGGGGATTAAGATGTCTTTGAACGCTTTATAATATTCTCCAGAGAATCCATCAGGACCCGGAGCCTTACCAGGCTTAAGGTCCTTAATGGCTTTAATCACCTCTGCCTTTGTAATTTTGGAATTCAGAATTGTGTTATCTTCGTCAGTGCTTTTAGTAGGAAAGACCTAAACAGTTCTCTTGTTTCTAACGTCTGTTGCACCTTTGTGTCATCATATAAATCTCTATAAAACTGGGCAAAGGCGTTAACAATTTCTTGAGGATGGGAGGTTAATTTGCCAGACATAGTCTGGATAGTCGGTATGGAGAGAGTTTGGTAGTTATCCCTGATCTTTTTAGCAAGATATCTATCGGGCTTATTAGCAAAAATAAAGTAGTTGGTTTTCAGTTTCTGTGCGGCCCTAATAGATTGGTCATTAAAAATATTGTGTAATTCTTGCTTTTTATTGGTAAGTTTATGTAAGGCTATTTTTGAGTTAGTCGCTTTATGAGTTTGTTCTAGGTGAGCAATCTCAGCATTTAATCTTCTAATTATAGTCTCTTTTTGTTTCCTATATATTGCTTTCTCCTTAATTAGCATCCCCCTGATTACTGCCTTGTGCGCTGCCCAGGGTATAATAGGGTTTACTGTCGAGAGTATATTAATCTGCCAGTACTCTTTTAAATTCTGTAATACTTTGTCTTTTATAGGCGGGTTTTTAATACAGGTTGGGTCATAGGTCCATGTTTTTATCCTTCTCGGGTCAGTTAAGTCACCAAAACAAAGTATAGTCATCGAGTGGTCTGACCATACACAGGGCAGGATATCTACTGAGTGTAGTGCCGGCTGTATAATTTGGCTTGTAAAAACATAGTCAATTTTTGAGTATCTGCTATGGGCTGCTGAGTAATAAGTGGTTTCTTCCCTCCCCCTATTCAGCAATCTCCAAGTGTCCTGTAGTGTGTGCTGGTTTAGTGAATCTAAGATATTTCTTGCTGTTACGCCTTGTCTCTGTTTTTTTTTGGATTGTAAAGTAAGAGTCTGTTTAGTTAGTGCCTGCAAGTCAATGTTAAAGTCTCCTGCCAATATAATTCTCCTTCTAGACCAACCCGTCAACAAATTAGAGATTGTGCTAAAGAATTTATCTTGCTGTTCATTAGGGGCATATACGTTGCACAAAAGCACCTCCTCCCCCCCCAGCTGCCCCAAAACCAACAGGAATCTGCCCTCCTTATCCGATACTGTTTCCTTATGTATGAATGGAATCGAGGAATGAATTAGGATAGAGACTCCTCTCTTCTTTGCATCTAATGCAGAATGAAATTGCATTGGGTAGTCTCTTAGTGGTTTTCAAAAAATGGGTTTCCTGAAGATAGATAATGGTGGCCCTCAACTTTCTATAGTTTGACATCGCTGTTCGTCTTTTTATATCAGTGTTTAAGCCTCTCGCGTTATGCGAGAGTAGAACTATTTTAGGTAACGACATAACAGCGAATTATCTTAAAGTGCCTGTTTATCCTAGCGCTATGTGTATGGAGGTCATGTGAGTAAGTCATGCCACCCCAGGGAACTCCTGTACCTGTATATGTGAGATACTCCCACCTCTGCTCAGAGAACCTCCTCGACCCTTCAGGGTTCCAATCCCTTTGTAAGACAGCTTTAGTAGATGAGACTATAACCATTGTACAGTGATTCGTGCATCTATTTGAGAAAAAAATAAAACATAACATGAAGAACAGTAACTTATAAAAACAAACATTTTGATTGAACATATAGCCAACCAGGTGTTAGGTAAACCTTAAATGCTATCCTAACACAAATTGCTAACATTACTTTACTCCTAAGGAGTGAGGAAACTCATGGTAGGTCCCCAGATCTTGTCCCCCGTCAACCTCTCAGGTTTCAGCTTATCCGAGAGGGACAGGAAATAACTTGAAGTGAGTCTAACCCAGTGTTGTCTGTTTAAGACAGGTTTCTACTTTCTAGTGACTTCAAGTTTTAGCCTTCTTCTTGGCTACTTTCTGCCATTTAGATCTCTGGGGTTTTGCACGGGATTGGGGAAGACCAGATGTGTGTGGTGGGGATTCTTCTGACAGGTGCTCCGGAGGTTCTAGGTTCAGAATTTTGCAAAGATCTGGTATTTCCTCCACTGTTTTGATTGTAGATGTTTTACCATTTCGCAACACATGTAGTGCAAAGGGGAAGCCCCATCTGTAGGGTATACTATTTTTCCTTAGCAAGAGGGTAAGGGGTCTAAGTGCAAAGCGTCTCTGTAGTGTTCTAATACACAGGTCCTGGAAGAACTGGACTATATTGCCTTGGAATTTGAACGTGGGGTTTTGTCTTGCAGCTGATAGAATTTTTTCCCTGTCAGGAAACCTCAGTAGCTTGATGATGACATCTCTTGGGGGTTGGTCCGGCTTAGGCTTAGCTCGAAGAGCTCTGTGTGCTCTTTCTATGGGATATTCAGAGTCTGTCGACTCCCCTAGAATGGCATGGAAAAGCTGTTGTAGATATTTAGGCAGATCATCAGCCCCCACTGTTTCGGGTATTCCTTTTAGTCTGATGTTTGACCGCCTGCTCCTATTCTCCATATCCTCTATCTTTTCCTCGAGTTCCATTATGGTTTGGTTCTGAGAGGTCAGGGACTGTGACACCATTGTAACTTCTTCACCCAATTCCTCAGTAGCTGTTTCCAGCGAGTCTACCCGGCCTCCCAGTTCCAGAATCTCAGCTTTGATGTCTGTTAGACTGTTAGTAACCATGGTCTGGAAGCTGTCCATTTTCCCCCACAACTTTTCAAAGTTGGAGGATATGTCTTGTTTAGACACCAGGGTTTGCAAATCTGCTTTAGTTGCAGGGGTGAAATCCACAGAGTTCTCCTCATTTTCTGAGTCCATTTCCTCTTCAGTTTCAGCCAAGATCTGTTCTTGCGATTTGGGCGTTTTCGTGGCTTTAAAAAATGTGTCCACCGACAAGGGTTTTCCCCCTTTGTCTCCCTTAGACCCTTTTCTGGCTGCCATAATGCGTGTTGTAATAGATGATTAACTCTTGCAATAATCTTAGTTAATGAGTATTCAATTAGCAAAGCAGTTCCAATATCTCAAATTTATCTTTTTGAAGGACCCAAGTCTTACAGGACCCCTGATCAGGAGCTAAATGAGGTCTTCCCCTGCCACCAACACACTATCTTCTTATGCTCATCTGGGTTCCTCACTCCTCTTTAATTATCTGCCCATTTGAAGATCTTGTCAGGCTTCTGCCTTAGCATATGCATTAGTCATAATAAACAAATAAAGCCATTTACATATGTGTTATCAGTCAGAGATTTTATGGGCTCTTTACAAAGCAATCATGTCAGGTTGCAAAGGTAAACTTCCTCAAATTATCACTTCATGATTTGTATCAGTTGCCTGACTTTATCTGAGCATATACAGCTAGCCACCAGATAACTATCATTTAGCAAGGAGGCAGTAAAAGGTATAATGAGCTCTCCTCTCCCCAGGGTATGCGTCCACACTGGACAGAGACGGTTAGGGAGCCTGGGATATGACCTGCTGACACGCTGTTCAGCAGGAAATGGAGGGGAGGGAGAGCAAGCTGGTAATAATCAAATGTCTCAGTAGTTAAGCTCTTTTCTCACAAAGCTAATCAGGGTTCAGCTTCTTGTGTCTATCTTTCTTTTGGTGAGAGTTCAGACCGCACCTTCCCACAGACAGTGTCCCTCTGTAATGCACAAAATAATATAGTGTTGCGCACTTACTCTACCCACGTGGCTTCAAGCAGCCTAAATATCAGGGACCGCTCCCCAGCCTCTCCGGTAAGACTACCCCACCTCTTACTTTCTCTTTTCACCTCTCAGGCCTGGGTTAATGCTCTTACCCCTCTCAGGGTTAAATCTGCTGCGTGGTGCGTCTACGCCGTAAGGCCTCAGCTTTCACTTCAGGCGGCAAGTGCAGCACTCCCCTCCGCAACTGCCCCATTCGCTTGTCTCCCGGTCCGAGGTAATGGTACTTGTATTGCGATACCGGAGCGGGTCCCCGACCCTCCGGATCGATGTTGTGGGGTGCCTGTTGTAGTCCGGTGTCAGCCTGCCTCCCAGCTCCTGTTTAACTGACGCGCTCACAAGCGCTGAGCTTCAAAAACTTCTGGTCGCTTTCAGATTATATTTAGGTGGTTTCTGCCATATAGTCAATACTTTTCCTTAACTTAGAAAGTTTTAAAGGATCACAATATTAGGTTTTATATGTAGTAACTCTAGGAGCTCAGCAAAACACGACTGCTCCTGATGGCTGCTGGCTCCGCCCCCCGCCTTTTACTTATTTAAAGGGACAGTGCACACCAATTTACATATAACTGCATGTAATAGACACTACTTTAAAAAAAGAATATGTACAGATACTGATCTAAAAATCTAGTATCAAATCTTTTAAAAACTTACTTAGAAGCTCCCAGTTTAGCACTGTTGATTAGGTTGAATGGGACAGTGAAAGGGGTGGGGGAAACAATAAGAGCAAATACTCCCCCTCCCCCTAATTCCCTGCATATGAAAATAACTTAAACAGGAGCCAACAGTAGTGTGTAAACGCATGTATTCATCCGACACTTTGGAGCTTGGTTAGGAGTCTGAAAATAATCTCAATGTTTAAAAAAAAAAAAAAAAGCAAAACTAGACATTGTTACAATATACATATAGATATGTAGGTATAGATAGCTAATTTGCATAAACACTATTATCTACATATAAAAATATATATTTAATAATACAAATTACATTATTTTCTATCTGAAGAGCATTGGAATGTAAAATATGCATAAACGCAATTAAGGTCTGACGCGGTGCTAAGTTACCACACGTAAATAATTACTAACTTTAATAAGCATAATTGAAATATTAAAAATAAAATATAAAAAAAATGAATAAAATTATTAAAAATTATTATGCATACTGTAAAAAATTCTAAATAACCCATAGAATATGTATATTCCAAAAGCACAGGCACTCAATGGTCTTAAGATAAAAAAATAATTTATTTGATAAAGTTAAAAAAGAGACATAACGTTTCGGCACATTGCTGTGCCTTTGTCAAATTTCAAACAAATACAACATGACACCTAAAACTAATGATAAACATAGATCTACACAATCTTTATATACATATCTAATTACCACTGTTACTTCAAGTGTACAGCCATCAGACACGTGTATGTGACGTCATCAAGATGCATCCATGAAAAAAGGAGGCTTATATTGATCGCATAGTAAGGCTGCTGCAAATACTCAGGGAATACAAAACAATGTGTATCTAAATAAGATACAACTAAAACCCATCAAGGATATTCATAACATTGTATGTACAATAGACATTAACAGACAAATAATTTGTTTTGGACAAATTGTTTTACAAAATAAAAAACATTACAAAAAAGTTTAATTTCATCCTATATCTAACCATGTGGTCATTCAAAATGTGTTTGGTAATGAAAATATGTCTGCTTTTTCCTATCAAGATAAAAAACTATTCAATTCTCAACGTGTTTTAGCAGTAACAACTGCCTTCTTCAAGAGAAAGTGCTATATAAAAAGAGCTGTATAGTACACTTAAAAAAACATAAATCCTTGTATACCATTGTTTTTGCTGTTATCATTATTTTTGTTGTGAGAACTGACATATTGCCTAGCTTTCTGAAAATCTTCTTTGTCCCTAAGATACTTTTTGTCACTAATTATTTCATCATATTCTTGAGCTTGTTTTTTTATCTGTTCAAATTATGTTTTACAAGATTATTGTCTAGATGTGGTTTTAAAGAGGACTCTGTTTATTTTATTTTGTACCCAAATATTTTCAGAGACTCGTCTTGGAATTCATATAGTAAGCTGAATAATTCTAGTGAACATTTATGTAATGCCACATTCCATTTGTTCATAAAATTACTATTATCAGTACTAAAGGCTAGCAACTTGAATACTCTTAGACCTCTTGGTACTATGTCCTCATTGAGGTAAAGGCTTAAAAAAGTAACCTCCAACCACTTTTAATGTTCCTTATAATATAATTTCTGTATGTTAAAAATCATAGATTCCCATTCTTTATTCTCGGTAACCGAATCATTAAAAATATTATTATACTTAGATATTTTAGATTCTCTACAATCTATTAAATAAGTCATTTGTGTCTAACAAGGAGAAAGAAAATCACAAAAAAAATACAAGTGATATATACAGAATGTGGATATAAATCCACATTCCTGTGTGGGGGTGTAACCGACCAAGAGTCTCTCCCAAGACTCATCACATAGTGTAGTAGAAGGGATAGTGTAGCCCTCCTCTTTCACAGGTAATGCAGTTGGAGTAGAATCTCAAAAGGAAGTACAATGGTGTGATAACTTCACAACAGGAGTTGGGTACTAGATGAAAAGTACTCACAGGTTACGAGAAGTAATCACAGCTTTAGTAAATCTTCCTTCAGTAGAAAAACAGCATTGAAGATAAAAACTCACAGATTCTGAGATAATAAAAGCTATTTTAATAGCAAATTAAAAAACAGCTCAACTGTTCAATGCTCAACGTGTTTCAGCAATAACAACTGCTTTTTTCAAGAGCAAGTAATATATAAAAAGAGCTGTAAAGTCCACTAGAACATTATAAATCCTTTTATACCACTCCAATTATTAATTGCAAACAGATGAGAGGAGGTGGTTTCCAATGTTTATACAGCCTGCGTCTGTTTAGGGAATCGAAAAATCATAAATTGAATTATACATTTAAAAATAAATTAGTCAAAAATGAATTAATCGAAAAGATTAAACAAATAATTCATTCTAAGTATGTATTTTTGTTAACTGCCATTAACAAACTGTCAGATAAATTGTGAGGACACTGTAAGCTATATATATATATATATATATATATATATATATATATATATATATATATATATATCATATAGATTAGTATTTCATTATATTAAATAATCCTTTGGATGTAAGTATCTGACTATTGTAAGCTTTTGTTAAAGTTCTAACACAGACTTTTCGACTCAGACCTCCTGCTATTAGGATACACATTGTAAGCCAGAATGTCTCAAAGTACAAAGAAGATATTTGTCCAAATTATAAGATATAATTTCAAAATAACCTTATCACTGTCTAAGAGTTGGGGACCATCAAAGGAATTGCCTTCAAAAGATTCCTGCCTGGGCAAATTTGTCTGGAGAGCAGCTAGATGGCCGCCCCCTGTATAAGTGTACACTTATATTTTAGATCTAGAGGATTCCCAGGAAATAGTGAATTTTCACACTGGGTATATATAAACAAGAAACTGTAATTCCTGCAACTCTTAAATATGCAATTCTGTCTGGAATAGTTTGCTTGCTCATATGCCAGCCTATGGAAAATGAATTTTATATGAAATAACTTGTGTCTGTAATTTTCATATATTTAATATACATCAGTACTATATGAATGTACCAATATATATAAGTCTAGGAGATAAATCTCATGCCTAGCACACTATATTAAATATAAAGAAATGTATATATCTGTAATAACTATATTTATAAATGCTTGAAAAAATAATTTTCAGAATAAATTACTTCTTTATTCAGATGTATAAAATGTTCTGAAATGAATGGTACATACCTATATAAATTTTACAGTGATAATATAATAGATATATAATTTTATACACCCAAACATTATTAAAAAATGTTTACTGATGATGGAATATATCTATATTAAATGGTAAATAACACCCCAATATATATCCATAATTAATTACTACACACTTCAATTTTACTTACATGTATGTGTATGAAATAAAAATAAATAGGAATTGTAACAAAATATACTATCAGAATATTAAATAATATGATACTATTAAAATCAAATTATTAATATAAAACACTGATGAAATATTGATTATATTCCTTAATCACCAAATATAAATATAACTCTCAGAAACATCTCTTGAGACATGACCAAAATAAGGAATTGTATGGAAACGTACATTAAAAAAAATGTGTATTATATATAATTGGATATACAATTATACACATATTTAACATTAAGTATATAAATAAGTACTCAGTCAAATTAAATAGGCCATATACTATGACCCAATGTTTTATTAAAACTATGAAATCATAAGTGTATTTAAATGAACACTTAATGAAAATATCTAAGGAAAAATTATACTTATTATTATTATATGTATTTGAGAAATAAAGTTGTTATAGAAAAATAAAAATCCTCATTCAAGGTCCTGTGCCCCCAGTAGCCAAAACTGAGTAATGCAGCCAAAGGTATTTAATTCTGATAAATCACTAGGTGGGCCAAGCAAGTGACCTATGAGAGCTGTCATTCAGACCCAAGTGTTTCCACATTGGGTGATATAAGAATGGAGGAGGAGCTATGTCACAGGGACAAAAGCTCTACACATGGGAAGAGAATGGCCTTTTTTCTGCTACCTGCTTTTTACACCGACTCTGGTTTGAAACAGTCTTTGTGAGACAAACCTTGCTGGAACACTTTTTTTGGGGGGAAAGAAAAAGAGAATATTGGGCTACTTTACATCCTAAATTGTGAATATCTTCCTTATATGACAGTGAAAGAAACTCTGGGTGCTTAAACTCTCAAATATTGGTAACTGGTAACGTATAAGATAAATATTTGAATAGTTAATATAACAAAGATATTCTTAATAGCAGTAGTTTAATTGAAGCTGTGATTTAAAGTGGTGGCTTAGATTTATAATTTAATATTAAATAGATCAGTGCATCCTATATAATAATTAAATTAGCATTAAGTGAATTTACTATTAAGGAAAAAGGATTTTTGTATTTAATACTCATTAATTGATTTGAAGTTACTGTGATATGTTAGCAATTTTATTTAAAGATAGCTAGATGACATTTATTGCCATTGTATTGATAATATATTGATTTATAAATAGGGTATACATCTCTCTGGTTGATTAATTTAAGAGTAGTTTCTAGTCCTGTCTGTCCCTTCATGATCAATAGATCCAACAATTCTATCTCACTCTCACTATGGGACATTTTGAACCTAACCGTCGTGTCTGTGTTGTTAAACTGTTGAAACCACTGTTGTAGACTTTCTGTGCCCCCCCTCCAAATAAAAAAAAATGTAATTGATGTACCTCCTGTAAAATATTACCTGAGGTACATCTTTGGACCAAATGAAATTGGTCTTCAAAACCTGACATGAAAAGATTGGCATGGGGGACTTCCGGTGGGCGGGTCATCTGGATGGTCGCATGCAGTGAGAGCTACGCTCAAAAATCTCTTCTAACTGCTCCCTCTCACATACGATCAGAGCTATCCAGCTCCCCGCAACTCTTTTCTTACTGGGAAAGCTACTTCTAGCTTTCGCCGGTCGAAGATTTCTTTGTGAAGGGCTTTCCATCTGCCCTAGCCACCGGTCGCAAAAAACAACAAGGCCGCAACGCAGGGCCGCAATGCCAGACGGCTGTCTGGGTTTCGCTCGAGACAAGAGCGCATCGGAACAAACTCTGCAGAGACCTTCAGTAGAAGGAGGACAGCTTCAGAGCAATAGACAGTGAGATACCCGAGAGGGCTGAAGTGAGTAGTGCCGTATCGGGTCCCAGCCGCAGCCCCTGCAGCCGCCATTAACACGCCGCATCGTGGATGCACTGGAGGGTAAGCAAGTCCTGATCCTGTGTGCCCTGTGTAGTGAGCCCCCCACACCTAGAGAGTGTGGATTAGCTAAGGGAGGTGTGTACAAAACTCTGCTGGCCCCTTTTATTTTCATTTAACTCACGGAAGGCGGTTATCACCAGTTTGCAAATTGTGTCTGTCAAGCTGAACACTGGGGCTTCATAAATAAGGCCTAATCCCAGCAACTGGGCTCTTGCACGGGGTACTCTCAGTGAATACAGGCATTCCTTTGCTTCTTTCTTGGGAAGACCTCAGAACCACCCAGATATTAATTGCGGCCTAACACGTGGCGCAGCTTGTTGGAATGCTAGAGGAGGAGGCTGAGAGATCCTCTTCAGCACACGGCATGCCATTTAACTTTTTTTTTACTATCTCTTGTTGGCACTGCATGGGACTGTTTTTACTTATTAATCTGGACTTATGGATTGATAGCAAACTTTATTACATACATTCATACCACGTGGCATACTGACTGTGCCCAAAAATTGTTTCACCTATACACTGATATAAGTAACGTCCTACTAAGTTACATGAAAGTGGACAAGTATTTTCATAGACTCTCTCCCCCCTCAAAAGACATCATGAGCCAGAGGGCTAAAACTGCAGATAAAAGGCAGCAGAAACACACTGTGGAAATGCATGTTGAACATCAATCTCCTGCTAAGGGCTTAGAATCTCCAACTCAAGATCACAAGTCTCTGCTACAGGAGCTTAAATCTTTTTTGCTTCCCAAGATGGACTCTTTGCAGGCTGGGGTGAACACCCTTACAAGCGAGGTACGACAATTTTCCTCACGAATAAGCGCAGCAGAATCTCACATCTCAGATGTTGAGGACAGACAAGTCAGCACAGAAGCAACACTTAAACAACTAACTAAACAAAACCAACTCCTTCAAGAACGGGTCGATGACCTAGAAAACAGGAGTAGGCGCAACAATCTGCACATAGTGGGGGTTCCTGAATCGGTGAAAGGGAAAGACCTTTTGGAATTTACTGCCCTCACATTCCCCAAACTGTTGGGAATCCCCACGGACATTCTTCCTATAAATGTGGAAAGAGCCCACAGGATAGGACCAGAGAGGACTCTTGAGTATGCACATCAGAAACCCAGACAGGTCATATTTAAATGCTTAAACTTTCAGGAAAAAATGGAGATTCTACGAGCATACAGAACACATAAAGAAATTCTATATGAACGCTCAAAACTATTGCTGTTTCAGTATTTCTCCATGGAGGTCACTAAACAAAGAAAAGAGTTTGCCCCCCTGTGTTCCCAACTGCACGAGCAGGGGCATCAGGTGGCTCTGCTCTACCCTGCCAAGTTGCGCCTACAAACACTGTATGGCATAAAGTTTTTTTCACTCCCCTCAGGCCCTACGCAGCTTCTTGGCGACTGAAAACCAACATCCACCCAGCTGAGAAGCTTCAAGTCTAGATCCGGAAATCTTAGACTCTCTGTCTGGACTGAGATATAAATATGGAGATGATGTTTCTTTTTGCTTTGGCCTGGATAATGGCCGAGAACTGGTTCCTGAAAGAAAACGCACAACTCGGTGGGAGTGAAATCCTAGTAAGAGGGGTAATTCACATGAGTCTTCAGACTATGATCTGTTTACATGTATTTGCTCTTCTTTCCCACCTAGCGAGAATCCATGCCAGGATATTATTGACTGAGGGTATGGATGTTCTCAAGGTTGATTCCTGGTTGCATTGTAATATTGTGGGGTGGGGGGATGGGAGTTTGTATGCTTTTTCCTTCTTTTTTTGCAGGTACGGTTGGGGCGATACCCCGAATGAAAATGCACCTCTCATCATGGGAGGAAGTCTCTTACAAAGGTGTGGTTTGTGTTATTCCAGTGTACTGTTTCTAATGGTTTATCATTGGTTTATTTGCAGGATTGGGGGCGCGGGGGACAGGGGAATGTGTTTTCTTCCTTTTCCAGGTATGATTGGGGTGATATACCTAATAACAGTATACTCTCTGCCTTAAGACAATGTTTCTTTGAAATGTTTGATTTATGTATTTCTAGTGTATGGTTTCTAATGGTTTATTACTGGTTTTGTTGCGGGAGTGGGGGGGACAGGGGGATTTGTACACCTTCTTTTTCAGGTATAATTGGATAGCTGCTCTTACTGGTAATGCACTCTCTGACTTGAGAAGATGTCATTTACAAAAGTTTTATCTATGTTGTCCCAGTATACTGTTCCTAATGGCTTACTCATGGTTCTGTGGTGGGATTGGGGGGTGGGGGGGGGGCAGGGGAATTTGTATTTGTATTTTTTCTTTTTCAGGCATGATTGGGGCGATATTCCTAATAATAGTGCACTCTTTTCCACAAAAAGATGTCTCTTTCAAATGTTTGATTTGTGTCATGTTACTGCATTGTCCATAATGGTATTGTTATTTTTTATTGTCCTTTCTCCTCCCCCTTTTTTTTTTTTTTTGCTCTTCCTCCGGTCCTGCCTCCTCAAGCTTTAGTCTATTTTAGTTTATTTCCCCCTCACATGAGCTGGATAGGGTGTGGCTAGATACCCACTCGGTTAGGGACCCAAAAAAAAACTATAAAGCCAGGTATGAGTCCAGGGTTTGTGACATGTTTGACTCACACCTAGACACTTGTGATATATGGAGGTTACAACATCCAGAGGGTAAAGACTACACGTGCCTGGCCAAGGCAAAGCACACCCTGTCTAGGATAGATTTATTCATGATCTCTAATTCCCTTGTCACACAGGTCCGCAGCTGTAACATACACGACGTACTGTTGTCGGACCACGCGCCTGTTGAGTTGACCTAGAACTCACGTGGTCTGTGCCCCAACAGAAATATTCTCAGATTCCCAACATATTTGGCCTCATCAGAAGCTTTCGTAACATTTCTGAGTCAGAGCTGGACAGACTATTATACAGATAACCTAGCACATGTAGAAAACATCCAGCTTTTCTGGGAGGCAGCAAAATCGTTATTAACAGGTTCCGTAATATCGTATGTTTCCAAAATTAAATTTAAAACTCAAAATAGATACATGAGGCTTAAAAAACAACTGAGTCAGGCTTACCAGAAGCACTGCATGTCTAGGTCCCACGACACACAGGAGGCATATGAGGCCGTAAAGGCGGAACTTGAGGCATTTATGAAGTATCAGGCCGCCTCGGGTTTGTTGTGAACAGCCGGTAAATACTTTAGGTTCCGAAACAGGTCAGGTAAAATGCTGGTGGCATTGGCTAAGCCCTGGACAGCAAAGTCCAATGTAGCAGCGCTAAAATTTCAAGGACGTACGTAGAAATCCCCAAAGGATATTGCACAATGCTTTGCACGATACTACACACAACTCTATACCCGCCTGGACCCATCTGACCCTGATTCTCAGACTCGCTTTTGGCAAACTCTTAGGCTGCCCCAATTGACTCAGGAACAGTTAAACGATTTGAACTCACCCATTACAAATGACGAAATATCATTTACTCTAAAGTCTATCCCATTAGATAAAGCACCAGGTCCGGACGGATTCCCTACTGAATTTTATAGAATCCTCCAACCTCAGATTACAAGCACACTGACCAAACTTTTTAACTCCTATTTCCAGGAGGAGACAGTCCCATCGAAGAATTTCACCTCCGCCCACATCACCCTTATTCCTAAGCTGGGCAAGGACCACTCCCTTCCAGAGTCATTTAGACCCATATCCTTGCTAAACACGGATTACAAGCTATTCATGAAAATTATGGCTAACAGGCTGAAAACCGTTCTCCCTCTGTTAATACACCCAGATCAGATGGGCTTTGTTGCCAAACGTTCGTCTGTAGTTAACCTTCTTAGGGTACTTCAGGTAGTCGACTATTATTGGTCTCTGGATGGGAGGAGTGGGGAGACTGGTGTTGCGGAGGCCTTCCTGCTGTCTCTTGACACAGAGAAGGCCTTTGACCGGGTGGAGTGGTCTCACTTGATCAATACTATGCAGCGGATCGGCTTTGGGGGCCCCTTTATAGCTCTAATACGTAAAATGTATTACTCACCTGAGGCACGCATATTGACTAATGGCTTGTTTTCTCCAGATTTTCAGTTACAGAGGGGTACTAGACAGGGTTGTCCTCTGTCACCCCTCCTGTTCAATCTGGCATTGGAACCACTGGCAATAAAATTGAGGCAATCTTTCCCAGGCATTGCGGTGGGGGGATACCCCATACACATGGCCTTATATGCGGACGACATGCTGCTATTTGTTGACTCACCCTCAAGACACGTACCACTCATTCTACATACGATCTCAGAATTTGGTGACTTCTCAGGCTATAGGGTCAACACAGCTAAATCAGAGATTTTGTGGCTAAACAAACACTCTGGCTCGAGTCATACATTCCCATTTATAGAAGTGCCAAATGCACTAACATATCTTGGCATTAAGGTTCACAGAAATCCCCACAAAATGTATACGTTGAATATTTCTGAAAAATGCAATAGACTTGCTGCTCAGCTCCATAGCTGGGTCAACCTCCCCCTGGGATTGTCGGGCCGAGTTAACTTGGTTAAAATGACCATATTGCCAAAGATAATGTCTACAATTCAAAAAGAGCAAGGTTAGCACTCTGGGTGGTTTGGAATGAATATAGTTGATCAGGACATGTACTTGAGCTTGTGGAATGGATTTTAAAATTTAACTTTTATTAGTTATATAATAAAATAGGAAAAATTCTTAAAAACACACTTCTGCGTCCTCACTAGAATTGATGGGTGATACTATGTTTGAATACCTTATTGTAGTTTGTGCACAGGTAAATTAGTTTAATCTCCTTAAACTGACAATTATTGTCAATGTGTATTTTAAGAATAACCCCTAGGGACAATTATTAAAGGAATATATGTCCACAATAGGTCAATTGGTTAGTAGGTTGTATGGTGTTAACACATATGTTAATTTGTGATATTCTTTGTTGGATTTATATGTAAGAACGTTTCTTGCCCTTTAATATTTTAATGTTGAGATCTCCAACTTGAGTGAATAATTTGGAATATATTCATATTTAAGTATGCCTAAATCAACCATACGTTGCAATATTATTCATATGTATTTGCACAAATCATCCACAAAGGTTAATAGCTTTTTTGTAAAACAAGAACACTTGTATTGTCTTTAGTATGTCAAAGGGTATAATAAGGTTGTATCTTTGTTTAATTTATAAACAAGAGCATTACTTGTCCTTTGATATTTTAATGTTAAGATCTACAGCTTGAGTGAATACTTTGGATATATATGCATATCTGGGTATCCCCAAATGAATCATGAGTTGCAATATTATGCATATATATATATATATATATAAAAACAAGGACGGGGAAGGCACTCACCGTTTAAAATATAACCTTTTATTTCACAGATTAACGTTTTCGGGGTTGCCCCCGTCCTCAGACCAGGACTGGCTGTGAAATAAAAGGTTATATTTTAAACGGTGAGTGCCTTCCTCGTGCTTGTTTTTCTATATTGATACTTTGAAGAGCACCCTGGCTGTTGACACAGTATAAAGAAGTGTGCTGGAACCCTCCTTGCAGTGTATATATATATATATATATATATATATATATATATAGTCAAATCATCCACACGTGTTTATAGCTTTTGGTGAAACAAGAACGTTTTTTAGCCTTTGATATTAAATTGTTGGAATTACAACCTCAAGTACATAGTTGTGATATTTATATATGTGTATATATTCCAGTTTATCACAAGGGTTAACTAGTGAGTGACTATGTCAGATAAGGATTTCTTTTCCGGAAAAATAATTTTTGCATATAGAGAATTAATTTCATGTATAGCCTTAAATCATTTGTTTGTCACTTATACCACCTTAGAGGATGAATTAACTTTTTAGGATTTATGCACTTTGTATTTGAGATGTATTGGGTATAACACCATTTGTTTGTTGTTAATAGCGCTTTTTGGACATCAATCTGTACACTTTATGTTTAAGATGTGTTAAGTATAACACCATTCATTTGGGATTAGTAGCGCTTTTAAGACACAAATATATGTTTTTTCTGCTTAATTTAGAGTCGAGTTAATTCGTGCTTAAACATGTATAGTATTATTTTGTCTTTCTTAATAAAGTTTTGAAGTATCAAGTTAAAGTTTTGAAGTATCAAAATAACAGCAGGATATTAGCGTAGTTAGATATATTGCAGCTATTGTATTGCAGCTATTATTTCGTACTTAAACATGTATGGTATTGTTTTGTCTTTCTTAATAAAGTTTTGAAGTGTCAACATAAAGTTTTGAAGTATCAAAATAACAGGATATTAGCATAGTTAGATATATTGCAGCTATTATAACTTTATTTACTTAACTTAAGTAGCACATTTGAATATCTGTGCAATGTAGTATTTATTTTATCCGATATAATTTGAGGTAACACAATAACGGAAAGACTCATTAGCAGAATTTAGATGTAATACAGGTGTTATAGCCATATTCGTTTTGCCATTCAATAATGTATTAGGTATCTGATCTTATTAGAAGGCACGGTTTGTGTATAATTCAACTTGTATAGGAGTTAAACCATTACTATACCGTTATTATACCACTTTTATCTATCTGGCAAACTTTAACTGTTGCTATTTTTACCCAAATTGTATAGGTGGTTTTGAGTCGTGCATCCAGTTTCAATATAAGTGGTAACTGTGCTGTATATTTTTATCTAACACACATAGTAACATTTAAAGGTATCAAAGTATCAACTAAGTATCCATATATATTATTAGTATTGACTACAGTAATTGTGAGGATAGCGTAAGGCTGGCTAAAAACAGAGGAGCACCTAGGACTCCTCACCAAGACCCTAATCTACCCGACATGTTTCACCGTGAACCGGCTTTTTCAAGGGATGATTGCGCCGCTTGGATATCGGCTTTAAATAGCGTACAGTCCATGCCTACTTCTCTGACGTCATCTTAAATGGGAGTATGTATTGGACAATATTTGTTTTTTCTCCTCCCTTTGTGATGATATCACTTTGGGAGTTTTTGATTGGACGATGAAGTAATCATACTTCAGATCTGATTGTTTGGAATTATGTTTCTGATGCTTCAGATCTGAAGTGCTATGGAATTCAAAAAATCAAACTGGGAATAAGAGGAGGAAATTTAGAAAAAACACTACTAAGAGCGGAAAGCAAATGGATTTTCTTACTGGACACAGTCCAACCCAATGGACTAAATGAGCAGAATAACTTTTCTTCCTTTCTTTGAAACTAATCATGTATGCTGATTCAAAGTCAGGAGAACACAGTTCAAATTACAATATTTGACATTATACTTGAGTTCTAAACAAACTTTCATTGAGAGAAATATAAACTCTCTCTAGGTTTTTTCCTATCTTACCCTCAACAAAAACTAAAAGATGTTTATATTAACACATTAATTTCTTTTTTAGTTTAGTGGTTATAATAAGCGATGTATCAATGGGGATATATAATGATACTTTTCAATTTCTAAGAAATGAAGTATTATATAATTAAAGAATTTTCACATGTAAATTTCTTACACTCTTGTAAAATTCACATAAAAGGGATAAATAACAGATAGCACAAAATAAGTTTTTCTCTCCTTTCACCAGGTTGAGGTTATATAATATTAATAAACAATATCGCAAACCTTTTACAATAAATATCAAACACACAAAAATATGAGATGTGTTTATCAAATTGTTGGAACACAAATAATAGATTATAAGGTTCACTGCATCTAGCACACCAAACTAAAAAGAGAATTTCTGAATAGGTCACTATCACTGTACAAATATAAATTCACTTATAAATTTACCTCATTGCACAGATTAGCATAGTCACACACACATTTGGTTTTCACTATATTGGCATTAACAACCAATGAATACATCACCAACTTGAATAAAATTAACATATTTCACAGAATAAGCATGTGTTATGTTTTTTCTTTTTTCAACCATATTTATTTACATGGGAAATATTAGACACATTTATAGTAATCTTATGTTATTATTTCTTTTTTTAGCCATATTTATTTATATTGCCAAATATTAGACACATTTCTCTTAAATATTACAAATATAAATCTGTTTAATAAATAATAAACAGATATTGGAGATGAAATAGGGATAACCGCAATTTTTTTGCAAATATTAATACAAATTCAAGAATAAAATCATGTCATCTGAAGAAATAATTGCAAAAATGTAATTAGAACGTATATTTTTAATTTAAAAACAAATGATAGTGCTGAGAACAAAGAAATTGCAACGCTTCTATCTACAATCAGAAAGCTAAGAACACTGTCAACCAATCACACAATAATTACAAAGAGAGACGTGTTACAAATTATTTATCAGAGATTGAAGTTAACTTCTATATTTTCATAAAACAGGTTTAATAACATTGCCTCAATTACAAATCTCTATACAGAAGAAATCGCTTTCCAGAGAAATAAAAGATGTTTCTAACTACTATATATATAACTTGTTGAGATTGCTAAGAGGAGCGTGTTATAAACCGAAATATGGGTTCAAAATTACCATCCAATCGCACTGTTTTTTATTTGGAACAAATTGCTCTTTAAAGTCTTAAATAAGATTTCTGTGATGGGTTGAAACACGTTACTGCAACAAACTAGGACGTGCTACTAACGATTGTCAAAGATTGCTGTTTACCTACAACAGATGTCTAACATCATCATCCAATAAGAAACTCCGTGAGCAACAAACCGCTCCTTAAATGACGTAAACCACAATCTGTGTTTACTAAGAAAACATATGATTACTTCATCGTCCAATCAAAAACTCCCAAAGTGATATCATCACAAAGGGAGGAGAAAGAACAAATATTGTCCAATACATACTCCCATTTAAGATGATGTCAGAGAAGTAGGCGTGGACTGTACGCTATTTAAAGCCGATATCCAAGAGGCGCAAACATCCCTTGAAAAAGCCGGTTCACGGCAAAACATGTCGGGTAGATTAGGGTCTTGGTGAGGAGTCCTAGGTGCTCCTCTGTTTTTAGCCAGCCTTACGCTATCCTCACAATTACTGTAGTCAATACTAATAATATATATGGATACTTAGTTGATACTTTGATACCTTTAAATGTTACTATGTGTGTTAGATAACAATATACAGCACAGTTGCCACTTATATTGAAACTGGTTGCACGACTCAAAACCACCTATACAATTTGGGTAAAAATAGCAACAGTTAAAGTTTGCCAGATAGATAAAAGTGGTATAATAACGGTATAGTAATGGTTTAACTCCTATAAAAGTTGAATTATACACAAACCGTGCCTTCTAATAAGTTCAGATACCTAATACATTACTGAATGGCAAAACGAATACGGCTATAACTCCTGTATTACATCTAAATTCTGCTAATGAGTCTTTCCGTTATTGTGTTACCTCAAATTATATCTGATAAAATAAATACTACATTGCACAGATATTCAAATGTGCTACTTAAGTTAAAGTAAATAAAGTTATTATAGCTGCAATATATCTAACTATGCTGCTGTTATTTTGATACTTTAAAACTTTATGTTGACACTTCAAAACTTTATTAAGAAAGACAAAACAATACCATACATGTTTAAGTACAAAATAATAGCTGCAATACAATAGCTGAAATATATCTAACTACGCTAATATCCTGCTGTTATTTTGATACTTAAAAACTTTATCTTGATACTTCAAAACTTTATTAAGAAAGACAAAATAATACTATACATGTTTAAGCACGAATTAACTCGACTCTAAATTAAGCAGAAAAAAACATATATTTGTGTCTTAAAAGCGTGTTAGGGTTAAAAAGCAGCTTTGAGAGGTCCCAACGCTGCGTTTTAACGCCCGTTGGTATTACGAGTCTGGCAGGTACAGGTGTACCTCTCACTTTTTTTCCGCGACTCGAGCATACCGCAAATCCCCTTACATCAATTGCGTATCCTATCTTTTCCATGGGATTTGCCTAACGCCGGTATTACGAGTCTTGGTAAAAGTGAGCGGTAGACCCTCTCCTGTCAAGACTCCTACAGCATTTAAAAGTCAGTAGTTAAGAGTTTTATGGGCTAACGCCGTAACATAAAACTCTTAACTAAAGTGCTAAAAATTACACTAACACTCATAAACTACCTATTAACTCCTAAACTGAGGCCCCCCCCTGCACATCGCGAACAGTTAAATAAAATTTTTAACCCCTAATCATCTTAAACATAAAGTGTACAGATTGATGTCCAAAAAGCGCTATTAACAACAAACAAATGGTGTTATACCCTATACATCTCAAATACAAAGTGCATAAATCCTAAAAAGTTAATTCATCCTCTACGGTGGTATAAGTGACAAACAAATGATTTAAGGCTATACATGAAAACTAACACACTTAAATTAATTCTCTATATGCAAAAATTATTTTTCCGGAAAAGAAATCCTTATCTGACATAGTCACTCACTAGTTAACCATTGTGATAAACTGGAATATATACACATATATAAATATCACAACTATGTACTTGAGGTTGTAATTCCAACAATTTAATATCAAAGGCTAAAAAACGTTCTTGTTTCACCAAAAGCTATAAACTCTTGTGGATGATTTGACTATATATATATATATATATATATATGCATAATATTGCAACTCATGATTCATTTGGGGATACCCAGATATGCATATATATCCAAAGTATTCACTCAAGCTGTAGATCTTAACATTAAAATATCAAAGGACAAGTAACGCTCTTGTTCATAAATTAAACAAAGATACTACATTATTATACCCTTTGACATACTAAAGACAATACAAGCGTTCTTGTTGTACAAAAAAGCTATTAACCTTTGTGGATGATTTGTGCAAATACATAATATTGCAACGTATGGTTGATTTAGGCATACTTAGATATGAATATATTCCAAATTATTCTCTCAAGTTGGAGATCTCAATATTAAAATATTAAAGGGCAAGAAACGTTCCTACATATAAATCCAACAAAGAATATCACAAATTAACATATGTGTTAACACCATACAACCTACTAACCAATTGACCTATTGTGGACATATATTCCTTTAATAATTGCCCCTAGGGGTTATTCTTATAATACAAATTGACAATAATTGTCAGTTTAAGGAGATTAAACTAATTTACCTGTGCACAAACTACAATAAGGTATTCAAATACAGTATCACCCATCAATTCTAGTGAGGACGCGGAAGTGTGTTTTTAAGAATTTTTCCTATTTTATTATATAACTAATAAAAGTTAAATTTTAAAATCCATTCTACAAGCTCAAGTTCTTGTCCTGATCAACTATATTCATTCCAAACCACCCAGAGTGCTAAAAGTGTATTCTTTTTAGAGTAAGTCCTTCCTTGCTCTTTTTGAATTGTAGATGTTTCAATACACTAGCACCTAGATCTAAATAAATATTTTACTATATAAAAAAAAAAAGATCATAGGTGGCATTAACCAAGAAGTAGTGCCGTTGGTATCTCTTTGTTGCCAAATATAATGTACCCACTACTTATGCTGCCCTTTCTCATGACTAGGGATTACCTGACACTTCTGACTCGTGCTATTTCCTCTTTTATTTGGAAGGGGAAAAAACCCCGCATAGCCATGGAGAAACTGCAACTTCCTTTCCTTAGTGGAGGTCTGGGCCTCCCAAATTTAAAGCTCTATAACTGGGCGATTTTGGCTAGGCTGGTAACTGACTGGCAACTGGGCACCTCTCACTTCTGCGATGCATCACTTGAAGAAACGATTCTGGCGCCTATGGCATTAACGTACCTCCCCTATGCTGCATTGAAGGATATGCCACAACCAATTGCTAATAGTGTCCTATATAGAGACCCTCCTATATAGAGACCCTTTGCGAGCTTGGCAAATGATTGGCAGATATATGGGAATTACCCAGCATACTCCCAAATTCATACCCCTAGTGGGAAATCTTGATTTCCCAGCTGGAAATGTGTGTTAACTGTTCCGGGCCTGGAAAACTCTTGGACTCAGGCTGGTAGGTGATATGCTTGACCTGCTACTGCATACTGTCAAATCCTTTCAAGAACTCAAGACAAAGTTCCATGTTTCTAACAAACATTTCTACGCATATCTTCAGGTAAGACACTATGTGTCGAGCCTAATGCAATCGGATGCAGAGTTCTGGAAGAAATCCCCTTTTGCCATCTCCCAGACTTTGTTTCAGATGGGACGTTTCTCATTGTCAGACTTCTATAAGCAGCTACTGAAACGGAAGGAAACCACAATACAAACACGCGTTTTACTGAAATTGCACAGCGGCGTCTCACCCCCACTGACTATACAAGACTTGACGGATAGCATGGAGGCCATCACATTGGCAACATTGGTAGTGCCCTTAGAGAAGCACAGCTTAGAATGCTGCATGGAGACTATATCACCCCCCATAGGTTGTCAAAATGGAGACCGCAACACCCAAACATTTGTGTCAAGTGCCATAGTGAATCCCCCTCACTACAACATTACTTTTTCTTATGCCCATTGGTCAGACGGTTCTGGGGACAATTCCAATATTGGCTAAAGGCTACATTCCACATAGAAGTAGAGATAGATTTGAGCACAATATACTTATTTAGATGGGAGGAAACACATAAAAAACACCATAGGCTGCTCACTTGTGCACACTGTTAGCGAGATGTTGTATTCTTGATAGATGGATCTCCAAACGGCCACCTACGATAGCCCAATTCAAGCACCGCTTGATGAAACAACTTTTCATAGAACAACATAAAAACATTACAACCAGCCTTGCAACAACAAATCCTCAGGCCCTTTGCACACCTCGAAATAATGCTTCTGGCAACTCTGAGGGGTGAATGGCAGGTGCTCACTTATTCGGTCATGGACCAGCCTAGAGCGAATTTCCTAGAGGAGATGTTGTTCTAATATATTCTAATCTCTGATACTGGATGGTCCCCCCCAGACACACTATAATTTCTGATAATGGGTGCCCCCCTCGGACTTAGAAGGTAGAGCCGGACTTTCCCTCCCCCTTCTCCCTCCTCCCCCCCCCCTTTTTTTCTGTTGTTGTTGTTGTTCAGTGTTGAAGTTTAAAGATGTTAGTATAAGTTATGATAATAAAGGAACAAAACAGGGATAGGGGCGATCACTGATGATTAAGTATTGTCTTTTACATGCCGAGTACAGAACTATTTGAACTCTTGATAAAATGTTTGTATTATTATACACAAAATGACGGTCTGCGCACCGCTTGACATTGTATTTTTGGATTGTCATGTGATTGCTTCTTCTCTGCCAATAAAAACAAATTAAAAAAAAAAAAAGATTGGCGTACGATGGGGCCAGCTGTTTGGAGGTGAAAGGATTTTTCAAACTTAAAATATTTTTTAGTGAGACAGAATTCTACAAGTTTCAGAACAAACTCAATAGGTGGACCTACATACTTAGTGGAAGATAATAGTGCTTCCTTAACTCGGTCCAATCCCACTTGATCGTGAATGTTAGTATAAAGACTATTTACACCTAATGTAACCAATAGGTCTTGGTCCTCCAATTTTACCTCCCTCAGGAGCCTTAATAATTCACTTGAATCAAGTAAAATACTTTACTGTCTTGGACTACAGGTTGTGGCATAAAATCTACATATTGGGTTACAGATTGCAGCAATGAGTTTCTAGATGATACAATGTGGTGTCCCGGGGGTTTCACTATTGTTTTGTGAATTTTAGGGATAGTGTATGGGATTGGTGTTTTGGGGCAGTCTAAGTGTCAGAGTTTTTTTCCCTGTTGTTTGCCAATTGCCATGTGCTGCTGGCAGCCATTTTACTCAACTCTCTTCCTGACTATAGTGCATTGTGGGGGATGCTGCTCATGTCCTACACTTCATTTTATGGCCAGACAGGATGCCGTCTCAGAATTGTGATGTCATCACTTATTATTTAAAGGGCCTCTGTTCAGTATGCTTTGCCTTTGCATTGTCTCAGACCTGTTTGTGAGAGTTCCTGTGTATTACCTGGCTGCCTGACGTCCTTCCTGGTTCCTGGCTTGTTCCTGACTCTGCTGTTTTCCTTGTTCCTGATTCCGGCTCGTCTGACTATTCGCTTTGGCGCCTGACTCGGCTCGTCTGACTACCAGCTCTGGTTTTGAATCCTGGCTTGTTGTTTGACTTGTGGACTTTTTATTATTTTTTGCTATTAATAAAGGTGTGATTATTTTTGCACTTCTTCAGTCTTTTCAACGTTTTTTGGGGTTCGCCAATTACTATAGAAAGTTTATTAAAAACTTTTCTTCCTTGGTCAAACCTAACACAGACATGACCCGTAAAGAGAATGATCCACTCCATTGGTCACCTACTGCCATTAAGGCCTTTGATAGTCTTAAGACTGCCTTTGCTGCTGCTTCAGTTCTGGCTCATCCTAACCCTGTCCTGCCTTTCATTCTTGAAGTTGATGCATCTGAGACTGGAGTAGGTGCCCTCTTGTCTCAACGTCCTACGCCTGACGGTTCCTTGCATCTGTGTGGTTTCTTCTCTAAGAAATTGTCTCCAGCGGAGTGAAATTATGAAATTGGTGACAAGGAATTACTGGCCATAATTTTTGCACTCAAGGAATGGAGGCATCTTCTCAAGGGTAATAGCGTGCCAGTGCTCATTCTTACTGACCAGTGACCACAAGAATTTAACTTATCTATCTGAAGCAAAACATTTGTCGCCCCGACAGGCCAGATGGGCGCTATTTTTGTCTCGGTTTAATTATGTGGTCTCCTACCTGCCTGGTAGTAAGAATGTTAGGGCTGATGCCTTCTCTCAACAATTTTCGCCTCTGTCCAAGGAGGAGTCTGTACCTACTCCTGTTATACCTCCTGACCATATTTTGGCTACCATACGTACTAATTTGACTTCTCCCTTGGGGGAGGAGATCCTGGCTGCACAAACCAATGCACCTCCTGAGAAACCTAGTGGTAAGTGTTTTGTTCCTGAGAATCTTCTAAATAAACTTTTGCACACTTACCACTATCCTAAAGCCGCAGGTCACTCAGGCAAGAACCAAATGATTTGGTTTGTCACTCGACAATTCTGGTGGCCAGGTATTCGTTCTGATATTGCTGCGTATGTTGCCTCCTGCTCAGTTTGTGCACAGAATAAGACTCCTCAATGTCTTCCTGTGGGTCTTCTTCAACCTATTGCTAATGGTGAGCGTCCTTGGACACATCTTTCCATGGACTTCATTGTCGAGCTCCCTGTTTCCAATGGCAATACTGTTATCCTTATGGTGGTTGACCGTTTTTCTAAAATGTCACATTGCATTCCCTTGATGAAGCTGCCTACCGCTCAGGAGCTTGCTTCGATTTTTGCCTGGGAGGTCTTCCGTTTACATGGGTTACCCAAGGAGATAGTGTTGGACCAGGGTAGCCAGTTTGTCTCCAGATTTTGGCGTTCCTTTTGTGCTCAAATGGGGATCCAGCTTTCCTTCTACTCGGCATATCACCCTCAATCCAATGGGGCTTCAGAATGGTCTAATCAAGCTTTGGAACAGTTCCTCCATTGCTATGTCTCAGATCACCACAATAATTCATCTGAACTGTTACCTTGGGCAGTGTTTGCTCGTAATAGTGCTATTAATGCTTCCTCCAAGTTATCCCCGTTCATGGCGAATTATGAGTTTCAACCACCCTTGTGGCCCGATTCATTCATGTCTCAGGGTATTCCGACTTTGGAGGAGCATCTCCGGCAACTCCGTTCCACGTGGGTGCAGATTCAGGATTGCCTTCATCATTCTATGCAGTGCCAAAAGTTCCAGGCTGATCATAGGCGTCTGCCCAAACCTTCCAACCAGGTTGGTGAGAGAGTTTGGCTGTCCTCCCGCAACTTGAACCTTCATGTGCCTTCCAATAAATTGGCTCCCCGTTATGCTTGTCCTTTTTGAATACTCTGACGGGTTAATCCTGTGGCCTACGCTCTTTACCTTCCTCCTGCTATGCGCATCTCCAATGTTTTTCATGTCTCCCTCTTGAAACCATTGGTTTGTAATCAGTTTACCACTGTGTTGCCTTGTCCCCATCCTATCTTTGTTGACAACCATGATGAGTATGAGGTCAGCAGCATTATTGACTCTCATATGTCCAGGGGCCGTGTACAGTATTTGGTTCACTGGAGGGGCTACGGTCTGGAGGAGCGTTCTTGGGTCCCCTCCTCTGATGTTCATGCTCCCGCCCTCCTCCATGCCTTCCATGCCCATTTCCCCAATAAGCCTTTTGTCCTCCCGCTGGGGAGGGGTCGTTGAGGGGAGGGTACTGTCAGCTTTTTTTCCCTTTTGTTTGCCATGTGCTGCTGGCAGCCATTTTACTCACCTCTCTTCCTGACTATGGTGCATTGTGGGGGAGGCTGCTCATTTCCTACTCTTCCTTGTATGGCCAGACTGGTGTGCATCATCCATGTGAGACAGGATGCCGTCTCAGAAATGTGATGTCATCACTTATTATTTAAAGGGCCTCTGTTCAGTATGCTTTGCCTTTGCATTGTCTCAGACCTATTTGTGAGAGTTCCTGTGTATTACCTGGCTGCCTGATGTCCTTCCTGGTTCCTGATCCCTGGCTTCTTCCTGACTCTGCTGTTTTCCTTGTTCCTGATTCCGGCTCGTCTGACTATTCGCTTTGGCTCCTGACTCGGCTCGTCTGACTACCAGCTCTGGTTTTTACTCCTGGCTTGTTGTTTGACTTGTGGACTTTTTATTATTTTTTGCTATTGATAAATGTGTGATTATTTTAGCACTTCTCATCTCAGTCTGATTCCTGGCACCCTGGCACTAAGGTCATGTGTTTCCCAAGTGATTCTGTTAGGTAGCCCTGATTGACACCAAACCCTATTAGAATTTTAAGCTGTTTTTTAAACTTCTCCATTGGATCATAAGTCAGTTTCAGATAGGTGTTGGTGTCATTCAGTTGTGATATGATGTCATTACGATATTCCACATAGTCAATAGGACAATTCCGCCCCCTTTATTCGCAGGGTGGATGACTATGGTATTGTCCGCTTGTAGGCTCTTAGTGGCCTCACGTTATCCCCTAGTGAGGTTATTCTTCCATCTTGTTTTCGGGAATCTATCCAACTCATGCTCCTGTACCATCCTGATAAGCATTTTTATACTTGTACTAAAGTTTACCGGATCAAACTTACTTTCTTTGCAAGAGATATGAAATCCCCTCATAGGCACTTTTTCTTGGTGCTGAAAATGTTCCTTAATCTTAAATTTTCTCTGGAACCTATGCCTATCAATCAAAATATCAAGATCTGTCACTCTTTTGTTACGGACAAACAAAATACCTTTATGTAATACACTTCTTTCAAGGTCTTTATGAGTGTGAGACCTAACGTTTATGACAATATTATTGTCCTCAGTTATCTGCCTCTGTGTGATGGTCTGTGTGCGACCCTTTTGTGTCCTGAGAAATGGTCTCCTATACCCCCTCCCCCCTCGGGATTGTGTCTGAACCCCTAAAAAAGTATATTTAAAGCAATTATGGGAAAGAAGGAAGAGAGTATTCCCACTCTAGCATGCACAACAGCACTCTATGACCTGACTGCTTGAAGGCAGAGATAGAAAACAGACATTTTAAAATGCAACTTTTTTTAATATAATATAAAATTGGGTAGAATAAAAATTGATGTTTGAAAGAAAATAGTTGGGATGAAAAACCCTGGTTCATAGTAAATTGTAGGCCTTTGTGGTTCAATGACCTTAAGTAATCTTACCAGGGTCTGTAATTATGGAGGAATATTGTAGTTATACAGTAAAAAATGATGACCGCTAACAGTATATGTTCTTAAAATCAAATATCAATCTAAGAGAATTCTATCAGCATATACTCCATGCCGTCCCCTTATATTAAAATAGGGCAAAAATTGCTGGCCATATACGTAAGTGTAGTTAGGATGTAATAATATACTACTCCAATCAAAGGTTGAAATAACGTCAATAGTTCAGAACAATTATACTGTTGGTTATTTTTCAGCTAATGGTTGTTAACGGTATTGTTGTTAGTATATAAATAAATAATATACTGCAATAATTCCTCAATATTGACCACTTAATGGGTACGATTCATGTCGAAGCCATTATCAGAAACAGGCTAAACAACAAAACATGCCTGATATGGTGCAGTGGTGTCAGGTTTCCTTGAAAAAGCTTACATAGCGAAGCGATCGTCGGAACTAATAGCTCTCCAGCGCGTCTTTACACTTGCTCATACACCGGAAGGAGGAGCAACTCAAACCTGTGATCAGGTTGGACGGTATAGCGGTTAAGTTTCTGCTGCCCGAATCCACTTGCATCCTTCATGGGAGTTTGCTTTTGTGAGCAATAATAAGAATTTGCTGCTCTATTAACCTCTGTGAATGGTGTATTGTAAGCATTTGTGACGCTTTTTATCATATTTTAATAAATTATTTTATACTGTATTGCCGTGAGAGTACTGTTTACCCACTAGTATAAAGTGGGCGTGCGCATTTCCTTGAGCTTAGGCATAAGCTCCAACCCATGTGAGTAGTCATTTGTTCACAAGCTTGATACATATCCTGGATAGTGTTACAGAATTACACTATGTTGCAATTTCTTTTCCTTGTCTCTGAGAGTTTCTAAAGACACAAAGAAGCAGAAGATTCCCAGCAAGAACACGCATATCCTTATATGAACTATTATTTTATTTTATTTTTCTTATTATTTTGTTATTTTGTTGTTGATTTTTTGATTGTGGTATCACATTTATTTCACATATCTAACATTAAGTATATAAATACATAATCAGTCAAAATAAATAGGCCATATACTATGACCCAATATTTTATTAAAACTATGAAATCATAAGTCTATTTAAATGAACACTTTATGAAAATATCTAAAGACAAATTATACTTGTGTATTTGAGAAATAAATTAAATCACTAGGTGGCCCATGCAAGTGACCCATGAGAGCTGTCCTTCAGACCCAAGAGTTTCCTCATTGGGTGATTTAAGAATGGAGGAGGAGCTATGTCACAGGGACAAAAGCTCTACACATGGGAAGAGAATGGCCTTTTTTCTGCTACCGGCTTTTTACACTGACTCTGGTGTGAAACAGTCTTTGTGAGACAAACCTTGCTGGAACACTTTTTTTTTTTTTTGGGGGGGGGGGAGAAAAAGAGAATATTGGGCTACTTTACTTCCTAAATTGTGGATATCTTCCTTAAATGACAGTGAAAGAAACTCTGGGTGCTGAAACTCTCAAATAATGCTAATTGGTAACGTATAAGAGAAATGTTTTAATAGTTAATATAGCAAAGATATTCTTTATAGCAGTAGTTTAATTGAAGCTGTGATTTAAAGGTGGTACCTTATATTTATAGTTTAATATTAAATAGATTAGTGTATCCTAGATAATAATTACATTAGCATAAATTGAATTTACTATTAAGGAAAAAGGATTTCATATTTAATATTCATAATTTGATTTTAATTTACTGTGATATGTTAGCAATTGTATTTAAAGATAGCTAGATGATATTGATTGCTATTGTATTGATAATATATTGATTTTTAAATAGGGTATAAATCTCTCTGGTTGATTAATTAAAGTTATAGAAGACTATTCTTGGATTAGATAGTTAAATTATACTTCCTCCGTCTACTGCCGTCACTATAGTACCCATCTGTTGCACTCTTGCCGGGACGCTAATTGGATGCATACGGCCGAACCCTATTGAGCATATTGCTGGCATGTTTGTGGTTTGAGAACCACAGAGCTATCCTGATGCAAAGGACGACTCAGTTGCATGTGATGAGCACACAGTGCTAAAGGTGACTCTATACGTAACCACAAGTATTGGGGTTGATACTTATAATGTACATGGCTATGATCACCTGTTACACTGGGCTAAGATGCTGATGAGAGGCGTTTACATTCAGCAGAGAGTGAACAGAGTGATATTCCATACTATGGTTCTAACATATGCATGCTAACAACTAAGGGTTCAGGAGGAGAGGAACTTTGCACAGTGTTACATTGTATTAACAAGCTAACACTAGAAATAATAGATGGTACTTGTAGATACTAGCTTTGTTTGCTGACTCTTTCTAAGATAGTTTATCTAACATACTACCCTCATCATTGGGATTATAAAATAAAACCAGACTTTGGAGTACTCATGTCTCTTGAGACGTGTACTATTAAGATGACGGTCTGAGTTTGTTTCCCCTAGGGATGCCTGGGGTGAAATTTATTTTGCGTGTATGTATGATTGAGGTATGTTGTGAATAAGAGGAGTTTAGGTGGTGAAATTTCTATTTCTTTTGCATAGTGAAAAAAGTACATTTAAATACTATTACAGTGTGTTGAGTACTATTTATTAAAATTATTATTCTGTTTACTGCATAAATATAGTTGCCGTGTTTATAATAATTTACCTGAACAGAATTTAAGAACATATAATTTGGGATTAAATATTAATATTTAATAATAATTTTATTGTCAATAATTTCTGAATATCTCAGTAGTATTATGCTGGAGTACACTACAGAGATTATATAACATTTTACTGGAGTGCACTGCTAAGATTCTACTATATTAACTGGAGGTATCGCTGACAATAATTTTATTATTGTTTTCAATTATTAATATTAATAATCCATAATTAAAAATCAAAACTAATATTACAAGAAAATGTTAAAACATATTTAAAAAGATGTTTCTTTCAGCCAATCAGGTAATCTTGCATCATAAGTCCACAATCAAGTAGTTCAGTTTTTAATTCCCAAACGGATACGCATATATAAATGAAAATGTCAATCATCCATCTTAGACTAATCAAAACACAGTGCCGGAGTTCTAGTACAATCAGTTCACAAATAAGTCGGTAACGTAGAGCAGTTCTCAAACAAGTGCAGATACCAGACGATGGGTGTGAACAGAATTGTCAATCTTAATGGCTGACCAATAGTAGAGCATGATTTTCATTATACCAAAGGTAAATTATTTTTTTAAGAAAAGAAAAATCCAAAATACAGTGTTGATAATGTGTTCCAATGAAGATCAGAATAGCAAAGTGAATTGAAACTCTTCAACAAATAACTAAATTAACATTGGCGAGTGGACTGACATTTATGATCTGTGCTGATTGAAGAAAATACATACAGTATATATATAGAAAAAGTAAACGAACATTATTTAGACCAACAAACATATAAATAAGTGGTTGAAAAACTCATGGAGAAAAAAATAAAGTGAATATAAAATATACAGGCCAACCTAGATTTACAAAAAAGCTGCTATATTGTTATTCTTATTTAAACCCCATTCCTCAAAAGTTTTCAGATTGAAAATCCACCATATCTCTCTTTTTATAAGGATTATTATATATTCCCTCTACAAATTGGCATTACTTTTTTTTATGCCTATTGATAGGAAGGAGTCTGGAGAATATGGTGGGCAAAATTTGAAGTGAAGGAGAACACCATGATCAGTGTGTCCTTTTTCAATTTTGTTTATATTAGTTTTCAAAGATCTTCATGTTTGCCCCAAATATTGTATTCAAAATTTATATTACATTAAATAATAATACAGTTTTAGACTTTCAGCAGATACAATATTTTATGTATTCTTTAATATAAAAAAAAAATGAAAATACACAAAATAAAAAACATTTTAACACTAATAAATCTGTATGAAAATAAACAAAACAGTTTGGAAAAGCATCCAAATAGTGATACAATAATAAATAATGCATACATGACCCAAAATATCCTTTATTGATCACAAATTCCAGATGGGTTCAATTAATCTGTAGTTAATAATCCCTAAAAAGAGGAGAAAAGATACATAAGGGCCGATTTATTAAAGTGCTGGCGGACATGATACAATGTAGCGTATCATGTCCGCCGCACATCAATAAATGCCGAAAGCATACACTGTATGCATTTATCATTGCACAAGCAGTTCTTGTGAACTGCTTGTGCAATGCCACCCCCTGCAGATTTGCGGCCAATCAGCCACTAGCAGGGGGTGTCAAACAGCCCTATCGTATAGGATTGGGTAGATTGA
Source organism: Bombina bombina (assembly GCF_027579735.1). Taxonomy (NCBI): domain Eukaryota; kingdom Metazoa; phylum Chordata; class Amphibia; order Anura; family Bombinatoridae; genus Bombina; species Bombina bombina. The sequence continues at coordinate 88,175,313 of NC_069505.1, read as the reverse complement.
TGTCCGCAGCTGCGGAGCAGGCGGACAAGTTATGGAGCAGTGGTCTTTAGACCGCTGCTTCATAACGGCTGTTTCCAGCGAGCCATTGAGAGCTTGATAATTTGGCCCCATATGGTAAATCTCTATATATACAAAATGAAACTCTTAAATCATTATTCTCTGTACTCACACTTGATGAAACTATAAATAGCTTTAAGAAAATCACTCTGCATTCATCAATCAACCAGATAGAAGATCCTTTCTTCTTTTTAAGTTTTTAATACATGCAGCAAAGCATAAAATTACAATATAAACAAGGCTTGCTCATGCCACTCAGGGTTTTACAGAAATCCATCAGCAAGCAAAATAACCAGTCCTTTAGCATAAGAAACACGCTGTATAAATTAGCTGTGATTAGTCTTACAGACATGGTTACAAAGTTCTTCCAGTTCCATCCAAAGTACATTTCTCCACCTTCTGTGGCTTTTTCAAGGAGTCAGTGGGTGATTTTTATATTGTCCGTATTGCATGCTATTGGTCAATTTTCAGTTAAGTCTCCTCACATACAAGTGTTGCATATTAAAGAGAAAGTAAAACATCATAAATATGCATCAGATAATATTCCAATACAGACAATCCATGGATGTGAGTGGATCATTTATCATAAATTCTTATACCTACAAAAAGTATAAAAACCTTAAAAAACTATTTTGAAATTAAAATAAAAAAACATTTTAAAGCCCTTTAGCCGTACTTAAAGGGACAGTCAAATCAAAATAAAACATTTATGAGTCAGATAGGACATTCAATTTTAACCCTTTGAGTGCTAATGGCGGCTCTGAGCCGTCACAGAGTTTCTCACTCTGGTGCTAATGACGGCTATGAGCCGTCATGAGCACTCTCCCACCTTGAGGGAGATCTGGTGGCTCCTTACTGCTCCTACCCCGGCGATCATGACTGTAGAGTGACAGGCATCACCGGGGCTTCACGTGATGCGCGGTGACCTCACGCGTAATTACGTGATGACGTCACAGCGCAACTTTATTTATACTTAACAATGTTAAGTATAGGAGGAGGGGGCATGCTGCTTAGAAGCCTGTATCTCAGGCATCTAAGCAGCTACTGAACCCCAAGACCCATTGTTGGAAAGGTAATCGATTACCCAACAGTGTAAGTCTTGGGGGTCTGTAAAAAAAAATAAAAAAGTAAAAAAAAAAAATTCAAAAATTTCAAAAATAAAATAAAATATTAGCACCCAGGTGGGAAATGGCTTAGCAGCCAAAGGGTTAAACAACTTTCAAATTGACTTTTACTATCAAATTTGCTTTGTTCTTTTGGTATTCTTTGTTGAAATCTAAACCTAGGTAGACTCATATGCAAATTTCTAAGCCCTTGAATGCAGCCTTTCAGTGCATTTTGACAGTTTTTCACAGTTAGACAATACTAGTTCATGTGTGTCATATAGGTAGCATTGTGCTCACTCCTGTGGAGTTATTTATGAGTCAGCACTGGTTGGCTAAAATGCATGTTTGTCAAAAGAACTGAAATAAGGGAGCAGTAAGACGAGGCTAGAAACAATGTTATCACATAGCTAAAAAGTATATTAATATAACCGTTTTGTTTATGCAAAACTGGGGAATGAGTAATAAAGGGATTAACTATTCTTTTAAACAATTCAAATGTTGATGTAGACTGTCTCTCTGAGCCTTAAATATTAAAAATACATTAAAAATTCAGTTCCTCCCTGGGATCGAACCAAAGTATCAATTGTTCCACACATCCATCCACCTTCTGCATTTTGAAAGTGATTGTTTTCGTATTCATAAAACATAAACATGCCTTAAGTTATTAGGTCATTACCTATTCTTATATAAGTAGTAATCCATGTTCACAACAAAAATATTGTATCTTTATATTAATCTTTATTCCCTCTATTTAGTTCCTAGCTTATCCTAATCTATAAAAATCTTTCTTTTAAAAAAATGTCTATTTTTAAATAACTATCCATGCTGGGAATGGAACTAAAATGTCTTGGTTTTAGGTTTTCTATAACACTAGACCAACCATTTATGACACAAACCACCTATTGTATATTGGTATATATTAATTTCTATCTAAGAGCAGATTACAAGTGGAGTACTATGTAACACTCCTGCTCAGGCATTAACTGTGTTAGAAGTAAGCTTTTTGCCATTGTTGGGTTGAGCTCGTATTGTGGAGTAGACTTATGAAGCTGTGAATGCAGCTGTTTCTGCGCTAGCCTTCAACCTCGCTGGAAAACAAAAGTTGTAATGCAACAGTCTTAAGACCGCTGCCCCTTAACTCATCGACCACCTCTGAGGTGGCGGACAGAAATCATCCCGATCGCTAGTGGCCGATTGGCTGCGATTGGCAGGGGGCGGCATTGCGAAAGCATTTCACCAGAAATGCTTCTGCAATGATAAATGTCGACATTTAGCGATGTCAGGCGGATGTAATGCGTTGCAGCAGATCATGTCCGTCAGATATTTAATAAATCTTCCCCTAAGATGTTAAAGTAAAAGGATTTTGCTCTTGCACAAACCCGAAGAGCACAAAAAGCTGCACTTACAATATTGCTTGCACATTCACGTATTCTCACATAGAAGTCAATAAAGCAAGAGAAAAGTAGAAAAAACTAACACCCTACTCGCACGCAAACCCGATCGCATATTCTTATGTGCATTAGCCTGACATAAAAATATAAATATTTTTAAATTCCAATGTTCTTCACATGGCAGAATATGTTCTATATATTCATAAATACATATTTCTACATATATCTAATGGTATTTTGGCAAAAATATATATTTATACATATATGTTTACATGGTTATATATAAGCAGGGCTCAACATTTCCAATCCTAAGCTACTAGCAAGTCCAAAATGTTACTCGCCACTTGATCCCACCTTTTACTTGCTTACACCACACCCACTACTCCACCCCCTCTTTGTATTTGTTTAGCCATTGTGAGACACGCTACTGCGCAGTAATTTTTTAATTTTTTTATTTTATTTTATGCCATAGCAATGTAAATAATGCTTCATACAGTAATAAGTTAATAAAAATAAGTTCCTAGCATTATGCAAAATCAATTAGGGGTTCTGGGGAAGACAACAACTGGATAGAAAAAGGAAGTTGTTGAACTGAGAGATTGAGGGAAGAGAGTGCTGACGGTCATGGAAGGTCATAGCAGACCTGGAGATTTTTATTTTAATAATTATTATCCCTTCCTTCTCTCTCTTAACTCTTAACACTCTGTCCTCTCTTCAATCTCTCTTTTTACCCTCTCTCTTCTCTCTCAGGCCATGTCTTCTCTTTACACTCTCTTTCCCCTCGCTCATATCTCTCCTCTCTTTTGTTTTCCACTCTCTTTTAATTCTATTGTCCTCACCACTTTCACTTTGCCTCTCTAATTTCTCTCTCTCTGCCCTGTTTACCCTCTCAGAAGTAACAGTCTAAGCACTAATGGGGTCCCTACATCCCTAAAGGAATAGCATATCCTTGCCATTTCATAGATATATGGTATCCCTTTAGATAATGTTTTTAGCACATAGCCCAAAATGCGTGTTTGTCAGTGCTGCAATAGGAATGTACATTTTGCAAATACAACTAACTTACAACACGCCACTAGACTTCAGATAGTGAGTGAATGTTGATTCAACATTCACTCACTAACTTTCACTCCCCACCATTAAATTTCCACTCGCCAGTTGCTAGTGGCGAGCGAAAATTTTGAACCCTGATTATAGGTATAGATATACACGGATATATAACATATAAATACAAATACATATGTACACATTTATATTATGAGTGTAACTGTACTTTGTAGTGCATTTTTGATTTGTTACACTTTTTTGTTTTGTGAAACAGTTAATCAAAGCTCTGAGGATGTGGTAATCATTCTAAAGTAAATAGCTTGTAATACGAACGGTAAACCCGAGTAGCGCAAACACCAGAGATAAACCTCTTATTGCTTGCTCGCTACTGTTAGCGCTCCACTCGTAATCTGGCCCCTAAACTTTTTACATTTTTATTAAAGGGACAGTCTACACCAGAATTTGTTTTGTGTTAAAAGATAGATAATCCTTTAATTACCCATTCCCCAGTTTTGCATAACCAACACGGTTCTATTAATATACTTTTTAGCTACGTGATTACCTTGTATCTAAGCCTCTGCAGACTGCCCCTTATCTCAGTGCTTTTGACAGACATGCAGTTTAGTCAATCAATTCAGACTCCAAAATAACTCCGCGGGAATGAGCACAGTGTTATCTATATGACGTACATGAGCTAGCTCTGTCTAACTGTGAAAAGCTTTCAAAATGCTCTGAGCTAAGAGGCATTTTTAATAATTCAGATAGAGCATGCAATGTTAAGCAACGTTCTAGTTACTTACTATAATCAATTTTTCTTCGTTCTCTTGCTATCTTTATTTAAAAAGCAGGAATGTGATCCATAGGAGCCGGCCCATTTTTGGTTGAGAACCTGGGTTATGCTTGCTTATTGGTGGGTAAATGTAAGCCTCCAAAAAGCAAGCGTTATCCATGGTGCTGAACCTAAAATGGGCTGGCTGTTAAGATTTACATTCCTGCTTTTAAAATAAAGATAGCAAGAGAACAAATAAAAATTAATAATAGGAGTAAATTAGAAAGTTGATTAAAATTGCATGCTCTATCTGAATCAGGAATGAAAAAAATTGGGTTCAGTGTCCCTTTAAAACATAGATCAACTTAATTTAATATATTCTACTAGATCTTGCTCCAGGCATGTTCACAAAACACGTATTGATCTTCCCATGTGCCTAAAAATAATAGCATAACTGCTGTTCCAACTGTTTGGAGTTTGACATTACCATCATACCAAATTAAATTGTGTCTTAAATTAACTCTATAGCTTCTAAAATGAATCTTCTCTGTCTCTCCATCATCTTTTCATCAGTCATTAATACATATTCAACTTAATTTAAGCCAATGGGGGATATTTATCAAAGGTATGTCAGATCTGATCTGATCTGACAGTGCAGATAAGGTCTGACATACCTCGCTGAATGCGGAGAGCAATATGCTCTCCATATTCAGCATTGCACCAGCAGCTTTTGTGACCTGCTGGTGCAATGCCACCCCCTGCAGATTCACGGCCAATCGGCCGTCAGCAGGGGGTGTCAATCAACCCAATCGTACTCGATCGGGTTGAATTCCGGCGTTGTCTGTCTGCCTGCTCAGAGCAGGCAGACAGGGTTATGGAGCAGCGGTCTTTGGACCGCTGCTTTATAACTGGTGTTTCTGGCGAGCCTGCAGGCTTGCCAGAAACATGGGCCCTCAAGCTCTATTCGGAGCTTGATAGAAAGGCCCCTTTCTCTTTCTGATTATTGGTATAGAGAAAGACAACATCTGCTATTACTAGCCTAAAAAATAATCCCATTGCAATTAATTTAAATAAAAAATGACATTTAGAGTATTTTTAAGGTATGATTTGGTTTACATATGGTTGTAAAAGCCTCTCTATAATAATGATAAATTACTGGTTAGAGAACACACTCGGGAGACAATAGGTCTTCCAGGTGGGTTCACCAAATTGTTGTGAAATTTTGGTAATATACGTAATATGACCTATCTAGATCAAGAATGACTGTCCTGACAGGTATTTTTTATATATTTAAATATCTGGGTGGCTCATTATAAGATCTGTACATCCACCCATTTTAAATCATGCCACACAAATACATATATTGATCACAACAGATGTCACAATCCAAATCGGCTGAAGGTGATTCCCAAATGTCAATTTTACAAGATCCGTAGAAACTGTAGTATAAATCTTTCATTCACAAGTAGCAGGCATATAATGCATAATAAAACATGTTATCAGCTGCAAGTGTAAAAATGTAATTTATTTAATACACTGCAAATATCAAATACAGTATTTGGGCAAACATCAGGATTTTTGAAAATTCATATTGGAACATCTAAACAAAATTGAAATAGGACAAACTGATCATGGTGTTCCCCATTCACTGCAAATTTGTAGAGGAGGGGATATAGAAAATCCCTTTTAAAAATAGAGATGTGGTGGATTGTCAATTGGAAAACCATTGGGGAATGGGGTTTAAATAAAAATACCAATATAGCAGTCTTTTTGAAAATCTAGGTTGACTAGTATATTTTATGATCACTATATGTTTCTTCTCCATTAGGTCTTCAACCACTAATTTATATATGTGGTGTCTTAAAGGGACACTATACACTAGATTTTTCTTTGCATAAATGTTTTGTAGATGATACATTTATATAGCCTATACAGATTTTCTTTTGATTTTTTTTTTATAGTTTTGCTTATTTTTAAATAATATTGTGCTTATTTTCAGACTCCTAACCAAGCCCCAAAGTTTTAGGAGAATACTGATGTATACCTACCCCAGCTTGCCCCTCTTTGTGTAAAGAGTCTTGTCATATGCAGAGGAAGGTGGAGGGGGGGTGTCTGCAATTTCCCACTTGCAGTGGGTGTTCCAGCTAACATTTTTAACAGTGCTAAACTTTTAAAAGTAATTTTTTAAAAGGATTTATACTGAATCTTTAGATCAGTATCTGTGCATATTATTCTTTATAGTAGTGTCTATTACATGCAGTTATATGAACATTGGGGTATACTGCCCCTTTATGTTTATTCACTTTGTTTCTATTTATTTACATTTATTTTCTTCAATAAGAACTAATTTGTTAATTTTGAACTACTGTTATTTGGGGAAGAATTTCACTTTACTTTTCTGATGTTCATTGGATCATGTTGTCAACCCTGTTTTTTGGATTTTTCTTTTCTGTACAAAATAATTTACCTTTGCTACAATATGAATCACTCTCTTCTATTGGTCAACCTATAAGATTGACAAGTCAGTTCACGCCCATCGTCTGGTATCTGCACTTGTTTGAGAACTGCTCTACGTCACGGACTTGAGAACTGATTGTACTAAAAGTCTGGCACTGTGTTTTGATTGTTATAACTCAGATGATTGACATATTCATTTATATTTACGTACCTGTTTGGGAATTAAAAAGTGAACTACTCAATTGAGGACCTATGATGCAAATTAACCTGATTGGCTGAAAGAAACGTTGTCTTTTTAAATATGCTTTCAACATTTTATTGTAACTTTATATTAGTTTCTTAACGCCTGTGAATGGAAATACATACTGAGAATAAATAATTTATTTAATCTTTTGGCTTAAATAATATTTTGACTAATTCATTTTTAATTATATATTTTAATTTATGATTTTGGTGTTTCCCTTCACAGACACAGGCTGTATGATGATTGTAAACCTCCTCCTCTCATCTGTTTGCAATTAGTATTTGGAATGGTATAAAAGGATTTAAGTTGACTATACAGCCCTTTTTATATAATACTTGAAAAAGGCAGTTGTTAGAAACGCGTTGATCATTAAACAGTTAAGCTGTTTTTTATCTTCAATGCTTTTTTTACCTGCTGCTGAAAAATTTTATAAAGCTGTAAGATGTATCCATTCTGTATCTATCGCTTGTATTTTTTCTGTAAAATACTATTAGGTCTGTCAATATCATGCTGGTGAATATACTTCCCTCTCTTTTAGCTAATTGTGTTTCCTGGGTACATGTTTTATTATCCTTATAAAACCTAGCCAAGACATTTTTCATGATGTTGCATGATGTTTTACTTAATTAGAAAAAGTGATAAATATGTGGAATCATCAACTAGATGAAGAGAAGGCTTACTTGTTGCATAACACTATCCTGAATAATAATTAACAATTAAACGGTATTGGAAACTGTAACATTGTATTGAAAGGGATATCCATACTGAATGGCCAGTATATTAGATATTTGCATTTGTATAAGGTGTAACTGGTAGGTTTCGGATGTCTTCATAATGGGAATCATGGTTTACTCTGAGCCCTGACAAACTGTTGCTCAAGCACTACTAATGATAAAGCGGGGAAACTTTAACTTGTACATAGGTTCCTGGAATGTACTTGCAGTAGCAGTTTCACTCTAGCACAATTTACGGTACAAATAATACTGCTATGAAAATACACATTTCCTCATAAATCCTGATAAAAATTAAAGCGACAGTCTACTCTAGAATTTTTATTGTTCAACATAGTAACATAGTAACATAGTAGATGAGGTGGAAAAAAGACATAAGTCCATTATGTTCAACCTGTACAAATCTAATATACTTACAAAACAAGCTCCAGTTGAGCTTAAATTTATCCCATTAAAAAGGTGACCCATTTAACACAAGCAATCATATCCCTGAATTCTGTTTCTAGCCAGAAATGTATCCAAACCATTTTTAAATGTATCTAAAGTATTGGCATTCACTACCTTCTTTGATAATGAGTTACAGTGACAAAATGTTCATGTTGCAGCAGATTGAGAGGCCTATCTATCTAGCCATCAACTAAGCTCCATTTGCCGGCACCAATACGCTCACCTAGCATCGCCTAACATCGGGCCGTGGACCTGAATACGATCTCCATATTTATAAAAAAAAGCCCGCACAAAGCCGCGCACTAAGTACAGGGCGATGAGCAGTGGACTGTTGTTAACTAGCAGTCATCGATCTTGCTGCTATTCGGCTTTTTACCAACTTTATTTATACCCTGTCACTAAACACCGCCACTATACTAAAATGTTTAACCCCTCTCCCGCCACTCTCGGACCCCACTGCAATTTTAATAAAGTTATTAACCCCTAACCAGCAGCTCCCGGACCAAGCCGCCACCTACATAATGTTATTAACCTCTATCCAGCTGCACCCGGACCCCGCCGCAACTTTTAATAAAGCTATTAACCCCTATCCCGCTGCTCCTGGACCCCGCCGCAACTAAATAAATGTATTAACCCCTATCTTGCCACTCCTGGACCCGACCGCCACTAAATAAATGTATTAACCCCTAAACCCCTGACCTCCCACATCACTACCACTTACTAAACCTATTAACCCCTAAACCGCCAGACCCCCACATCGCCATAAACTAAATTAAGCTATTAACCCCTAAACCTAACAACCCACTAACTTTACATTAAAATTACCTCACCCCTATCTTATAATAAATTAAAACTTACCTTTACCTATATTAAACTATTAATTAACCTACCTTAACTATTATACTAAAATTACATTAAACTATATTAAACTATTAATTAACCTACCCTAACTATTATACTAAAAGTACATTAAACTATATTAAACTATTAATTAATCTACCCTAACTATTATATTAAAATTACATTAAACTACCATTTAAAATATTACATATTTAAAAACCTAACCCTACTCAAATTATTTAAATCTACCATTAAAAATGACTAAATTACAAAAAATAAACGCTGTTACAAAAAATAAAAAACACTAACTTACAAAAAAAAACATAGTATCAAAAATAAAAAACAATTACACCTAATCTAATAGCCCTATCAAAATAAAAAAGACCCCCAAAATAAAAAACCCTAACCTACAATAAACTACCAATGGCCCTGTAAAAAAAAATACAAACACCCCCCCAACAGTAAGACCCACCACTCACAGAACCAACCCCCCCCCAAATGAAACCCTATCTAAAAAAACCTAAGCTCCCCATTGCCCTGAAAAGGGCATTTGTATGGGCATTGACCTTAAAAGGGCATTTTGCTCTTTTACTGCCCAGACCCTACTCTAAAAATAAAACTCACCCAATAAACCCTTAAATAAACCTAACACTAACCCCCGAATATCCACTAATCCATCCTCATCCAAGCGGCAGAAGTCCTCATCCAAGCGGGCCGAAGTCCTCATCGAAACGGCAGAAGTCTTCATCCAGATGGCATCTTCTATCTTCATCCATCCGACGTGGAGCGGATCCATGTTCAAGACATCCGGCACGGAGCATCCTCTTCTTATGATGGTCAACGTAGAATGACGTTTCCCTTTAAGGTACGTCATCCTAGATGGCGTCCCTTACATTCTGATTGGCTGATAAAATTCTATCAGCCAATAGGAATTAAGGGGGGAAATATCCTATTGGCTGTTGCAATCAGCCAATAGGATTGAGCGTTCATCCTATTGGCTGATCCAATCAGCCAATAGGATTGAGCTTGCATTCTATTGGCTGATGGGAATAGCCAATAGAATGCAAGCTCAATACTATTGGCTGATTGGATCAGCCAATAGGATGAAAGCTCAATCCTATCGGCTGATTGCAACAGCCAATAGGATTTACCCTCTTAATTGCTATTGGCTGATATAATTCTATCAGCCAATCGGAATGTAAGGGACACCAACTAGGATGACGTACCTTACAGGGAAACTTCATTCTACTTTGATCATCGTAAGAAGAGGATGCTCCATGCCGGATGTGTTGAAGATGGATCCGCTCCACACTGGATGGATGAAGATAGAAGGTGCCGTCTGGCTGAAGACTTCTGCTGGCTTCAATGAGGACTTTGGCCCCCTTGGATGAGGATTTCTGCCGCTTGGATGAGGATGGATGTCTGGTCTTTGAAAACTGTAAGTGGATCTTTGGGGGTTAGTGTTAGGTTTATTGGGTGTTTTTATTTTTAGAGTAGGGTCTGGGCAGTAAAAGAGCTAAATGCCCTTTTAAGGGCAATGCCCATACAAATGCTCTTTTTAGGGCAATGGGGAGCTTAGGTTTTTTTAGATAGGGTTTTATTTGGGGGGGGGTTGCTGTGTGGGTGGTGGATTTAACTCTTGGGTGGTGTTTGGATTTTTTTTTACAGGTAAAAAAGCTGATTTTTTGGGGGGCAATGTCCATATTTTTAAGGGCCATTGGTAGTTTATTGTAGGCTAGGGTTTTTTTATTTTGGGGGGTCTTTTTTATTTTGATAGGGCTATTAGAATAGGTGTAATTGTTTTTTATTTTTGATACAGTATTTTTTTTGTAACTTAGTGTTTTTTATTTTTTGTAACTTAGCGTTTATTTTTTTGTAATTTAGTAATTTTTAACTGTAGATTTAAATAATTTGAGTAGGGTCAGGTTTTTAAATATGTAATATAGTTAATTTAATTGGTAGTTTAATGTAATTTTAGTATAATAGTTAGGGTAGGTTAATTAATAGTTTAATATAGTTTATTTTAATTCTAAAGGTAAGTTTTAATTTATTATAAGATAGGGATGAGGTAATTTTAATGTAAAGTTAGCGGGTTGCTAGGTTTAGTGGTTAATAGCTTAATTTAGTTTATGGCGATGTGGGTGGCTGGCAGTTTAGGGGTTAATAGGTTTAGCTAATGGCAGCGATTTGGGAGTCCAGGGGTTTAGGAGTTAATAATTTTATTACAGTAGCAGCGGGGTCTGGGAGCGGCGGAATAGGAGTTAATAATTTTATTACAGTTGCGACGAGGTCCGGGATTGGCGGGATAGGAGTTAATAACTTTATTTAGGTTGCAGCGGGGTCCGGGAGTGGCAGGATAAGAGTTAATAACTTTATTTAGGTTCGCGGTGGGGTCCAGGAGCGACGGGATAGGGGTTAATAACTTTAGTTAGAGTGCGTTTTGGTGTAACGGATGTCGGAGCAGCAGATTTGGGGTGTTTTGACTCGGGGCTTATGTTAGGGTGTTAAATGTAAACTTTACTGGTTTTCTACCATAGAAATCAATGGGATATCTGGCAGCATCGAACATAAGCTTTCGCTGCTTTCAGACTCCCATTGATTCCTATGGCATCTGCGGCCTCCAGGGTTGAGGATTTAAAACCAGGTACGCTGGGCCAGAATAGTGGCGAGCGTACCTGTTAGAAATTTGTTAACTTGCAAAAGGTGTCAGATAGTGTTGAATGTGTATTCAGAACATCTGTAATGACGTAAGCATCAATATGTGTCGGATTGAGACCGGCGGATCGTATGTTATGTCAAAAATTTCAACTTTTGCCGGTCTGTAGGCTTTGATAAATAGGTCGAATCAAGCTTGCCACAATTACACTGCAGAATTCCGGCGTATTTGCGGTTGATGGCTTGATAAATAGGCCTCTGAATCTCTTTTCCTCCAGCCTTAAATTGTAAACTCTTGTCACAACCAGTTTTCTTGGAATAAAAAGAGCTTTTGCCATCTGTGTATATGAGCCTTGAATATATTTATATAAAGTAATCATGTCACCTCCCAAGGACTTTTTTTTTCTAAAGAAAACAGACCCATTTTGGCTAAAATCTCCTAATAGCTTAAAGGGACTTAATACTCATATGCTAAATCACTTGAAACTGATGCAGCATAACTGTAAAAAGCTGACAGGTAAATATCACCTGAGCATCTCTATATAAAAAAGGAAGATATTTTACCTCACAATTTCCTCAGCTCAGCAGAGTAAGTTCTGTGTAAAAAGTTATACTCAGCTGTTCCCAGCTGCAGGTAAAAAAATAATAATGAAGAAATGAACAGCAGCTAATCAGCATCAGCAATGCTGAGGTCATGAACTCTTTTACTGTGATCTCATGAGATTTCACTTAACTCTCATAAGATTTCATAGTAAACTTCCTTAAACTGAATAGGGAAATAAGATGAGTGTGCACGTAAGTTCACTCCCTAAGTTGTCCCGGGACAGACATACTGATTTGCTGCTTAGAAGTCCTTTGCAATGGGCTGTGGCTACTGAGGATTTTTTGAGGTAAATTAGCTTTCTTTTTTACATAGAGATGTTCAGGTGATATTTTCTAGTCAGCTTTTTACAGCTATGCAGCATCACTTTCAAGTGTTTCAACATTTGGGTATCATGGCCCTTTAAATCTTCATTCCCCTTATTTGCTTTGTGTCCCTTCTTGGAACATTTTTAAACATTTTCTAAGTCTGCAATGATTTTTTTTTTAAGATCAGTCCCCAGAACTGCACTCCATAATCAAGGTGAGGTCTTACCAATGATCTATATAGTTCCCTTGCATCAATGGCCTCTATTTTACAAAGTCTGCTGGACCTGATCCGACAGTGCGGATCAGGTCTGCCAGACCTCACTGAATGCGGAGAGCAATGCGCTCTCCGTATTCAGCATTGCACCAGCAGCTCACAAGAGCTGTTGGTGCAACGCCGCCCCCTGCAGACTCGGGCCAATGGGCCGCCAGTAGGGAGGTGTCAATCAACCCGATCATACTCTATCGGGTTGATTTCCGGTGATGTCTGTCCGCCTGCTCAGAGCAGGCAGACAGGTTATGGACCAGCGGACTTTGTGACCGCTGCTTCATAACTGCTGTTTCTGGCGAGTCTGAAGGCTCGCCAGAAACACGTGCCCAGAAGCTCACTACGGAGCTTGTTAAATAGGCGCCAATGCCTCTTTTAATACATGCTTAAGCGCCTATATTTAGCTTATCTATAAGTACTCCAAAATACCTTTACTCCTTTTTGGCTAAGTCTAGTCCCATTTAAATAATAGATTGCCTGCTTATTTTTACTTCCAAAATATAGAGCCTTGCATTTTATTAAATCTTATTTTCTATTTACCTGCCCATTCTCCTAATTTTTGCAGATCCCCTTGTAAAGCAAGTTCATCCTGCTCTGACCTAATGCCTTTATACAACTTTGTATTATTTGCAAAAATAATGTTGCTATTTAATCCCTGCTCCAAGTCATTAATAAAAACATTAAACAGAACAGGGCCCAGTACTGATGCCTGGGGGACTCCACAGATTATATTTTTCCAATCTGAGTATGATCCATTTACTAATACTCGTTGCTCCCTGTCATTTATCCAGTTATTTATCCATGAGCTAACATTTTTAACTATTCCCAGTCTATTAATTTTGTACATTAATCTCTCAAGTGGCACTGTATCAAACCCCTTTGCAAAACCCAAGTATATCACATCAACTAATATCCGTTTATCTATATATTTACTTCCTCTTAGAATCTAATTATGATTAGTTTGACATGATCTATTTCTCATAAAACCATGCTGGTTTGAACTCATATTTGCACTTGCATTCTTTAGTGGAAATCTCCTTATTTATTCCACAAAGCTATATCATGTATGCAAGGCACCACTCGCATTATAAAATAATTATTATAGTCATATAATTACTATTACAAAGATATGTAAATATCAAGTTGGGGAATTGCCTTTCATAGTGACATTTTTTATCAACAAATTGTGAACTCATAATCTTGTTTACATGAATATACTTATCTATATAATCCTTTATAATCCCTTCAAATATCTTCCCCACTATTGATGTCAGACTAACTGGCCTATAGCTTCCTGGATCAGCCCTGCTTCCTTTTGTAAGAGTGGCATCATATCAGCTTTACACCAGTCCTGGGGTACTATGCCTGAGGATAATGACTCTTGAAAAATTAAGAGTAGAGGTTTTTGCTAAGTTCCCTTAATACCATAGGGTGTATTTCATCTGGGCCTGGAGTTTTATTTACCTTAATATTATCCAGTTTTTTTCCTGATGTCCTCTAAAGATAACCCAGTTAATGATATGGGCTTGTATGTTCTAGTTTGTTTCAAAGTATCCCCATTGGTTCCTTTCTTTTGCATACTGAAGAAAAGAATTGGTTTAGGACCTCAGCTTCTCCCTGTCACTGTTAATCATGCTACCCTTTACACATTTTAATGTACCTATATATTGTCCTTCTTAGATTTTTTGCCAAAACCTTATAGGGTTTGACTTTTTTGCATGCTTTTTTACAATCCTTATGTAGTTGGTATGTTGTGCCTGCACTGTTTTCTTTGAATAATTTAAATGCCCATGTGACATGTGTTGATATGTATATTGTTTTAACAAAGTTCTAAATGTTATCCATTTATCCTCTGTATTTTTATTAGAGAATACCGTGGCCCCTAGTTATCAAGCCGTCAACCACAAATACGCTGGAATTCCGCAGCGTATTTGTTGCGAGGCTGATTCACCTTAGTTATCAAGCCCTACTGCCCGGCAAAAGTAGAATTTAGTGACGTAAGCTTCGATCCGCCGGACTCAGTCCGACACAGATTGATTCTTACGTCACTCCAGATGTTCCGAACACAAGTTCGGCACAATCTGACTACTTTTGCTAGTTATCAAAAAACTAGCAGGTACGCTCTGCACTTTTCCGGCCCAGCGTACCTGGTTTTCAATCCGCCGCCCTGGAGGTGGTGAATCCCATAGGAATCAATGGGAGTTTGACTATAGCGAAAGTTCATGTTCGCTGATGCCCGACATCCCATTGATTCCTATGGGAAGTGTGTACACCTAACACCCTAACATGTACCCCGAGTCTAAACACCCCTAATCTGCCCCCCTACACCGCCGCCACCTACATTAAACATGCTAACCCCTAAACCGCCACTCCCGGAGCCCACAGCCACTATAATAAATGTATTAACCCCTAAACCACCGTTCCCGGACCCCGCCGCAACCTACATAATACCTATTAACCCCTATCCTGCCCCCCCTATACCGCCGACACCTATAATAAATTTATTAACCCCTATCCTGCAGATCCCGGACCCCGCCGCAACTAAATAAATTGTTTAACCCCTAAACCGCCACTCCCGGACCCCACCACCACCTATATTAAACTTATTAACCCCTAATCTGCCCACCTACACGTCACCACCTATAATAAATTTATCAACCCCTATCCTGCCCCCACTACACCGCCGCAACCTATAATAAAATTATTAACCCCTAAACCTAAGTCTAACACTAACCCTAACACCCCCCTATCTTAAATATTAATTAAATACATCTAAATAAATATAACTCTTATTAAATTAATTATTCCTATTTAAAACTTAATACTTACCTATAAAATAAACCCTAATATAGCTACAATATTACTAATAATTATATTGTAGCTATTTTAGGATTTATTTTTATTTTACAGGCAAATTTAAATTTATTTTAACTAGGTACAATAGCTATTGAATAGTTATTAACTATTTAATAGCTACCTAGATAAAATAAAGACAAATTAACCTGTAAAATAAAAACTAACCTAAGTTTCAATTACACCTAACACTACACTATCATTAAATAAATTCCTATTTAAAACTAAATACTTACCTGTAAAATAAACCCTAAGATAGCTACAATGTAATTAATAATTACATTGTAGCTATTTTAGGATTTATATTTATTTTACAGGTAACTTTGTATTTATTTTAACTAAGTACAATAGTTATTAAATAGTTAATAACTATTTAATAACTACCTAGCTAAAAGAAATACATTAACTGTAAAATAAATCCTAACCTAAGTTACAATTAAACCTAACACTACACTATCATTAAATAAATTAAATTAATTAACTACAAGTAGCTACAATTAAATACAATTAAATAAACTAAAGTACAAAAAATAAAAAAAACTAAGTTACAAAAAATAAAAAAAATTACAACATTTTTAAGCTAATTACACCTAATCTAAGCCCCCTAATAAAATAACAAAGCCCCCCAAAATAAAAAAATGCCCTACCCTATTCTAAATTAAAAAAAGTTAACAGCTCTATTACCTTACCAGCCCTTAAAAGGGCCTTTTGCGGGGCATGCCCCAAAGTAAACAGCTCTTTTGCATGTAAAAATAAAATACAACCCCCCCCAACATTAAAACCCACCACCCACATACCCCTACTCTAACACATCCAACCCCCCCTTAAAAAACCTAACACTAACCCCCTGAAGATCATCCTACCTTTAGCAGTCTTCAGCCAGCCGACCACCGATGGAACAGAAGAGGACATCCGCAGAAGCCGAAGTCTTCATCCAAGGGGCGCTGAAGAGGTCTTCCATCCTATAGAAGTCTTCATCCAGGCGGCGTCTTCAATCTTCATCCATCCGGAGCGGAGCCATCTTCAAAGCAGCCGACGCGGAGCCATCTTCATCCACTGACTTTGTTATTTTATTAGGGGGCTTAGATTAGGTGTAATTAGCTTAAAAATCTTGTAATATTTTTTTATTTTTTGTAACTTAGTTTTTTTATTTTTTGTACTTTAGTTAGTTTATTTAATTGTATTTAATTGTAGCTACTTGTAGTTAATTAATTTAATTTATTTAATGATAGTGTAGTGTTAGGTTTAATTGTAACTTAGGTTAGGATTTATTTTACAGGTAATTTTGTATTTCTTTTAGCTAGGTAGTTATTAAATAGTTATTAAATAGTTAATTACATTGTAGCTATCTTAGGATTTATTTTACAGGTAAGTATTTAGTTTTAAATAGGAATAATTTATTTAATGATAGAGTAGTGTTAGGTGTAATTGAAACTTAGGTTAGTTTTTATTTTACAGGTAAATTTGTCTTTATTTTACCTAGGTAGCTATTAAATAGTTAATAACTATTTAATAGCTATTGTAGCTAGTAAAAATAACTTTAAATTTGCCTATAAAAATAAATCCTAAAATAGCTACAATATAATTATTAGTAATATTGTAGCTATATTAGGGTTTATTTTATAGGTAAGTATTTAGTTTTAAATAGGAATAATTAATTTAATAAGAATTATATTTATTTTGATGTATTTAATTAATATTTAAGATAGGGGGGTGTTAGGGTTAGGGTTAGACTTACATTTAGGGGTTAATAATTTTATTATTGGTTGCGACGGTATAGGGGGGGCAGGATAGGGGTTAATAAATTTATTATAGGTGGCGACGGTGTGGGGGGGCAGATTAGGGGTTAATAAGTTTAATATAGGTTGCGGCGGGGTCCGAGAGCGGCGGTTTAGGGTTTAAACAATTTATTTAGTTGCGGCGGGGTACGGGATAGGCAGGATAGGGGTTAATAATTTTATTATAGGCGGTATAGCGGGGGCAATATAGGGGTTAATAGGTATTATGTAGGTGGCGGCGGGGTCCGGGAGCGGTGGTTTAGGGGTTAATCAGTTTATTAGAGTGGCGGTGGGCTCAGGGAGCGGAGGTTTAGGGGTTAATACATTTATTATAGTTGCGGCGGGGTCTAGGAGCGGTGGTTTTGGGGTTAATAACTTTATTTAGTTGTGGGGGGCTCCGGGGGCGCCGGTATAGGGGGTAGAACAGTATAGTTAGTGCGTGTGCTTAGTGACATCTTATCAACAAAGCTGTAGAAAAGCCGAAGAGCAGCGAGATTTGATGAGGGATAACTATCACAGTCCGCTGCTCATCGCACCGTACTTGGTGCGTGGCTTTTTGACAGCTTTTTTGATAACTGTGGCGAGCGTATTCAGGTCCGCGGCGGAGCTGTGAGGCGAGCTTAGGCGAGCGTATTGGGGCCGGCGATGGCAGGTAAGTAGACACGTTGATAACTAGAGGCCTTTGCCACAATGTATCTTATTTAATGAATTCCTTAAATCATTGACTATTGCTTTCTTAAACTTAAAAGTCTTACGGCTAGATAAACTGCTAGATTTGGAGTTTGGCGGCCAAGGGGGTGCTTTAGCTACGCAGGCTTTTTTCTGGCCGCACCATAAAATTAACTCTGGTATTGAGAGTCCAAAAAAATGCTGCGTTAGGCTCCAAAAAAGGAGCGTAGAGCATTTTTACCGCAAATGCAACTCTCGATACCAGAGTTGCTTACGGACGCGGCCAGCCTCAAAAACGTGCTCGTGCACGATTCCCCCATAGGAAACAATGGGGCTGTTTGAGCTGAAAAAAAACCTAACACCTGCAAAAAAGCCGCGTTCAGCTCCTAACGCAGCCCCATTGTTTCCTATGGGGAAGCACTTCCTACGTCTGCACCTAACACTCTAACATGTACCCCGAGTCTAAACACCCCTACCCTTACACTTATTAACCCCTAATCTGCCGCCCCCGCTATCGCTGACCCCTGCATTATATTATTAACCCCTAATCTGCCGCTCCGTAAACCGCCGCTACTTACATTATCCCTATGTACCCCTAATCTGCTGCCCCTAACACCGCCGACCCCTATATTATATTTATTAACCCCTAATCTGCCCCCCTCAACGTCGCCGACACCTGCCTACACTTATTAACCCCTAATCTGCCGAGCGGACCTGAGCGCTACTATAATAAAGTTATTAACCCCTAATCCGCCTCACTAACCCTATAATAAATAGTATTAACCCCTAATCTGCCCTCCCTAACATCGCCGACACCTAACTTCAATTATTAACCCCTAATCTGCCGACCGGAGCTCACCGCTACTATAATAAATGGATTAACCCCTAAAGCTAAGTCTAACCCTAACACTAACACCCCCCTTTACTTAAATATAATTTACATCTAACGAAATTAATTATCTCTTATTAAATAAATTATTCCTATTTAAAGCTAAATACTTACCTGTAAAATAAATCCTAATATAGCTACAATATAAATTATAATTACATTGTAGCTATTTTAGGATTAATATTTATTTTACAGGCAACTTTGTAATTATTTTAACCATGTACATTAGCTATTAAATAGTTAAGAACTATTTAATAGTTACCTAGTTAAAATAATAACAAAATTACCTGTAAAATAAATCCTAACCTAAGTTACAATTAAACCTAACACTATACTATCATTAAATTAATTAAATAAAATACCTACAATTACCTACAATAAAACATAACACTACACTATCAATAAATAAATTAAATACAATTCCTATAAATAACTACATTGAAATAAACTAACTAAAGTACAAAAAATAAAAAAGAACTAAGTTACAAAAAATAATTTTTTTTTTTACAAACATCAGAAAAATATTACAACAATTTTAAACTAATTACACCTACTCTAAGCCCCCTAATAAAATAACAAAGACCCCCAAAATAAAAAAATGCCCTACCCTATTCTAAATTAATAAAGTTAAAAGCTCTTTTACCTTACCAGCCCTGAACAGGGCCCTTTGCGGGGCATGCCCCAAGAAAATCAGCTCTTTTGCCTGTAAAAAAAAACATACAATACCCCCCCCCCAACATTACAACCCACCACCCACATACCCCTAATCTAACCCAAACCCCGCTTAAATAAACCTAACATTAAGCCCCTGAAGATCTTCCTACCTTGTCTTCACCTCACCAGGTATCACCGATCCGTCCTGGCTCCAAAATCTTCATCCAACCCAAGCGGGGGCTGGCGATCCATCATCCGGTGCTGAAGAGGTCCAGAAGAGGCTCCAAAGTCTTCCTCCTATCCGGCAAGAAGAGGACATCCGGACCAGCAAACATCTTCATCCAAGTGGCATCTTCTATCTTCTTCCATCCGGTGCGGAGCTGGTCCATCTTGAAGCAGCCGACACGGATCCATCCTCTTCTTCCGGCGACTCCAGACGAATGACGGTTCCTTTAAGGGACGTCATCCAAGATGGCGTCCCTCGAATTCCGATTGGCTGATAGGATTCTATCAGCCAATCGGAATTAAGGGAGGAATATTCTGATTGGCTGATGGAATCAGCCAATCAGAATCAAGTTCAATCAGATTGGCTGATCCAATCAGCCAATCAGATTGAGCTCGCATTCTATTGGCTGATCGGAACAGCCAATAGAATGCGAGCTCAATCTGATTGGCTGATTGGATCAGCCAATCGGATTGAACTTGATTCTGATTGGCTGATTCCATCAGCCAATCAGAATATTCTTACCTTAATTCCGATTGGCTGATAGAATCCTATCAGCCAATCGGAATTCGAGGGACGCCATCTTGGATGACATCCTTTAAAGGAACCGTCATTCGTCGGGAGTCGTCGGAAGAAGAGGATGGATCCGCGTCGGCTGCTTCAAGATGGACCCGCTCCGCACCGGATGGAAGAAGATAGAAGATGCCGTTTGGATGAAGATGTTTGCCGGTCCGGATGTCCTCTTCTTGCCGGATAGGAGGAAGACTTTGGAGCCTCTTCTGGACCTCTTCAGCACCGGATGATGGATCGCCAGCTACCGCTTGGGTTGGATGAAGATTTTGGAGCCAGGACGGATCGGTGATACCTGGTGAGGTGAAGACAAGGTAGGAAGATCTTCAGGGGCTTAGTGTTAGGTTTATTTAAGGGGGGTTTGGGTTAGATTAGGGGTATGTGGGTGGTGGGTTGTAATGTTGGGGGGGGTATTGTATGTTTTTTTTACAGGCAAAAGAGCTGATTTTCTTGGGGCATGCCCCGCAAAGGGCCCTGTTCAGGGCTGGTAAGGTAAAAGAGCTTTTAACTTTATTAATTTAGAATAGGGTAGGGCATTTTTTTATTTTGGGGGTCTTTGTTATTTTATAAGGGGGCTTAGAGTAAGTGTAATTAGTTTAAAATTGTTGTAATATTTTTCTTATGTTTGTAAATATTTTTTTATTTTTTGTAACTTAGTTCTTTTTTATTTTTTGTACTTTAGTTAGTTTATTTCATTGTAGTTATTTGTAGGAATTGTATATAATTTATTTATTGATAGTGTAGTGTTAGGTTTTATTGTAGGTAATTGTAGGTATTTTATTTAATTAATTTAATGATAGTGTAGTGTTAGGTTTAATTGTAACTTAGGTTAGGATTTATTTTACAGGTAATTTTGTTATTATTTTAACTAGGTAACTATTAAATAGTTCTTAACTATTTAATAGCTATTGTACCTGGTTAAAATAATTACAAAGTTGCCTGTAAAATAAATATTAATCCTAAAATAGCTACAATATAATTATAATTTATATTGTAGCTATATTAGGATTTATTTTACAGGTAAGTATTTAGCTTTTAATAGGAATAATTTATTTAATAAGAGTTAATTAATTTCGTTAGATTTAAATTATATTTAAGTTAGGGGGGTGTTAGTGTTAGGGTTAGACTTAGCTTTAGGGGTTAATCCATTTATTATAGTAGCGGTGAGCTCCGGTCGGCAGATTAGGGGTTAATAATTGAAGTTAGGTGTCGGCGATGTTAGGGAGGGCAGATTAGGGGTTAATACTATATATTATAGGGTTAGTGAGGCGGATTAGGGGTTAATAACTTTATTATAGTAGCGGTGCGGTCCGCTCGGCAGATTAGGGGTTAATCAGTGTAGGCAGGTGTCGGCGACGTTGAGGAGGGCAGATTAGGGGTTAATAAATATAATATAGGGGTCGGCGGTGTTAGGGGCAGCAGATTAGGGGTACATAGCTATAATGTAGGTGGCGGCGCTTTGCGGTCGGCAGATTAGGGGTTAATTATTGTAAGTAGCTGGCGGCGACGTTGTGGGGGGCAGGTTAGGGGTTAATAAATATAATACAGGGGTCGGCGGTGTTAGGGGGAGCAGATTAGGGGTACATAGGGATAACTTAGCTGGTGGCGCTTTGCGGTCGGCAGATTAGGGGTTAAAAAAAAATTTGAGTGGCGGCGATGTGGGGGGACCTCAGTTTAGGGGTACATAGGTAGTTTATGGGTGTTAGTGTACTTTAGGGTACAGTAGCTAAGAGCTTTATGAACCGGCGTTAGCCCAGAAAGCTCTTAACTCCTGCTTTTTTTCGTTAGAGCTCTAACGCTCACTTCAGAAACGACTTTAAATACCGGAGTTAGGAAGATCCCATTGAAAAGATAGGATACGCAATTGACGTAAGGGGATATGCGGTATGGAAAAGTCGCGGCTGAAAAGTGAGCGTTAGACCCTATTTTCAGTGACTCCAAATACCGGCGGTAGCCTAAAACCAGCGTTAGGAGCCTCTAACGCTGGTTTTCACGGCTAACGCCAAACTCCAAATCTAGCCATTAGAGTTTTGTCGGTAACGACCCGCGTAGCTAATGCTGGCTTTTTTCTGGCCGCACCTCTAAAATAACTCTGGTATTGAGAGTCCACAGAATGGCTGCGTTAGGCTCCAAAAAGGGAGCGTAGAGCATAATTTAACGCTACTGCAACTCTCGATACCAGAGTTGCTTACGGATGCGGCCAGCCTCAAAAACGTGCTCGTGCACAATTCCCCCATAGGAAACAATGGGGCTGTTTGAGCTGAAAAAAAACCTAACACCTGCAAAAAAGCCGCGTTCAGCTCCTAACGCAGCCCCATTGTTTGCTATGGGGAAACACTTCCTACGTCTGCACCTAACACCCTAACATGTACCCCGAGTCTAAACACCCCTAACCTTACACTTATTAACCCCTAATCTGCCGCCCCCGCTATCACTGACCCCTGCATATTATTATTAACCCCTAATCTGCCGCTCCGTAAACCGCCGCTACTTACATTATCCCTATGTACCCCTAATCTGCTGCCCCTAACACCGCCGACCCCTATATTAAATTTATTAACCCCTAATCTGCCGCTCCCAACGTCGCCTCCACCTGCCTACACTTATTAACCCCTAATCTGCCGAGCGGAGCTCACCGCTATTCTAATAAATGTATTAACCCCTAAAGCTAATTCTAACCCTAACCCTAACACCCCCCTAAGTTAAATATAATTTTATTCTAACTAAATAAATTAACTATTATTAAATAACTTATTCCTATTTAAAGCTAAATACTTACCTGTAAAATAAACCCTAATATAGCTACAATATAAATTATAATTACATTGTAGCTATTTTAGGATTAATATTTATTTTACAGGCAACTTTGTAATTATTTTAACCAGGTACAATAGCTATTAAATATTTAAGAACTATTTAATAGTTACCTAGTTAAAATAATAACAAAATTACCTGTAAAATAAATCCTAACCTAAGTTACAATTAAACCTAACACTACACTATCATTAAATTAATAAAATAAAATAACTACAATTACCTACAATTAAACCTAACACTACACTATCAATACATTAATTAAATACAATATCTACAAATAACAACAATGAAATAAACTAACTAAAGTACAAAAAATAAAAAAGAACTAAGTTACAAAAAATAAAAAAATATTTACAAACATAAGAAAAATATTACAACAATTTTAAACTAATTACACCTACTCTAAGCCCCCTAATAAAATAACAAAGACCCCCAAAATAAAAAAATGCCCTACCCTATTCTAAATTACTAAAGTTCAAAGCTCTTTTACCTTACCAGCCCTGAACAGGGCCCTTTGCGGGGCATGCCCCAAAAAGTTCAGCTCTTTTGCCTGTAAAAAACAACATACAATACCCCCCCCATAATTACAACCCACCACCCACATACCCCTAATCTAACCCAAACTCCCCTTAAATAAACCTAACACTAAGCCCCTGAAGATCTTCCTACCTTGTCTTCACCATGTCAGGTATGACCGTCCGTTCCAGGCTCCGATATCTTCATCTAAGCCCAAGCGGGGGCTAGACATCCATCATCCGATGGCTGAAGAAGTCCAGAAGAGGCTCCAAAGTCTTCATCCGATCCGGGAAGAAGAGTAGATCCGGACCGGCAACCATCATCTTCCAAGCGGCATCTTCTATCTTCATCCGATGAGGACCGGCTCCATCCTGAAGACCTCCACCGTGGACCCATCTTCATCCGGCGACGTCCAACTGAAGAATGACGTCCCGATGATAGGATTCTATCAGCCAATCGGAATTAAGGTAGGAAAATTCTGATTGGCTGATGGAATCAGCCAATCAGAATCAAGTTCAATCCGATTGGCTGATTCGATCAGCCAATCAGATTGAGCTCGCATTCTATTGGCTGTTCCGATCAGCCAATAGAATGCGAGCTCAATCTGATTGGCTGATCGGATCAGCCAATCGGATTGAACTTGATTCTGATTGGCTGATTCCATCAGCCAATCAGAATTTTCCTACCTTAATTCCGATTGGCTGATAGAATCCTATCAGCCAATCGGAATTCGAGGGACGCCATCTTGGATGACGTCCCTTAAAGGAACCGTCATTCTTCATTTGGACGTCGCCGGATGAAGATATTATTTTAACTAGGTAACTATTAAATAGTTCTTAACTATTTAATAGCTATTGTACCTGATTAAAATAATTACAAAGTTGCCTGTAAAATAAATATTAATCCTAAAATAGCTACAATGTAATTATAATTTATATTGTAGCTATATTAGGGTTTATTTTACAGGTAAGTATTTAGCTTTAAATAGGAATAAGTTATTTAATAATAGTTAATTTATTTCGTTAGAATAAAATGATATTTAACTTAGGGGGGTGTTAGGGTTAGGGTTAGAATTAGCTTTAAGGGTTAATACATTTATTAGAATAGCGGTGAGCTCCGCTCGGCAGATTAGGGGTTAATAAGTGTAGGCAGGTGGAGGCGACGTTGTGGGGGGCAGATTAGGGGTTAATAAATATAATATATGGGTCGGCGGTGTTAGGGGCAGCAGATTAGGGGTACATAAGGATAACTTAAGTAGCGGTGCTTTGCGGTCGGCAGATTAGGGGTTAATTATTGTAGGTAGTTGGCGGCGACGTTGTGGGGGGCAGATTAGGGGTTAATAAATATAATACAGGGGTCGGCGGTGTTAGGGGCAGCAGATTAGGGGTACATAAGTATAACGTAGGTGGCGGTCGGCAGATTAGGGGTTAAAAAAAATTAATCGAGTGGCGGCGATGTGGGGGGACCTCAGTTTAGGGGTACATAGGTAATTTATGGGTGTTAGTGTACTTTAGGGCACAGTAGTTAAGAGCTTTATGAACCGGCGTTAGCCCAAAAAGCTCTTAACTCCTGTTTTTTTTCTGCGGCTGGGGTTTTGTCGTTAGATTTCTAACGCTCACTTCAGCCACTACTCTAAATACCGGAGTTAGAAAGATCCCATTGAAAAGATAGGATACGCAATTGACGTAAGGGGATCTGCGGTATGGAAAAGTCGCGGCTGAAAAGTGAGCGTTAGACCCTTTTTTGACTGACTCCAAATACCGGCGGTAGCCTAAAACCAGCGTTAGGAGCCTCTAACGCTGGTTTTCACGGCTACCGCCAAACTCCAAATCTAGGCCTTAGTTAAACCTTTAACAAACTGCTTCTGTAAAGTGATTTCAAATGTGACCATGTTATGATAACTGTTACCCAACTGTTCTTTGACTTCTATGTTTGATATTATATTTCTATCACTTGATAGCACTAAATAAAATATAGGTTTTTTTCCTAGTTGGCTCCTTTATTAATTGTGACAAGAAGTTATCCCTGAGAACATTTAAAAATATATCTCTCTTAGCTGAATTACTGGTTTCACTGGTCCAGTTTATGTTGGGGTAGTTAAAGGGACACTGAACCCAAATTTTTTCTTTTGTGATTCAGATAGAGCATGGAATTTTAAGCAACTTTCTAATTTACTCCTATTATCACATTTTCTTCATTCTCTTGGTATGAAAAAATTTGGGTTCAGTGTCCCTTTAAAATCTCCCATAATTACAGCACTGTTATTATTAGCAGAATTTCCTATTTACATTAGTAGTTGAGTTTCCTCCATGTCACTAATGTTGGGGAGCTTGCAGCATGCTCCAAGTAATATTTTTTTAGGCTTATTTCCCGCACTCCTTATTTCAACCCACAAGGCCTCTACAATTTCACCTGTATCCTCTTAATAATCTTTCCTTATTGTAGGTTTAAAGGGACACTGAACACAAATGTTTTCTTTAGTGATTCAGATAGAGCATGCAATTTTAAGCAACTTTCTAATTTACTCCTATTATCAATTTTTCTTCGTTCTCTTGCTATCTTTATTTGAAAAAGAAGCCATCTAAGCTTTTTTTTTCTTGGTTCAGAACTCTGGACAGCACTTTTTGATTGGTGGATGAATGTATCCACCAATAAGCAAGGACAACCCAGGTTGCTCACCAAAAATGGGCCGGCATCTAAACTTACATTCTTGCATTTCAAATAAAGATACCAAGAGAATAAAGAAAATCTGTTAATAGGACTAAATTTGAAAGTTGCTTAAAATCCCATGCTCTATCTGAATCACGAAAGAAACAATTTGGGTTCAGTGTCCCTTTAAGGTTAGGTTTAACATGCATGCAGATTCTTCCACCCCTTTTATTACTCATGTCCCTCCTAAATAAAATATAACCCTCTAAATTAACTGCCCAGTCATGTGAATCATCCCACTAAGTTTCAATTATACTGATATTATAGTCCTTTTCTGCATTTAAGAGCTCCAGCTCCCCCATTTTACCCATCATGTTTGCATTTGCTGTCATACATTCTCCTGCTACTTGGTGTGCTTTCCTCCAAACTTTCTAATGTGACATTTCCTAAATCAACCCTTCCTTGAGTTATCTAGGTGTGACATATTCACAGAATTGTCTGTTCTATTATGCTTGGACTGACCCCCCCCCCCTTTTTCTAGTTTAAAAGATTCTCTAAGCGTGCGAACATCCTCTCCCCAACACACCTATACCCATGTCATTCAGGTGCAATCCATCTTTACTATATAAATTGTACCCAAGTGAAAAGTCAGCTCAGTGCTCTAAAAAGTCAAACCCCTCATTTTTACACCATGTATTAACTTAACTGATCTAAGCCTTACCGAGTTAGCACATGGCACTGGTAATATCTCCAAAAAAATTTCCTTGCTTTAAGCTTGCTAGCTAACTCCATGAAGTCATTTTTTTAGGACACTCTATCTCCAGCTGACTCCTTTGTTAGTGCCAATATGCACCATAACTGCCCCCCTTATTTGCATTTTAGCCAATCAGTGCTGACTCCTAGGTACCTCCTTGGGAGTGAGCACAATTTTATCTATATAGAACACATGAACTAGCACTGTCTAGAGGTAATTTTTTTTTTAAAATGCACTGAAATAAGAGGCAGGCTTCAAGGGCTTAGAAATTAGCATATGAGCCTACCTAGGCTTAACTTTCAACAAAGAACACAAAAAGAGTACAAATCAAATTTGATGATAAAAGTATATTGGAAAGTTATTTTAAATTGCATGCCCTATCTAAATCATGAAATTTAAATTTGACTAGACTGTCAATTAAAGTTAGTGATCTCAGTTGATAAAACATGAAATGATTTGGGGTTTTGAAAGCTTACCTTTTAGTTATTATGCCGTCTTCTCTTAATAAGACTGACCAATATTATAATGATATCAATGGGTTAATGAGCAAATCATTTTTTGATTCAAAGTGTATTATGTCACATATAATTATGTACAGTAAAAAAATGTATTTCATCATTTATTTTGCCCATTTTGTCTGCAATTTAAGTCAGAAATGTCTTAACAGCACTATACACAGTCAGTGCAGGTGTTCATAGATATTTGTGGCTAGTTAGACAATAGAGGAAATTCATTTTCAAATGGGTTTTTAGCATTTTTTGTTTTTATTTTTGTAAATCTTTTGTGATCAGTATAGTGCATAATTACACACACACACACACACACACACACACACACACACACAAAAACCAAACATGCACACAACCAAAAACAACACTCCTCTTCAGCACACTGGCTGGTTTCTTACTAAACTTAAAACATGGTGTCCATGTATTTTCACACATACTTCCTTTGTTAAACCCATATTTAGTACACACCACTGTGCCAAGACTGGTGTGATTCCTGTAGAAATATGTCTCTGATAATATGATATGGTCCCACAGAATACACAGTTGTGAAATGCCCTATTTTTACCCACCTTTCTATCATTGTAGGAGCAAATTTCTATTTGGGAGATTTGCTTAACACTGAAGATTTATTACAGACAATTATTATGGGTCAATTTATTTATAAGGTTTCAACCTTCATATATTTTAATATTCTATTCACCTTATGCCCCCTGATCTGGCTGTTTCCTGTCGGATTTAATACATTTATTTATTAATATGTTCTCCTTTAGTTATGCCTAAAGCTGTATTGTTTACCAATATCCTAACAACTTTTAGTACTGGAGACTGATTTAGGTATTTTCATCCACAATAGATGATTCCTTAATTCAAAGCAGTTAACTCAAACCATTGTGTGATATTTAAAGTAATCAAATTTAATAGTATTCAATGTATTAGTCACTATTTATGTCTACAACCAAACAATTACCAAAATGAACACAGGAGCTTGTTGTCTGCCATACAATGTTTTATTTCTTTAGCAGGGTATACATTATTTGAAATAGTCAAAATGTTTGTAAATAAGGAAGCAAAAATGTAATCTACAACATTGTAACTGCTTTGAAATGATTAACCAAGGCAATGGTGAGGAAAGAATAGCATTTGCAAACAATGGCTTGCATCATAATCTAAGGAATATTTAAGAGATCACAAAGAGTATTGCAAGTAATTTTATCATGGGGGGTTAGTAGTTCCTGAGTTACATGTTGAACACCCACAGGTCTCCACATATTTATATTTGTGGATATATGGTTTTTGTTTAGAACAATTCACCACCTCCGTTTTTTTGGTCACTGTTTGTTCAATGCAGCACTCACAGGTTTTGTCCAATATATTAAAAGCTGGAAGGTACCTGATAAAAACAATAGAAAAGACAAAATCACAATTAGAAGTTATTAATTTAATAAATTAAATTAGTTACTCTTTGATGTATTTAATATCCTGATATCAACATATAAACAATTGTATATATAGCTAAATGACAATAGAAGTTAGGTAGAAACATCATACTATATTACATAAGTCCATGCATCAATGAAAATCCTTCTATTTTCTCATAAGTCCCCCCTTATTCAGGCAGGCATCAGTTCTGTTTCAACCTATTTGGATTGTGATAGTGTGGTCTGTTTCTATACCTTAGCTTGACAGTTAAAGTTTGTTTTTGTTTTGCTTTTTTTTTTTTAACAAGTAAAAAATGAATGTGTAGCCTCCATAAGTGTAAACAAAATATCAGAATTTACATTGATCATCTAGAAAGTTCACAGCAAGTTTGCAATAAATTAGATAAATGTAAGAATAAGATATTTACAGCCTATTATAGAGGTTTTATGACCTGATATGATGCTGCCAAGTAAAGTGAACCTTTTGGATTTTACCAGACATGCTGATCTAAGACGGCACATTGTTTCACAGCATTATGAGGAAATCATCTCAACTGTATTATTTAGCCTTTGAACAGAGCTGGTTATGCATATAAATAGCAGCCATTGCCTATGCTACAAATCTCAAGTTATAGGGGCCGATTCATCAAGCCCTGTATGGTGCCGTATGCACCGGAAACAGGAGTTAAGAAGCAGCGGTCTTAAGACCACTGCTCCTTAATTCGTTCACCACCTCTGAGGCGACGGACAGCAATCAGCCCGATTGGATACAATTGGGTTGATTGACACCCCCTGCTAGCGGATCTGAAGGGGGCAGTATTGCACAATAATTTCTTGTGAATTGCTTGTCCAATGATAAATGCCGATAGTGTATGCTGTTGGCATTTATCGATGTGTAGCGGACATGATCCGGTCCGTCCGCACATTATTAAATCGGCCCCATATTGTTGTCAATAACAAAAAATATATTTCTTTAACTCTGTTGTTAAGCCTGCCTATTTTCTTCTCAGTCTGTTGTAACAAAACTGTTACAGCAATTTAATTAAGAGATATATTTTTAAATACAAATTAGCAAATCTAGGCAAGTATCCCCGCTTGCTTTACCACAGAAATCTCTGTATACACGGTCACCAATGCACCAGGGAACTCTAGGTAACATATGCAAATTAGATATTCAATATCTCACAGTCTTTGGTTCCAAGCACTATTTTAAACTCAGCAATCCCCATTATGGGGTAGGATGCAGCAAAAAACAACTTCTGGACAGCCATTTTGAGTTTTTTGACTCTCGTCAGCAGAAGGTAGGTTTTAACTTGTTGCTTGGTGAAGCATCGTTCCAGAGAAAAAGCAATACTTATTTAAATTTATGGTGGATATAAAACATGAGATTAAGATCCTCTATTACATAAACGTAAGATGCAACGTTTGTGGGATATTTCTTTATCAGACCCATCTTGGCCAGTAGTCTTCTTATCCCAGCATTAAGTGGAAAGATAAAGAAAATCCCAGAACTAAATGTTACAGATAAAATAAATGAGGTAGGACAGTCACAGCAGCATATAGCCAAAGTAAGAATTTTAGGTCACCAAGGGGTTAAACAATATAGTAGACACAAGGCAGAGTTTATCAAATGGCAGACTGACCATAGTTACAGGGCACCAAGGGGTAAAACAAAAGTGTAGCTGTCTAAGCAGAGCAGGGTTCAACAAAAGATGATCAGTCTAATCTTTCAGATTATTAAAAGGGTTAAGCAAAAGGGTAGTCTAGAGGTAGAGCAAGGTTAAGCACTGCAGTACGTAGTCAGTCCAATCACGGCAAGTGCAGAAGTTGCAACTGATACACATGAGTTCAATAAAGAGGCAATCTCCAAATTTCAAAAGTTGCTGTGGCTTTAATCCACTGTAACATTACAGAAACATAAATGATAATCATTTCAAGTGGCTCACTGTTATCTGTTGTTTCATGTGGGTGTAAATTGCCTAGTTTCCATGTGGCAGTAAGCAGAGGTATGACCAATGCAGTGGCAGCCTCCATACTTAAACGGACACTCAAGTCAAAATAAACTTTTATGATTCAGATAGAGCATGCAGTTTTAAGACACTTTCTTTTTATATTCACACTTTCTATGGAACAAGGTCTTACTGAGCATGTGCACAAGCTTACAGGGTATACATATACTAACTAGTCTGTGATTGGCTGATATCTGTAACATGATACAAAGGGCCTGGGAAATGGGAGAAAACATAAATTTGTCAGAAAAAAATCTACTGCTTATTTGAAATTTAGAGTAGGTGTTATTGCATTGTGTTATTATTATGCACTTGTTAATTGTGCAATTATACTGCATGGAGTGGTCCTTTAAGTAGTTGCTATGGCTGTAAATCTACTCTGTAAATCTCCTTATTCCAAAAATTGGTGTGGCTATAAATTAACTGTAAAATTCCAGAAAATATTTGAAATTACACATGGATCACTATTATTTTTTGTTATCAGTGGATGTGGATGTCAATTTGCCACATTGCAGTTGGTACAAAATTTGCTTTAGCTATAAATCAACTGTAACATTACAGAAAAATAGTTGACAATCATTACAAGTAGCTTACTGATATCTTTTGTTTTCCTACTTCCTACGGGTGAAACTCGAAAAATTAGAATTTTGTGCAAAAGTTCATTTATTTCACTAATGCAACTTAAAAGGTGAAACTAATATATGAGATAGACTAATTACATGCAAAGCAAGATAGTTCAAGCCGGGATTTGTCATAATTGTGATGATTATGTCTTACAGCTCATGAAAACCCCAAATCCACAATCTCAGAAAATCAGAATATTGTGAAAAGGTGCAATATTCTAGGCTCAAAGTGTCCCACTCTTATCAGCTAATTAAGCCATAACACCTGCAAAGGGTTCCCGAGCCTTTAAATGGTCTCTCAATCTGGTTCAGTAGGAATCACAATCATGGGAAAGACTGCTGACCTGACAGTTGTGCAGAAAACCATCATTGACACCCTCCATAAGGAGGGAAAGCCTCAAAGGTAATTGCAAAAGAAGTTGGATGTTCCCAAAGTGCTGTATCAAAGCACATTAATAGAAAGTTATGTGGAAGGGAAAAGTGTGGAAGAAAAAGGTGCACAAGCAGCAGGGATGACCGCAGCCTGGAGAGGATTGTTAGGAAAAGGCCATTCAAAAGTGTTGGGGATTCTCACAAGAGCCACCACACACAGATGGATCCTGGACATGGGCTCCAAATGTCATATTCCTCTTGTCAACCCACTCCTGATCAAAAAACAACATCAGAAGCGTCTTACCTGGGCTAAAGAAAAACAGACCTGGTCTGTTGCTCAGTGGTACAAAGTCCTTTTTTTCTGATGAGAGCAAATTTTGCATCTCATTTGGAAACCAAGGACCCAGAGTATGGAGGAAGAATGGAGAGGCACACACTGCAAAATGCATGAAGTCCAGTGTGAAGTTTCCACAGTCTGTGTTGATTTGGGGAGCCATATCATCTGCTGGTGTTGGTACACTGTGCTTCATTAAGTTCAGGGTCAACGCAGCCGTCTACCAGGAGATTTTGGAGCACTTCATGCTTCCTTCCGCAGACGAGCTCTATTCGGATGCTGACTTCATTTTCCAGCAGGGCTTGGCACCTGCCCAAACTGCCAAAAGCACCAAAACCTGGTTCAATGACCGTGGGATTACTGTGCTTGATTGCCCAGCAAACTTGCCTGACCTGAACCCCATAGAGAATTTATGGGGCATTGCCAAGAGAAAGATGAGAGACATGAGATCAAGCAATGCAGAAGAGCTGAAGGCTGCTATTATAGCTATCCTGGTCTTCCATAACACCTCAGCAGTGCCACAGGCTGATAACTTCCATGCCACGCCGCATTGAGGTAGTAATTGCTGCAAAAGGGGCCCA
Organism: Bombina bombina; assembly: GCF_027579735.1. Lineage (NCBI taxonomy): Eukaryota > Metazoa > Chordata > Amphibia > Anura > Bombinatoridae > Bombina > Bombina bombina. The sequence continues at coordinate 88,142,177 of NC_069505.1, read as the reverse complement.
AACCAAGTACTGAGTACATACAGTATGCATGCTTATACTTTTCAGAGGTCCAATATTGTTCCACAGGTATGTACAATCCTTGTTTTATTGATTGCATGTAATATTCAAATTTTCTGAGATTGTGGATTTGGGGTTTTCATGACCTTTAAGCCATAATCATCACAATTATGACAAATCACAGCTTGAACTATCTTGCTTTGCATGTAATGAGTCTATCTCTATATATTAGTTTCAACTTTAAAGTTGCATTAGTGAAATAAATGAACTTTTGTACGATATTCTAATTTTTCGAGTTTCTTCTGTATATCGCAAGTGGTTATTGTGGTTGCAATATTTTGCAAGTAAAACATTAAAGTAAACTATTTTCATAGGCCTAGATTTGGAGTTTGGCGGTAGCCGTGAAAACCAGCGCTAGAGGCTCCTAACGCTGGTTTTAGGCTACCTCCGGTATTTGGAGCTCACTTTTCAGCCGCGACTTTTCCATACCGCAGATCCCCTTACGTCATTTGCGTATCCTATCTTTTCAATGGGATCTTTCTAACTCCGGTATTTAGAGTCGTGTCTGAAGTGAGCATTAGAAATCTAACGACAAAACTCCAGCCGCAGAAAACAGTCAGTAGTTAAGAGCTTTCTGGGCTAACGCTGGTTCATAAAGCTCTTAACTACTGTGCTCTAAAGTACACTAACACCCATAAACTACCTATGTACCCCTAAACCGAGGTCCCCCCACATCGCCGACACTCGATTACATTTTTTTAACCCCTAATCTGCTGACCGCCACCTACGTTATACTTATGTACCCCCAATCTGCTGCCTCTAACACCGCCGACCCCTGTATTATATTTATTAACCCCTAACCTGCCCCCCACAACGTCGCCGCCAGCTACCTACAATAATTAACCCCTAATCTGCCGACCGCAAAGCGCCGCCACCTACATTATAGCTATGTACCCCTAATCTGCTGCCCCTAACACCGCCGACCCCTATATTATATTTATTAACCCCTAATCTGCCCCCCACAATGTCGCCTCCACCTGCCTACACTTATTAACCTCTAATCTGCCGACCAGACCGCAGCGCTATTATAATAAAGTTATTAACCCCTAATCCGCCTCACTAACCCTATAATAAATAGTATTAACCCCTAATCTGCCCTCCCTAACATCGCCGACACCTAACTTCAATTATTAACCCCTAATCTGCCGACCGGAGCTCACCGCTATTCTAATAAATGGATTAACCCCTAAAGCTAAGTCTAACCCTAACACTAACACCCCCCTAAATTAAATATAATTTTAATCTAACAAAATTAATTAACTCTTATTAAATAAATGATTCCTATTTAAAGCTAAATACTTACCTGCAAAATAAACCCTAATTTAGCTACAATATAAATTATAATTATATTATAGCTATTTTAGGATTAATATTTATTTTACAGGTAACTTTGTATTTATTTTAACCAGGTACCATAGCTATTAAATAGTTAAGAACTATTTAATAGCTAAAATAGTTAAAATAATTACAAATTTACCTGTAAAATAAATCCTAACCTAAGTTACAATTAAACCTAACACTACACTATCAATAAATAAATTAAATACAATTCCTACAAATAAATACAATTAAATAAACTAACTAAAGTACAAAAAATAAAAAAGAACTAAGTTACAAAAAATAAAAAAATATTTACAAACATTAGAAATGTATTACAACAATTTTAAACTAATTACACCTACTCTAAGCCCCCTAATAAAATAACAAAGCCCCCCAAAATAAAAAAAATGCCCTACCCTATTCTAAATTACTAAAGTTCAAAGCTCTTTTACCTTACCAGCCCTGAACAGGGCCCTTTGCGGGGCATGCCCCAAGAAGTTCAGCTCTTTTGCCTGTAAAAAAAAACATACAATACCCCCCCCCCAACATTATCAGCCAATAGAATGTTCAGTCGTCGGCCAGGATGGATGTTCCGCGTCGGAGGTCTTCAGGATGCTGCCGCTCCACTCCGGATGGATGACGATAGAAGATGCCTCTTGGATGAAGACTTCAATCGGATGGAAGACCTCTTCTGGCCCGCTTGGATGAAGACTTCTACCGGATGGAGGACCTCTTCTTGCTCCGCTTGGATGAAGAAGACGACTCAAGGTAGGGAGATCTTCAGGGGATTAGTGTTAGGTTTATTTAAGGGGGATTTGGGTTAGATTAGGGGTATGTGGGTGGTGGGTTGTAATGTTGGGGGGGGTATTGTATGCTTTTTTTTACAGGCAAAAGAGCTGAACTTCTTGGGGCATGCCCTGCAAAGGGCCCTGTTCAGGGCTGGTAAGGTAAAAGAGCTTTGAACTTTAGTAATTTAGAATAGGGTAGGGAATTTTTTTATTTTGGCGGGCTTTGTTATTTTATTAAGGGGCTTAGAGTAGGTGTAATTAGTTTAAAATTGTTGTAATATATTTCTAATGTTTGTAAATATTTTTTTATTTTTTGTAACTTAGTTCTTTTTTATTTTTTGTACTTTAGTTAGTTTATTTAATTGTATTTATTTGTAGGAATTGTATTTAATGTATTTATTGATAGTGTAGTGTTAGGTTTAATTGTAACTTAGGTTAGGATTTATTTTACAGGTAAATTTGTAATTATTTTAACTATTTTAGCTATTAAATAGTTCTTAACTATTTAATAGCTATTGTACCTGGTTAAAATAAATACAAAGTTACCTGTAAAATAAATATTAATCCTAAAATAGCTATAATATAATTATAATTTATATTGTAGCTATATTAGGATTTATTTTACAGGTAAGTATTTAGCTTTAAATAGGAATAATTTATTTAATAAGAGTTAATTAATTTTGTTAGATTAAAATTATATTTAACTTAAGGGGGTGTTAGTGTTAGGGTTAGACTTAGCTTTAGGGGTTAATACATTTATTAGAATAGCGGCGAGATTAGGTCGGCAGATTAGGGGTTAATAATTGAAGTTAGGTGTCGGCGATGTTAGGGAGGGCAGATTAGGGGTTAATACTATTTATTATAGGGTTAGTGAGGCGGATTAGGGGTTAATAACTTTATAATAATAGCGGTGCGGTCCGCTCGGCAGATTAGGGGTTAATAAGTGTAGGCAGGTGGAGGCGACGTTGTGGGGGGCAGATTAGGGGTTAATAAATATAATATAGGGGTCGGCGGTGTTAGAGGCAGCAGATTAGGGGTACATAGGGATAATGTAAGTAGCGGCGGTTTACGGAGCGGCAGATTAGGGGTTAAAAATAATATGCAGGGGTCCGCGATAGCGGGGGCGGCAGATTAGGGGTTAATAAGTATAAGGCTAGGGGTGTTTAGACTCGGGGTACATGTTAGAGTGTTAGGTGCAGACGTAGGAAGTGTTTCCCCATAGCAAACAATGGGGCTGCGTTAGGAGCTGAACGCGGCTTTTTTGCAGGTGTTAGGGTTTTTTTCAGCTCAAACAGCCCCATTGTTTCCTATGGGGGAATCGTGCACGAGCACGTTTTTGAGGCTGGCCGCGTCCGTAAGCAACTCTGGTATCGAGAGTTGCAGTGGCGTTAAATATGCTCTAAGCTCCTTTTTTGGAGCCTAACGCAGCCATTCTGTGGACTCTCAATACCAGAGTTATTTTAAAGGTGCGGCCAGAAAAAAGCCAGCGTTAGATACGCGGGTCCTTACCGACAAAACTCTAAATCTAGCCGATAGTGATTTAACTGATCTTGAAAAGGGCAGCTGAGTCTGCCAAAACCAGTTGAGCTTTTTTATTCATAGTTTGAGCTTTTAATTGGATTTTATCAAAGCTGGAAATTACTGTCATCAATGATTCTGGTATATTTTCGATAAAATTTTCAATTTTTTCAAGTAACCCTGTGAGTATGTTCCTTTTAGTGTAGACTGTTTTCTAAGCTATATTGCACTATTGTTGGCCTTTTCTTCTGAGGTTTCTGCTGAGACCTGAGGTGGGAGAAAGAGGTTTGGGAAGATCCTTGTGAAATACTGCAACACCATCTAAAAAACAGTTCTGTGCAGACAGTGGAGGAGTAATCGGGACTGGCAGCATCTTGAAATACAAGGGAAGTTATTGTGATTGTTATTTTTCTGTATTTTTACTAATAATCTGGCTTTAAAAGTTAGTTGGTTTGAATGGATAATAACTCACATTCATGTGACAGTAAACAGAAAAAGCCTGATAGACAACCTGTAGGGGAAGCAGCAAATTTCAAACAAATCCATCCCTAGCTGTGTATTCAATGTCCCATTTGAAGGGTGACTTCAACTCTTCAAAGGGTGATTAATAAATATAAGAAAAATGTCAAGACAGGATCAACTAGGTAGCACCTGTAGTAATATACCAACATGTGCCACATCCTAATACAGGGCGTAGAAAGAGGGGTAAGTATGTTTTATTTCGGTCTTCAAACAGATGTTCTTATATTTGAGGGATCTTTAGCTTTGTGGCAGCTGTCCCATTACTGTGCTTAGAGAGAGTGATAGGGATGTTTTGTTTAGGCCTGTAAACTGCTGTTCCCATATTTTGAGCTCTTTAACTGTGTAGAGGGACGTCACATTTTACAGATCCAAGACAGAGGAGGACGGATGTAACATTTAGGTCTTCATTACAATGTTCTTTAGCTGTGTGGTTGATATAGGATTAAATGGCACAGAGAGGGGAAGGTATGTCTAAGCCTTTCAAACTGTTGCTGATATTTTAGAGCATATTCAACTATTAACCCCTTCACCCAAAAATACGTATATATATATTCATTGTTCGGTACTTTGCCTACCGTATTCCGCTATGTATATCTACGTCTAAGCTTCAGGAAGCTCCAGCAGTCTCGCCTGTTAAAGGGACAGTCAAGTCCAAAAAAAACTTTCATGTTTTAAATAGGAAATGCAATTTTAAACAACTTCCCAATTTACTTTTATCACCAATTTTGCTTTGTTCTCTTGGTATTCTTAGTTGAAAGCTAAAACTAGGAGGTTCATATGCTAATTTCTTAGACCTTGAAGACTGCCTCTAATCTGAATACATTTTGACCACTAGAGGGCATTAGTTCACATGTTTCATATAGATAACATTGAGCTCATGCACGTAAAGTGACCTAGGACTGAGCACTGATTGGCTAAACTGCATGTCTGTCAAAAGAACTGAAATAAGGGGGCAGTCAGCATAAGCTTAGATACAAGATAATTACAGAGGTAAAACGTGTATTATTATAACTGTGTTGGTTATGCAAAACTGGGGAATGGGTAATAAAGGGATTATCTTTCTTTTTAAACAACAAAAATTATGGTGTTGACTGTCCCTTTAAGCTAGAGCTGAGAGCTGGGGTTCCTGAGCTCCAGGAATATGAGGGCAGAGGCCAGATCGTTACACATGGTGTGTGTGTGTCACCGTCTGTAATGATCTTCTGCTGGTGCTGGACGGAAGTGCAGGAGGGAATCCTGGAGCCAGGTGGGCGGTCCAGCAGTGGAGAGAGAATGGAAGTGGTGAAAGTGGGATGACCCTAAATACAAAAAATAAATAAAGGGAGAGGGAGGGATGGGGACTCGGGGTGGTACACTACAGAAAATAGGTTGGTCGGGGAGGTCTCTAACTAGGGAGGGACCACTACATTACAGAAAATAGAAACAAAATTTATGAAAAAATGTAAAATGTAAAAAAAACCCCACCTGTTTTATAGTTACTAACAAGGTAGAGGAATTGGGAGGGCGCTAAAAGCTAAGTTTTCCACCACACTTAGTCAAATGTTAACATATACACAACAATAATTTGAGTCAATGATTTTACTTCATAGAAATTAAAATGCAAAAATATAACAATTCAATATATAAAGATTGATAAAAGGGACGTCTCCCTTAACAGTTAAAATAGTTGTAAAAAATGGTCTGGATTACCACCTTAAAAATGCTCGAGAAAAGCTTGAATTTTTTTTTTTTTTAAGTATACACTGTTGTATATGCAGCAAATGTTGGTTACTTTTTTAATGTCAATCTTAGGATTCAATCTATACCAGTGCTTGATGTGTTGTAACAAAGTTCTTAATAAGTTGATCAAAAAGTGTTGCAATCTCACAGACAGCGTAACACTGTATAATTCTGATGTTACTGTGACCCCCTTTTTTAATTGGTTCACAATGGATATTGAACACCTTAGTAAAGGCTTTATTCTTACTCACAGTTTCTTTTCCGAAGTGGCTTGATAGCGATCTTTACGCTCACAATGTTGGAGTTTGACACAGGTAAGCAATGTCTCCCAATATTTTTACACTCTTACTCGTGTCGGCTTAACCCGGTCAGCGTTGTTGGAGACTGCTCGTCACTGCAAATTCCTTGTGCGCCAGATGAGTCAGATCGAAGGAGAGAAATAATGTCCACAGACCCGCACTTAGCGTGAAACACGCGCGGGCGAGATTGTAAAAACTAGGTACCTAGATTTTGCAGATGAGGATAAAGTCCTTAGCAGGATACAACACAAAGTCAATCTATGCGTTTCACCCGTTAGGTTGGGCTTTTTCAAGATACTGGTTGTTCCCGGGACACGGTTTAAATATTCGCTGAAATTTATTCATTGGTTGTAGCTCTTACCATGTATTGAATTATTTTATACAGAATATATCAATATCAGCTACAACCAATGAATAAATTTCAGCAAATATTTAAACCGTGTCCTGGGAACAACCAGTATCTTGAAAAAGCCCAACCTAACGGGTGAAACGCGTAGATTGACTTTGTGTTGTATCCTGCTAAGGACTTTATCCTCATCTGCAAAATCTAGGTACCTAGTTTTTACAATCTCGCCCGCGCGTGTTTCACGCTAAGTGCGGGTCTGTGGACATTATTTCTCTCCTTCAATCTGACTCATCTGGCACACAAGGAATTTGCAGTGACGAGCAGTCTCCAACAACGATGACCGGGTTCAGTCGACACGAGTAAGAGTGTAAAAATATTGGGAGACATTGCTTACCTGTGTCAAACTCCAACATTGTGAGCGTAAAGATCGCTATCAAGCCACTTCGGAAAAGAAACTGTGAGTAAGAATAAAGCCTTTACTAAGGTGTTCAATATCCATCGTGAACCAATTAAAAAAGGGGGTCACAGTAACATCAGAATTATACAGTGTTACGCTGTCTGTGAGATTTTTGATCAACTTATTAAGAACTTTGTTACAACACATCAAGCACTGGGATAGATTGAATCCTAAGACTGACATTAAAATTGTAACCAACATTTGCTGCATATACAACAGTGTATACTTTAAAAAAAAAAAATTCAAGCTTTTCTCAAGCATTTTTAAGGTGGTAATCCAGACCATTTTTTACAACTATTTTAACTGTTAAGGGAGACGTCCCTTTTATCAATCTTTATATATTGAATTGTTATATTTTTGCATTTTAATTTCTATGAAGTAAAATCATTAACTCAAATTATTGTTGTGTATATGTTAACATTTGACTAAGGCCTAGATTTAGAGTTCGGCGGTAGCCGTCAAAACCAGCGTTAGAGGCTCCTAACGCTGGTTTTGGCCGCCCGCTGGTATTTGGAGTCAGTGATTAAAGGGTCTAACGCTCACTTTACAGCCGCGACTTTTCCATACCGCAGATCCCCCTACGCCATTTGCGTAGCCTATCTTTTCAATGGGATCTTCCTAACGCCGGTATTTAGAGTCGTTTCTGCAGTGAGCGTTAGAGCTCTAACGACAAGATTCCAGCCGCCTGAAAATAGCAGGAGTTAAGAGCTTTCTGGCTAACGCCGGTTTATAAAGCTCTTAACTACTGTACCCTAAAGTACACTAACACCCATAAACTACCTATGTACCCCTAAACCGAGGTCCCCCCACATCGCCGCCACTCGATTAAAATTTTTAACCCCTAATCTGCCGACCGCCACCTACGTTATACTTATGTACCCCTAATCTGCTGCCCCTAACACCGCCGACCCCTGTATTATATCTATTAACCCCTAACTGCCCCCCACAACGTCGCCGCAAGCTACTTAAAATAATTAACCCCTAATCTTCCGACCGCAAATCGCCGCCACCTACGTTATCCCTATGTACCCCTAATCTGCTACCCCTAACATCGCCGACCCCTATGTTATATTTATTAACCCCTAATCTGCCCCCCACAACGTCGCCGACACCTACCTACACTTATTAACCCCTAATCTGCCGAGCGGACCTGAGCGCTACTATAATAAAGTTATTAACCCCTAATCCGCCTCACTAACCCTATCATAAATAGTATTAACCCCTAATCTGCCCTCCCTAACATCGCCGACACCTACCTTCAATTATTAACCCCTAATCTGCCGACCGGAGCTCACCGCTATTCTAATAAATGTATTAACCCCTAAAGCTAAGTCTAACCCTAACACTAACACCCCCCTAAGTTAAATATAATTTTTATCTAACGAAATAAATTAACTCTTATTAAATAAATAATTCCTATTTAAAGCTAAATACTTACCTGTAAAATACATCCTAATATAGCTACAATATAAATTATAATTATATTATAGCTATTTTAGGATTAATATTTATTTTACAGGCAACTTTGTAATTATTTTAACCAGGTACAATAGCTATTAAATAGTTAAGAACTATTTAATAGTTACCTAGTTAAAATAATAACAAATTTACCTGTAAAATAAATCCTAACCTAAGATATAATTAAACCTAACACTACCCTATCAATAAAATAATTAAATAAACTACCTACAATTAACCTAACACTACACTATCAATAAATTAATTAAACACAATTGCTACAAATAAATACAATTAAATAAACTATCTAAAGTACAAAAAATAAAAAAGAACTAAGTTACAGAAAATAATAAAATATTTACAAACATAAGAAAAATATTACAACAATTTTAAACTAATTACACCTACTCTAAGCCCCCTAATAAAATAACAAAGCCCCCCAAAATAAAAAATTCCCTACCCTATTCTAAAATACAAATATTACAAGCTCTTTTACCTTACCAGCCCTGAACAGGGCCCTTTGCGGGGCATGCCCCAAGAATTTCAGCTCTTTTGCCTGTAAAAAAAAACATACAATACCCCCCCCCCAACATTACAACCCACCACCCACATACCCCTAATCTAACCCAAACCCCCCTTAAATAAACCTAACACTACCCCCCTGATGATCTTCCTACCTTGTCTTCACCATGCCAGGTTCACCGATCCGTCCTGGCTCCAAGATCTTCATCCAACCCAAGCGGGGGCTAGACATCCACTGAAGAAGTCCAGAAGAGGGTCCAAAGTCTTCCTCCTATCCGGCAAGAAGAGGACATCCGGACCGGCAAACATCTTCTCCAAGCGGCATCTTCTATCTTCTTCCATCCGATGACGACCGGCTCCATCTTGAAGACCTCCAGCGCGGATCCATCCTCTTCTTCCGACGACTAGACGACGAATGACGGTTCCTTTAAGGGACGTCATCCAAGATGGCGTCCCTTGAATTCCGATTGGCTGATAGGATTCTATCAGCCAATCGGAATTAAGGTAGGAATTTTCTGATTGGCTGATGGAATCAGCCAATCAGAATATAGTTCAATCCGATTGGCTGATCCAATCAGCCAATCAGATTGAGCTCGCATTCTATTGGCTGATCGGAACAGCCAATAGAATGCGAGCTCAATCTGATTGGCTGATTGGATCAGCCAATCGGATTGAACTATATTCTGATTGGCTGATTCCATCAGCCAATCAGAAAATTCCTACCTTAATTCCGATTGGCTGATAGAATCCTATCAGCCAATCGGAATTCGAGGGACGCCATCTTGGATGACGTCCCTTAAAGGAACCGTCATTCGTCGTCTAGTCGTCGGAAGAAGAGGATGGATCCGCGCTGGAGGTCTTCAAGATGGAGCCGGTCGTCATCGGATGGAAGAAGATAGAAGATGCCGCTTGGAGAAGATGTTTGCCGGTCCGGATGTCCTCTTCTTGCCGGATAGGAGGAAGACTTTGGACCCTCTTCTGGACTTCTTCAGTGGATGTCTAGCCCCCGCTTGGGTTGGATGAAGATCTTGGAGCCAGGACGGATCGGTGAACCTGGCATGGTGAAGACAAGGTAGGAAGATCATCAGGGGGGTAGTGTTAGGTTTATTTAAGGGGGGTTTGGGTTAGATTAGGGGTATGTGGGTGGTGGGTTGTAATGTTGGGGGGGGGGGTATTGTATGTTTTTTTTTACAGGCAAAAGAGCTGAAATTCTTGGGGCATGCCCCGCAAAGGGCCCTGTTCAGGGCTGGTAAGGTAAAAGAGCTTGTAATATTTGTATTTTAGAATAGGGTAGGGAATTTTTTATTTTGGGGGGCTTTGTTATTTTATTAGGGGGCTTAGAGTAGGTGTAATTAGTTTAAAATTGTTGTAATATTTTTCTTATGTTTGTAAATATTTTATTATTTTCTGTAACTTAGTTCTTTTTTATTTTTTGTACTTTAGATAGTTTATTTAATTGTATTTATTTGTAGCAATTGTGTTTAATTAATTTATTGATAGTGTAGTGTTAGGTTAATTGTAGGTAATTGTAGGTAGTTTATTTAATTATTTTATTGATAGGGTAGAATTAGGTTTAATTATATCTTAGGTTAGGATTTATTTTACAGGTAAATTTGTTATTATTTTAACTAGGTAACTATTAAATAGTTCTTAACTATTTAATAGCTATTGTACCTGGTTAAAATAATTACAAAGTTGCCTGTAAAATAAATATTAATCCTAAAATAGCTATAATATAATTATAATTTATATTGTAGCTATATTAGGATGTATTTTACAGGTAAGTATTTAGCTTTAAATAGGAATTATTTATTTAATAAGAGTTAATTTATTTCGTTAGATAAAAATTATATTTAACTTAGGGGGGTGTTAGTGTTAGGGTTAGACTTAGCTTTAGGGGTTAATACATTTATTAGAATAGCGGTGAGCTCCGGTCGGCAGATTAGGGGTTAATAATTGAAGGTAGGTGTCGGCGATGTTAGGGAGGGCAGATTAGGGGTTAATACTATTTATGATAGGGTTAGTGAGGCGGATTAGGGGTTAATAACTTTATTATAGTAGCGCTCAGGTCCGCTCGGCAGATTAGGGGTTAATAAGTGTAGGCAGGTGTCGGCGACGTTGTGGGGGGCAGATTAGGGGTTAATAAATATAACATAGGGGTCGGCGATGTTAGGGCAGCAGATTAGGGGTACATAGGGATAACGTAGGTGGCGGCGGTTTACGGAGCGGCAGATTAGGGGTTAAAAGTGTAATGCAGGGGTCAGCGATAGCGGGGGCGGCAGATTAGGGGTTAATAAGTGTAAGGCTAGGGGTGTTTAGACTCGGGGTACATGTTAGGGTGTTAGGTGCAAACGTAGGAAGTGTTTCCCCATAGGAAACAATGGGGCTGCGTTAAGAGCTGAACGCTGCTTTTTTGCAGGTGTTAGGTTTTTTTTCAGCTCAAACTGCCCCATTGTTTCCTATGGGAGAATCGTGCACGAGCACGTTTTTGATGCCGGCCGCGTCCGTAAGCAACTCTGGTATCGAGAGTTGCATTTGCGGTAAATATGCTCTACGCTCCTTTTTTGGAGCCTAACGCAGCATTTGTTTGAACTCTCGATACCAGAGTTAAATTTATGGTGCGGCCAGAAAAAAACCCGCGGAGCGTTAACAGCCCTTTTACCGCCGAACTCCAAATCTAGGCCTAAGTGTGGTGGAAAACTTAGCTTTTAGCGCCCTCCCAATTCCTCTACCTTGTTCTAACTGTGACAGTCCTGTTGTGACTGTCTTAGAGTGGCCTAGTTTTTCCTTCAGTAATTAGCACGATATTTTCGTATTCACCTTATAGTTACTAACAACAGACAGCTGTCAGTACCTAAGCTGACGTGCACTAGTTAGAGGGGTAGGGTTAGAGAGCTGTTTAAGGGGATCAGGGAGGTTGGAGGGCAAGGAGGGATCCTACACTGCAAAAAATATATATTAAAAAATAAAACAAAAATAAAAAAGCCTTACATTTTCACATTGGCAGACTGTATGCCAGTACCTAAGATAGGGGTGACCAGTGGGGGCGAGGGAGGGAAGAGAGCTGTTTGGGAGGGATCATGTAGGGATTAGGGGGTGGGAAGTGTCAGGTGGGAGGGTAATCTATACACTAAAGCTAAAATTAACCTTACAAGCTACTTAATTAACCCCTTCACTGCCAGGAATAATAGAAATGTGGTGTGCAGCTGCAAAAGGTGCCTTCTAATTAACAAAAAGCAATAGCAAAGCCAAATATGTCTGCTATTTCTGAACAAAGGCAATTCTAGAAAATCTTTTACAACCATTTGTGCCATGATTGCACAAGTAGTATGTAAATAATGTCAGTGAGATACCCAAAGTTTGTCAAAATGTTTACTATTTATTTTGTTTTTTGTTTTATCGAACTTGATGGCGAAATGATGGCATGAAATATAGCAAAATGGGCCTAGATCAAAACCTTGGGTTGTTTACTTAAACAATATATATTTCTATTTTTGACAGATAAATTAAAAAAAAAAAAAAAAAAACAAGGCTCAATTTCTGTTTAAATGGAGTGATAGCAAAAATGCTAAAAATTCTCCTGTATTTTTGTTCAAGTTTTTCTCTTAAGTCCCGGTAGTGAAGGGGTTAAAAATAACATTATCACTAATAATTCTATATATATTTTTGGGCCGTTTTAAGCTTTAGCTGGAACAGAAATCAAAATTAACTTTGGCTCTCACTAACTTCAGCTGTTGCTTAAAGGGACAGTCCACACCAGAATTTTTGTTGTTTAAAAAAGGTAGATAATACCTTTATTACACATTCCCCATTTTTGCATAACCAACACAGTTATAAGAATACACATTTTACCTCTGTAATTACCTTGTATCTCTATGCCTCTGCAAACTGCCCCCTTATTTCAGTTCGTTTGACAGACTTGCATTTTAGCAAATCAGTGCTCACTTCTAGGAGTTTCACGTGTGTGAGCTCAATGTAATCTATATGAAACACATGAACTAACGCCCTCTAGTGGGGAACAACTGTCAAAATGCTTTCAGATTAGAGGGGGCATCAAGGTCTAAGAAATTATCATATAAACCTCCTAGATTTAACTTTTCACTAAGAATACCAAAAGAACAAAGCAAAAATTGTTATAAAAGTAAATTGGAAAGTTGTTTAAAATTACATGCCTTATTTAAATCATGAAAGTTTTTTTTTTGGACTTAACTATCCCTTTAAAGTGAACCTCAAATGCAGTTATTGTAAACAAGCAAAATCCCAACAGGCAATTTATCTGCCACCATCCTGTCCAAAAAGGATTACTGGCTCAAAATATTAGAATTAGATTTCATAAGTTTTCTTCCATGGTACATTTTTCCACCATGATTTTCTAAAAACACAATTTATGCTTACCTGATAAATTTATTTCTCTTGTGGTGTATCCAGTCCACGGATCATCCATTACTTGTGGGATATTCTCATTCCCAACAGGAAGTTGCAAGAGGACACCCACAGCAGAGCTGTAATATAGCTCCTCCCCTAACTGTCATAGCCAGTCATTCGACCAAAAACAAGCCGAGAAAGGAGGGACCATAGGGTGTAGTGGTTACTGTAGTTTAAATTTAAAAATTACCTGCCTTAAAATGACAGGGCGGGCCGTGGACTGGATACACCACAAGAGAAATAAATTTATCAGGTAAGCATAAATTGTGTTTTCTCTTGTAAGGTGTATCCAGTCCACGGATCATCCATTACTTGTGGGATACCAATACCAAAGCTAAAGTACACGGATGAAGGGAGGGACAAGGCAGGAACTTAAATGGAAGGAACCACTGCCTGTAAAACCTTTCTCCCAAATATAGCCTCCGAAGAAGCAAAAGTATCAAATTTGTAAAATTTTGAAAAAGTATGAAGCGAAGACCAAGTCGCCGCCTTGCAAATCTGTTCAACAGAAGCCTCATTTTTAAAGGCCCAAGTGGAAGCCACAGCTCTAGTGGAATGAGCTGTAATCCTTTCAGGAGGCTGCTGTCCAGCAGTCTCATAGGCTGAGCGGATTAAGCTTCTTAGCCAAAAAGAAAAAGAGGTTGCCAAAGCCTTTTGACCTCTCCTCTGTCCAAAGTAGACAACAAACAAAGCAGATGTTTGACGAAAATCTTTAGTAGCTTGTAAGTAAAACTTTAAAGCACAGACCACGTCCAGATTGTGTAACACAAGGATGGAACCACAATCTCTTGATTGATATTCTTGTTAGATACCACCTTTTGTAAGAACCCAGGTTTGGTACGCAGGACTACCTTATCCGTATGAAAAATCAGATAAGGAGAATCACATTGTAAGGCAGATAGCTCAGAGACTCTACGAGCCGAGGAAATAGCTACCAAAAAAAAAAAAAAAAAGAACTTTCCAAGATAAAAGTTTATCTATGGAATGAAGAGGTTCAAACGGAACTCCTTGAAGAACCTTAAGAACCAAGTTTAAGCTCCATGGTGGAGCAACAGGTTTAAACACAGGCTTGATTAAAACTAAAGCCTGACAAATTGCCTGAACGTCTGGAACATCTGCCAGACGCTAGTGCAAAAGAAAACACAGAGCAAAAATCTGTCCCTTTAAGAAACTAGCTGACAATCCTTTTTCCAAACCTTCTTGGAGAAAAGATAAAATCCTAGGAATCCTGACCTTACTCCATGAGTAACCCTTGGATTCACACCAATAAAGATATCTACACCATACCTTATGGTAAATTTTCCTGGTGAACAGCTTTTGTGCCTGTATTAAGGTATCAATAACTGACTCGGAGAAGCCACGCTTTGATAAAATCAAGCATTCAATCTCCAGGCAGTCAGCCTCAGAGAAATTAGATTTGGATGGTTGAAAGGACCCTGAAGTAGAAGGTTCTGTCTCAGAGGCAGAGACCATGGTGGAAAGGATGACATGTCCACTAGATCTGCATACCAGGTCCTGCGTGGCCACGCAGGTGCTATCAGAATCACCAATGCTCTCTCCTGCTTGATCTTGGCAATCAGTCGAGGGAGCAGAGGAAACGGTGGAAACACATAAGCCAGGTTGAAAGACCAGGGCGCTGCTAGAGTATCTATCAGTGTCGCCTTGGGATCCCTGGACCTGGATCCGTAACACGGAAGCTTGGCGTTCTGGCGAGACGCCATGAGATCCAGTTCTGGTTTGCCCCAACGGAGAATCAGTTGTGCAAATACCTCCGGATGGAGTTCCCACTCTCCCGGATGAAAAGTCTGACGACTTAGAAAATCCGCCTCCCAGTGCTCTACACCTGGGATATGGATAGCTGATAGGTGGCAAGAGTGAATCTCTGCCCAGTGAATTATTTTTGAAACTTCTAACATCTCTAGGGAACTTCTTGTTCCCCCTCGATGGTTGATGTAAGCTACAGTCGTGATGTTGACCGACTGAAATCTGATGTACCTCAGAGTTGCTAACTGAGGCCAAACCTGAAGAGCCTTGAATATCGCTCTTAGTTCCAGAATATTTATTGGAAGGAGAGACTCCTCCTGAGTCCACGATCCCTGAGCCTTCAGGGAGTTCCAGACTGCACCCCAACCTAGAAGGCTGGCATTTGTTGTTACAATAGTCCAATCTGGCCTGCGAAGGTCATACCTTTTTACAGATGGACCCGAGATAGCCACCAGGGAAGAGGATCCCTGGTCTCTTGGTCCAGATTCAGTTGAGGGGCCAAATCTGTGTAATCCCCGCTCCACTGACTGAGCCTGCATAGTTGCAGCGGTCTGAGATGTAAGCGTGCAAACGGCACTATGTCCATTGCCGCTACCATTAAGCCGATTACTTCCATACACTGAGCCACCAAAGGGCGCGGAATGGAATGAAGAACCCGACAGAAATTTAGAAGCTTTGATAACCTGGACTCCGTCAAGGTAAATTTTCATTTCTACAGAATCTATCAGAGTCCCTAGAAAGGAAACTCTTGTGAGTGGGGATAGAGAACACTTTTCCTCGTTCACTTTCCACCCATGCGACCTCAGAAATGCCAGTACTACGTCCGTATGAGACTTGGCAATTTGGAAGTTTGACGCCTGTATCAGGATGTCGTCTAAATAAGGGGCTACTGCTATGCCCCGCGGCCTTAGGACCGCCAAAAGCGACCCTAGAACCTTTGTAAAGATTCTTGGGGCTGTAGCTAATCCAAAGGGAAGAGCTACAACTGGTAATGCCTGTCTTGAAAGGCAAACCTGAGAAACCGATGATGATCTTTGTGTATCGGAAAGTGAAGATAAGCATCCTTTAGATCCACTGTAGTCATATATTGACCCTCCTGGATCAGTGGTAGGATGGTACGAATAGTTTCCATCTTGAACGACGGAACTTTGAGGAATTTGTTTAAGATCTTTAGATCCAAAATCGGTCTGAAGGTTCCCTCTTTTTTGGGAACCACAAACAGATTTGAGTAAAAACCCTGTTCCTGTTCCTCCTTTGGAACTGGATGGATCACTCCCATAACTAGGAGGTCTCGTACACAGTGTAAGAATGCCTCACTCTTTATCTGGTTTGCAGATAATTGTGAAAGGTGAAATCTCCCTTTTGTGGGGGAAGCTTTGAAGTCCAGAACATATACCTGGGATATAATTTCCAATGCCCAGGGATCCTGAACATCTCTTGCCCACGCCTGGGCGAAGAGTGAAAAACTGCCCCCTACTAGATCCGTTACCGGATAGGGGGTCGTTCCTTCATGCTGTCTTAGAGGCAGCAGCAGGCTTTTTGACCTGCTTACCTTTTTTCCAGGTCTGGTTTGGTCTCCAGACCGTCTTGGATTGAGCAAAAGTTCCCTCTTGTTTATTATTAGAGGAAGTTGATGCCGCACCTGCCTTGAAGTTTCGAAAGGCACGAAAATTAGACTGTTTGGCCCTAGATTTGGACCTGTCCTGAGGAAGGGCACAACCTTTTCCTCCCGTGATATCAGCAATAATCTCCTTCACACCAGGCCCGAATAGGGTCTGCCCCTTGAAGGGAATGTTAAGTAGCTTAGATTTTAAAGTCATGTCAGCTGACCATGATTTAAGCCATAGCGCTCTGCGCGCCTGCATAGCAAAACCAGAATTCTTAGCCGTTAGTTTATTCAAATGAACAATGGCATCAGAAATAAAATAATTGGCTAGCTTAAGTGCTCTAAGTTTGCCAAGTATGTCATCCAATGGAGTCTCTACCTGTAAAGCCTCTTCCAGAGACTCAAACCAGTACGCCGCAGCAGCAGTGACAAGGGCAATGCATGCAATGGGCTGTAGGATAAAACCTTGTTGAATAAATATTTTCTTAAGGTAACCTTCTAATTTTTTATCCATTGGCTCTAAAAAAGCACAACTGTCCTCGACAGGGATAGTAGTACGCTTTGCTAGAGTAGAAACTGCTCCCTCCACCTTAGGGACTGTCTGCCATAAGTCCCGTGTGGTGGCGTCTATTGGAAAACATTTTTCTAAAAATAGGAGGGGAAGAGAACGGCACACCTGGTCTATCCCATTCCTTATTAATAATTTCTGTAAACCTTTTAGGTATTGGAAAAACATCAGTACACACCGGCACTGCAAAGCATTTATCCAGTCTACAAAATTTCTCTGGCACTGCAATGGTATCACAGTCATTCAGAGCAGCTAAAACCTCCCTAAGTTAGACGCGGAGGTGTTCAAGCTTAAATTTAAATGTAGAAATATTAGAATCAGGTATCTTTCCTGAGTCATTAACATCACCCACTGACTGAAGCTCTCCTTCCTCAGCTTCTGCATATTGTGAGGCAGTATCAGACATGGTTCTTAAAGCATCAGTATGCTCTGCATTTTGTCTCACCCCAGAGCTATCTCGCTAACCTCTAAGTTCAGGTAGTCTGGCTAATACCGCTGACAGTGTATTATCCATGACTGCCGCCATGTCTTGTAAAGTAAACGCTATGGGCGCCCTAGATGTACTTGGCGCCATTTGAGCGTGAGTCCCTTGGGCGTGAGTCAAAGGGTCTGACACGTGGGGAGAGTTAGTCGGCAAAACTTTCCCCTCGTCAGATTCCTCTGGTGATAATTTTTTTAAAAAACAGAATATGATCTTTATTGCATAAAATGAAATCAGTACATTTGGTACAAATTCTAAGAGGGGGTTCCACCATGGCTTTTAAACATAATGAACAAGGAGTTTCTTCTATGTCAGACATGTTTATACAGAATAGCAATGAGACTAGCAAGCTTGGAAAACAATTTAAATAAAGTTAACAAGCAAATATAAAAAACGGTACTGTGCCTTTAAGAGAAACAAATTTTGTCAGAATTTGAAAAACAGTGAAAAAATGCAGTAAATCGAATTTTTTACAGTGTATGTAATAGGCTAGCAGAGCATTGCATTCACTTGCAAATGGATGATTAACCCCTTAGTTAAAAAAACGGATCAAAAAAACGAAATAGACTTTTTTTTTTTTTTATAACAGTCACAACCAACTGCCACAGCAAGCTGTGGTCCTACCTTCCCCAATAAACGACTTTGGAAAGCCTTTGAGCCCTTTAGAGATGTCCTATAGCATACAGGGGACTCCTGAGGGAAGCTGGATGTCACAGTTTGTAATTTTAACTGCACCAACTGTAACTTTTATACTATAACAGTGGAAAGCCTAAGTAAAACTGTTTCTAGTCAAAATTTAAGCCAGCCATGTGGAAAAAACTAGGCCCCAATAAAGTTTTATCACCAATGCATATATAAAAACGATTAAACATGCCAGCAAACGTTTATATTGCAATATCATAAGGGTATTACCCCTGGGAGTAAGCATGATACCAGTCGTTATTAAATCACTGTATTCAGGCTTAACTTACATTAATCTGGTATCAGCAGCATTTTCTAGTGTTTTCCATCTCTAGAAAAAATTATAACTGCACATACCTGATAGCAGAATAAACTGCACGCCATTCTCTCGCTGAAGTTACCTCATCTGTGTAATCCCCTCAGACATATGTGAGAATAGCAATGGATCTTAGTTACAACCTGCTAAGATCATAGAAACCTCAGGCAGATTCTTCTTCTATTTACTGCCTGAGATAAAATAGCACAACTCCGGTACTATTTAAAAATAACAAACTTTTGATTGAAGAAAATAAACTAACTATATTTAACCACTCTCTCCTACAACATCCTAGCTTGTTGAGAGTTGCAAGAGAATGACTGGGTATGACAGTTAGGGGAGGAGCTATATTACAGCTCTGCTGTGGGTGTCCTCTTGCAACATCCTGTTGGGAATGAGAATATCCAACAAGTAATGGATGATCCGTGGACTGGATACACCTTACAAGAGAAAAGAAAATCAAATACTGGTGTTATACAGCATGTAAGCAGTGATTTTATTGAATAGCCCAAGTTAAAACCAAAAAACAACAACCCATAACATATACCTTTATGCAATTGCAGAAAAAATGTACTCACCTCGAGCTGCTTGGACAGGCTCCATCGCAGTAAGCAACTTCTATTGAAACCTTGCAGGGCCCATTCCATATAGTTACATTTGTGAACAAACGAACACAGCCTTGTTTTGCTAAAAAAAGACAAATCATTTTGGAACTGTTATAAAGCTTTTAAAAAAATAATAATAAAAAGAGACACAGTTATAATGATAGGAGGTTCGATTGTTTTGGAATATTTTTAATTATGTATTGTACAATAAAAAAAATATATATTAAAATTAAATGCTGCGAACTATGTAATAATTAATGGGACACTGAACTCAATTTTTTTCCTTTGTGATTCAGATAGAGCCTGCAATTTTAAGCAACTTTCTAATTTACTCCTATTATCAATTTTTCTTCATTCTGTTGCGGTCTTTATTTGAAAAAGAAGGCATCTAAGCTATTTTTTGGTTCAGCACCATGGACAGCACTTGTTTATTGGCGGATGAATTTATCCACAAATAAGCAAGAATAACCCAGGTTGTTCACCAAAAATGAGCCGGCATCTAAACTAACATTCTTGCATTTCAAATAAAGATAGCAAGAGAATGAAGACAATTTGATAATAGGAGTAAATTAGAAAGTTGCTTAAAATTGCCTGCTCTATCTGAATCATGAAAGAAAAAATTTGGGTTCAGTGTCCCTTTAATTTTCATTAAAAACTAATAATTGTGTTAATAGGCTTGAAGAAGATGCACCTATAGCATTTTTAAATACCATTAGATCTAGTTATTCTCTGTTATCCAGTCAAAAACTTCTACAGTCTTCAAAGATAGATTCTGTAGAACGGACATCGTAAAACTTGGCCCTCCAGAGGTTTTGGAACTACATGTCCCATGATGCTCATCCAGCTGATATATAGGCTGAGCATCATGGGAAATGTAGTTCCAAAACCTCTGGAAAGCCACGTTTGAGGATGTCTGCTATAGAATAACATGGGGATAATGAAATGGACTGGAGATGCTTTCAGTCATTTTTCCTAATTTTCTGATTTAAATATCTTGTTGAGTTCTAGACTTTGAAAAAATAATTTAGCTTCATAATAGATTTAATTTTTACTTAAAGGGACACTGAACCCATTTTTTTCTTTAGTGATTTAAATAGAGCATGCAATTTTAAGCAACTTTCTAATTTACTCCTATTATCAATTTTTCTTCATTCTCTTGTTATCTATATTTGAAAAAGAAGGCATCTAAGCTGTTTTTTTTTTCTTCAGGACTCTGGACAGCACTTTTTTTTATTGGTGGATGAATTTATCCACCAATCAGCAAGAACCCAGGTTGTTTACCAAAAATAGGCCGGTATCTAAACTTACATTCTTGCATTTCAAATAATGATAGCAAGAGAATGAAGAAAATTTGATAATAGGAGTAAATTAGAAAGTTGCTTAAAATGTCATGCTCTAAAAAAATTTGGGTTCAGTGTCCCTTTAACTGACATTATCTATTATTCTCATTTAGAAATGTAGGGCAATATTACATGTGGCGTGCTAATTAACGTTCCCACTCAAGCGTTACTTGCACTACAAGTAAGCTTTTTTCGCTTGTTGGGTTGCGCCCGTATTATGAGTTGATAGTAAAAGATTTTGCTCATGCGCTAACCTAACAAGCGCAAAAAGCTGAAGTTAGAATATTGTGTGCATGTTTACGTATTCCCACATAGAAGTCAATCGAGAAAAACACTTCACTCTCGGGCAAACTCAATCAGATATTCTCATGTGCGCTAACCCAACATGAAAATATGAATATTTCACATTCCAATGTTCTTCACATAAAAAAGATGTTCTAATTATTTATAAATAAATATTTCTACTTATATATGATGGCTTTATATTACAAAATAGATCTATACCTACATTTACATGATTATTTATATGTATAGATATATACAGATATATATATAGGAAAATATATTTATAAATACATAAAACATATTATGTTATGTGCAGAACATTGAAATGTGAACTATTTACACTACAAACACAGTATAAAACATTTTTTTCATGTTTACATCTACTTAACTGCAAAGGGCTCCAATGCACTTATATATAAATGTCTATATATGTATACATCTCTCTCTCTCTCCCCCTCTATTTTGCTCTCTCTCCCCTCTGTGTTGCTCTCTCTCTCCCCCCCTCTCTTTTGCTCTCTCTCTCTCCCCTCTCTTTTGCTCTCTCTCTCCCCTCTCTTTTGCTCTCTCTTTTTTCTTTCCCCCCCTCTCTTTGCTTTCTCTCTCTTCCCCTCTCTTTTGCTCTCTCTGCCCCCCCTTTTTGGCTCTCTCTTCCCCCCTCTTTGGCTTTCTCTCTTCCCCTCTCTTTTGCTCTCTATCCCCCTCTCTTTTGCTCTCTCTCCCCCTTTTGTTTGTTCTCTCTGCCCCCTCTCTTTGGCTTTCCCTCTTCCCCCTCTTTGACTCTCTCCCCCTCTTTGGCTCTCTCCACCTCTTTTGCCTATCTCTCGTAGCCACGACCACTACCGGCTGTCCACGCCCCCATCACGGTGCCCCACCCAGCCACACCCTATCATGTCACTCCCGTAGACCACGCGCCACCAGACCAAACCTCATCATGACGCCCCACCTGACCACGCCCCTTGTTGCACCCAGTCATGCCCCCATCACGGCGCTCCCACCAGCCACGCCACACCACCTCTGATGTCAGGATTCTAAAGGGCAGGTGCATTTGTCCTCGCACAATCTCTACTGCGCATGACAGCTTCCGACAAACACACTTGGCCTTTTATATTATAGGATATGCGTATCCCCTTCATTAATCCCCTTTTGGGTGTCCACTTACTTTATTCTACCTCAATCAATATGAGGTAAGTTTAGTGTATCACAAAATCCTCCTTTCTGTAGCTCTTATCAGTAACAAACCAATGTGCCACTTGTGGCTTTCTCCTAAAATTACCCAATGTTCAGGGTTCTCCCTGGTATTAGCATTCTGTTCACCAGAAATATAATGAGGGAGAAACAGACTATGGTCTACTCACACAGACTTTTTGTTCTTAGACTGTTTTTAGCATTATATTTCTGGCGAACATAGCCGCTAATACCAGGGAGAACCCCTGAACCTTTGTTTGTTACTTCTATCCAGAAGTTATTTTATGTGCAATACAAATACCTCATATTGTGAGGATTTTAAATGTTAGTGTGATGAGAGAAGCATTTTATTGAGTATGTTTTAACTTTATTAAACAATATTACACTGTCAGCTGTTTTCTTTCATCCCTTATATGAGCTCGGTGGGGATCGCACTCATTGATCAGCCTTAAGATTAAAAGTTTTTACAGCTGAGTGTCATGCCGCGCTGCTCTAGACCTTGCTAGGGGTGCGGCGTCTCCTTCCCTGCTCGTTGCCAGGGGCAGTGTTGGCTCCGGATGCGTGCGGTGCTGATGTCGCACTCCGGATGCCAGTCGAAGCTCTGTGGCCCGAATCTGCACCTATTTAAATGTTCTAATAACTATCTGTCACTGCCCAAGTATAGGTGATACTTTGTGTGCTCCTGGGTGTGACAGATTGTTCTATGTGCCTAAATATTGTTGCTGAACCTGCCTGTCTGACTATTCTACCTGCCTTAACCCTTAAACTGCTAGATTAAATATTGTTGCTGAACTTGTCTATCTGACTTCTCTACCTGCCTTAACCCTTACACTGCTGGATTAATTATTGTTGCTGAACCTGCCTGTCTGACTACTCTACCTGCCTTAATTCTTAAACTGTTGGACTGCTTTACTGTTGCCAAAACATGCCTCCCTGACCATTCTAGTGGTTTATCCTTGGACTGCTTTACTGTTGCCAGACCCTGCCTGCCTGACCATTCTAGTGGTTCATCCTTGGACTGCTCTGCGGTTGCCGCTGGGGACTGTCCTGCCTGTGGTGAGTGTCGCCTTCCTCATCTTACTAACTTTCTCTGCTCTGGGATATTCTCTATCATTCTAGCTTGACGCCGGGATAATAAGACTATTGGCCAAGTTTAGTCTGATAGAGGAGTATCCCACAAGCGTTACACTGAGACTCCGGAAGACAGGAAGATTCACTACAAACGAGGCCCTGATAAGAGCTACAGGAAGGAGGATTTCTTGATACGTTAAACTTACCTCGCTCCCTAAAGACTCTACTGTTCAAGGATGCATACAACCTATGCTAACCTTACTTAATACCAGTTCCACTCCTCCATTGCTATCCCCTGAATCCCCTTAGCATGTAAGCCTAAGAGTCCAGCTGTTTGTAGATCACCTTCTTAAGAGTGGATTACAACAGTGCAACTCTTGGCAGGGCCCTCTACCCATTTGATCCCTTTAATTGTTTTGTTGTACTCCCCTTTGTTTATAGCGCTGCGGAATCTGTTGGCGCGCTACAAATAACCGATAATAATAATAATAATAATAATAATAATAATAATAATACCTCATATCTATTGAGGTAGAATAAAGTAAGTGGACACCAAAAAGGGGATTAATGAAGAGGATACGCATATAAGAATATAAATATATACATGTACAGGGAGTGCAGAATTATTAGGCAAGTTGTATTTTTGAGGATTCATTTTATTATTGAACAACAACCATGTTCTCAATGAACCCAAAAAACTCATTAATATCAAAGCTGAATAGTTTTGGAAGTAGTTTTTAGTTTGTTTTTAGTTATAGCTATTTTAGGGGGATATCTGTGTGTGCAGGTGACTATTACTGTGCATAATTATTAGGCAACTTAACAAAAAACAAATATATACCCATTTCAATTATTTATTTTTACCAGTGAAACCAATATAGCATCTCAAAATTCACAAATATACATTTCTGACATTCAAAAACAAAACAAAAACAAATCAGTGACCAATATAGCCACCTTTCTTTGCAAGGACACTCAAAAGCCTGCCATCCATGGATTCTGTCAGTGTTTTGATCTGTTCACCATCAACATTGCGTGCAGCAGCTACCACAGCCTCCCAGACACTGTTCAGAGAGGTGTACTGTTTTCCCTCCTTGTAAATCTCACATTTGATGATGGACCACAGGTTCTCAATGGGGTTCAGATCAGGTGAACAAGGAGGCCATGTCATTAGATTTTCTTCTTTTATACCCTTTCTTGCCAGCCACGCTGTGGAGTACTTGGACGCATGTGATGGAGCATTGTCCTGCATGAAAATCATGTTTTTCTTGAAGGATGCAGACTTCTTCCTGTACTACTGCTTGAAGAAGGTGTCTTCCAGAAACTGGCAGTAGGACTGGGAGTTGAGCTTGACTCCATCCTCAACCCAAAAAGGCCCCACAAGCTCATCTTTGATGATACCAGCCCAAACCAGTACTCCACCTCCACCTTGCTGGCGTCTGAGTCGGACTGGAGCTCTCTGCCCTTTACCAATCCAGCCACGGGCCCATCCATCTGGCCCATCAAGACTCACTCTCATTTCATCAGTCCAAAAAACCTTAGAAAAATCAGTCTTGAGATATTTCTTGGCCCAGTCTTGACGTTTCAGCTTGTGTGTCTTGTTCAGTGGTGGTCGTCTTTCAGCCTTTCTTACCTTGGCCATGTCTCTGAGTATTGCACACCTTGTGCTTTTGGGCACTCCAGTGATGTTACAGCTCTGAAATATGGCCAAACTGGTGGCAAGTGGCATCTTGGCAGCTGCACGCTTGACTTTTCTCAGTTCATGGGCAGTTATTTTGCGCCTTGGTTTTTCCACACGCTTCTTGCGACCCTGTTGACTATTTTGAATGAAACGCTTGATTGTTCGATGATCAGGCTTCAGAAGCTTTGCAATTTTAAGAGTGCTGCATCCCTCTGCAAAATATCTCACTATTTTTTACTTTTCTGAGCCTGTCAAGTCCTTCATTTGACCCATTTTGCCAAAGGAAAGGAAGTTGCCTAATAATTATGCACACCTGATATAGGGTGTTGATGTCATTAGACCACACCCCTTCTCATTACAGAGATGCACATCACCTAATATGCTTAATTGGTAGTAGGCTTTCGAGCCTATACAGCTTGGAGTAAGACAACATGCATAAAGAGGATGATGTGGTCAAAATACTCATTTGCCTAATAATTCTGCACTCCCTGTATATAATCCCATATAAAGCTATTCTGATAGGACTGCATAACTAGTGTGGGACTTTGTCTTATCTTTTTTACTGTATCCACACATTTATAAGCGACCAGCGCTTTCTATGTTCTTTTCTTTTTTGATAACTATTAAAAGAGGTATTTGAGGAGTATCTCTTTACTTTTAGAATATCTACAGGTTGTGTTTATATGTGTAACAAGAATATATATATAAGTATTCTTGATTCCAAAGCTCAGGTTCTAGACAAATTAAAACCCTTTATTGTCAAATATAGGACCTAGACGGTACATATCCTAAATCGTGAGGTTAAACTGTACGATATCTGGAGCGCTCTTAGACTTTGGGCTTTTCCAGCTTGTCTGGAAATTCTACTATACTATATATATATATATATATATATATATATATATATATATATATATATATATATATACAGGGAGTGCAGAATTATAAGGCAAATTAGTATTTTGACCACATCATCCTCTTTATGCATGTTGTCTTACTCCAAGCTGTATAGGCTCGAAAGCCTACTACCAATTAAGCATATTAGGTGATGTGCATCTCTGTAATGAGAAGGGGTGTGGTCTAATGACATCAACACCCTATATAAGGTGTGCATAATTATTAGGCAACTTCCTTTCCTTTGGCAAAATGGGTCAAAAGAAGGACTTGACAGGCTCAGAAAAGTAAAAAATAGTGAGATATCTTGCAGAGGGATGCAGCACTCTTAAAATTGCAAAGCTTCTGAAGCGTGATCATCGAACAATCAAGCGTTTCATTCAAAATAGTCAACAGGGTCGCAAGAAGCGTGTGGAAAAACCAAGGCGCAAAATAACTGCCCATGAACTGAGAAAAGTCAAGCGTGCAGCTGCCAAGATGCCACTTGCCACCAGTTTGGCCATATTTCAGAGCTGCAACATCACTGGAGTGCCCAAAAGCACAAGGTGTGCAATACTCAGAGACATGGCCAAGGTAAGAAAGGCTGAAAGACGACCACCACTGAACAAGACACACAAGCTGAAACGTCAAGACTGGGCCAAGAAATATCTCAAGACTGATTTTTCTAAGGTTTTATGGACTGATGAAATGAGAGTGAGTCTTGATGGGCCAGATGGATGGGCCCGTGGCTGGATTGGTAAAGGGCAGAGAGCTCCAGTCCGACTCAGACGCCAGCAAGGTGGAGGTGGAGAACTGGTTTGGGCTGGTATCATCAAAGATGAGCTTGTGGGGCCTTTTTGGGTTGAGGATGGAGTCAAGCTCAACTCCCAGTCCTACTGCCAGTTTCTGGAAGACACCTTCTTCAAGCAGTGGTACAGGAAGAAGTCTGCATCCTTCAAGAAAAACATGATTTTCATGCAGGACAATGCTCCATCACACGCGTCCAAGTACTCCACAGCGTGGCTGGCAAGAAAGGGTATAAAAAAAGAAAATCTAATGACATGGCCTCCTTGTTCACCTGATCTGAACCCCATTAAGAACCTGTGGTCCATCATCAAATGTGAGATTTACAAGGAGGGAAAACAGTACACCTCTCTGAACAGTGTCTGGGAGGCTGTGGTTGCTACTGCATGCAATGTTGATGGTGAACAGATCAAAACACTGACAGAATCCATGGATGGCAGGCTTTTGAGTGTCCTTGCAAAGAAAGGTGGATATATTGGTCACTGATTTGTTTTTGTTTTGTTTTTGAATGTCAGAAATGTATATTTGTGAATGTTGAGATGTTATATTGGTTTCACTGGTAAAAATAAATAATTGAAATGGGTATATATTTGTTTCTTGTTAAGTTGCCTAATAATTATGCACAGTAATAGTCACCTGCACACACAGATATCCCCCTAAAATAGCTAAAACTAAAAACAAACTAAAAACTACTTCCAAAAATATTCAGCTTTTATATTAATGAGTTTTTTGGGTTCATTTAGAACATGGTTGTTGTTCAATAATAAAATTAATCCTCAAAAATACAACTTGCCTAATAATTCTGCACTCCCTGTATATATATATATTATTTATTTATTTATTTTTATATATATAGGTATAGATATACAGTATATTTAAAAATAATTATTTATATTTAAAAATAAAAAGAACATTTTCTTCTATGTGAAGAACATAGGAATGTTAAGTATTCCTAACTATCCTTTGTCTTTAGCGCACTTGTTTTCTTTTTTAGTGCACCACCATGAAAGTGTAAGGGAAGAAGAAGTTAGCAAGGTTGTGATATCTATAATCCTGACGTTGGCACGCCAGAGTCTTTCGTCGTACTCTAAGTTTTTTACTTTCAGCTTGTAATATGTGTAAAACTGGTCACGCTAAAATTTTTGAACGCACAAGTGAAAAAAAATATTTAGCGCACAACTTGTAATCTTGCCCTAGGGTATGCAATAATTCAGTTTTTGGATGAATAATTACACTGGGAGTGTGCACAATCTTCTTACCTCTACATACTGGACAACAGGTATTGGGAGTTATGACAAGGTCACCCTAGGGGAAAAAAAATATTATAAATAAACCAGTGTTCAAATATTACTCTGCAATCTCATTTTCTGTTATGCTAGTCTTAAAATATTTTACACAAATGTTAGATCACCAGATATAGCACCAGATTTTTTTTTCTGACTGTTGTTGTGTATGTCTAGGGAAGGGGGTACATGTTTTTATTGTCTGAGTATGTATTACCCGACTATGCATGGCCTTAGGTATTTACTATGCTCTACCCTGATATATGGTAGAGAATTAGATTTTTTTTTTCCCCATTATAAATATTTGAAGCATTTACATATTCTATAAGGATCCTTAATTGTGGGCTCACAGGGTACCTCTCCTCCCCAATAGGAGAAGATAACAGCAATGGTATGTCATAATTGGATTTTGTTAGTTTCGTTATATGTATTTAAAAGAAGAAAATTGTCGTATTTCCAGCGATTTGTATTAAGGCTATTTATTGATTCCATGGCAGAGCTCTAATCAGTTTCTTTTTTCACTTTTTTCACAGTACATAATGATAAAGATGTTATTATTTTGTTATTTGATTGTACAATAATTTGTTCGGATTGTCATAGAATATTCTGCCCTGCGTGGAGTTCAAGCATCTTATTTGTTTGATCATTTACTCTGCTGGAGACAAATAAAACATTTTTTTTTTTCAAGGGGATAGTGAGGATGTTTCTAGAAATACTTCTCTTCCAATAAAAAAATGTTTGATATATATATAAACAGTCATTTAATGAGTAATATTTTTGCTTATTATAAAATATACGTGTTTTGACTTCTGCACATTTGAACATCTAATTACAAATAAATGTGTCAGGCTCGCCGGAAATAGAAGTTTTGAAGCAGCAGTGTAAAGACCTCTGCTCCATAACTTGTCCGCCTGCTTTAAGGGGCTAATTAAGCTGATTGACACCCCCTGCTAGCGGCCGAATGGCCATGAATCTGCAGGGAGCGGCATTGCAGCAGCAATTCACAAGGACTGCCGGTGCAATGATAAATGCTGACAGTGTATGCTGTCGGCATTTATCTATGTGCAGCGGACATGATACGCTACATTGCATCATGTCCGCTCGCACTATGATAAATCTACCCCTTAGTATAGGGAGAGTCATCATATTTAAACCACTCAAAAGTTAACAACTTCAAAGTTGCAGAGACAGCTATTACTTTCTATGCAAATGGGGATCATAACATAACAGTGTACTATGATCCCCATTTATTAAACTGCAGAAGCATTTTTCAGGTTCTAGTGTTTTAGGCTCATTCAACAAGGCATTAAGATCACAGCTACGTAGTCTCTGTCACCTGTAGCTGTTAACTTTGTTTGTATTATTAACTTATGCATTTGAGGTGTGAAGAGTTAATACATCTGGACAATAATTTTTTTTTATAAAGATACAATCAACTTCATTTTAGATCTCATTTCCCTGTATTTTCCATTTAGTGTGAACCATCATTTTAAAAATCCTCACAAGCTGGGGTTTGTGTATCAGTTGAAGGAGAGACTGAGGATGCCAACATCCTCTTATAAGAAAGTTCATTTTCATTTTGTATTTATTGCATATAGTTTAATAAGAAGTCAGTTATTATTCTTAAAAGAGGAGACAAACTTTAGAAAAAACAAATAATGAAGAACCTATCTATAAATTTGACCTCAGTAGAGATGCACATATTCAGTTTGAGAGTTTTAAAAGTGTGTGACAAGAGCTCCAAAATGCTATTTTAGATCTCAGTCTGCTGCCCTTGTTGAATTATTTTTGCTCCTGCGATACTGGTGGCTTCATGACAGGAGGAGATGAGATGATGCATCAAATGATCCAACTGAAAATTATAGTTGTTGTTGGCATACAAGCTTTATGTTATCCTAGAAATAACCAATAGCCAATCTCGATTATTTCGTATGATTAAAATAAGGGAAGGCAGATATTCTTGCAGCACTAAAACTTAGGTTGGGCAGGAACTTAGGGTTTGGCCACAGAACTTTCTTATCTCTTGGGCCTGTAGCTCTGCGACTTCTCTGGCTGAGGTAACAGACAAATTAAAAAAAAGTCAAAGTTTGCATTGGTTGTGTTAAAAATGTTCAGTCTGTTGCTAGCCATTAAAAATGATGTCAATAAAACAACACTATTTGGACTTCTGCAACAGGGCAAACAGGGAGGCACCTGTACAGATGAGTTCTGTTTCTTAGCTCAAGAAGTTTTGTTAAACCACAATTTGATTTGAAGGCAAAGAAGAGTAGGACCACCTGAGCCCTAACTAGAGGGAGATTACTCATCACATGCTCTGCTGCAACACCTGATAGTTAAGAGCAGGCCAGCACTTAGAAACAGACAACTGGGCACACCTCACCTAAGCCTGTAGGTCACTGGGTCTGGGACCCATGGCGGAGTAGAAGGGCTGAGTGTGAAAGTATTTAAAGACACTTAGGTGCAAAAATGACCACCATCTTACAACCGGATTGCACCTCCCAGACTTCAGCACAGCTCTCAGCAACCCATAGCATGAACAATATAGGGCTGCAGCACCCATAGCACAAAGGAGCTGAAGATATGGGGGTAGATTTATTAAGCAGCAGATGTTGCAATCTACCCCTGAAGTTTCAGGCTCACCGGAAACAGAAGTTAAGAAGCAGCGGTCATAAGACTGCCGCTCCTTTACTTCTCCACTGCCCCTGAGGTGGCGTATTGCAATCATCCAGATCAGATACGATCTAGATGATTGACACCCCATGCTAGCGGCCGATTGTCCGCAAATGTGCAGGGGGCGGCATTGCACAAGCATTTCACCAGAAATGATTTTGCAATGTTAAATGCCAACAGCGTATGCTGTTGGCATTTAGCGATATCTGGCGGACATGATTCGCTACAGTATTATGATGTTTTCTCTATTACTTAAAGGGACATTAAACTGCTGTGCACAACTACAAAAGAATAGTAACTGCTCACTATGTTCTTTCATTTCATCCTGCTGCTGCAGCTCTTTTCAATTCAGTGTTCCTGTTTTAATAGCTTAAATGTGCCAGACACTAAAGCTCTGCATTCTGATACTGGGCACTGCCATCTTGGAGCTGAAGTATTCACACAGCATGTGACGGAAGAAGTGTGCAGTTACATAGTGATAAGGTTGACAACTGCATAAAGTGCTTCATTTTTGCACTAGCTGAGTGTTGTTTTCTTTAAAATATATTTTGTGTAACTTTAAAACTGTATGAAAAATGCAAAAATGTAAAGCTAAAATGATGTATCATGCACACTAACTGCAAGCAAATGATACAGCTGTAACAAAATGTAAAGCTAAAATGATGTATCATGCACACTAACTGCAAGCAAATGATACAGCTGTAACAAAATGTAAAGCTAAAATGATGTATCATGCACACAAACTGCAAGCAAATGATACAGCTGTAACAAAATGTAAAGCTAAAATGATGTATCATGCACACTAACTGCAAGCAAATGATACAGCTGTAACAAAATGTAAAGCTAAAATGATGTATCATGCACACTAACTGCAAGCAAATGATACAGCTGTAACAAAATGTAAAGCTAAAATGATGTATCATGCACACTAACTGCAAGCAAATGATACAGCTGTAACAAAATGTAAAGCTAAAATGATGTATCATGCACACTAACTGCAAGAAAATGATACAGCTGTAACAAAATGTAAAGCTAAAATGATGTATCATGCACACTAACTGCAAGCAAATGATACAGCTGTAACAAAATGTAAAGCTAAAATGATGTATCATGCACACTAACTGCAAGCAAATGATACAGCTGTAACAAAATGTAAAGCTAAAATGATGTATCATGCACACTAACTGCAAGCAAATGATACAGCTGTAACAAAATGTAAAGCTAAAATGATGTATCATGCACACTAACTGCAAGCAAATGATACAGCTGTAACAAAATGTAAAGCTAAAATGATGTATCATGCACACTAACTGCAAGCAAATGATACAGCTGTAACAAAATGTAAAGCTAAAATGATGTATCATGCACACTAACTGCAAGCAAATGATACAGCTGTAACAAAATGTAAAGCTAAAATGATGTATCATGCACACTAACTGCAAGCAAATGATACAGCTGTAACAAAATGTAAAGCTAAAATGATGTATCATGCACACTAACTGCAAGCAAATGATACAGCTGTAACAAAATGTAAAGCTAAAATGATGTATCATGCACACTAACTGCAAGCAAATGATACAGCTGTAACAAAATGTAAAGCTAAAATGATGTATCATGCACACTAACTGCAAGCAAATGATACAGCTGTAACAAAATGTAAAGCTAAAATGATGTATCATGCACACTAACTGCAAGCAAATGATACAGCTGTAACAAAATGTAAAGCTAAAATGATGTATCATGCACACTAACTGCAAGCAAATGATACAGCTGTAAAAAAAAATGGGCAATGTAACTAATCTCTGAGTGTGCACAGCTTCTGTCACAGGCTGTGAGAATTATTGAGCTCCAAGATGGCGGTGCCCAATATGAAGATGCAGAGCTTCAGTATCTGCGACCTTTAATCTATTAAAAAAGGAAAACTGATTTGAAAAGAGCTGAAGGAAGAGGGTGAAATGCACTAACATAGAGGCCCATTTATCAAGCTCCGGATGGAGCTTAAGGGCCCGTGTTTCTGCTGAGTCTTCAGACTCGCCCGAAACGCAAGTTATGGAGCAGCAGTTTAAAGACCGCTGCTCCATAACCCTGTCCGCCTGCTCTGATGAGGCGGACAGGAATCACCACAATTCAACCCAATCAAGTACGATCGGGTTGATTGACACCCCCTGCTGGCAGCCCATTGGCCGCAAGTCTGCAGGGGGTGGCGTTGCACCAGCAGCTCTTGTGAGCTGCTGGTGCAATGCTTAATACGGAGAGCGGATTGCTCTCCACATTCAGCGAGGTCTGTCGGACCTGATCCGCACTGTTGGATCAGGTTCAACAGACATTTGGTAAATCGGCCTCATATTGAGTACTTACTATTCTTTAATAGTTGTGCACAGAAGTTTAATGTTCCATCTAAGGGGCTGCATACCTCCATAAATGACTGGAGAAGTGATAACAGTGGCTGCCTGTATACAGTTTTTCCGCATCAGCATAACTAATAAAAAGAATAGCTCTCAATGTTTTAGCATTTTACTTCATTTGTGTTTTAACAATTTTATAGCTTACACTCCTAGCACACTGTTCTGTGCTTACTGTTCTGCTGACACCTATAAATTCCATGCTCCCTGTTCTCCATAATATGACCACCTTCTTATATAAAGTAAAGGATCTATGTGTTACACCCTGCTGTTGAACTTAATAAGGTTACTGTGTTTTTAGTAGTAAGTAAGAAAGGAGAGGGATAGTTTAAAATGGACATTTCTTTCATAAAGGGATACTAAACCCAGATACCCACATTTTTTTTCTTTCGTGATTAAGATAGAGCATGACATTTTAAGCAGCTTTCTAATTTACTCCAATTATCAATTTTTCTTTGTTCTCTTGCTATCTTTGCATTGGCTTAGCAGCCAGCCAATTTTAGCTTCAGCGCCATGGCTAGCGCTTGCTTATTGGTGGCTGACATTTAGCCACCAATAAGCAAGCATAACCCAGGTTTTTAACCAAAAATGGGCCGGCTCCTATGCATTACATTAATGCTTTTTAAATAAATATAGCAAGAGAACAAATAACAATTGATAATAGGAGTAAATTAGAAAGTTGCTTAAAATGTCATGCTCTATCTTAATCATGAAAGAAAAAAATAAAATAGGTTTAGTGTCCCTTTAACAGGGTGGCCCAGAAGTGACTGTGTAACTGCATGGGGTCATTGCATGTCATAAGCGCAACTTCTAGCTTGAGAAAGTACTCTGTTCATGATATATTCC
Organism: Bombina bombina; assembly: GCF_027579735.1. Lineage (NCBI taxonomy): Eukaryota > Metazoa > Chordata > Amphibia > Anura > Bombinatoridae > Bombina > Bombina bombina. Next base: position 88,108,285 of record NC_069505.1, on the reverse strand, counting down.
TTTCCAATATAAACACTGGAATCAGAACAAATAGTTACAAACTCTACTTAACAAAGCAGCATGCTTTAATACACAGCAGCTCTCAGAAACAGATAGACAACATGTCTACAAAACATAAAAACACTGGCAAGTGAGTCAAGCATCAGGCTGAGGTACATCAAGCATCTTTGAAGATCGACAAGATGCCTGTCCTATAATGACATAACCTGAAAAACAGATCTCAAAGTTAAGTTTTAAGACTTCTGGAATCAGTACTAAACGCTACTCAATTTATTATTTTGTATTCATTTTGTGGGAACAGTTCTCCCCATGCTTCTCAAATAGCCAGAGGTCTAATATTCCCTGTGTGGTAAAGACAGGTCATGATTTCAAAGCCGAGATTTTGATCCGTATGGTCTACTGAAAGAATAGTCATCTATTTTATGAGGGCTATTTAGCAGAGATCACTAGAAGAATAATACAGTGTTCCCTTACTGTAGACCACTACTTGAAAAGGGACACACAGTATTGCTGATCTATCCAGTCAAGTTTAGGTTACAGACACTACAAGACCCTGATTGGGTAAGTTACATCTGCATATAAGGTTTCTCCCTACACAGGGCAATCCTGAGTTCCCAGGGGATTTTACAACCAAGCTCTTCTCACATGGGTGAGAGCTCTTCATTATGTATATCAGATAGTGAAGAAAAGATAGAAGACACACACAGTAATTAAGCTGCAGTTGGACTTCACCATCCAACACTCACCACTTTGCTTATGTGTAAGTTAAACACTACATCTCCAGGCTTCAGAAAGAACTGGACCTCACAAATAGAACAGATGTAATCTCCAAACTGGTAACCATTTTAAAAAAAGGGTGTATTCCATCTATTCCTTCTATAAGCTCCAAATAGAAATATTGAATAAATCTATGATTGTTAAGGTTTCTAATATCTGAGGCATTGCATGTTGTGTCTCAAACTAGAGAGTTCATTTATTTTCGTAGATGCACCAGCTGGAGTGGGGAAACAGTTTGTCGATTACTAATATTATTCCATTGGCAATAGAAACGAGACTTTAAAGCTTGGTTTCACAAGAAGCCATCCACGCTGAGCATGTTAAAAAAATAAATATTTCAGCAGTTAAAAGATGAACAGCTGGATGTTTTAGGAAAGCTCCAATTGATTGTGCATTCATTTTTTAATAAATTGGGAAGCGTTTATTTGTACACTATCTATACAGCTTATAAAACAAATACATCCAATGAGTAATTCTGAATATATTCTGAATACCCAGCTGTGGGAAAAGGACTGTCTAAATCTTCATCATATCCATGATTTGCAATTCATTTATCATTTTAATCAATGTAATAGCATCTATCTTGTAACCTCAAGGCACAAAGAATGAGTTTTATTGTGAAGGATACCAGCATCATGAAAATGCCTTCAAAATATTACAAATCACACTAATGAAAATAAAAAAATAAAACTTAAATATTTCCTAAAATATTACACTCTAACATAAGATAAGCAAGAAATAAATAAATAAGGCACCTTTGCATGTTGTGATACTTCATAAGGACAAGAGAGTCTTTAAGAATTCTGCATTATTAATGGTAATGCAAAACCCCAACCACATTCCCATAATGTCCATGGAAAGCCTCTTCTTTTCATAAGATCTTTAAGGTATCTTTAGTTGTATCCATGGAGACTACTTTCCCATATCAAACTGACAGAGAATCACAAACATTTACCTTAATCATGATTTAAATCATTGCTGACATAATTCTTGTTATGCCTTTTATGATATTCTTGTCTTTTGTGTGAGATTTCACATATTGGGGCCTATTTATGAAAGGCCTGTCGGACCTGATCCGACATTGCAGATCATGTCCGACAGACCTCGCTGAATGCGGAGAGCAATACAGTCTCCGCATTCAGCATTGCACCAGAAACTCTTGTGAGCTGCTGGTGCAACACCGCCCCCTGCAGATTTGCGCCCAATCGGCCGCTAGCAGGGGGGTGTCAATCAACCCAATCATATTCGATCCGGTTGAATTGCAGCAATGTCTGTCCGCCTCCTCAGAGCAGGTTGACAGGTTATGGAGCAGCGGTCTATAGACCATTGCTTCATAACTGGTGTTTCTGGCGAGCCTGATAAATATGCCCCATTGGCTATATCTTAGGTAGGTATCTTAACAGCACCCTCTAACAATTCTGTGGGATATATAGATGTAGCGAGGCCCAATGTACCCCAGAGCATGATCTTTACAACATGGCACCTCAAGCCTTTGACTCTACACATATTAAATATTGTTTAACTTTATTCAATGACTTACTGTTTCACAGTTGGTATCTGGACAAGATGTCTTTGTAATAAGTATTCCTCCGAAAATGAATGCACATCTCTATCATGCATTAGCAAAAAGAACTACAATTCCTATAAAGTACATATAATCAATGCCACTATAAATGTGACATTATGATATGCACCTAAGCAGATGTCACATTATGTGATCCCAGATGCTGCATCTTTAAACGCCAAGGATTTAAGTTATTTATAATCAATGCTGGTACTAGTAGATTAGATCTTGAAAATGCGTTGATCCTTATGCATTTATAATTGGAATCACTAGACAGCATATCTAAATTACTGCACTATATAGATTTGCAATTTTATGAAGTGTACACTTGAATTTTTAACACTAAAATGTTATAAAAATCTAAGCATTGTCATTGGGCTGCTTATTTTTTTTAAAGTACAATAACAATCTATGGTATATGCTATATATATATATATATATATATATATTTATATATATATAGTGTGTGTATATATATATATATATATACACACACACACAGTACACACACATATATAAATATATATATATATATATATACACACACACACAGTACACACACATATATATATAAATATATATATATATATATATATATATATATATACACACACACACAGTACACACACATATATAAATATATATATATATATATATATATATATATATACATACACACACACACAGTACACACACATATATATATAAATATATATATATATATATATATATATATACACACACACACAGTACACACACACACACACACATATATATATATATATATATATATATATATATATATATATATATATATACACACACACAGTACACACACATATATATATATAAATATATATATATATATATATATATATATATACACACACACACAGTACACACACATATATATATAAATATATATATATATATATACACACAAACACACAGTACACACACATATATATATAAATATATATATATATATACACACACACACAGTACACACACACATATATATATATATATATATATATATACACACACACACAGTACACACACATATATATATAAATATATATATATATATATATATATATATACACACATACACACACAGTACACACACATATATATATAAATATATATATATATATATATATATATATATATACACACACACACAGTACACACACATATATATATAAATATATATATATATATATACACACACACACAGTACACACACATATATATATATATATATATATATATATATACACACACACACACAGTACACACACATATATATATAAATATATATATATATATATACACACACAGTACACACACATATATATATATATATAAATATATATATATATATATATATATATACACACACACACAGTACACACACATATATATATATATATATATATATATATATATATATATATATATATATATATATATATATATATATATATACACACACACACAGTACACACACATATATATACACATGTATTTCTGGGTTCCCAGCACTCACTGATATGGTGAAATGCCTGGGTGCTCTCTATGGTAGGTAGATAGAAACTTCAAAGTAAGAAGAGGCACTCTTAGGTCTTAATAATCATAATTTTATTATTTCTTCTTCAGTAAATTTTAAGTCAGTGTTTCAGTCCTCACAGAGACCTTTTTCAAGACTGTTTTCGTGTAGACATTAAAAGGATATGTTCAAAGGATATATATATATATGCATTACATGCATATTTTTCCTTACTGAGGAATGATTGTATCCCTTTGGTTGCCACTAAAAAGACAAATACGCTTGATCTGACCCCCTAAATTGCCAGTAGCACACACAAAGCAATGTTTTTACATCACCATAAATGCCAGTAAAAAAAATACAAAAGCAAGATTTTAACCCAGTGGCCCATATCTGCAAGTAACACATTAGACTATTCTTTTTCGCCCTCATTGGCTGCCAATAAAAGACAGAATAGAGAATTCACTTCTTTATGGGTTTTATTTGAAATTCATAATTGCATAGAAATCATTTTAAATTTAGCTGAAACTTAGAGAACAGTATTTTGCAATGGATTTAACTGGACAGCCTGCTAAAATAATAATATTGATAGGGAAGTAATAGTTGAAGTTTGAACACAGTTTCGTTTCTGTTTACATTTCAATATTTAATGTAACATAACTTTGAAACAAAAAAAAAATTGTGCTGAAATTTGGCAAATGTTGTAGCTATTTCTAGTGACTATGGAAATATTAATTAAATTGGTCAAGCCATTTTTAAGTTATTTAATGCAGAAAAAAGTGCTAGTTTTAAGAAAACATCCTTTGACTTATAATTGGGAGTTGTGTCCATTCTACATGACATGACTGTATATATTCCCATGAAACTTAGCATTCTGATGGCTGTTGACAGGGGCAAAATTACAGGGGGTTGCAGAGGTCGCAATTGCAACTGGGCCCACAAGGGTGGGCGCCCAGCTTTAAAAAAAAAAAAAAATTGACCTGCCACTGCCTGTACTGAATGTGAGTGTGGCATGATGCTTCAGTAGTTTCTCTGACTACAGGGGTTAGTGTTTCTGTTTTACCCATTGGTGTTTATGTGTGTGTTTGTATGTATGTGACTGTGTGTGTATTTATGCATGTATGTGTGTGTGTGTGTGTGTGTATGTTTGTGAGACCAGCAAATTACAGACCTTGTTACCACAGGGGGAGGGGTAAACATTGTCACTATACAGTACCACTATATACAGTAGGGGGGGGCTGGACTATGTCACAGACTACTGTGGTCAGTTTATAAAGTACTGGGGCAGGTAGGGTCAGGCCAGCCATTCCACCGGCAGATTACAGACTGTGTCACTAACTCACTATATACAGTACTGGTGGGTTAAACAGTGTCACTATATACAGTAATAGGGGGTCAGACCATCTCACAGACTGTGGGCACAGGGCACCTCCTTTTGCAGACATGTAATCTGATTCACAATTTTTTTCTGTGTTAAATCTAAAAAAAAAGAAAAAAAAAAGATATGTATCAAATTCACTTTTTTTGGGGGGGGTGGGGAGGCCTTCTTAGATTCTTGCACCTGGGCCCGCCACTGGCTGTTGACTTGATCTATTGTTTGAAGTTTATAATGTTATTATTTTTAAGTAATTTCATACAAATTATTTTTTGTTATGCAACAGTCCACAATCCAGTACATTTGGTGAGTTATGTCACCACCTGACATGCTCAGTAGAGTCCTTTTTCAGCCCATGATCAATGTAGCTGCATCGGAGGACTCTGTAAGCAGGGGAAGCCTAGAATCAGCACCATCAGTGCTTTACTGCGATCTTCTGGGATTTCCCTGAAATCTGACAAGATTTCATAGTAAACTGCCTTAAAGGCATATAAAACCCAAAAGTGTCATACATTTTCCAATTTACTTCTATTATCAAATTTGCTTCGTTCTCATGTTATTCTTTGTTGAAGAGATACCTAGGTCGGTGTCTGGAGCACTACATGACAGGAAATACTGCTACTATCTAGTGCTTTTGCATTTGTATAACATTCTTGCAAAACTGGTCGAGACACCGGCACACTCCTGGGCATACGTCCCTGCTATTCAACAAATGATATGAAAGAACATTTTTGGGTATCATGTCCCTTTAAACTGAGGAAGAAGGGGGGCGGAGCCAGAAGCACACAGGAGAGGTTGCAAGTTTTCAGAGCTCCGGAACATTTTTATCTAAGAAGGATCTAAGACCGGATTTAATTGCTCAAATAGCTTTTACCATTATAGGATTGTCCATCTAAAGCCTCATCTAGTATCTGGAGGACACTAATTTTAGCTACTTAAGCACTATCCGTGTGTTAGATCTGAAAAACCTACTCTGGAACTATAAAGGAGGTGGCCATTTTACCTCCCTCGTGGGAGCACAGTTGTTATGGCTGACATCCACCTGATACTTGCCGAGATCTGAAGACTCCTAACTTATCACCGAAAAAAACTCTCTACAACTTTGAATAGTGCCGCAGACCTGGAGGAGGAATGCGGGCTTGTGGCGGTGAGGTCTCCGGACCTGGCTGAGGCGAACATTACTGATGGGGATGCCTTAGGGCCCCAGCATCCCCCACACACTTCTAGCTTTGTAACAGCTGAGGCGAAGACATCTTGTGAGGCTGAGGAGATTACCACTGAGGTTACAATATCCAGCGCGGTCTACAAAAATCAAACAGAAGAGGATTCCACACAAATAGATCAGCTGGGAAACAAGGCAAGCCATGGGTCTCGAGAGACTTCAAAGTATTTTGATGTTACTAGCACCGATTATTATTTGGTCGCCCTCAGTACTTCTCCATTGGATTTACAAATTCGGATGGCATTGCAACAATTCTCTCCTACACAGAGACAATGCTACCTACTACATTTCCCTTGGCATAACATCTCTGAGGTACATGCTGAAACGGCATGCCTCAGGCTCGAGGCACAGATGAGGAAGATGGGTATAGGATAGAAAGGAGATGCTATTTTCTAAGCCGCCTGGCTTGGCAGCAATATGGTAGACCCTGGATGAACTCTCAAACCGGACTGCTTCACATATTATTTTCTTCTTTTCCTCTTTTTTTCCATAGACCATCCCTAAATCTCATCTGAGCTTACCCTGGTTGAGTGGCTGGATTTTGTACTTTACTGTGAATACCGCTGAGTTTTGTAATAAGCTACTCAGGTTTTGTGTAACAGGTTCCCTAGGTTGCTAGTCTTTATAATGGTATGGCTACATATAAAGGCCATTATACTCAATTAGAGTATACATGTGGACTGCTATTAATATTATTGAACCAAGGAGCTGTAAAGTTAAGAATACATACTCTTCCTCTATGCATATTAGGCCTGTTAAATAGGAGTTAAAGCTCATGTAATTAAATATCATAGAGTCCATTAACAATAGACATGATATGATTATTATTCGATTCTGAACCTAAGGGTTAGATAGTCTTAGTTCTCAGGGACTACACATAAAGCCATACTAGTTTAATGTATTATCCTACCACAATCCATACCTTATTGTCTTACTCAAAGGTCACACACACTACTATTGGGTGATAAATATTTGCTTGCTAGAGGATTCCTTCTATTGCTTTTATTTATTCCTCCAATAAACAAAACAGTGGATATAATGGTATAAGATGGCCTGTAATTTTTGTATACACAAATAAAATGGAGCCAAGAGGTTATAGTTAGTGCTGAGACTCCCTACTTATTTTCCCTTTGGGATGGCTATCATAAAGGGACACTGAACCCAATTTTTTTCTTTTGTAATTCAGAAACAGCATGCAATTTTAAGCAACTTTCTAATTTACTCCTATTATAAATTTGTCTTCGTTTTCTTGCTATCATTATTTGAAAAATAAGGCATCTAAGCTTTTTTTTGTTTTCAATACTCTGGACAGCACTTTTTTATTGGTGGATGAATTTATCCACCAATCAGCAAGGACAACCCAGGTTGTTCACCAAAAATGGGCCGGCATCTAAACTTACATTCTTGCATTTCAAATAAAGATACCAAGAGAATTAAGAAAATTTGATAATAGGAATAAATTCGAAATTTGCTTAAAATTTCATGCTAAATCTGAATCACAAAATATTTTTTTTTGGGTACAGTGTCCCTTTAACACTACTGTTGCTACATAAGATTCTACTAACTATTTTAGAAGCTTACTGCTGTTCCACGGTGTTGAACATTTATTGAAAGTTTTCATATATATTTGTGTGCATTATTTGCCAGTCTTCTTAAGTTCTCGCTATTACACCAAATTACATATCTTTAAATGCAGTAACGCAGCTCTCAACATATCTCATTATTACTGATAATTACTTCTGCCTCTACGATGTGTATTCTTTGTTATAGTATCATAAATTACTGTACTGTGGTTATAAGCTAACCCAAGTCACAGGGTCCTTATTTAGTCTAGAAGTAGCCTTGCATAGTCAAATGTGCTTTATATTTCAGAGGTCTTATTCTAACTCCCACAGTCCATCCTTGCTTATGCCTACAGCTTGTGCACCTATGTTAATTTGCGACATCTTAACTTAATTAAGCATCCTGTTACAATATTACCCCGGTAAAAGTGTATATAGTTCTTCTTTTTTCTCCTATTGCGCTTGCATTAGGACATTTATTACTATTTGTTACCTCTAATGATCTCAACAACATGAGTATTAGCCTATGCTACCTACCATACCTAAATGACCCCCTCCTCCCCCCCCCTCCCCTCTCCATATAATACACTTCCTAGTATAGGAGGACTAACTAAGCGGTTTATCTAGCCTATACCGAAACCTTAATTATTCTTTCAACAGCAATGTGTAACAGCATGTTAACTTTATTTTCCCTACCCAGTTTAGTAAAACAGATCAGCATTAATTACAAGTTGAGCTTAAAATCTTAAATCTAATAATTTATACTTATATTTTTCGCCATACCATTTATACAAAATTAAACCTGTTTTGCTGGGAAACATAATGCTCATGTGCACCTACAAGTGAGGATTGAAAATTCAAGTGTATGCATTTACTCAGATACGCCTTAAATATTTGGTATGTTTCCCCCCATTTGTTCTAGATATATACACTATATTAAGTGAAAAGGAGGTTTTCCATATGAGACCCATATGTGGTCTCCTGTATTTCAAGTTACCTTCCTGTAGCAATTTTAACAGTTTTTGAAATCCAAGTGTGATCTCCTGCGTTTTCTTTTTTTATTTTGGAAGGTTTACCCTGTTAGGCATGTTACATTTGTGTTGTATCTCAATTTGTTTCTTTAAGCTTTATGGATACTGTAACCAACTTGAATGTTATCATCATAAACTTATTGTATGCCTTTTATTTTAACCTCAATAAAAAAAAAAAAAAAAAAGACTCAATATCGTTATTATTTGTTTGCGTATATTTGTAATATAGTGTATTTAAACAACTTAAAGGGGCATAATACTCATATGCTAAATCACTTGAAACTGATGCAGTATAACTGTAAAAAGCTGACAGGAAAATATCACCTGAGCATCTCTATGTAAAAAAGGAAGATATTTTACCTCACAATCTCCTCAGCTCAGCAGAGTTCTGTTTAAAAAGTTATACTCAGCTGCAAGCCCAGCTGCAGGTAAGAAAAAATAAAAATGAAGAAATGAACAGCAGCCAATCAGCATCAACAGTGCTGAGGTCATGAACTCTTTTACTGTGATCTCATGAGATTTCACTTAACTCTCATGAGATTTCATTGTAAGCTTCCTTACACTGAATAGCACGAAAGCTCCCTCCTTCTGCTGTCCCGGGACAGACATACTGATTTGCTGCTTAGAAATCCTTTACAATGGGATGTGGCTACTGAGAAACTTTTGAGGTCAAATATCTTTCTTTTTTACATAGAGATGTTCAGGTGATATTTTCTAGTCAGCGTTTTACAGCTATGCTGCATCAGTTTTAAGTGTTTAAACATTTGGGTATTATGGCCCTTTAAGTTGTGTATTATAACAGAGCATACTGTAAATTTTATAAATTGATATAAGTCGTTACATTTTGTGTACGTGTCTGTGCGCAGCACAATTGTTTCTGTGGTATTGCATTTACATTTTTTACTCATACGGAAAAATAAAAATAAATATATAATTAAATAAACTGAGGAAGGAAATAAAGTTACTGTGCTGCCCATGCCAGATGCACACTGTCTTACAAGTCCTTGGGCATGTCCCGTGATTGACAGCTTAACTTCCCTTTACACTGGAATGTGGCATATGGGATTGTGATGTAAAATATCTTCCATTATTACATATAGATGTTCAGATGATATTTTCTAGTCAGATTTTTACAGATATGCTGCATCACATTCATGTGTTATGTGATGCAACCTCAAGGCCCTCAGGGGCAGATTTAACATGCTGCGAATGCAGCTGTTTTATTTGAGCCTTCAGGCTCGCCAGAAACATTAGTTAAGAAGCAGAGGTCGTAAGACTTTAACTCATCCGCCACCTCTGAGGTGGCGGACAGCAATCATTCCAATCCGATAGGGATGATTCCCACCCCCTGCTAGGAGCCAATTGACCGCGAATGTGCAGGGACGGCATTGCACAAACATTTCACCAGAAATGCTTCTGTGATGTTAAATGCCAACAGCTTATGCTGTTGGAATTTAGCGATGTCAGGCGGACATGATCCGCTACAGCGGATTATGCCCACCCGACAGTTAATAAATCTAACCCATAGAATGAGTTTTATTGTGAAGGATACCAGCATCCTGAAAATTCCTTCAAAATGTGACAAATCAAACTATTAAACATAAAAAAATAAAACTTAAATATTTTCTAAAATATTACACTCTAACATAAGATATACGCAAGAAAAAAAAATGAAGGCAACTTTGCATCACACTCCCATAATGTCCATGGAAAGCACCTTCTTTTTCTTTACAAGATCTCTAAGGTACCTTTAGTTGTATCCATGGAGACTATTTTCCCATATAAAACTGAATCACAATGTCATGATCCAGCCTAGAATTGAACCTGGGACCTGTTTCTATTTCTGCTGCTGTTCTTTCCCAGCCTGTTGTCTTACCTCTTTGCCACCAGATGGCTTGATCACAGGCTAAGAATATTGGGTATTTCTGTTTGCTGCAACTTTGGCTATCTGGCTCCACCTGCTTACCAGCTGAAACAAATCATATAATCAGCAGCCTGCTATATCTGGGAGGTTTGCTTGCAGTTCTGGGCCTTGACATTGAGTGTTATACTCTGAAAGACCCTTTGGTCCTGTTTCCTGAGTGAAACACAGATTTGTTGGATTTTCTGGTGCCTGATTTCTGCTCCATTTTGTGGCTACTCATCTGGATATTCCATTGGCACTGTGTTTGTTTCTGGACTGATTTCCTGGTAATTGACCTTGGCTAGGTCTCTGTTATTTCCTAAGGACTGCTTTACAGCATAGCTGTATTCCTGCCTGTTACTACAGAGTTCCAGTCTACAGCCTATAGTTATCAGTCTACAGCCTATGCAAGTATCCTGCCTGTTATTACAAGGATCTGCATTCCTGTTTGTTACTACAGAGTTACCAATCTACAGCCTATAGTTACCAGTCTACAGCCTATGCATGTATCCTGCCTGTTATTACAAAGGTCTGCATTCCTGCCTGTTACTACAGAGTTACCAGTCTACAGCCTATGCAAGTATCCTGTTTGTTATTACAAGGATCAGCATTCCTGCCTGTTACTACAGATTTCCAGTCTACAGCATATGCAAGTATCCTGCCTGTTATTACAAAGGTCTGCATTCATGCCTGTTATTACAGAGTTCCAGTCTACAGCATATGCAAGTATCCTGTCTGTTATTACAAGGATCTGCATTCCTAGCTGTTATTACAGAGTTCCAGTCTATAGCATATGCAAGTATCCTGCCTGTTATTACAAATGTCTGCATTCCTGCCTGTTATTACAGAGTTCCAGTCTATAGCATATGCAAGTATCCTGCCTGTTATTACAAATGTCTGCATTCCTGCCTGTTATTACAGAGTTTCAGTCTACAGCATATGCAAGTATCCTGTCTGTTATTACAAGGAACTGCATTCCTGCCTGTAATTACAGAGTTCCAGTCTACAGCATATGCAAGTATCCTGCCTGTTATTACAAAGACCTGCATTCCTGCCTGATACTACATAGTTCCAGTCTACAGCCTATAGACTTTGCCTTATCTAATTTAAATATCACTGCATTTCTAATTATCCTATCAATAAAACCATCACCTTTATTTCCTAAAACCGTGTACCTGTTTAATTATGCCAAAAAGGAAAGACTCACGCAGACAAAACACAACTTTAACCCCAGAACCTGACACCTCCGCACAACAGCTCCCAACTCCTGAACCTGCTCCCTTGCAGAGTATGACACACAAATATTTACCTTAATCATGATTTAAGTCATTGCAATCATTATTCTTTTAATGCCTTTTATGATATTCTTGTCTTTTGTGTGAGATTTCACATATTGGGAATATCTTAGATAGGTATCTTAACTGCACCCTCTAGCAATTCTGTGGGATATATAGATGTAGCTAAGCCCAATTTACCCCAGAGCATGATATTGCCTTCACAACATGGTTCTTCAAGCCTTTGAATCTAGACTTTGGTAAACATTTCAAAGATTGTTAAACTTTATTCAATGACTTACAGTTTTACAGATGGTATCTGGACAAGGTGTCTTTGTAATTATAGGGTAAATCTTTCCTTGTGATTCTGTACAATTGTATGAAATACAATTGTCATTGCTTGGGGACCAGATTTGGCCAACCTTTAAAAGAAAAAGAAAAGATAAACATCAAGGGCCAGATTACAAATAGAGTACAATATTGCACTTACACTCCACTCAGAAATACCATTGCATGCAAATGGGTGCTGGTATTTCAAATGCAACACAATGCTAACGCGACCTTGCATTTGCATTGCATTATTTAAACATGTTAAAATATTTTATTGCAAAATTCAAAATATTGGGCCAGAATACAAGCAGCGCTGTAATGATATATCAGGTCACGATACATGATGTCACTGGACTGCTATGTTCAGTATGATTTGTTTTTACAAGTCCATTGTAAAGTGGATTAACCAGTGAAAGGTTAGCGCACCCAACATTGCTCTAGCGTAACCTATGCTTTCAATGAATATCACAACCACTCTAACTTGCACTCATATTATAAGTTGAAGTTATAGTTTGTGCTCGAGCGAAAGCTGAAACTGCACTAGAATATTAATAGACTTTTGAGCCCTTCATAGCCAAATACCTTGAAACATGCAATATCATTTTTCATGTGCTCTAAAGTGTTGCTAATGAAAATACTTTAAATTCCTATGCTCTACACTGAGAAAAAAAAAACATGCACCAACTTCAGGAGTTCTGATATATTATTATTATTATCAGTTATTTGTAGAGCGCCACAATGCTAGGATATAGACAACGTGCTAACTCCTTCCCCCTATATATATACGTTGATTGGAGTAGCCGTGTTAGTCCAGAGATTTAAATATAAAAATAACAAGAGTATTGCATTGAGCAATGATACTTTTTTTATTGGACTAATCATGAGGGGGGCTTAGGTAACAGGCAGACAGTGATTTTTTACGACATGATTTTTACGACACCTCCTCCTCTCCCAGCACTTTATGTCTTCTTAGCTATTCTGTGTTTTAAGATATAATCTGTAACTTTCATTGAATTGGTTAGTATTGCTTCAGACTTGATAAAGGAAGGAACTCTTTCGAAAGCTTGTCATCTTATAAATGTATAGTTAGTCCAATAAAAAAGTATCATTGCTCAATGCAATACTCTTGTTATTTTTTATATATATATATATATATATATATATATATATACTGTATATGTGTGTGTGTGTGTGTGTATATATATATATATATATATATATATATATAGGGAGAAGGTATTAGCACAGTCTCTATATCCTAGCACTGTGGTGCTCTACAAATAACTGATAATAATAATATATCCGAACTCCTGAAGTTAGTGCACGTTGGTCTTTCGCTTGCGTACTAACTTTTCAACTTGTAATACACAAGCTAATGCAGCCACGCTAAATTTTTAATTTAAGCGCAGTTAGCATGCAAGCAGAAAATAAAATAGCGTTCCACTTGTAATGTGCTATGTTTTATTTAACAGGGATCAACAATTTGTTACTTGAGGTTCGTCAAGGGTATCCTTTTTTGAAGAACACAAAATAAAAGCTGTCATACATTTTAAAATGTATTCACTGTCTCTTTTTAAAGTAGGTATTCATATACACTTTAGTTACCTTGGGTAGTTCATATTTTATTAAATATTTCCATTAATACTCCATACATATTACTGCTATACATACAAAACTATAGAAAAGGGAAGTGCTCAGCACTGCTTTACATTAGGTATATACCTTAAAAAATGTAACTTTTAGTCCAAAAGTGTAATTACTGCTAAGATATACTCTGGAAATTCATAGTTTTATTTAAACAAACAGGGCTAGATTACAAGCGGTGCACTAATTTTAGAGCAGGACGCCATAAGCAATATGCGAGCACGAGCAATTTGCGCTAACTTTATTAGCACGAATGAAGACATTGCATAAAGTGTAAGGGTTAAAAAAAGCTGCACCAAGCACAACAAATATACATTTAAATAAAGTATTACACTCAAATATACACTTTCTGATCAAATAGTCCACATAAATATTAATAAAAATGTTTTAGAAAGGTTAAAAGGAATATGGTATATGACAAGGTATTTGGGAAGGGCTATATCTATCTATCTATCTATATATCTATCTACGTGTGTGTGTATGTGTGTACATATATGTGTATATACGGTACATGCGTATTTATGTATTAATATGTGTAAATATATATATATACGTACATACATATACATGTAAACACACACACATATATATATATATATATATATATATATATATATATATATATATAAACACACACACACACACACTTTGAAACCATTTGCAATCAAATACCTTTAAACATGAAATATTATTTTTAATATATTTTAATGTGTTTACTTTTTTTTTAATAGAAATGCGTTACATTCTAATGTTCTTCACTTAGAGCATTATATTCTTAGGTATAAATATATATTTTAAAAATTTTACACTTTTATATAAATGTAATTTTGTGTATCTGTTTTATGCTTTTAAATAGGATAAGGGCTCCTTTAGATAAACTATTCCTCCATACAGTAAAAACATTAGGGAGGTGGCTGGCATTTTTATTACCTATTAGAGATAGTGGTATAATATCACAAATTGGAAATAAAGGGCTCTGTAAGTATTTCACTCTACGGGGCCGAATTATCAAGTTCTGAATGGAGCTTGATGCCCATGTTTCCGCGCAAGCCTTAAGACCGCTGATCCATAACTTGTCTGCCTACTCCGAGGCTGCGGCCATCAATCCATCCGATCCTATATGATTGAGCTGATTGACACCACCTGCTAGCGGCTGATTGGCCGTAAATTGCATGTGCAATGATAAATGCTGACAGCGTGTGCTGTCGGCATTTATCAATGTACGGCATAAATGATATGCTACATCATATCATTTCTGCTCGCACATTTATAAATCGCCCCCTACATCTTATGCATTGATTTTTGCTATCTGCATATCACATTTACCTTTAGAATTGTAGTTTCTCCATCTATGGTTATTATGCATGAAGTTTGCACACATTTGCCACAGCATTCACCAGTTATTATTTGAAATTTCTCATCCTAGTTAAAAAAAAAAAAAAATGGTTACTCAAGTTCAGTAATAGAATAACAGAAAACATATCTGGGACACATTTTTTTTTTTTTTAAATCTCCTAAAAGTCAAAGAGAGCAAATTAATTGAAACAGAGTGGGTGAGTTTTGTATTATCTATCTATCTATCTATCTATCTATCTATCTATCTATCTATATATCTATTTATCTATCTATCATCTCTTTATCATATCTTTTTGAGTATTTAACACGTGTAGATGGCTATTTTATTCAGTGCATCCATCTTGCTGTCTATATTTAGACTATAACTTGTGGTTGGGTGCAGTCTAAATGCCCAAGGTTATATCACCCATGAATCCTATGGGTGAATTTTCTGGTATTTTCTTGGATCCGATACAATCTTTTTACCATATGTAAATAGTTCATATGCAATATTAATGTTGTGAATGGTAACGCATGTTAGGGGGGGGGGGGTAGTTTTTGTTGTGCAGAATCATGTAGGAGAGTGTGCAGAATTAAGTGGTAGTTGTGCAGTGGGGGGATCAAAAGCAGAATATCAATGTGGGTGGGTTACCTGTGGGAAAACACAAGGGTGAGTGATAGGGAAGATATACTGCAGTAGGAACCAGGTTATGTTAATGGCATGGAGATTGGATTGTGTCAAATAAAGGATAAAGTCACATGGTAAGGAACCTTCTAATAAATCAGATTTTGAAAGCTGAAAACCTGCCTCAAACAAGAGATGTATCTAACTGTATCTAACTGTAATAGGAATATGTATTAAGATTTTTCAGCTAATTCATTTTTAATTTGTCCTTTTCTAGTCTTGTACAGCCATGATTGTAAAAAAGGCAAAAGGTTTATAATATTAAAAATGAATTAGTTTATGTATGCAGATAATATAAAGTATAGAATGACGGTGGTCTTAAAAACTAAATATTACCTATTAAGAGGGAGCACAGAAGATGAGGAACATTCTATAGGGCCATATGACATTTGTTCATTAGAGTATCTGAGTGTTATTTCAATATCATGTGAGCAAGTCCTTGCCATTAAATACTAACAACCTTCTGTGCTACTTGTGAGTAGGGATGGGCGAATGTTTCGCAACATTCGAAAAACGGCACGAATTTTAACACATTCGTTCGTTCGAATCGAATTTCGAATGTTTACATAACATTCTAACATTCGAAATTCGAATGTTCGGTTTCGAATTTTACGATTACATTCGAAAATATTCGAATTCGAAAAATTCGAATTTAGATTGTAATAGTATTTCTAATGCTTTTTCTTTAAATGTAATATTCGAATTATGCAATATTCGAATTCGAAAAATTCGAATTTAGATTGTAATAGTATTTCTAATGCTTTTTCTTTAAACGTAATATTCGAATTATGCAATATTCGAATTCGAAAAATTCGAATTTCGATTGTAATAGTATTTCTAATGCTTTTTCTTTAAATGTAATATTCGAATTATGCAATACGTGTATTCGAATTCGAAAAAATTCGAATTTAGATTGTAATAGTATTTCTAATGCTTTTTCTTTAAATGTAATATTCGAATTATGCAATATTCGAATTCGAAAAATTCGAATTTAGATTGTAATAGTATTTCTAATGCTTTTTCTTTAAATGTAATATTCGAATTATGCAATATTCGAATTCGAAAAATTCGAATTTAGATTGTAATAGTATTTCTAATGCTTTTTCCTTAAATGTAATATTCGAATTATGCAATATTCGAATTCGAAAAATTCGAATTTAGATTGTAATAGTATTTCTAATGCTTTTTCTTTAAATGTAATATTCGAATTATGCAATACGTGTATTCGAATTCGAAAAATTCGAATTTAGATTGTAATAGTATTTCTAATGCTTTTTCTTTAAATGTAATATTCGAATTATGCAATATTCGAATTCGAAAAATTCGAATTTAGATTGTAATAGTATTTCTAATGCTTTTTCCTTAAATGTAATATTCGAATTATGCAATATTCGAATTCGAAAAATTCGAATTTAGATTGTAATAGTATTTCTAATGCTTTTTCTTTAAATGTAATATTCGAATTATGCAATACGTGTATTCGAATTCGAAAAATTCGAATTTAGATTGTAATAGTATTTCTAATGCTTTTTCTTTAAATGTAATATTCGAATTATGCAATACGTGTATTCGAATTCGAAAAATTCGAATTTAGATTGTAATAGTATTTCTAATGCTTTTTCTTTAAATGTAATATTCGAATTATGCAATATTCGAATTCGAAAAATTCGAATTTAGATTGTAATAGTATTTCTAATGCTTTTTCTTTAAATGTAATATTCGAATTATGCAATACGTGTATTCGAATTCGAAAAATTCGAATTTAGATTGTAATAGTATTTCTAATGCTTTTTCTTTAAATGTAATATTCGAATTATGCAATACGTGTATTCGAATTCGAAAAATTCGAATTTAGATTGTAATAGTATTTCTAATGCTTTTAAATGTAATATTCGAATTATGCAATATTCGAATTCGAAAAATTCGAATTTATATTCGAATTCGAAAAATTCGAATTTATATTCGAAAAATTCGAATTTATATTCGAATTCGAAAAATTCGAATTTATATTCGAATTCGAAAAATTCGAATTTCGAATGTAGACATTCGATATAATTATAAACATTCGAATTCGAAAGTGACATTCGAAAACTGTAAATAACATTCGATTTTCGAATTTTTAAGAATATTCGTTCTTATCGACATTCGAATTTAGAATTCGAATTTCGGTAATAACATTCGTTCTACATTCGAAATTCGAAAATTTGCACATTCGCCCATCCCTACTTGTGAGACCTTGTTCCCTTATTCATGAGGCTGCAGGAAGGTGAACCCTTAATTAATTGTCTCTTATTAGAAAACTTTTTTGCTATTCTGTGTGCTATTATTCTATGACATCTGAAGGCAAACATTCTTGTTACACCCTTTTAATATCTACTTTCGTTACCTTGAACCCATAGATAGAACAGTTTTAAATTCTTAAATATTTGTGACTGTAACTCAGTAATTTGGTTTTAAGGCGTAAGATAATTAGGTAACCTATTAATTAATAAGATAATTTAGCAATCTCTCTATGTCTCAGGGATACTTTAGTTAAAGCAGAGCTATGGGGACCAGGTAGGGAACAAAACATACAGTAACCTTTACTAGACAACTGGTCATGAACAGGAAGTGGCATAAAACAAATAGATCCAGGAAGTTCAAAGGTAGAGGTGAGGTGTAGACACATGATATCCAGAACAGGGCATAGATGAACTGTGGCCCAAGCTGTGGCCCACGCTGTAGCCCAGACAAAGACAACTAAAATGTGTTTACCCAGATATTTATTGGCTGCACTATTCGGTATTTATTTAGTTTAAAATTAAATGAAAATCGGATTTTCATTAAACATTTACATTCGTTTTCATGGAGAGCATGTTAAGGTAAATTTAAATAAAGAAAAATTGAATTTTCGTTAAACATTTACATTCTTTTTTATGGAGAATTTTTTAAGGTAAGTATTAACAGCTAATAAAGGTAACAAATGAATACTGACAATTTTCTTTAGTATTTTTTAATTTTCTTTATTTTCGTTGATGCATTCATTCAGATTTTCGTGACGAAATGAAAGTTTGATTTTTTACGACGAATGTGCATTCCACCGAAAATGAATGCACATCTTTATTATGCATTAGCAAAAAGAACTACAATGCCTACAAAGTACATAGAATGACACCACTATAAAAGTGACATCATGATATGCTCCTTAGCAGAAGTCACATTACGTGATACCAGATGCGGCATATTTGAATGCTGGGGATGTAAGGTATTTATAACCAATGCTGGTACTAATAGATTAGATATTCAAAAAGGCCTT
The DNA here is from genome assembly GCF_027579735.1 of Bombina bombina. Classification (NCBI taxonomy): domain Eukaryota; kingdom Metazoa; phylum Chordata; class Amphibia; order Anura; family Bombinatoridae; genus Bombina; species Bombina bombina. The sequence goes on along the minus strand of NC_069505.1, from coordinate 88,088,736 downwards.
ATACTAGTCTGAAACCTGTTGATCCCTTTTAATCATTTTTATCACTAGGCAGCATATCTGAATCACTGCGCTATATAAATTTGCAATTTTATGAAGTGTTCATGCTAATTTTGGACATTACAATGTAATAAAAACATAGCATTGTCATTGGGCTGCTTATTTTTTTTTTAAGTTAAATAAAAATATATGCATCAAATATATGTATTATATGTATATTTTTAACCACTGAGGAATAATTTTATCCCTTTGGTTGCCACTAAAGACACAAACACAAACGTGATCTGACCCCTAAATTGCTAGTAGCACACACAAAAATACAAAAGCAAGATTTTAACCTAGTGGCCCATATCTGCAAATAACATATGAGACTATTCACTGCTCTTTAACTCTTTAACTCATCCGCCACCTCTGAGGTGGCGGACAGCAATCATTCCGATCCGATAGGAATGATTCACACCCCCTGCTAGGAGCCAATTGGCCGCGAATGTGCAGGGGCTGCATTGCACAAACATTTCACCAGAAATGCTTCTGTGATGTTAAATGCTAACAGCTTATGCTGTTGTAATTTAGCGATGTCAGGCGGACATGATCCGCTACAGCGGATTATGCCCACCCGACAGTTAATAAATCCACCCCATAGAATGAGTTTTATTGTGAAGGATACCAGCATCCTGAAAATGCCTTCAAAATGTGACAAATCAAACTATTAAACATAAAAAAATAAAGCTTAAATATTTTCTAAAATATTACACTCTAACATAAGATATACGCAAGAAAAAAAAATGAAGGCAACTTTGCATCACACTCCCATAATGTCCATGGAAAGCACCTTCTTTTTCTTTACAAGATCTCTAAGGTACCTTTAGTTGTATCCATGGAGACTATTTTCCCATATAAAACTGAATCACAATGTCATGATCCAGCCTAGAATTGAACCTGTGACCTGTTTCTATTTCTGCTGCTGTTCTTTCCCTGCCTGTTATCTTACCTCTTTGCCACCAGATGGCTTGATCACAAGCTAAGAATATTGGATTTTTCTGTTTGCTGCAATTTTGGCTATCTGGCTCCACCTGCTTACCAGCTGAAACAAATCATATAATCAGCAGTCTGCTATATCTGGGAGGTTTGCTTGCAGTTCTGGGCCTTGACATTGAGTGTTATACTCTGAAAGACCCTCTGGTCCTGTTTCCTGAGTGAAACACAGATTTGTTGGATTTCCTGGTGCCTGATTTCTGCTCCATTTTGTGACTACTCATCTGGATATTCCATTGGCACTGTGTTTGTTTCTGGACTGATTTCCTGGCAATTGACCTTGGCTAGGTCTCTGTTATTTCCTAAGGACTACTTCACAGCATAGCTGTATTCCTGCCTGTTACTACAGAGTTTCAGTCTACAGCCTATAGTTATCAGTCTACAGCCTATGCAAGTATCCTGCCTGTTATTACAAGGACCTGCATCCCTGTCTGTTACTACAGAGTTATCAGTCTACAGCCTATAGTTACCAGACTACAGCCTATGCAAGTATCCTGCCTGTTATTACAAGGACCTGCATTCCTGCCTGTTACTACAGAGTTCCAGTGTACAGCATATGCAAGTATCCTGCCTGTTATTACAAAGGTCTGCATTCATGCCTGTTATTACAGAGTTCCAGTCTACAGCATATGCAAGTATCCTGTCTGTTATTACAAGGATCTGCATTCCTGCCTGTTATTACAGAGTTCCAGTCTACAGCATATGCAAGTATCCTGCCTGTTATTACAAGGATCTGCATTCCTGCCTGTTATTACAGAGTTCCAGTCTACAGCATATGCAAGTATCCTGCCTGTTATTACAAGAATCTTCATTCCTGCCTGTTATTACAGAGTTCCAGTTTACAACATATGCAAGTATCCTGCCTGTTATTACAAAGACCTGCATTCCTGCCTGATACTACATAGTTCCAGTCTACAGCCTATAGACTTTGCCTTATCTAATTTGCATATCACTGCATTTCTAATTATCCTATCAATAAAACCATCACCTTTATTTCCTAAAACCGTGTACCTGTTTAATTATGCCAAAAAGGAAAGACTCACGCAGACAAAACACAACTTTAACCCCAGAACCTTACACCTCCGCACAACAGCTCCCAACTCCTGAACCTGCTCCCTTGCAGAGTATGACACACAAATATTTACCTTAATCATGATTTTAGTCATTGCTGTCATTATTCTTTTTATGCCTTTTATGATATTCTTGTCTTTTGTGCGAGATTTCACATATTGGGAATATCTTAGATAGGTATCTTAATGGCACCCTCTAGCAATTCTGTGGGATATATAGATGTAGCTAAGCCCAATTTACCCCAGAGCATGATATTGCCTTCACAACATGGTTCTTCAAGCCTTTGAATCTAGACTTTGGTAAACATTTCAAAGATTGTTAAACTTTATTCAATGACTTACAGTTTTACAGATGGTATCTGGACAAGGTGTCTTTGTAATTATAGGGTAAATCTTTCCTTGTGATTCTTTACAACTGTATGAAATACAATTGTCATTGCTTGGGGACCAGATTTGGCCAACCTTTAAAAGAAAAAGAAAAGATAAACATCAAGGGCCAGATTACAAATAGAGTACAATATTGCACTTACACTCCACTCAGAAATACCATTGCATGCAAATGGGTGCTGGTATTTCAAATGCAACACAATGCTAACGCGACCTTGCATTTGCATTGCATTATTTAAACATGTTAAAATATTTTATTGCAAAATTCAAAATATTGGGCCAGAATACAAGCAGCGCTGTAATGATATATCAGGTCACGATACATGATGTCACTGGACTGCTATGTTCAGTATGATTTGTTTTTACAAGTCCATTGTAAAGTGGATTAACCAGTGAAAGGTTAGCGCACCCAACATTGCTCTAGCGTAACCTATGCTTTCAATGAATATCACAACCACTCCAACTTGCACTCATATTATAAGTTGAAGTTATAGTTTGTGCTCGAGCGAAAGCTGAAACTGCACTGGAATATTAATAGACTTTTGAGCCCTTCATAGCCAAATACCTTGAAACATGCAATATCATTTTTCATGTGCTCTAAAGTGTTGCTAATGAAAATACTTTAAATTCCTATGCTCTACACTTAGAAAAAAAAAACATGCACCAACTTCAGGAGTTCTGATATATTATTATTATTATTATTATTATCAGTTATTTTTAGAGCGCCACAATGCTAGGATACAGACAACGTGCTAACTCCTTCTCCCTATATATATATACGTTAATTGGAGCAGCCGTGTTAGTCCAGAGATTTAAATATCAAAATAACAAGAGTATTGCATTGAGCAATGATACTTTTTTTATTGGACTAACTATACATTTATAAGATGACAAGCTTTCAGAAGAGTTCCTTCCTTTATCAAGTCTAAAGCAATACTAACCAATTCAATGGAATTTACAGATTATATCTTAAAACACAGAATAGCTAAGAAGACATAAAGTGCTGGGAGAGGAGGTGTCGTAAAAATTATGTCGTAAAAAATCACTGTCTGCCTGTTACCTAAGCCCCCCTCATGATTTTTACGACACCTCCTCCTCTCCCTGCACTTTCTGTCTTCTTAGCTATTCTGTGTTTTAAGATATAATCTGTAAATTCCATTATATATATACTGTATATGTGTGTATATATATATATATATATATATATATATATATATATATATATATATATAGGGAGAAGGTATTAGCATGGTCTCTATATCCTAGCATTGTGGCGCTATACAAATAACTGATAATAATAATATATCCGCTTGCGTACTAACTTTTCAACTTGTAATACACAAGCTAATGCAGCCACGCTAAATTTTTACTTTAAGCGCAGTTAGCATGCAAGCAGAAAATAAAATAGCGTTCCACTTGTAATGTGCTATGTTTTATTTAACAGGGATCAACAATTTGTTACTTGAGGTTCGTCAAGGGTATCCTTTTTTGAAGAACACAAAATAAAAGCTGTCATACATTTTAAAATGTATTCACTGTCTCTTTTTAAAGTAGGTATTCATATACACTTTAGCTACCTTGGGTAGTTCATATTTTATTTAATATTTCCATTAATACTCCATACATATTACTGCTATACATACAAAACTATAGAAAAGGGATGTGCTCAGCACTGCTTTACATTAGGTATGTACCTTAAAAAATGTAACTTTTAGTCCAAAAGTGTAATTACTGCTAAGATATACTCTGGAAATTCATAGTTTTATTTAAACACACAGGGCTAGATTACAAGCGGTGCACTAATTTTAGAGCAGGACGCCATAAGCAATATGCGAGCACGAGCAATTTGCGCTAACTTTATTAGCACGAATGAAGACATTGCATAAAGTGTAAGGGTTAAAAAAAGCTGCACCAAACACAACAAATATACAGTTAAATAAAGTATGACACTCAAATATACACTTTCTGATCAAATAGTCCACATAAATATTAATAAAATGTTTTAGAAAGGTTAAAAGTAATATGGTATATGACAAGGTATTTGGGAAGGGCTCTATCTATCTATCTATCTATCTATCTATCTATCTATCTATCTATCTATCTGTGTGTGTGTATGTGTGTACATATATGTGTATATAAGGTACATGCGTATTTATGTATTAATATGTGTAAATATGTATATACGTACATACATATACATGTAAACACACACATATATATATAAACACACACACACTTTGAAACCATTTCCAATCAAATACCTTTAAACATGAAATATTATTTTTAATATATTTTAATGTGTTTACTTTTTTTTAATAGAAATGTGTTACATGCTAATGTTCTTCACTTAGAGCATTATATTCTTAGGTATAAATATATATTTTAAAAATGTTACACTTTTATATAAATGTAATTTTGTGTATCTGTTTTATGCTTTTAAATAGGATAAGGGCTCCTTTGGATAAACTATTCCTCCATACAGTAAAAACATTAGGGAGGTGGCTGGCATTTTTATTACCTATTAGAGATAGTGGTATAATATCACAAATTGGAAATAAAGGGCTCTGTAAGTATTTCACTCTACGGGGCCGAATTCTCAAGTTCTGAATGGAGCTTGATGCCCATGTTTCCGCGCAAGCCTTAAGACCGCTGATCCATAACTTGTCTGCCTACTCTGAGGCTGCGGCCATCAATCCACCCGATCCTATATGATTGAGCTGATTGACACCACCTGCTAGCGGCTGATTGGCCGCAAATCTGCAGGGGGCGGCACTGCACAAGAAGTTCACAAGAATTGCTTGTGCAATGATAAATGCAGACAGCATGTGCTGTCGGCATTTATCAATGTACAGCATTAATGATATACTACATCATATCATGTCTGCTTGCACATTCATAAATCGCCCCCTACATCTTATGCATTGATTTTTGCTTTCTGCATATCACATTTACCTTTAGAATTGTAGTTTCTCCATCTATGGATATTATGCATGAAGTTTGCACACATTTGCCACAGCATTCACCAGTTATTATTTGAAATTCCTCATCCTAGTTAAAAAAAAAAAAAATGGTTACTCAAGTTCAGTAATAGAATAACAGAAAACATATCTGGGACACATTTTTTTTTAAAATCTCCTAAAGTCAAAGAGAGCAAATTAATATAAAACTCACCCACTCTGTTTAAATTATCTATCTATCTATCTATCTATCTATATATCTATCTATCATCTCTTTATCATCTCTTTTTGAGTATTTAACACGTGTATATGGCTATTTTATTCAGTGCGTCCATCTTGCTGTCTATATTTAGACTATAACTTGTGGTTGGGTGCAGTCTAAGTGCCCAAGGTTATATCACCCATGAATCCTATGGGTGAATGTTCTGGTATCTTCTTGGATCCGATACAATATTTTTACCATATGTAAATAGTTCATATGCAATATTAATGTTGTGAATGGTAACGCATGTTAGGGGGGGGGTAGTTGTTGTTGTGCAGAATCATGTATGAGGGTATGCAGAATTAAGTGGTAGTTGTGCAGTGGGGGATCAAAAGCGGAATATCAATGTGGGTGGGTTACCTGTGGGAAAACACAAGGGTGAGTGATAGGGAAGTTATACTGCAGTAGGAACCAGGTTATGTTAATGGCATGGAGATTGGATTGTGTCAAATAAAGGATAAAGTCACATGGTAAGGAACCTTCTAATAAATCAGATATTGAAAGCTGAAAACCTGCCTCAAGCAAGAAATGTATCTAACTGTATCTAACTGTAATAGGAATATGTATTAAGATTTTTCAGCTAATTCATTTTTAATTTGTCCTTTTCTAGTCTTGTACAGCCATGATTGTAAAAAAGGCAAAAGGTTTATAATATGTGTAACGGGGTTTGGCCTAGGCCCACAATTACCCCTGTGGGTCTTTACCCCAGCTACCTCCATGTGCTCTGCAGGCTGATCCTGAGTCTCCGCTACCTGGGAGTTGGGGTACATGACTGTGGCAGTGCCTCCACCTGACTGGGCATCCAGGGCAAGAATGGGTTTCCCAGACAGGAACATAATAAATAACTACAACACACACAGTAATAACAGTAAAACAGTATGAACATGTATTAAAGGATTTTGGCAAATAAAAAATAAGGCAAGAAATACAGTGGCTAACTAACACACCAACTCTCTCTAACCAGGCCCAGCACCCTCCCAAACCACCTGCGAACCCACCCTCAGGCTTCACCCTAATGGCTGATGGGTACCAGTTGGTGCACAGAAATGTTGGGGCCCTTTAAGGTAATCCACATGCATTTAAACAGTTGCAGCTCATAGGAAACTGCAATCCACAGGAAGAGCTGTTTATAAGTTTATGTGATGGACAGAATGCCCTGTCAGTATGACAAGGAGAGAGGATAATTCTTACCACTAAACAGGATTCATCTGTATAGGCTGACAGAAAACTCCAAGGTCTGCCAGTCATTTACTTTGTCTGCATTCTTCTCCACAGCTCTCTCACAGGGTCAGACTGCAGCTGGCAGCATACACTAAATCAGCAGAGGAATGCTGTTACTTTACAAGATGAAGTCTGCAGCTCTCTCACAGCCAGGCCTCACACACACCTTCACTGCTCTGACATGTCTGCTTCCTCCTGTGTCTTACACTCTTCTTTCAGTTTCACTTGATCACATGACCAACCAGTCTAATAGTTGCCTAGGCAACTTCTCCTGCAGATTGTATACAGGTGCAAAAGTTCACAGGAAAATGTTCAACAGGAAGGGCTACATTCTCCCCCTCGTAAAATCCTTGCCTTCCACTGGCAAGGTTCCACCAAGAGGTAAATTGAAAAAACAAAACATATAAATAATAATAAATGCACTAACAGTCCTATAAACAAATGTTAACTATCTTACAGTTTATTCTAGTACAGAGGGGTTCCAACATTCATAATGTCCGCAACCGCATACAGAAAATCAACCATTTTAGACTGTACCTGGGGCATATGTACATAACTGGGTTCTCCGACTTGATCGTAAGTAAGAACCCTGGGAGGCTGTCGTATTCTAGTACCCAGTCTCTGTTCTCTCTGAGGAAGTCCAGAATGTGCCTGGGAATCTTCAGCTCTGGCCACTTGGGTGGGGAGGTCACCAGATGCTTGAGACCCTGGCTCTCCCATGATACAAGAGTCTCTTTTTGGGGTCCCAGGCACAAAGTTGGGGCTGTTGGGATTCAATGTAGAGGAGGCTAAGGGAGGAGAGGAAGGAAAGTGCTGTCTTTCCTCAGCAGGAGGAGACCACCATTGGTTATCAGCACTAAGAGCTTCTGGAGTCTCTACTGCCTCATTTTCAGGACTCTCCGTTGTGCTTTTCTCCCATTCACTGCTACTCCCTTCCTCTTCATCGATATAGGCTATTGGTAGTAGATGGTTCCTATGCCAAGCTTTGATCCGGCCTTCTGGGCCTTTTATATTATACACTGGCAGCCCCTTTAGCTTAGACACAACTTCAAATAGGGTATCCTTCCATCTGTCTGCTAATTTGTGTTTCCCAGGTACCCCTAGATTCCGGAGGAGAACCTTATCTCCCGCTTGGACTTCCCGATGCTTCACTTTGGTATCGTATCTTCTTTTGTTGCGTTCCTCCATTTTTGCCGCAGCTTGAGTGGCCAACTCGTAGGCACTGTGAAGGTTTTGTCTGAGGGTCCTCACATACTGGAAGTGAGAGTCTGACTTTGTCCCATCTGGGGACACCCCCAACCGGACATCTATCGGTAGTCTGGCTTCCCTTCCAAACATTAGGAAATAGGGTGAGAATCCTGTAGACTCATGCCTTGTGCAATTATATGCGTGGACCATGGCTTCTACATGCTTACTCCAGGACCGCTTCTCCACTTGTTTCAGAGTCCCGAGCATGTCTAGGAGTGTCCTATTAAAACGCTCAGGCTGGGCATCACCCTCAGGGTGGTAGGGTGTTGTTCTGGACTTGTGAACCTGCAACATATCCAACAGTTCTTTGATCAGCTTACTCTCAAAGTCTCTACCTTGATCAGAATGTATTCGATTGGGCAGACCGTAGTGCATAAAATATTTCTGCCAGAGGACCTTGGCTACGGTCACAGCCTTCTGGTCTTTAGTGGGAAAAGCCTGAGCGTATCTGGTGAAATGGTCTGTTACTACCAGAACATTCCCAATTCCGGTAGTATCATTCTCAATACATAGATAGTCCATGCACACAAGATCCAGGGGTCCTGTACTTCTCAGGTGGCCCATAGGGGCAGCTCTCACAGGCAGAGTCTTTCTCTGAATACATCTTCTGCAGGTCTTCACATAATGTTCAACATGTTCTCTCATGCGAGGCCAATAGAACCGGTCTTGTACCAGGCCATAGGTCTTGTCTACCCCAAGATGCCCATGTTGATCATGGAGAGCTCTTAGGACCATTCCCCGATATCTATGAGGTAACACTAGCTGCTTTCGACCAGGGTGGTCATGGTATTTTATAATTCTATAAAGGATTCCATCTTCTAGATGTAGTTTACTCCATTCTCTCCGGTACAAATCTCTTTGTCCAATGGGAAGGGAGCTCAGTAATTTAGGGTTCTTGGCTCTCATTGCCTTGAGGACTGTCCCTATATACCAGTCCTGTGACTGGGCTTTCTTCTTGTCTTCATTGGTTATGTGAGACCACTGTTGGAGCATTGCTGGAGCACAGAATACCTCTGGTACGGCTTCTGGGGAGTGACATATGGAGTCTATTCCTCTGAGTTCAGAGAACTCATCCTGCCTCTCAGCCACTACATATGTTTGGCACAGGGCTCCTACCCCAGGCACAGGGATTTCTTCCCATTCCTCCTTTTCTTCATGAGGAGGAAGTCCAGGTCTGCGGGACAGAGCATCCGCACTGACATTCTTAGGGCCTGGCTTGTATTTAAGGCTGAAACTATAGTTCGACAATGCTGCCAGCCACCTATGCCCTGTGGCATCCAGCTTTGCTGTTGTTTGAATATAAGTAAGCGGATTGTTATCCGTCCTTACCTCGAATGTTGCTCCATATAAATAGTCATGTAACTTGTCCACAATTGCCCACTTGAGCGCCAAGAATTCTAGCTTATGGACCGGATAGTTTTTCTCTGCACCAGTTAGACTTCTACTTATGTAGGCCACTGGTCTTAACCCTTCAGGGTAGCTCTGATGCAATACGGCCCCTAGGCCTTCCATACTGGCATCAACATGGAGCACATATGGTTTCTCAGGATCTGAATATGCCAATACAGGAGCTTCTGTGAGTCTTTTCTTCAAGATTAAGAAGGCTTCTTCACATCCTGAGGTCCATTTCTTTCCGAAGGAGTCTTTAGGACTTGGCGCCTTAACACCCTCTATAGCAGAGGTAGTCTTTAACAGGTTGTGTAGCTCTCGAGCAATCTTTGAATAGTCTTTCACAAACCTCCGGTAGTAACCGCAGAATCCAAGAAATGAGCGCAGCTCACTGATGTTATCTGGCCTGGGCCAGTTCATCACCGCTTCAATTTTGGTCGGGTCAGTTGTCACACCTTGTGCGGAAACAATGTGACCTACATATGTAACAGAGTTCTGGGCAAATCGACATTTGTCTATTGATAATTTCAGACCCTCTGCTTGGAGTCGATCCAACACCTTCAGCAATCGCTGTTCGTGCTCTTCTGGTGTCCTTCCAAACACTATGAGGTCATCAAGATAGACTAGGCACTCTTTGGGATTCATATCCCCCACAGTCTTCTCCATCAGCCTTTGAAAGGTGGCGGGAGCTCCAGTGACCCCTTGGGGCATCCTGGTAAACTCGTAGAATCCCAAGGGACAGATGAAAGCTGTCTTTTCCTGATCCTCCTTCTTCATGGGTACCTGATAATACCCAGACCTCAAGTCCAGAACGCTGAACCACTGGCTTCCAGAAAGGGCATCTAGCAGATCTTCTATCCGTGGCAGAGTATATTGATCTGGCACAGTCCTTTTGTTTAAAGTCCGATAGTCTATGCAGAGCCGGACTGTGCCATTCTTTTTCCTAACTACCACTATGGGTGAGGCATATGGACTTCTGGACTCTCTAATAATGCCAGATTCTTCCATCTGTTTGAGTATATCCCGGACATCTTCCACATCTCGAGGGGGTATTCTCCTTGATCTTTCTCTGAAAGGAGCTGGGTCAGAAAGTCTGATAGCATGTGTGGCACTCTTTGCACATCCCACATCCATTTCTTTCCTGGAGAAGACTTTCTCTCGAGTAGCCAATTTGGATCGGAGGCTATCTCTCCACTTTTGTGGTAGAGGAGAATCTTCCAGTTCAAAAACTATAGGTCCTTCATGATCACCTCCCTGTTCTGCCTTTACAGACATTACTGAAGAGACTTGGTCCAACAAGTGAATCACACCAATCTTCTGGTGACGATCAATTCTGATCTCTGTGGGTGTTAAGTTTCTTATCATTATCGGGAAATCTTTACACCAGTGATTCCGCCAGTCTTTCACCTCAGGTATGAGAGTCCACCCCTTTTTTGCATCCTCCTCAGGCAAGGACTCAATGAGGTATTGCCTGGTTCCTCCTGATATTTCATGGTGCATAGATGCTATGGCTCGTAGAGTCTTAGTCTCTCCAGGCCTTACAAATAAAGGTTCTTTCCCCGAGTAGTGGCATGATCCTGGTCTAGCTTGTAGGGCTAGTCGATGGCACTCTTTCCCTAGAACAGGGCTGACTTCCATCAGTCTGGTTAGAGATACATCTCCCACTTCAGTTAGGTAGGCCCTGAACATGTCCTCCACCATTCTTGCGTTGGTACCCAAAATTATTGGGGCGCACATTGTTTTCTTCATGGAGCATACAAGAGCTTCCAATTCCATAGGGCAGATCATTCCTGTGTTTAACTGTGGGATGGTTATTGTCACTCTTATACATCCCTCTACAGGCTGGGCCTGAGATCCCACTCCCCACAACTGCAACTCTCCTGCTGGCTCCAGGGGAATATGTTTTAGATGATGGTCATAGAAGTCTCTATTAATGATGGTGACCTGGGATCCAGTATCTAACAAGGCCGAGGCATGAATATCTTCTATTTGTAACTGTATCAGAGATTTGGGCCCGATCTTGGCCCCCACAGATAACATGGGTGTTGTTTTTTTTCCTCTTTTCCTGAAAGGACTGGTAACTTGAGCCTCATCCAGCTCAATAGCTAGCACTTCCACTCCTGTATCTGATGAATTAGTGGGACACTCCCGCTTGAAATGCCCTGATTTTCCACACTTAAAACAGTTCCCTCGGGGGGACTGTTCCTCTGGGAATAACCTTCCTGTGGTCTCCCTGCGGTGCTGCCTCCTGGTAGGAGAATAATCTGTTCTTCTTGGCAATGACTTAGACAATAATTCTAATTCAGCTACCTTTTTTTTAAGAACGAACAGTTCCATATCCTCTTTCTCTGCAGCTTTAGAAGAATTTCCTTTTTGTGGAGGAGATGGGGACATTTGGTTCTCCAGTACTTTTGCTTTTCGGATCAGTGTGGAATAGGACAAGACTTGATCATCCAACTTAACTCTTAACATGATCATGACTGGATCATTGCTAAGGCCTCCCTTCTGAATTTGTTTGGATAGTCGAGCATCCAACTCAGATGCAGTGACTGCTCCATTATGAAACAGTTTTCCCAGTGACAATTGTAATCGATTGATATAGTCTGAAGCTTTCTCATGTTCCTTCTGTTTAGTGGCTAGGAACTTGATTAATAGATCATCAGAGTCCTCTGATTTTCCATACGCATCCTGCAAAACTTTCAGGTAATCTTGTGCAGTAGCTTGTTCATTCACTCCCCTAAACAGCCTTATCATATTCGTAGCTGGGAAACGAAGACTCTCCATTATCCGTTGTTTTTTTATGTTATCCGTACAAGACCATTCTTCCAATAATTGTACAGCATTATCCTTCCAGGCCTTAAAGGGTTCCTCCCCGGCAGGAACAGGCTGATTCCCAGAAAACACTTTCAGCTTACGGTAACTGTGGGTATGGGTAGCTGTTACTATGGCTTCTGAGAGTTTTTGCAGTATTTCAGATATGTTACTCTCTCCTGAACTTGTGGCTCTCAATAGGGAATCGCCTGGTTTTGGGGATGTTGGAGATGAGGGAACCACTAGATCTTGGGTCTTAGGGGCAGTTGTCCCTTGCACACTGGAAAAGTAGACATTTCGTTTGGGGATGGCCCCAGTCTCTACAGGGGTAACCGGTAATCTCCTGGCGGGTTTCTCTGACAAAGGGGACAGAATCTGGGAATAACTTGATACATTAAAGTCTCTTTGGCCTATACTGGAGGGTTGCTGCAGTGTAACCCCTTCCTCCTTATCAGGGAGAGCGTACACCAAGCGACATCCTTCAGGAGCTGCTTCAAGAAGGTATAGACATGTAGGCCTATGACGGCCTCTCAAATCTGCATGGGAATATACTAACATGTAAGTTTGACCGTATGAATCATGCAGGATATCTCTGATGGTAGCCATCTCTATTCCCAGTACAATCTCTACGCACTTGGTGATATGTTTTATCTCACTATAGGGAGGTACCTGGCATATCATCACTGCATGATGCAATGGTACCTTCTGTTGCTGGGCCCAATCTGTTACAAATGGGAGTGTGGGCCGGGGAATTAACGTATCTTTACTGGGTGTACCCCAATTTATCTCAGCAGTGCCTCCAAATGTAACGGGGTTTGGCCTAGGCCCACAATTACCCCTGTGGGTCTTTACCCCAGCTACCTCCATGTGCTCTGCAGGCTGATCCTGAGTCTCCGCTACCTGGGAGTTGGGGTACATGACTGTGGCAGTGCCTCCACCTGACTGGGCATCCAGGGCAAGAATGGGTTTCCCAGACAGGAACATAATAAATAACTACAACACACACAGTAATAACAGTAAAACAGTATGAACATGTATTAAAGGATTTTGGCAAATAAAAAATAAGGCAAGAAATACAGTGGCTAACTAACACACCAACTCTCTCTAACCAGGCCCAGCACCCTCCCAAACCACCTGCGAACCCACCCTCAGGCTTCACCCTAATGGCTGATGGGTACCAGTTGGTGCACAGAAATGTTGGGGCCCTTTAAGGTAATCCACATGCATTTAAACAGTTGCAGCTCATAGGAAACTGCAATCCACAGGAAGAGCTGTTTATAAGTTTATGTGATGGACAGAATGCCCTGTCAGTATGACAAGGAGAGAGGATAATTCTTACCACTAAACAGGATTCATCTGTATAGGCTGACAGAAAACTCCAAGGTCTGCCAGTCATTTACTTTGTCTGCATTCTTCTCCACAGCTCTCTCACAGGGTCAGACTGCAGCTGGCAGCATACACTAAATCAGCAGAGGAATGCTGTTACTTTACAAGATGAAGTCTGCAGCTCTCTCACAGCCAGGCCTCACACACACCTTCACTGCTCTGACATGTCTGCTTCCTCCTGTGTCTTACACTCTTCTTTCAGTTTCACTTGATCACATGACCAACCAGTCTAATAGTTGCCTAGGCAACTTCTCCTGCAGATTGTATACAGGTGCAAAAGTTCACAGGAAAATGTTCAACAGGAAGGGCTACATATGAAAAATGAATTAGTTTATGTATGCAGATAAAATAAAGTATAGAATGACGGTGGTCTTAAAAACTAAATATTACCTATTAAGAGGGAGCACAGAAGATGAGGAACATTCTATAGGGCCATATGACATTTGTTCATTAGAGTATCTGAGTGTTATTTCAATATCATGTGAGCAAGTCCTTGCCATTAAATACTAACAACCTTCTGTGCTACTTGTGAGACCTTGTTCCCTTATTCATGAGGCTGCAGGAAGGTGAACCCTTAATTGATTGTCTCTTATTAGAACACTTTTTTGCTATTCTGTGTGCTATTGTTCTATGACATCTGAAGGCAAACATTCTTGTTACACCCTTTTAATATCTACTTTCGTTACCTTGAACCCATAGATAGAACAGTTTTAAATTCTTAAATATTTGTGACTGTAACTCAGTAATTTGGTTTTAAGGCGTAAGATAATTAGGTAACCTATTAATTAATAAGATAATTTAGCAATCTCTCTATGTCTCAGGGATACTTTAGTTAAAGCAGAGCTATGGGGACCAGGTAAGGAACAAAACATACAGTAACCTTTACTAGACAACTGGTCATGAACAGGAAGTGGCATAAAACAAATAGATCCAGGAAGTTCAAAGGTAGAGGTAGGGTGTAGACACATGATATCCAGAACAGGGCATAAATGAACTGTGGCCCGAGCTGTGGCCCAAGCTGTAGCCCAGACAAAGACAAGTAAAATGTGTTTACCCAGATATTTATTGGCTGCACTATTCGGTATTTATTTAGTTTAAAATTAAACGAAAATCGGATTTTCATTAAACATTTACATTCATTTTCATGGAGAGCATGTTAAGGTAAATTTAAATAAACAAAAATTGAATTTTCGTTAAACATTTACATTCTTTTTTATGGAGAATTTTTTAAGGTAAGTATTAACAGCTAATAAAGGTAACACATGAATACTGACAATTTTCTTTAGTATTTTTTAATTTTCTTTATTTTCGTTGATGCATTCATTCAGATTTTCGTGACGAAATGAAAGTTAGATTTTTTACGACAAATGTGCATTCCACCGAAAATGAATGCACATCTTTATTATGCATTAGCAAAAAGAACTAAAATGCCTACAAAGTACATAGAATGACGCCACTATAAAAGTGACATCATGATATGCTCCTTAGCAGAAGTCACATTACGTGATACCAGATGCGGCATATTTGAATGCCGGGGATGTAAGGTATTTATAACCAATGCTGGTACTAATAGATTAGATATTCAAAAAGGCCTTATACTAGTCTGAAACCTGTTGATCCCTTTTAATCATTTTTATCATTAAGCAGCATATCTGAATCACTGCGCTATATAAATTTGCAATTTTATGAAGTGTACATGCTAATTTTGGATATTAAAATGTTATAAAAACATAACATTGTCATTGGGCTGCTTATTTTTTTTTTTTTAGTTAAATAAAAATATATGCATCAAATATATGTATTATATGTATATTTTTCACCACTGAGGAATAATTTTATCCCTTTGGTTGCCACTAAAAACACAAACACACACGTGATCTGACCCCCTAAATTGCTAGTAGCACACACAAAAATACAAAAGCAAGATTTTAACCTAGTGGCCCATATCTGCAAATAACATATGAGACTATTCACTGCTCTTTAACTCTTTAACTCATCCGCCACCTCTGAGGTGGCGGACAGCAATCATTCTGATCGGATAGGGATGATTCACACCCCCTGCTTGGAGCCAATTGGCCGCGAATGTGCAGGGGCGGCATTGCACAAACATTTCACCAGAAATGCTTCTATGATGTTAAATGCCAACAGCTTATGCTGTTGGAATTTAGCGATGTCAGATGGACATGATCCGCTACAGCGGATTATGCCCACCCGACAGTTAATAAATCTACCCCATAGAATGAGTTTTATTGTGAAGGATACCAGCATCCTGAAAATGCCTTCAAAATGTGACAAATCAAACTATTAAACATAAAAAAATAAAGCTTAAATATTTTCTAAAATATTACACTCTAACATAAGATATACGCAAGAAAAAAAAATGAAGGCAACTTTGCATCACACTCCCATAATGTCCATGGAAAGCACCTTCTTTTTCTTTACAAGATCTCTAAGGTACCTTTAGTTGTATCCATGGAGACTATTTTCCCATATAAAACTGAATCACAATGTCATGATCCAGCTTAGAATTGAACCTGGGACCTGTTTCTATTTCAGCTGAAGTTCTTTCCCAGCCTGTTATCTTACCTCTTTGCCACCAGATGGCTTGATCACAAGCTAAGAATATTGGATTTTTCTGTTTGCTGCAACTTTGGCTATCTGGCTCCACCTGCTTACCAGCTGAAACAAATCATATAATCAGCAGTCTGCTATATCTGGGAGGTTTGCTTGCAGTTCTGGGCCTTGACATTGATACTCTGAAAGACCCTCTGGTCCTGTTTCCTGAGTGAAACACAGATTTGTTGGATTTCCTGGTGCCTGATTTCTGCTCCATTTTGTGACTACTCATCTGGATATTCCATTGGCACTGTGTTTGTTTCTGGACTGATTTCTTGGCAATTGACCATGGCTAGGTCTCTGTTATTTCCTAAGGACTGCTTCACAGCATAGCTGTATTCCTGCCTGTTACTACAGAATTCCTGTCTACAGCCTATAGTTATCAGTCTACAGCCTATGCAAGTATCCTGCCTGTTATTACAAGGATCTGCATCCCTGTCTGTTACTACAGAGTTACCAGTCTACAGCCTATAGTTACCAGACTACAGCCTATGCAAGTATCCTGCCTGTTATTACAAGGACCTGCATTCCTGTCTGTTACTACAGAGTTACCAATCTACAGCCTATAGTTACCAGTCTACAGCCTATGCATGTATCCTGCCTGTTATTACAAGGAACTGCATTCCTGCCTGTTACTACAGAGTTCCAGTCTACAGCATATGCAAGTATCCTGCCTGTTATTACAAATGTCTGCATTCATGCCTGTTATTACAGAGTTCCAGTCTACAGCATATGCAAGTATCCTGTCTGTTATTGCAAGGATCTGCATTCCTGCCTGTTATTACAGAGTTCCAGTCTACAGCATATGAAAGTATCCTGCCTGTTATTACAAAGATCTGCATTCCTGCCTGATACTACATAGTTCCAGTCTACAGCCTATAGACTTTGCCTTATCTAATTTGCATATCACTGCATTTCTAGTTATCCTATCAATAAAACCATCACCTTTATTTCCTAAAACCTTGTACCTGTTTAATTATGCCAAAAAGGAAAGACTCACGCAGACAAAACACAACTTTAACCCCAGAACCTGACACCTCCGCACAACAGCTCCCAACTCCTGAACCTGCTCCCTTGCAGAGTATGACACACAAATATTTACCTTAATCATGATTTTAGTCATTGCAATCATTATTCTTTTTATGCCTTTTATGATATTCTTGTCTTTTGTGTGAGATTTCACATATTGGGAATATCTTAGAGAGGTATCTTAACGGCACCCTCTAGCAATTCTGTGGGATATATAGATGTAGCTAAGCCCAATTTACCCCAGAGCATGATATTGCCTTCACAACATGGTTCTTCAAGCCATTGAATCTAGACTTTGGTAAACATTTCAAAGATTGTTAAACTTTATTCAATGACTTACAGTTTTACAGATGGTATCTGGACAAGGTGTCTTTGTAATGATAGGGTAAATCTTTCCTTGTGATTCTGTACAACTGTATGAAATACAATTGTCATTGCTTGGGGACCAGATTTGGCCAACCTTTAAAAGAAAAAGAAAAGATAAACATCAAGGGCCAGATTACAAATAGAGTACAATATTGCACTTACACTCCACTCAGAAATACCATTGCATGCAAATGGGTGCTGGTATTTCAAATACAACGCAATGCTAACGCGACCTTGCATTTGCATTGCATTATTTAAACATGTTAAAATATTTTATTGCAAATTTCAAAATATTGGGCCAGAATACAAGCAGCGCTGTAATGATATATCAGGTCACGATACATGATGTCACTGGACTGCTATGATTTGTTTTTACAAGTCCATTGTAAAGTGGATTAACCAGTGAAACGTTAGCGCACCCAATATTGCTCTAGCGTAACCTATGCTTTCAATGAATATCACAACCACTCTAACTTGCACTCATATTATAAGTTGAAGTTATAGTTTGTGCTCGAGCAAAAGCTGAAACTGCACTAGAATATGAATAGACTTTTGAGCCCTTCATAGCCAAATACCTTGAAACATGCAATATCATTTTTCATGTGCTCTAAAGTGTTGCTAATGAAAAAACTTTAAATTCCTATGCTCTACACTTAGAAAAAAAAAAATATGCACTAACTTCAGGAGTTCGAATATATTATTATTATTATCAGTTATATGTAGAGCGCCACAATGCTAGGATATAGACAACATGCTAACTCCTTCTCCCTATATATATATACGTTAATTGGAGTAGCCGTGTTAGTCCAGAGATTTAAATATCAAAATAACAAGAGTATTGCATTGAGCAATGATACTTTTTTATTGGACTAACTATACATTTATAAGATGACAAGCTTTCAGAAGAGTTCCTTCCTTTATCAAGTCTAAAGCAATACTAACCAATTCAATGGAATTTACAGATTATATCTTAAAACACAGAATAGCTAAGAAGACATAAAGTGCTGGGAGAGGAGGAGGTGTCATAAAAATCATGTCGTAAAAAAATCACTGTCTGCCTGTTACCTAAGCCCCCCTCATGATTTTTACGACACCTCCTCCTCTCCCTGCACTTTCTGTCTTCTTAGCTATTCTGTGTTTTAAGATATAATCTGTAAATTCCATTGAATTGGTTAGAATTGCTTCAGACTTGATAAAGGAAGGAACTCTTCCGAAAGCTTGTCAACTTATAAATGTATAGTTAGTCCAATAAAAAAGTATCATTGCTCAATGCAATACTCTTGTTATTTTATATATATATAGAGAGAGAGAGAGAGAGAGAGAGAGAGAGAGAGAGAGAGAGAGAGAGAGAGAGAGAGAGAGAGAGAGAGAGAGAGAGAGAGAGAGAGAGAGAGAGAGAGAGAGAGAGAGAGAGAGAGAGAGAGAGAGAGAGAGAGAGAGAGAGAGAGAGAGAGAGAGAGAGAGAGAGAGAGAGAGAGAGAGAGAGAGAGAGAGAGAGAGAGAGAGAGAGAGAGAGAGAGAGAGAGAGAGAGAGAGAGAGAGAGAGAGAGAGAGAGAGAGAGAGAGAGAGAGAGAGAGAGAGAGAGAGAGAGAGAGAGAGAGAGAGAGAGAGAGAGAGAGAGAGAGAGAGAGAGAGAGAGAGAGAGAGAGAGAGAGAGAGAGAGAGAGAGAGAGAGAGAGAGAGAGAGAGAGAGAGAGAGAGAGAGAGAGAGAGAGAGAGAGAGAGAGAGAGAGAGAGAGAGAGAGAGAGAGAGAGAGAGAGAGAGAGAGAGAGAGAGAGAGAGAGAGAGAGAGAGAGAGAGAGAGAGAGAGAGAGAGAGAGAGAGAGAGAGAGAGAGAGAGAGAGAGAGAGAGAGAGAGAGAGAGAGAGAGAGAGAGAGAGAGAGAGAGAGAGAGAGAGAGAGAGAGAGAGAGAGAGAGAGAGAGAGAGAGAGAGAGAGAGAGAGAGAGAGAGAGAGAGAGAGAGAGAGAGAGAATATTAGCACAGTCTCTATATCCTAGCACTGTGGCGCTATACAAATAACTGATAATAATATATCCGAACTCCTAATGTACGTTGGCCTTTCGCTTGAGTACTAATTTTTCAACTTGTAATACACAAGCTAATGCAGCAACGCTAAATTTTTACTTTAAGCGCAGTTAGCATGCAAGCAGAAAAAAATAGCGTTCCACTTGTAATGTGCTATGTTTTATTTAACAGGGATCAACAATTTTTTACTTGAGGTTCATCAAGGGTATCCTTTTTTGAAGAACACACAATAAAAGCTGTCATACATTTTAAAATGTATTCACTGTCTCTTTTTAAAGTAGGTATTCATATACACTTTAGTTACCTTGGGTAGTTCATATTTTATTAAATATTTCCATTAATACTCCATACATATTACTGCTATACATACAAAACTATAGAAAAGGGAAGTGCTCAGCACTGCTTTACATTAGGTATGTACCTTAAAAAATGTAACTTTTAGTCCAAAAGTGTAATTACTGCTAAGATATACTCTGGAAATGCATAGTTTTATTTAAACACACAGGGCTAGATTACAAGTGGTGCACTAATTTTAGAGCAGGACGCCATAAGCAATATGCGAGCACGAGCAATTTGCGCTAACTTTATTAGCACAAATGAAGACATTGCATAAAGTGTAAGGGTTAAAAAAAGCTGCACCAAACACAACAAATATACATTTAAATAAAGTATGACACTCAAATATACACTTTCTGATCAAATAGTCCATATAAATATTAATAAAAATGTTTTAGAAAGGTTAAAAGGAATATGGTATATGACAAGGTATTTGGGAAGTGCTATATCTATCTATCTATTTATCTATCTATCTACATGTGTGTGTGTATGTGTGTACATATATGTGTATATATACGGTACATGCGTATTTATGTATTAATATGTGTAAATATGTATATACGTACATACATATACATGTAAACATATATATATATATATATATATATATATATATATAAACACACACACACACACTTTGAAACCATTTCCAATCAAATACCTTTAAACATGAAATATTATTTTTAATATATTTTAATGTGTTTACTGTGTTTTTAATAGAAATGTGTTACATTCTAATGTTCTTCACTTAGAGCATTATATTCTTAGGTATAAATATATATTTAAACATTTTTACACTTTTATATAAATGTAATTTTCTGTATCTTTTTTATGCTTTTAAATAGGATCAGGGCTCCTTTGGATAAACTATTCCTCCATACAGTAAAAACATTAGGGAGGTGGCTGGCATTTGTATTACCTATTAGAGATAGTGGTATAATATCACAAATTGGAAAGAAAGGGCTCTGTAAGTATTTCACTCTACGGGGCCGAACTATCAAGTTCTGAATGGAGCTTGATGCCGATGTTTCCGCGCAAGCCTTAAGACCGCTGATCCATAACTTGTCTGCCTACTCTGAGGCTGCGGCCATCAATCCACCCGATCCTATATGATTGAGCTGATTGACACCCCCTGCTAGCGGCTGATTGGCCACAAATCTGCAGGGGGCGGCACTGCACAAGAAGTTCACAAGAATTGCTTGTGCAATGATAAATGCAGACAGCGTGTGCTGTCGGCATTTATCAATGTACGGCATTAATGATATGCTACATCATATCATGTCTGCTTGCACATTCATAAATCGCCCCCTACATCTTATGCATTGATTTTTGCTATCTGCATATCACATTTACCTTTAGAATTGTAGTTTCTCCATCTATGGTTATTATGCATGAAGTTTGCACACATTTGCCACAGCATTCACCAGTTAATATTTGAAATTCCTCATCCTAGTTAAAAAAAAAAAATGGTTACTCAAGTTCAGTAATAGAATAACAGAAAACATATCTGGGACACATTTTTTTTTAAAATCTCCTAAAGTCAAAGAGAGCAAATTAATTTAAACAGAGTGGGTGAGTTTTATATTATCTATCTATCTATCTATCTATCTATCTATATATCTATTTATCTATCTATCATCTCTTTATCAACTCTTTTTGAGTATTTAACACGTGTATATGGCTATTTTATTCAGTGCGTACATCTTGCTGTCTATATTTAGACTATAACTTGTGGCTGGGTGTAGCCTAAGTGCCCAAGTCGATATCGCCCATGAATCCTATGGGTGAATTTTCTGGTATCTACTTGGATCCGATACAATCTTTTTACCATATGTAAATAGTTCATATGCAATATTAATGTTGTGAATGGTAACGCATGTGGGGGGGGGGGGGTAGTTGTTGTTGTGCAGAATCATGTAGGAGGGTGTGCAGAATTAAGTGGTAGTTGTGCAGTGGGGGGATCAAAAGCGGAATATCAATGAGGGTGGGTTACCTGTGGGAAAACACAAGGGTGAGTGATAGGGAAGTTATACTGCAGTAGGAACCAGGTTATGTTAATGGCATGGAGATTGGATTGTGTCAAATAAAGGATAAAGTCACATGGTAAGGAACCTTCGAATAAATCAGATATTGAAAGCTGAAAACCTGCCTCAAACAAGAGATGTATCTAACTGTAATAGGAATATGTATTAAGATTTTTCAGCTAATTCATTTTTAATTTGTCCTTTTCTAGTCTTGTACAGCCATGATTGTAAAAAAAGGCAAAAGGTTTATAATATTAAAAATGAATTAGTTTATGTATGCAGATAAAAAAAAGTATAGAATGACGGTGGTCTTAAAAACTAAATATTACCTATTAAGAGGGAGCACAGAAGATGAGGAACATTCTATAGGGCCATATGACATTTGTTCATTAGAGTATCTGAGTGTTATTTCAATATCATGTGAGCAAGTCCTTGCCTTTAAATACTAACAACCTTCTGTGCTACTTGTGAGACCTTGTTCCCTTATTCATGAGGCTGCAGGAAGGTGACCCTTTAATTAATTGTCTCTTATTAGAACACTTTTTTGCTATTCTGTGTGCTATTGTTCTATGACATCTGAAGGCAAACATTCTCATTACACCTTTTTAATACCTTGAACCCATAGATAGAACATTCTTAAATATTTGTGACTGTAACTCAGTAATTTGGTTTTAAGGTATAAGATAATTAGGTAACCTATTAATTAATAAGATAATTTAGCAATCTCTCTATGTCTCAGGGATACTTTAGTTAAAGCAGAGCTATGGGGACCAGGTAAGGAACAAAACATACAGTAACCTTTACTAGACAACTGGTCATGAACAGGAAGTGGCATAAAACAAATAGATCCAGGAAGTTCAAAGGTAGAGGTAGGGTGTAGACACATGATATCCAGAACAGGGCATAGATGAACTGTGGCCCGAGCTGTGGCCCAAGCTGTAGCCCAGACAAAGACAAGTAAAATGTGTTTACCCGAATATTTATTGGCTGCACTATTCGGTATTTATTTAGTTTAAAATTAAATGAAAATCGGATTTTCATGAAACATTTACATTCGTTTTCATGGAGAGCATGTTAAGGTAAATTTAAATAAACAAAAATTGAATTTTCGTTAAACATTTACATTCTTTTTTTATGGAGAATTTTTTAAGGTAAGTATTAACAGCTAATAAAGGTAACAAATGAATACTGACAATTTTCTTTAGTATTTTTTAATTTTCTTTATTTTCGTTGATGCATTCATTCAGATTTTCGTGACGAAATGAAAGTTTGATTTTTTACGACGAATGTGCATTCCACCGAAAATGAATGCACATCTTTATTATGCATTAGCAAAAAGAACTACAATGCCTACAAAGTACATAGAATGACGCCACTATAAAAGTGACATCATGATATGCTCCTTAGCAGAAGTCACATTACATGATACCAGATGCGGCATATTTGAATGCCGGGGATGTAAGGTATTTATAACCAATGCTGGTACTAATAGATTAGATATTCAAAAAGGCCTTATACTAGTCTGAAACCTGTTGATCCCTTTTAATCGTTTTTATCACTAGGCAGCATATCTGAATCACTGCGCTATATAAATTTGCAATTTTATGAAGTGTTCATGCTAATTTTGGATATTAAAATGTTATAAAAACATAGCATTGTCATTGGGCTGCTTATTTTTTTTTTTAAGTTAAATAAAAATATATGCATCAAATATATGTATTATATGTATATTTTTAACCACTGAGGAATAATTTTATCCCTTTGGTTGCCACTAAAAACACAAACACACACGTGATCTGACCCCTAAATTGCTAGTAGCACACACAAAAATACAAAAGCAAGATTTTAACCTAGTGGCCCATATCTGCAAATAACATATGAGACTATTCACTGCTCTTTAACTCTTTAACTCATCCGCCACCTCTGAGGTGGCGGACAGCAATCATTCTGATCCGATAGGGATGATTCACACCCCCTGCTTGGAGCCAATTGGCCGCGAATGTGCAGGGGCGGCATTGCACAAACATTTCACCAGAAATGCTTCTGTGATGTTAAATGCCAACAGCTTATGCTGTTGGAATTTAGCGATGTCAGATGGACATGATCCGCTACAGCGGATTATGCCCACCCGACAGTTAATAAATCTACCCCATAGAATGAGTTTTATTGTGAAGGATACCAGCATCCTGAAAATGCCTTCAAAATGTGACAAATCAAACTATTAAACATAAAAAAATAAAACTTAAATATTTTCTAAAATATTACACTCTAACATAAGATATACGCAAGAAAAAAAAATGAAGGCAACTTTGCATCACACTCCCATAATGTCCATGGAAAGCACCTTCTTTTTCTTTACAAGATCTCTAAGGTACCTTTAGTTGTATCCATGGAGACTATTTTCCCATATAAAACTGAATCACAATGTCATGATCCAGCCTAGAATTGAACCTGGGACCTGTTTCTATTTCTGCTGCTGTTCTTTCCCAGCCTGTTATCTTACCTCTTTGCCACCAGGTGGCTTGATCACAAGCTAAGAATATTGGATTTTTCTGTTTGCTGCAACGTTGGCTATCTGGCTCCACCTGCTTACCAGCTGAAACAAATCATATAATCAGCAGTCTGCTATATCTGGGAGGTTTGCTTGCAGTTCTGGGCCTTGACATTGAGTGTTATACTCTGAAAGACCCTCTGGTCCTGTTTCCTGAGTGAAACACAGATTTGTTGGATTTCCTGGTGCCTGATTTCTGCTCCATTTTGTGACTACTCATCTGGATATTCCATTGGCACTGTGTTTGTTTCTGGACTGATTTCCTGGCAATTGACCATGGCTAGGTCTCTGTTATTTCCTAAGGACTGCTTCACAGCATAGCTGTATTCCTGCCTGTTACTACAGAGTTCCTGTCTACAGCCTATAGTTATCAGTCTACAGCCTATGCAAGTATCCTGCCTGTTATTACAAGGATCTGCATCCCTGTCTGTTACTACAGAGTTACCAGTCTACAGCCTATAGTTACCAGACTACAGCCTATGCAAGTACCCTGCCTGTTATTACAAGGATCTGCATTCCTGTCTGTTACTACAGAGTTACCAATCTACAGCCTATAGTTACCAGTCTACAGCCTATGCATGTATCCTGCCTGTTATTACAAGGAACTGCATTCCTGCCTGTTACTACAGAGTTCCAGTCTACAGCATATGCAAGTATCCTGCCTGTTATTACAAATGTCTGCATTCATGCCTGTTATAACAGAGTTCCAGTCTACAGCATATGCAAGTATCCTGTCTGTTATTACAAGGATCTGCATTCCTGCCTGTTATTACAGAGTTCCAGTCTATAGCATATGCAAGTATCCTGCCTGTTATTACAAATGTCTGCATTCCTGCCTGTTATTACAGAGTTCCAGTCTACAGCATATGCAAGTATCCTGTCTGTTATTACAAGAATCTGCATTCCTGCCTGTTATTACAGAGTTCCAGTCTACAGCATATGAAAGTATCCTGCCTGTTATTACAAAGACCTGCATTCCTGCCTGATACTACATAGTTCCAGTCTACAGCCTATAGACTTTGCCTTATCTAATTTGCATATCACTGCATTTCTAGTTATCCTATCAATAAAACCATCACCTTTATTTCCTAAAACCTTGTACCTGTTTAATTATGCCAAAAAAGGAAAGACTCACACAGACAAAACACAACTTTAACCCCAGAACCTGACACCACCGCACAACAGCTCCCAACTCCTGAACCTGCTCCCTTGCAGAGTATGACACACAAATATTTACCTTAATCATGATTTAAGTCATTGCTGTCATTATTCTTTTTATGCCTTTTATGATATTCTTGTCTTTTGTGTGAGATTTCACATATTGGGAATATCTTAGATAGGTATCTTAACGGCACCCTCTAGCAATTCTGTGGGATATATAGATGTAGCTAAGCCCAATTTACCCCAGAGCATGATATTGCCTTCCCAACACGGTTCTTCAAGCCTTTGAATCTAGACTTTGGTAAACATTTCAAAGATTGTTAAACTTTATTCAATGACTTACAGTTTTACAGATGGTATCTGGACAAGGTGTCTTTGTAATTATAGGGTAAATCTTTCCTTGTGATTCTGTACAATTGTATGCATTGATGTGACTCTGTGTTTAGATTATATTATAACAGGATTTACCTTTCAAACAGTGTTAAGTTTATTTCATTCTCATTTATATAGAGTTGATTGTTTTAGACTATAGTTCACAAATTAATGTATATATCACAGATTTTTTTGATATGGGACAAATGTTATCCTGTTATATCTAATTTAAGAAGGGTTGGATATAGCTTCACCCCAGGTATGGTTTTAATTATCCTTTAACCAATCAGGTAATAGGAACCAGTAT
Organism: Bombina bombina; assembly: GCF_027579735.1. Taxonomy (NCBI): domain Eukaryota; kingdom Metazoa; phylum Chordata; class Amphibia; order Anura; family Bombinatoridae; genus Bombina; species Bombina bombina. The sequence goes on along the minus strand of NC_069505.1, from coordinate 88,062,182 downwards.
ATAGGACTGGTGATCACCTGAGACTGTAGCTACGATTACGGCTTAATTGCAGAAACATGTCAGCAATCAGTCACTGAAGTGAAGCAATCTCCAACTTCTGCACGACTTGTGAATCCTATACCCTTGTTGGGACAAAGATTTTTTATTTGCAATAAAAGAAACTGGAACTTACCACCGGCTGTTTGTGCACCTCATTTGTCTTTGTTGAGATTGCGTTGTGGAACCGAGGTAGGCACCGGCGACAGTGTGGATTTTCTGCATACCGAGTATAGCTCACCAGCTCAGGCCCTAGGAACTGCTGTTATCTGCATAGCCTAGTACCGGGGAAGAAGTTTTCGACGGACCGGAAGTATACAGTGACGTCACATGCCATCAGAGAGGGACCACGCCGAGGAAACCTTAGCGGTCAGAGAAGGCGACAAGTGCCGGACTGCAAGGGTGTGCACCTGGGTTGCGCACAGAGGGTCATCGTGGATCACCCTGTTTTCTTTAAACGAAGGTGGCGTTTTCTGGACAACACTTTACCCGGAAAGGTGAGAGGCTAAATACATGCCTGTACTGGGAACTTAGGCAGTTTGATTATTTCTCACTAGCCTTTCAACACATAAGAAACCTGTTATTTAAGTGCCGACACATATTGACTTTTTTGTTTGCTCATCTCACTTTCTGTTTCAAGTGATAGTGTCTGTGCACTCTTTAAACGGTTTCATATTGCAGAAACTTGAACTATCTTTATACATATATTGCAAAATGGAACAGGTTGGCAGTGATACACTTATTGTGAAATTTTATTCATTACAATCAACTGATGAGAGAAGGGAGGATATTGTGGAAATGGAATCTGTGTTTTCTTCTGATTTTTCTACTTATAATCTCAGTAGACTTTTTGATACAATGGAGTCCCTATTAGAAAAAGAGCTAAGATTGAAATGGGACATTTGGACACTCCAAAAATATATAAAAAGTGGGATGATACCGAGAGGATTAAGAATAAATAAATTTCCCACATTCACAGTGGAGGACTTGGACTTTATAAGGGTTTGGAACAGCGTCCTGTCAGATTGTTCCTTTAGACTGATGGGAATGTTAGTGGAATTTAAACTAAAACAGTTGAATATTATTTCTGATGAAATTAATTGTTTACAAATTGAATTAAATACACGTAGCAATGATAATATGTTTGGTAAATTTGATAAAATCTTGCAAACCACCATGGCAGAGACAAAAACCCTAATCATGGATATCAAACATGATAAGTATTTGAGAGATCTGGGGGATTATGAGTCCAATAAAATATATATTTGGAATAGAAAGCAAAGAACTAACTACAGAAGGGAACATGATCAGATTAAATATCCCAAAGGAAATAAAAATAGAAACAAAAATAAAAATAAAAATGGTAATAAGAATCCTAAATCTAAAAAGGTCACATTCAATGAAAGTGAAGCAGAATCGTCAGGGGACTATTCGTCCTCAGGTGAGGAGAGGGAGGAGACAAAAGCAGGTAGCACAACACACAAATCTGGCAATATGTCTCTTATTACCCCTGCATCCAGTGTGGGTACCAAATATTCGTTAGAACAAGAAAGAGAAATCGAAACTCTAGCTTCAGGCAACACTGAGCAGGCTGAAATTGTGCAGGTTTTTTCAAAGGCACCAAAAAGATTCGAAGGGGGGGGAGGAGAAAAGGGAGAAAAGGGAATTCTCAAAGGGACCCCATTACCCCCGAGAAGGGGCAGGTCTCAAACCAAGTACAAGTAAACTCCATTATCAATCTGTCTTCACGTCCACTCAATGAATTGGAATACAAAGTTTTGAGCTTTGGTCTCAACTTTGTGCCTACTAATAATTTTAATCTTTTCCAAACGTTGGTGGACGTTAACAGGCTGATAAGGAATTTAACTCTAAAAAAACATTACAACACAACATGTAATGAATTTCTATTAGATAAGGAAACTACTGATAGTAATTCAGTTTGCAAAGACCCCCCTCTTTCCTTTGGGGAGGCCTGGGATTTAGAGAATTTGGAGGTGTTGCGAACAGAGGGACTACTGGAACTAGACCCTTCTGATAACACAATTGAGAGGGGTCCGTCTTTTCGCCCTACCTCCAAATACTATCCCATCCATAATAGAGGCACAATTCTGGAAAAATTTCAGAGTAGGGTAGAATTTGATTTGAACAAATTGGCTTACACCACTCATGGGAGTAATTACTCCAACCTTAGTAAGGAGGAGTTTTCTACCCTGAATAGCCTAAAGGAAAATCACAACCTGGTGATTAGGGCAGCTGACAAGGGGGGGTCAGTAGTTGTTATGGATAAAAGTTACTTTGTCCAAGAAGCATTAAGACAACTTACTGACCCCTCACAATACCAAGTATTAGACTTCAATCCTGTACATCGCTTCAAACGTGATTTAATACAGTTATTGGATGATGGCAAGGAAGAAGGGTATATAGATCAATCCACATTTGATTTTTTGGTGGTAGATTGCCCTATAACCCCCATCTTCAATTTCTTGCCCAAGGTCCACAAGTCTCTTGTGGACGTGAAGGGCAGGCCCATTATTAGTGGTATTGGCTCTCTATTTGAACCCCTTTCTCAGTGGCTGGATGAAATTTTGCAGCCACTGGTCAAGGGTCTAAATAGCTATCTGAGGGATACCAAACAACTACTAAATGAGATGGACAATGTTGTTTGGAGAGAGGGATACAGTTGGCTCACAATTGATGTTGTGGCACTGTACTCCTCCATTCCACATAATAAGGGCCTAGAGGCTTTGGATTTTTGCCTGTCAAGATTCACAAACTACAGCCACAGGTTCTGTGGCTTTATTCTTAGAGTAACTGAATTCTTATTAACACACAATGCCTTTACCTTTGAAGGAGTTCATTACCTCCAGAGATGTGGGACAGCTATGGGGGCAAAGTTTGCCCCTTCATACGCCAACCTTTTTATGGGTTGGTGGGAGCTGTCCCACATCTTTGGATGTGATGAACTTTGGAAACATAAGATCAAGTATTATAGGAGGTACATTGATGACCTGTTAATGATCTGGTATGGTACGGAAGAAGAAGCTCTAAGCTTTGTATCCTTACTTAATGAAAATGGTGTTGGCATAAAATTCACATTTGAATTTAATAAAACAAGTATTAATTATTTGGATGTTACTCTAACAGGCATGATCAATAAACATGTTAGCAGCAAAGTATACAGGAAACCCATCACTGGCAATACCCTCCTCCATGCCAAAAGCAACCATCCGAAAAGAGTCTTTAAGTCGGTCCTTAAAGTTCATTAGACTCCGGAGGAATTGCACAACAGACAAGGAATATGAAACACATTCCTTAGAGCTAGAGGAGAGGTTCTGTGAAAGAGGCTATAAAAGAGACCAAGTCAGTCATCATAGATTGAATATTGGGGCAAATCCAAGAAATATCTATCTTGAAGATAGAATCAAAGATAGAACAAAAGAATTTGAGGGGGTATCTTTTATCACCCAATACAGTAACCAATTCCATCAGATTTGCAACATTATTAGAAAACATTTTAATGTTCTTAAAGCAGATGATGGTTTGGTTGACACGGTTTCAAAAGGGTGTAGATATGCCTATAGACGTGGTGTAAGCCTTAGTAACATACTTGCTCCCACACAGCTCAGAGCCAGGGATGAGGTAGGCTCATCCTGGATGACATTTAAAGGTACCTTTAAATGCAATTACATACAGTGTACTGCCTGTGAATTTTTACAACAGGGAGAAGGCTTTAGAAGCTGTGTAACTGGAGAGAATTTTCGACACTTCTCTTGTCTGAATTGCAGAACAAGGTTCGCAATTTATTTACTTACCTGCATTGAATGCAATGTACAGTATACAGGACTCACAACTAGGGAGACTAGAGAAAGGATTAGGGAACACATCTCAAACATTAAAAATGGTAAACTAACAACACCTCTGGTTCAGCATTTTAAAACCTGTCATCAAACAAGTATTAAGTCATTTAGATGGACAATTATAGAACAGGTCAAAACGAACAAGAGAGGAGGTGACAGAGAGAGACTGCTGGAAAAAAGAGAGGTGTTTTGGATACACAGACTCAGGACCAGAGTCCCAGAAGGGTTAAATTCAGAATTTGACCTAATACATTTCTGGGAATAAAAGTTCTGGTCCTGGGTCTGGGTTTCCATTCTTTAGCTCCAAAATATGTAATTACAACACTGCTTTCTACACATACCTGTATTTTACAGTGTAGACTATAGAGATAGAAATATCTATACATTTAATAAAATATCATTTGCATATTCAGGTATGTGTGGAAACCGTATGCATTTTAACATTGAGTTAGATTTTCACTATGTTAGTTCACATGTACTTGTTAATAAAATTTGTACACATATTCATTGAATAAGGTAGAAAGAGGAATTTGGAAAATTTGTTATTTCACTCTAGTTAACAAATGTACTAACAAGCATTGATGTGACTCTGTGTTTAGATTATATTATAATAGGATTTACCTTTCAAACAGTGTTAAGTTTATTTCATTCTCATTTATATAGAGTTGATTGTTTTAGACTATAGTTCACAAATGAATGTATATATCACAGATTTTTTGATATGGGACAAATGTTATCCTGTTATATCTAATTTAAGAAGGGTTGGATATAGCTTCACCCCAGGTATGGTTTTAATTATCCTTTAACCAATCAGGTAATAGGAACCAGTATATAGGACTGGTGATCACCTGAGACTGTAGCTACGATTACGGCTTAATTGCCGAAACATGTCAGCAATCAGTCACTGAAGTGAAGCAATCTCCAACTTCTGCACGACTTGTGAATCCTATACCCTTGTTGGGACAAAGATTTTTTATTTGCAATAAAAGAAACTGGAACTTACCACCGGCTGTTTGTGCACCTCATTTGTCTTTGTTGAGATTACACAAATATTTACCTTAATCATGATTTAAGTCATTGCAATCATTATTCTTTTTATGCCTTTTATGATATTCTTGTCTTTTGTGTGAGATTTCACATATTGGGAATATCTTAGATAGGTATCTTAACGGCACCCTCTAGCAATTCTGTGGGATATATGGATGTAGCTAAGCCCAATTTACCCCAGAGCATGATATTGCCTTCACAACATGGTTCTTCAAGCCTTTGAATCTAGACTTTGGTAAACATTTCAAAGATTGTTAAACTTTATTCAATGACTTACAGTTTTACAGATGGTATCTGGACAAGGTGTCTTTGTAATTATAGGGTAAATCTTTCCTTGTGATTCTGTACAATTGTATGAAATACAATTGTCATTGCTTGGGGACCAGATTTGGCCAACCTTTAAAAGAAAAAGAAAAGATAAACATCAAGGGCCAGATTACAAATAGAGTACAATATTGCACTTACACTCCACTCAGAAATACCATTGCATGCAAATGGGTGCTGGTATTTCAAATGCAACACAATGCTAACGCGACCTTGCATTTGCATTGCATTATTTAAACATGTTAAAATATTTTATTGCAAAATTCAAAATATTGGGCCAGAATACAAGCAGCGCTGTAATGATATATCAGGTCACGATACATGATGTCACTGGACTGCTATGTTCAGTATGATTTGTTTTTACAAGTCCATTGTAAAGTGGATTAACCAGTGAAACGTTAGCGCACCCAACATTGCTCTAGCGTAACCTATGCTTTCAATGAATATCACAACCACTCTAACTTGCACTCATATTATAAGTTGAAGTTATAGTTTGTGCTCGAGCAAAAGCTGAAACTGCACTAGAATATTAATAGACTTTTGAGCCCTTCATAGCCAAATACCTTGAAACATGCAATATCATTTTTCATGTGCTCTAAAGTGTTGCTAATGAAAATACTTTAAATTCCTATGCTCTACACTTAGAAAAAAACAAACATGCACCAACTTCAGGAGTTCTGATATATTATTATTATTATCAGTTATTTGTAGAGCGCCACAATGCTAGGATATAGACAACGTGCTAACTCCTTCTCCCTATATATATATACGTTGATTGGAGTAGCCGTGTTAGTCCAGAGATTTAAATATAAAAATAACAAGAGTATTGCATTGAGCAATGATACTTTTTTATTGGACTAATCATGAGGGGGGCTTAGGTAACAGGCAGACAGTGATTTTTTACGACATGATTTTTACGACACCTCCTCCTCTCCCAGCACTTTATGTCTTCTTAGCTATTCTGTGTTTTAAGATATAATCTGTAAATTCCATTGAATTGGTTAGTATTGCTTCAGACTTGATAAAGGAAGGAACTCTTTCGAAAGCTTGTCATCTTATAAATGTATAGTTAGTCCAATAAAAAAGTATCATTGCTCAATGCAATACTCTTGTTATTTTTTATATATATATATATATATATATATATATATATATATATATATATATACTGTATATGTGTGTGTGTGTATATATATATATATATATATATATATATATATATATATATATATATATATATATATATATATATATATATATATATATATAGGGAGAAGGTATTAGCACGGTCTGTATATCCTAGCATTGTGGCGCTCTACAAATAACTGATAATAATAATATATCCGAACTCCTGAAGTTAGTGCACGTTGGTCTTTCGCTTGCGTACTAACTTTTCAACTTGTAATACACAAGCTAATGCAGCCACGCTAAATTTTTACTTTAAGCGCAGTTAGCATGCAAGCAGAAAATAAAATAGCGTTCCACTTGTAATGTGCTATGTTTTATTTAACAGGGATCAACAATTTGTTACTTGAGGTTCGTCAAGGGTATCCTTTTTTGAAGAACACAAAATAAAAGCTGTCATACATTTTAAAATGTATTCACTGTCTCTTTTTAAAGTAGGTATTCATATACACTTTAGCTACCTTGGGTAGTTCATATTTTATTTAATATTTCCATTAATACTCCATACATATTACTGCTATACATACAAAACTATAGAAAAGGGAAGTGCTCAGCACTGCTTTACATTAGGTATATACCTTAAAAAATGTTAACTTTTAGTCCAAAAGTGTAATTACTGCTAAGATATACTCTGGAAATTCATAGTTTTATTTAAACACACAGGGCTAGATTACAAGCGGTGCACTAATTTTAGAGCAGGACGCCAAAATATATGTTCTATCTATCTATCTATATATCTATCTACGTGTGTGTATGTGTGTACATATATGTGTATATACGGTACATGCGTATTTATGTATTAATATGTGTAAATATATATATACGTACATACATATACATGTAAACACACACACACATATATATATATATATATAACACACACACACTTTGAAACCATTTGCAATCAAATACCTTTAAACATGAAATATTATTTTTAATATATTTTAATGTGTTTACTTTTTTTTTAATAGAAATGTGTTACATTCTAATGTTCTTCACTTAGAGCATTATATTCTTAGGTATAAATATATATTTTAAAAATTTTACACTTTTATATAAATGTAATTTTGTGTATCTGTTTTATGCTTTTAAATAGGATCAGGGCTCCTTTGGATAAACTATTCCTCCATACAGTAAAAACATTAGGGAGGTGGCTGGCATTTTTATTACCTATTAGAGATAGTGGTATAATATCACAAATTGGAAATAAAGGGCTCTGTAAGTATTTCACTCTACGGGGCCGAATTATCAAGTTCTGAATGGAGCTTGATGCCCATGTTTCCGCGCAAGCCTTAAGACCGCTGATCCATAACTTGTCTGCCTACTCTGAGGCTGCGGCCATCAATCCATCCGATCCTATATGATTGAGCTGATTGACACCCCCTGCTAGCGGCTGATTGGCCGTAAATTGCATGTGCAATGATAAATGCTGACAGCGTGTGCTGTCGGCATTTATCAATGTACGGCATAAATGATATGCTACATCATATCATTTCTGCTCGCACATTTATAAATCGCCCCCTACATCTTATGCATTGATTTTTGCTATCTGCATATCACATTTACCTTTAGAATTGTAGTTTCTCCATCTATGGTTATTATGCATGAAGTTTGCACACATTTGCCACAGCATTCACCAGTTAATATTTGAAATTTCTCATCCTAGTTAAAAAAAAAAAAAAATGGTTACTCAAGTTCAGTAATAGAATAACAGAAAACATATCTGCGACACATTTTTTTTTTTTTTAAATCTCCTCTATCTATCTATATATCTATTTATCTATCTATCATCTCTTTATCATATCTTTTTGAGTATTTAACACGTGTAGATGGCTATTTTATTCAGTGTGTCCATCTTGCTGTCTATATTTAGACTATAACTTGTGGTTGGGTGTAGTCTAAATGCCCAAGTTTATATCACCCATGAATCCTATGGGTGAATTTTCTGGTATTTTCTTGGATCCGATACAATCTTTTTACCATATGTAAATAGTTCATATGCAATATGAATGTTGTGAATGGTAACGCATGTTAGGGGGGGGGGTAGTTGTTGTTGTGCAGAATCATGTAGGAGAGTGTGCAGAATTAAGTGGTAGTTGTGCAGTGGGGGGATCAAAAGCAGAATATCAATGTGGGTGGGTTACCTGTGGGAAAACACAAGGGTGAGTTAACTGAGTGATAGGGAAGATATACTGCAGTAGGAACCAGGTTATGTTAATGGCATGGAGATTGGATTGTGTCAAATAAAGGATAAAGTCACATGGTAAGGAACCTTCTAATAAATCAGATATTGAAAGCTGAAAACCTGCCTCAAACAAGAGATGTATCTAACTGTAATAGGAATATGTATTAAGATTTTTCAGCTAATTCATTTTTAATTTGTCCTTTTCTAGTCTTGTACAGCCATGATTGTAAAAAAGGCAAAAGGTTTATAATATTAAAAATGAATTAGTTTATGTATGCAGATAAAATAAAGTATAGAATGACGGTGGTCTTAAAAACTAAATATTACCTATTAAGAGGGAGCACAGAAGATGAGGAACATTCTATAGGGCCATATGACATTTGTTCATTAGAGTATCTGAGTGTTATTTCAATATCATGTGAGCAAGTCCTTGCCATTAAATACTAACAACCTTCTGTGCTACTTGTGAGACCTTGTTCCCTTATTCATGAGGCTGCAGGAAGGTGAACCCTTAATTGATTGTCTCTTATTAGAAAACTTTTTTGCTATTCTGTGTGCTATTGTTCTATGACATCTGAAGGCAAACATTCTTGTTACACCCTTTTAATATCTACTTTCGTTACCTTGAACCCATAGATAGAACAGTTTTAAATTCTTAAATATTTGTGACTGTAACTCAGTAATTTGGTTTTAAGGTGTAAGATAATTAGGTAACCTATTAATTAATAAGATAATTTAGCAATCTCTCTATGTCTCAGGGATACTTTAGTTAAAGCAGAGCTATGGGGACCAGGTAAGGAACAAAACATACAGTAACCTTTACTAGACAACTGGTCATGAACAGGAAGTTGCATAAAACAAATAGATCCAGGAAGTTCAAAGGTAGAGGTAGGGTGTAGACACATGATATCCAGAACAGGGCATAGATGAACTGTGGCCCGAGCTGTGGCCCGAGCTGTGGCCCAAGCTGTAGCCCAGACAAAGACAAGTAAAATGTGTTTACCCGGATATTTATTGGCTGCACTATTCGGTATTTATTTAGTTTAAAATTAAACGAAAATCGGATTTTCATTAAACATTTACATTCGTTTTCATGGAGAGCATGTTAAGGTAAATTTAAATAAAGAAAAATTGAATTTTCGTTAAACATTTACATTCTTTTTTATGGAGAATTTTTTAAGGTAAGTATTAACAGCTAATAAAGGTAACACATGAATACTGACAATTTTCTTTAGTATTTTTTAATTTTCTTTATTTTCGTTGATGCATTCATTCAGATTTTCGTGACGAAATGAAAGTTTGATTTTTTACGACGAATGTGCATTCCACCGAAAATGAATGCACATCTTTATTATGCATTAGCAAAAAGAACTACAATGCCTACAAAGTACATAGAATGACGCCACTATAAAAGTGACATCATGATATGCTCCTTAGCAGAAGTCACATTACGTGATACCAGATGCGGCATATTTGAATGCCGGGGATGTAAGGTATTTATAACCAATGCTGGTACTAATAGATTAGATATTCAAAAAGGCCTTATACTAGTCTGAAACCTGTTGATCCCTTTTAATCGTTTTTATCACTAGGCAGCATATCTGAATCACTGCGCTATATAAATTTGCAATTTTATGAAGTGTACATGCTAATTTTGGATATTAAAATGTTATAAAAACATAGCATTGTCATTGGGCTGCTTATTTTTTTTTTTTAAGTTAAATAAAAATATATGCATCAAATATATGTATTATATGTATATTTTTAACCACTGAGGAATAATTTTATCCCTTTGGTTGCCACTAAAAACACAAACACAAACGTGATCTGACCTCCTAAATTGCTAGTAGCACACACAAAAATACAAAAGCAAGATTTTAACCTAGTGGCCCATATCTGCAAATAACATATGAGACTATTCACTGCTCTTTAACTCTTTAACTCATCCGCCACCTCTGAGGTGGCGGACAGCAATCATTCTGATCGGATAGGGATGATTCACACCCCCTGCTTGGAGCCAATTGGCCGCGAATGTGCAGGGGCGGCATTGCACAAACATTTCACCAGAAATGCTTCTGTGATGTTAAATGCCAACAGCTTATGCTGTTGGAATTTAGCGATGTCAGACGGACATGATCCGCTACAGCAGATTATGCCCACCCGACAGTTAATAAATCCACCCCATAGAATGAGTTTTATTGTGAAGGATACCAGCATCCTGAAAATGCCTTCAAAATGTGACAAATCAAACTATTAAACATAAAAAAATAAAACTTAAATATTTTCTAAAATATTACACTCTAACATAAGATATACGCAAGAAAAAAAATGAAGGCAACTTTGCATCACACTCCCATAATGTCCATGGAAAGCACCTTCTTTTTCTTTACAAGATCTCTAAGGTACCTTTAGTTGTATCCATGGAGACTATTTTCCCATATAAAACTGAATCACAATGTCATGATCCAGCCTAGAATTGAACCTGGGACCTGTTTCTATTTCTGCTGCTGTTCTTTCCCAGCCTGTTATCTTACCTCTTTGCCACCAGATGGCTTGATCACAAGCTAAGAATATTGGATTTTTCTGTTTGCTGCAACGTTGGCTATCTGGCTCCACCTGCTTACCAGCTGAAACAAATCATATAATAAGCAGTCTGCTATATCTGGGAGGTTTGCTTGCAGTTCTGGGCCTTGACATTGAGTGTTATACTCTGAAAGACCCTCTGGTCCTGTTTCCTGAGTGAAACACAGATTTGTTGGATTTCCTGGTGCCTGATTTCTGCTCCATTTTGTGACTACTCATCTGGATATTCCATTGGCACTGTGTTTGTTTCTGGACTGATTTCCTGGCAATTGACCTTGGCTAGGTCTCTGTTATTTCCTAAGGACTACTTCACAGCATAGCTGTATTCCTGCCTGTTACTACAGAGTTCCAGTCTACAGCCTATAGTTATCAGTCTACAGCCTATGCAAGTATCCTGCCTGTTATTACAAGGACCTGCATCCCTGTCTGTTACTACAGAGTTACCAGTCTACAGCCTATAGTTACCAGACTACAGCCTATGCAAGTATCCTGACTGTTATTACAAGGACCTGCATTCCTGCCTGTTACTACAGAGTTCCAGTCTACAGCATATGCAAGTATCCTGCCTGTTATTACAAAGGTCTGCATTCATGCCTGTTATTAAAGAGTTCCAGTCTACAGCATATGCAAGTATCCTGCCTGTTATTACAAGGAACTGCATTCCTGCCTGTTTTTACAGAGTTCCAATCTACAGCATATGCAAGTATCCTGCCTGTTATTACAAATGTCTGCATTCCTGCATGTTATTACAGAGTTCCAGTCTACAGCATATGCAAGTATCCTGTCTGTTATTACAAGGATCTGCATTCATGCCTGTTATTACAGAGTTCCAGTCTACAGCATATGCAAGTATCCTGCCTGTTATCACAAGAATCTTCATTCCTGCCTGTTATTACAGAGTTCCAGTCTACAACATATGCAAGTATCCTGCCTGTTATTACAAAGACCTGCATTCCTGCCTGATACTACATAGTTCCAGTCTACAGCCTATAGACTTTGCCTTATCTAATTTGCATATCACTGCATTTCTAATTATCCTATCAATAAAACCATCACCTTTATTTCCTAAAACCGTGTACCTGTTTAATTATGCCAAAAAGGAAAGACTCACGCAGACAAAACACAACTTTAAACCCAGAACCTTACACCTCCGCACAACAGCTCCCAACTCCTGAACCTGCTCCCTTGCAGAGTATGACACACAAATATTTACCTTAATCATGATTTTAGTCATTGCTGTCATTATTCTTTTTATGCCTTTTATGATATTCTTGTCTTTTGTGCGAGATTTCACATATTGGGAATATCTTAGATAGGTATCTTAATGGCACCCTCTAGCAATTCTGTGGGATATATAGATGTAGCTAAGCCCAATTTACCCCAGAGCATGATATTGCCTTCACAACATGGTTCTTCAAGCCTTTGAATCTAGACTTTGGTAAACATTTCAAAGATTGTTAAACTTTATTCAATGACTTACAGTTTTACAGATGGTATCTGGACAAGGTGTCTTTGTAATGATAGGGTAAATCTTTCCTTGTGATTCTGTACAATTGTATGAAATACAATTGTCATTGCTTGGGGACCAGATTTGGCCAACCTTTAAAAGAAAAAGAAAAGATAAACATCAAGGGCCAGATTACAAATAGAGTACAATATTGCACTTACACTCCACTCAGAAATACCATTGCATGTAAATGGGTGCTGGTATTTCAAATATAACGCAATGCTAACGCGACCTTGCATTTGCATTGCATTATTTAAACATGTTAAAATATTTTATTGCAAAATTCAAAATATTGGGCCAGAATACAAGCAGCGCTGTAATGATATATCAGGTCACGATACATGATGTCACTGGACTGCTATGTTCAGTATGATTTGTTTTTACAAGTCCATTGTAAAGTGGATTAACCAGTGAAAGGTTAGCGCACCCAACATTGCTCTAGCTTAACCTATGCTTTCAATGAATATCACAACCACTCTAACTTGCACTCATATTATAAGTTGAAGTTATAGTTTGTGCTCGAGCGAAAGCTGAAACTGCACTGGAATATTAATAGACTTTTGAGCCCTTCATAGCCAAATACCTTGAAACATGCAATATCATTTTTCATGTGCTCTAAAGTGTTGCTAATGAAAATACTTTAAATTCCTATGCTCTACACTTAGAAAAAAAAAACATGCACCAACTTCAGGAGTTCTGATATATTATTATTATTATCAGTTATTTGTAGAGCGCCACAATGCTAGGATACAGACAACGTGCTAACTCCTTCTCCCTATATATATATATACGTTGATTGGAGCAGCCGTGTTAGTCCAGAGATTTAAATATCAAAATAACAAGAGTATTGCATTGAGCAATGATACTTTTTTTATTGGACTAACTATACATTTATAAGATGACAAGCTTTCGGAAGAGTTCCTTCCTTTATCAAGTCTAAAGCAATACTAACCAATTCAATGGAATTTACAGATTATATCTTAAAACACAGAATAGCTAAGAAGACATAAAGTGCTGGGAGAGGAGGAGGTGTCGTAAAAATTATGTCGTAAAAAATCACTGTCTGCCTGTTACCTAAGCCCCCCTCATGATTTTTACGACACCTCCTCCTCTCCCTGCACTTTCTGTCTTCTTAGGTATTCTGTGTTTTAAGATATAATCTGTAAATTCCATTGAATTGGTTAGAATTGCTTCAGACTTGATAAAGGAAGGAACTCTTCCGAAAGTTTGTCAACTTATAAATGTATAGTTAGTCCAATAAAAAAGTATCATTGCTCAATGCAATACTCTTGTTATTTTACATATATATATATATATATATATATATATATATATATATATATATATATACTGTATATGTGTGTGTATATATATATATATATATATAGGGAGAAGGTATTAGCATGGTCTCTATATCCTAGCATTGTGGCGCTATACAAATAACTGATAATAATAATATATCCGAACTCCTAATGTACGTTGGTCTTTCGCTTGCGTACTAATTTTTCAACTTGTAATACACAAGCTAATGCAGCCACGCTAAATTTTTACTTTAAGCGCAGTTAGCATGCAAGCAGAAAAAAATAGCGTTCCACTTGTAATGTGCTATGTTTTATTTAACAGGGATCAACAATTTGTTACTTGAGGTTCGTCAAGGGTATCCTTTTTTGAAGAACACAAAATAAAAGCTGTCATACATTTTAAAATGTATTCACTGTCTCTTTTTAAAGTAGGTATTCATATACACTTTAGCTACCTTGGGTAGTTCATATTTTATTTAATATTTCCATTAATACTCCATACATATTACTGCTATACATACAAAACTATAGAAAAGGGATGTGCTCAGCACTGCTTTACATTAGGTATATACCTTAAAAAATGTAACTTTTAGTCCAAAAGTGTAATTACTGCTAAGATATACTCTGGAAATTCATAGTTTTATTTAAACAAACAGGGCTAGATTACAAGCGGTGCACTAATTTTAGAGCAGGACGCCATAAGCAATATGCGAGCACGAGTAATTTGCGCTAACTTTATTAGCACGAATGAAGACATTGCATAAAGTGTAATGGTTAAAAAAAGCTGCACCAAACACAACAAATATACATTTAAATAAAGTATTACAATCAAAAATACACTTTCTGATCAAATAGTCCACATAAATATTAATAAAATGTTTTAGAAAGGTTAAAAGTAATATGGTATATGACAAAGTATTTGGGAAGGGCTCTATCTATCTATCTATCTATCTATCTATCTATCTGTGTGTGTGTATGTGTGTACATATATGTGTATATACGGTACATGCGTATTTATGTATTAATATGTGTAAATATATATATACGTACATACATATACATGTAAACACACACATATATATATAAACACACACACACTTTGAAACCATTTCCAATCAAATACCTTTAAACATGAAATATTATTTTTAATATATTTTAATGTGTTTACTGTGTTATTAATAGAAATGTGTTACATTCTAATGTTCTTCACTTAGAGCATTATATTCTTAGGTATAAATATATATTTTAAAAATGTTACACTTTTATATAAATGTAATTTTGTGTATCTGTTTTATGCTTTTAAATAGGATAAGGGCTCCTTTGGATAAACTATTCCTCCATACAGTAAAAACATTAGGGAGGTGGCTGGCATTTTTATTACCTATTAGAGATAGTGGTATAATATCACAAATTGGAAATAAAGGGCTCTGTAAGTATTTCACTCTACGGGGCCGAATTATCAAGTTCTGAATGGAGCTTGATGCCCATGTTTCCGCGCAAGCCTTAAGACCGCTGATCCATAACTTGTCTGCCTACTCTGAGGCTGCGGCCATCAATCCACCCGATCCTATATGATTGAGCTGATTGACACCCCCTGCTAGCGGCTGATTGGCCGCAAATCTGCAGGGGGCGGCACTGCACAAGAAGTTCACAAGAATTGCTTGTGCAATGATAAATGCAGACAGCATGTGCTGTCGGCATTTATCAATGTACAGCATTAATGATATGCTACATCATATCATGTCTGCTTGCACATTCATAAATCGCCCCCTACATCTTATGCATTGATTTTTGCTATCTGCATATCACATTTACCTTTAGAATTGTAGTTTCTCCATCTATGGTTATTATGCATGAGGTTTGCACACATTTTCCACAGCATTCACCAGTTATTATTTGAAATTCCTCATCCTAGTTAAAAAAAAAAAAATGGTTACTCAAGTTCAGTAATAGAATAACAGAAAACATATCTGGGACACATTTTTTTTTAAAATCTCCTAAAGTCAAAGAGAGCAAATTAATATAAAACTCACCCACTCTGTTTAAATTATCTATCTATCTATCTATCTATCTATCTATATATCTATTTATCTATCTATCATCTCTTTATCATCTCTTTTTGAGTATTTAACACGTGTATATGGCTATTTTATTCAGTGCGTCCATCTTGCTGTCTATATTTAGATTATAACTTGTGGTTGGGTGCAGTCTAAGTGCCCAAGGTTATATCACCCATGAATCCTATGGGTGAATGTTCTGGTATCTTCTTGGATCCGATACAATATTTTTACCATATGTAAATAGTTCATAGGCAATATTAATGTTGTGAATGGTAACGCATGTTGGGGGGGGGGTAGTTTTTGTTGTGCAGAATCATGTAGGAGAGTGTGCAGAATTAAGTGGTAGTTGTGCAGTGGGGGATCAAAAGCGGAATATCAATGTGGGTGGGTTACCTGTGGGAAAACACAAGGGTGAGTGATAGGGAAGTTATACTGCAGTAGTAACCAGGTTATGTTAATGGCATGGAGATTGGATTGTGTCAAATAAAGGATAAAGTCACATGGTAAGGAACCTTCTAATAAATCAGATATTGAAAGCTGAAAACCTGCCTCAAGCAAGAAATGTATCTAACTGTATCTAACTGTAATAGGAATATGTATTAAGATTTTTCAGCTAATTCATTTTTAATTTGTCCTTTTCTAGTCTTGTACAGCCATGATTGTAAAAAAGGCAAAAGGTTTATAATATGAAAAATGAATTAGTTTATGTATGCAGATAAAATAAAGTATAGAATGACGGTGGTCTTAAAAACTAAATATTACCTATTAAGAGGGAGCACAGAAGATGAGGAACATTCTATAGGGCCATATGACATTTGTTCATTAGAGTATCTGAGTGTTATTTCAATATCATGTGAGCAAGTCCTTGCCATTAAATACTAACAACCTTCTGTGCTACTTGTGAGACCTTGTTCCCTTATTCATGAGGCTGCAGGAAGGTGAACCCTTAATTGATTGTCTCTTATTAGAAAACTTTTTTGCTATTCTGTGTGCTATTGTTCTATGACATCTGAAGGCAAACATTCTTGTTACACCCTTTTAATATCTACTTTCGTTACCTTGAACCCATAGATAGAACAGTTTTAAATTCTTAAATATTTGTGACTGTAACTCAGTAATTTGGTTTTAAGGCATAAGATAATTAGGTAACCTATTAATTAATAAGATAATTTAGCAATCTCTCTATGTCTCAGGGATACTTTAGTTAAAGCAGAGCTATGGGGACCAGGTAGGGAACAAAACATACAGTAACCTTTACTAGACAACTGGTCATGAACAGGAAGTTGCATAAAACAAATAGATCCAGGAAGTTCAAAGGTAGAGGTAGGGTGTAGACACATGATATCCAGAACAGGGCATAAATGAACTGTGGCCCGAGCTGTGGCCCAAGCTGTAGCCCAGACAAAGACAAGTAAAATGTGTTTATCCGGATATTTATTGGCTGCACTATTCGGTATTTATTTAGTTTAAAATTAAACGAAAATCGGATTTTCATTAAACATTTACATTCGTTTTCATGGAGAGCATGTTAAGGTAAATTTAAATAAACAAAAATTGAATTTTCGTTAAACATTTACATTCTTTTTTATGGAGAATTTTTTAAGGTAAGTATTAACAGCTAATAAAGGTAACAAATGAATACTGACAATTTTCTTTAGTATTTTTTAATTTTCTTTATTTTCGTTGATGCATTCATTCAGATTTTCGTGACGAAATGAAAGTTTGATTTTTTACGACAAATGTGCATTCCACCGAAAATGAATGCACATCTTTATTATGCATTAGCAAAAAGAACTACAATGCCTACAAAGTACATAGAATGACGCCACTATAAAAGTGACATCATGATATGCTCCTTAGCAGAAGTCACATTACGTGATACCAGATGCGGCATATTTGAATGCCGGGGATGTAAGGTATTTATAACCAATGCTGGTACTAATAGATTAGATATTCAAAAAGGCCTTATACTAGTCTGAAACCTGTTGATCCCTTTTAATCGTTTTTATCACTAGGCAGCATATCTGAATTACTGCGCTATATAAATTTGCAATTTTATGAAGTGTACATGCTAATTTTGGATATTAAAATGTTATAAAAACATAGCATTGTCTTTGGGCTGCTTATTTTTTTTTTTTAAGTTAAATAAAAATATATGCATCAAATATATGTATTATATGTATATTTTTAACCACTGAGGAATAATTTTATCCCTTTGGTTGCCACTAAAAACACAAACACACACGTGATCTGACCCCTAAATTGCTAGTAGCACACACAAAAATACAAAAGCAAGATTTTAACCTAGTGGCCCATATCTGCAAATAACATATGAGACTATTCACTGCTCTTTAACTCTTTAACTCATCCGCCACCTCTGAGGTGGCGGACAGCAATCATTCCGATCGGATAGGGATGATTCACACCCCCTGCTTGGAGCCAATTGGCCGCGAATGTGCAGGGGCGGCATTGCACAAACATTTCACCAGAAATGCTTCTGTGATGTTAAATGCCAACAGCTTATGCTGTTGTAATTTAGCGATGTCAGGCGGACATGATCCGCTACAGCGGATTATGCCCACCCGACAGTTAATAAATCTACCCCATAGAATGAGTTTTATTGTGAAGGATACCAGCATCCTGAAAATGCCTTCAAAATGTGACAAATCAAACTATTAAAAATAAAAAAATAAAGCTTAAATATTTTCTAAAATATTACACTCTAACATAAGATATACGCAAGAAAAAAAAATGAAGGCAACTTTGCATCACACTCCCATAATGTCCATGGAAAGCACCTTCTTTTTCTTTACAAGATCTCTAAGGTACCTTTAGTTGTATCCATGGAGACTATTTTCCCATATAAAACTGAATCACAATGTCATGATCCAGCCTAGAATTGAACCTGGGACCTGTTTCTATTTCAGCTGCTGTTCTTTCCCAGCCTGTTATCTTACCTCTTTGCCACCAGATCGCTTGATCACAAGCTAAGAATATTGGATTTTTCTGTTTGCTACAACTTTGGCTATCTGGCTCCACCTGCTTACCAGCTGAAACAAATCATATAATCAGCAGTCTGCTATATCTGGGAGGTTTGCTTGCAGTTCTGGGCCTTGACATTGATACTCTGAAAGACCCTCTGGTCCTGTTTCCTGAGTGAAACACAGATTTGTTGGATTTCCTGGTGCCTGATTTCTGCTCCATTTTGTGACTACTCATCTGGATATTCCATTGGCACTGTGTTTGTTTCTGGACTGATTTCCTGGCAATTGACCATGGCTAGGTCTCTGTTATTTCCTAAGGACTGCTTCACAGCATAGCTGTATTCCTGCCTGTTACTACAGAGTTCCTGTCTACAGCCTATAGTTATCAGTCTACAGCCTATGCAAGTATCCTGCCTGTTATTACAAGGATCTGCATCCCTGTCTGTTACTACAGAGTTACCAGTCTATAGCCTATAGTTACCAGACTACAGCCTATGCAAGTATCCTGCCTGTTATTACAAGGACCTGCATTCCTGTCTGTTACTACAGAGTTACCAATCTACAGCCTATAGTTACCAGTCTACAGCCTATGCATGTATCCTGCCTGTTATTACAAGGAACTGCATTCCTGCCTGTTACTACAGAGTTCCAGTCTACAGCATATGCAAGTATCCTGCCTGTTATTACAAATGTCTGCATTCCTGCCTGTTACTACAGAGTTCCAGTCTACAGCATATGCAAGTATCCTGTCTGTTATTGCAAGGATCTGCATTCCTGCCTGTTATTACAGAGTTCCAGTCTACAGCATATGAAAGTATCCTGCCTGTTATTACAAATGTCTGCATTCCTGCCTGATACTACATAGTTCCAGTCTACAGCCTATAGACTTTGCCTTATCTAATTTGCATATCACTGCATTTCTAGTTATCCTATCAATAAAACCATCACCTTTATTTCCTAAAACCTTGTACCTGTTTAATTATGCCAAAAAGGAAAGACTCACGCAGACAAAACACAACTTTAACCCCAGAACCTGACACCTCCGCACAACAGCTCCCAACTCCTGAACCTGCTCCCTTGCAGAGTATGACACACAAATATTTACCTTAATCATGATTTAAGTCATTGCAATCATTATTCTTTTTATGCCTTTTATGATATTCTTGTCTTTTGTGTGAGATTTCACATATTGGGAATATCTTAGATAGGTATCTTAACGGCACCCTCTAGCAATTCTGTGGGATATATAGATGTAGCTAAGCCCAATTTACCCCAGAGCATGATATTGCCTTCACAACATGGTTCTTCAAGCCTTTGAATCTAGACTTTGGTAAACATTTCAAAGATTGTTAAACTTTATTCAATGACTTACAGTTTTACAGATGGTATCTGGACAAGGTGTCTTTGTAATGATAGGGTAAATCTTTCCTTGTGATTCTGTACAACTGTATGAAATACAATTGTCATTGCTTGGGGACCAGATTTGGCCAACCTTTAAAAGAAAAAGAAAAGATAAACATCAAGGGCCAGATTACAAATAGAGTACAATATTGCACTTACACTCCACTCAGAAATACCATTGCATGCAAATGGGTGCTGGTATTTCAAATACAACGCAATGCTAACGCGACCTTGCATTTGCATTGCATTATTTAAACATGTTAAAATATTTTATTGCAAATTTCAAAATATTGGGCCAGAATACAAGCAGCGCTGTAATGATATATCAGGTCACGATACATGATGTCACTGGACTGCTATGATTTGTTTTTACAAGTCCATTGTTAAGTGGATTAACCAGTGAAACGTTAGCGCACCCAACATTGCTCTAGCGTAACCTATGCTTTCAATGAATATCACAACCACTCTAACTTGCACTCATATTATAAGTTGAAGTTATAGTTTGTGCTCGAGCAAAAGCTGAAACTGCACTAGAATATGAATAGACTTTTGAGCCCTTCATAGCCAAATACCTTGAAACATGCAATATCATTTTTCATGTGCTCTAAAGTGTTGCTAATGAAAAAACTTTAAAATTCCTATGCTCTACACTTAGAAAAAAAAAATATGCACTAACTTCAGGAGTTCGAATATATTATTATTATTATCAGTTATATGTAGAGCGCCACAATGCTAGGATATAGACAACATGCTAACTCCTTCTCCCTATATATATATACGTTAATTGGAGTAGCCGTGTTAGTCCAGAGATTTAAATATCAAAATAACAAGAGTATTGCATTGAGCAATGATACTTTTTTATTGGACTAACTATACATTTATAAGATGACAAGCTTTCAGAAGAGTTCCTTCCTTTATCAAGTCTAAAGCAATACTAACCAATTCAATGGAATTTACAGATTATATCTTAAAACACAGAATAGCTAAGAAGACATAAAGTGCTGGGAGAGGAGGAGGTGTCATAAAAATCATGTCGTAAAAAAATCACTGTCTGCCTGTTACCTAAGCCCCCCTCATGATTTTTACGACACCTCCTCCTCTCCCTGCACTTTCTGTCTTCTTAGCTATTCTGTGTTTTAAGATATAATCTTTAAATTCCATTGAATTGGTTAGAATTGCTTCAGACTTGATAAAGGAAGGAACTCTTCCGAAAGCTTGTCAACTTATAAATGTATAGTTAGTCCAATAAAAAAGTATCATTGCTCAATGCAATACTCTTGTTATTTTATATATATATATATATATATATATATATATATATATATATATATATATATATATATATATAGAGAGAGAGAGAGAGAGAGAGAGAAGGTATTAGCACAGTCTCTATATCCTAGCACTGTGGCGCTATACAAATAACTGATAATAATAATATATCCGAACTCCTAATGTACGTTGGCCTTTCGCTTGAGTACTAATTTTTCAACTTGTAATACACAAGCTAATGCAGCAACGCTAAATTTTTACTTTAAGCGCAGTTAGCATGCAAGCAGAAAAAAAATAGCGTTCCACTTGTAATGTGCTATGTTTTATTTAACAGGGATCAACAATTTTTTACTTGAGGTTCATCAAGGGTATCCTTTTTTGAAGAACACACAATAAAAGCTGTCATACATTTTAAAATGTATTCACTGTCTCTTTTTAAGTAGTAGTTTTTCATATACACTTTAGCTACCTTGGGTAGTTCATATTTTATTTAATATTTCCATTAATACTCCATACATATTACTGTTATACATACAAAACTATAGAAAAGGGAAGTGCTCAGCACTGCTTTACATTAGGTATATACCTTAAAAAATTTAACTTTTTGTCCAAAAGTGTAATTACTGCTAAGATATACTCTGGAAATGCATAGTTTTATTTAAACACACAGGGCTAGATTACAAGTGGTGCACTAATTTTAGAGCAGGACGCCATAAGCAATATGCGAGCACGAGCAATTTGCGCTAACTTTATTAGCACAAATGAAGACATTGCATAAAGTGTAAGGGTTAAAAAAAGCTGCACCAAACACAACAAATATACATTTAAATAAAGTATTACACTCAAATATACACTTTCTGATCAAATAGTCCACATAAATATTAATAAAATCTTTTAGAAAGGTTAAAAGGAATATGGTATATGACAAGGTATTTGGGAAGTGCTATATCTATCTATCTATCTATCTATCTATATATCTATCTACGTGTGTGTGTATGTGTGTACATATATGTGTATATACGGTACATGCGTATTTATGTATTAATATGTGTAAATATATATATACGTACATACATATACATGTAAACACACACATATATATATAAACACACACACACTTTGAAACCATTTCCAATCAAATACCTTTAAACATGAAATATTATTTTTAATATATTTTAATGTGTTTACTGTGTTTTTAATAGAAATGTGTTACATTCTAATGTTCTTCACTTAGAGCATTATATTCTTAGGTATAAATATATATTTAAAATTTTTTACACTTTTATATAAATGTAATTTTGTGTATCTTTTTTATGCTTTTAAATAGGATCAGGGCTCCTTTGGATAAACTATTCCTCCATACAGTAAAAACATTAGGGAGGTGGCTGGCATTTGTATTACCTATTAGAGATAGTGGTATAATATCACAAATTGGAAAGAAAGGGCTCTGTAAGTATTTCACTCTACGGGGCCGAACTATCAAGTTCTGAATGGAGCTTGATGCCGATGTTTCCGCGCAAGCCTTAAGACCGCTGATCCATAACTTGTCTGCCTACTCTGAGGCTGCGGCCATCAATCCACCCGATCCTATATGATTGAGCTGATTGACACCCCCTGCTAGCGGCTGATTGGCCACAAATCTGCAGGGGGCGGCACTGCACAAGAAGTTCACAAGAATTGCTTGTGCAATGATAAATGCAGACAGCGTGTGCTGTCGGCATTTATCAATGTACGGCATTAATGATATGCTACATCATATCATGTCTGCTTGCACATTCATAAATCGCCCCCTACATCTTATGCATTGATTTTTGCTATCTGCATATCACATTTACCTTTAGAATTGTAGTTTCTCCATCTATGGTTATTATGCATGAAGTTTGCACACATTTGCCACAGCATTCACCAGTTAATATTTGAAATTCCTCATCCTAGTTAAAAAAAAAAAATGGTTACTCAAGTTCAGTAATAGAATAACAGAAAACATATCTGGGACACATTTTTTTTTAAAATCTCCTAAAGTCAAAGAGAGCAAATTAATTTAAACAGAGTGGGTGAGTTTTATATTATCTATCTATCTATCTATCTATCTATCTATCTATCTATCTATATATCTATTTATCTATCTATCATCTCTTTATCAACTCTTTTTGAGTATTTAACACGTGTATATGGCTATTTTATTCAGTGCGTCCATCTTGCTGTCTATATTTAGACTATAACTTGTGGCTGGGTGTAGCCTAAGTGCCCAAGTCGATATCGCCCATGAATCCTATGGGTGAATTTTCTGGTATCTACTTGGATCCGATACAATCTTTTTACCATATGTAAATAGTTCATATGCAATATTAATGTTGTGAATGGTAACGCATGTGGGGGGGGGGGGTAGTTGTTGTTGTGCAGAATCATGTAGGAGGGTGTGCAGAATTAAGTGGTAGTTGTGCAGTGGGGGGATCAAAAGCGGAATATCAATGAGGGTGGGTTACCTGTGGGAAAACACAAGGGTGAGTGATAGGGAAGTTATACTGCAGTAGGAACCAGGTTATGTTAATGGCATGGAGATTGGATTGTGTCAAATAAAGGATAAAGTCACATGGTAAGGAACCTTCTAATAAATCAGATATTGAAAGCTGAAAACCTGCCTCAAACAAGAGATGTATCTAACTGTATCTAACTGTAATAGGAATATGTATTAAGATTTTTCAGCTAATTCATTTTTAATTTGTCCTTTTCTAGTCTTGTACAGCCATGATTGTAAAAAAAGGCAAAAGGTTTATAATATTAAAAATGAATTAGTTTATGTATGCAGATAAAATAAAGTATAGAATGACGGTGGTCTTAAAAACTAAATATTACCTATTAAGAGGGAGCACAGAAGATGAGGAACATTCTATAGGGCCATATGACATTTGTTCATTAGAGTATCTGAGTGTTATTTCAATATCATGTGAGCAAGTCCTTGCCATTAAATACTAACAACCTTCTGTGCTACTTGTGAGACCTTTGTTCCCTTATTCATGAGGCTGCAGGAAGGTGACCCTTTAATTAATTGTCTCTTATTAGAAAACTTTTTTGCTATTCTGTGTGCTATTGTTCTATGACATCTGAAGGCAAACATTCTCATTACACCTTTTTAATACCTTGAACCCATAGATAGAACATTCTTAAATATTTGTGACTGTAACTCAGTAATTTGGTTTTAAGGTGTAAGATAATTAGGTAACCTATTAATTAATAAGATAATTTAGCAATCTCTCTATGTCTCAGGGATACTTTAGTTAAAGCAGAGCTATGGGGACCAGGTAAGGAACAAAACATACAGTAACCTTTACTAGACAACTGGTCATGAACAGGAAGTGGCATAAAACAAATAGATCCAGGAAGTTCAAAGGTAGAGGTGAGGTGTAGACACATGGGGGCCTATCTATCAAGCTCCGAACCGAACCAGTTAAGAAGCAGCGCTCTAAAGACCGCTGCTCCATAACCCTGTCTGCCTGATCTGATGAGGCAGACAGGAATCCTGTACGATCGGGTTGATTGACAACCCCCTGCTGGCCAGTCTGCAGGGGGCGGCGTTGCACCAGCAGTTCTTGTGAGCTGCTGATGCAATGCTAAAGACGGAGAGCGTATTGCTCTCCGCATTCAGCGATGTCTGTCGGACCTGATCCGCATTGTTGGATCAGGTCTGACAGACATATGATAAATAGGCCCCATGATATCCAGAACAGGACATAGATGAACTGTGGCCCAAGCTGTAGCCCAGACAAAGACAAGTAAAATGTGTTTACCCGAATATTTATTGGCTGCACTATTCGGTATTTATTTAGTTTAAAATTAAACGAAAATCGGATTTTCATTAAACATTTACATTCGTTTTCATGGAGAGCATGTTAAGGTAAATTTAAAGTAAACAAAAATTGAATTTTCGTTAAACATTTACATTCTTTTTTATGGAGAACACTTTAAGGTAAGTATTAACAGCTAATAAAGGTAACAAATGAATACTGACAATTTTCTTAAGTATTTTTTAATTTTCTTTATTTTCGTTGATGCATTCATTCGGATTTTCGTGACGAAATGAAAGTTTGATATTTTACGACGAATGTGCAATCCACCGAAAATGAATGCACATCTCTATTATGCATTAGCAAAAAGAACTACAATGCCTACAAAGTACATAGAATGACGCCACTATAAAAGTGACATCATGATATGCTCCTTAGCAGAAGTCACATTACGTGATACCAGATGCGGCATATTTGAATGCCGGGGATGTAAGGTATTTATAACCAATGCTGGTACTAATAGATTAGATATTCATATTTAATTGTTTTTATCACTAGGCAGCATATCTGAATCACTGCGCTATATAGATTTGCAATTTTATGAAGTGTACATGCTAATTTGGACATTAAAATGTTATAAAAACATAAGCATTGTCATTGGGCTGCTTATTTTTTTTTTTAAGTTAAATAAAAATATATGCATCAAATATATGTATTATATGTATATTTTTCACCACTGAGGAATGATTTTATCCCTTTGGTTGCCACTAAAAACACAAACACACACGTGATCTGACCCCTAAATTGCTAGTAGCACACACAAAAATACAAAAGCAAGATTTTAACCTAGTGGCCCATATCTGCAAATAACATATGAGACTGTTCTTATTTACCCTCATTGGCTGCCAATAAAAGACAGAATAGAGAATTAATAGTGTCACTTATTTATAGGCTATATTTGGAATGCATAATTGCATAGAAATCCTTTTAAATTTAGTTGACAATCAGGGAACAATATTTTTCTATAGATTTTACTAGACAGCCTGCTAAAATACTAACACATGTTTCATGTGATTCAACATAGAAAGTAATGAAGCTGTCTGGGGTAGTGAATCTCAAAGGTTATAAATTCTCAGTTTACAGCAAATACAAATTAAACTGAAATGTTTCTGCTATAATTGAACTTTTATTTGCTTCTTATTTAGTAACATTATTATTCTGCCATGTAAATAATTGTATTGTGAACTTTAAATAAACTTTACCTGCATACAGCTTGCAAGTTAAAGAGACATTGAACACCTTGACATTTTTATATACAATGAAAAAATTCTGCATATTATTTTTTAATGATTTATTTTGCCCCATTACTCTGAAAATAGAGCAATTTCTCAGACCTTGAAATGCACCCTGCTGATTTATCAAGGATAACCCAGAAACGACTCCAAAACAATGCACCTTATAATAACTTTATGACAGTGACTAGGCTTATTGTCTGTGGATGAAAGACCAAATTGGTTAGGCTGCTAAAAACTAATTGCAGTAAAAAAAAAAAAAAAAAAAAAAATTGTTTTAAAATGTTAAGACACAACAGAAATGTATTCTAATTATACAGTGTTTACTATTCCTTTATGTCAGTGAGACTTGCAGATGTAAAATGCTTGGAGAATGTAATGAGTTGCAAGAGAGCTTCAGAACCACCCAGGAAATCCCTGTCACTCCCACTTTTTTGGTTCAGATCAAAGTGGCACAGCAGTGTTGGAGCTTAAGTCAGTCTTTTGCTTGAAATGGCATTTGTCTTAATTTCTAAGGGAAAAACAAGGAAACACCTGTATATATATATATATATGTATGTATGTGTATGTATGAATGTAAAAAATTAGGTTGTAATAAAATAATAAAATATAGAGATATGGGGGGTTGATTTATTAAGCAAGAAGACCCATAGTTCCAGGTCCGCCTGATATGGAAGTTAAGAAGCAGCGGCTGCTCTTTAACTTCTCCGCCATCTTTTAGGTGGCAGACTGAAATAATCCCTATCCGATATGATCATGATGATTGACGGCACCCTGCTAGTGGCTGATTGGCCGCCAGTGAGCAGGGGGTGGCATTGCACAAGCATTTCACCAGAAATTCTTGTGAAATGTTAAATGCCAACAGCGAATCATGTCCGCTTGCCTATTAATAAATCTACCTCATGGAGTACCTATCTGACATTTTGGCCCCAATTTTTCAAATCAAGGATGAACAAGTATTCCAACTAGAGAACCTGTCTGCTCATGATTGTATATAGCGTCAGTTGCCTCCATGTAATATGGTACAAGACATCCGTGCATAGCTTGATCAATCAAGTAAGAGCTGGGTCTGACAAATGAGTTTGAGATATTTTAACTCCACCACCTCTGAGGTGAGAGGTTAAAAAGGAGTGGTTAAATGACCACTTGTGGCAAACAGGCTCATATCAGCTATACTGTCCCACGAAGGCTCAAAAGCTGCATTCTAGGAGGCAGTCGATTTGCCGATTACCAAAATATAAGTATAATTTTACATAAACATTGCAACTTTTATTGAGTTGTTGAAAGTATTAAGACTGCTTTGTATATAGGCTTTGTGAAATTGTTTTAAATCTGTAATAGACTAGCTTTGCCGAAAATTAATTTTCATGGGCACTTACAGTTGCACAGCTACTTGAATCCAAAACTTCACACATCTTTTTAATCACAAAAGTTGAAAAATTTTCTTGTGAAACGGTGCAATTATAGGTTGTGCACGGGTCATTATTGGATTCCCAGGATTCTCCTGCCTTAAAAAAACAAACAAAAACAAGATCAAATAAAATACACAACTGCCTATCTATAAGTAACTAAAACAGTTAATAAACCCCGTGAAACACTTAGCTCATCTGTTCTTTTGTTCATGTGTGCATTATTTATTTGTCCTCTATGTCTAATATTCATAAGAGATGGCAAAAAAAACTTTTGTTTATGCAAAATATCTCAGTATTTAAAAGGACAGTAAAGTCAAAATTAAACTTCCACAATTTAAATAAATAATTCTAAACATCTATAATTTGTTTTGTTATCTTGGTATCCTTTGTTAAAAAGCATACCTAGGTAGCTACAAGAGCAGCAATTCACCACTGGGAGTTAGATGGTGATTGGTGGCTACATATATATGCCTCTTGTCCTTGGTTCACCCAAAGTGTTCCGCTAGCTCTCAGTAGTGCATTTCTGTTCCTTCAAAAAAGGATACCAAGAGAATGAAGCTAATCTGATAAAGGAGTAAATTAGAAAGTTGTTTAAAATGATACGTTTATCTGAATCATAAACAAGAAATATTGGGTTTCATGTTTAATATTTTATATATACAGTTAGGCCTGGAAATAATTGGACACTGACAGAAGTTTTGTTATTTTGACTGTTTACCAAAATAAATTCAAGTTACAGTTAAATAATGAATATGGGCTTAACGTGCAGTCTCCCAGCTTTAATTTGAAGGTATTCACATCCAAATTGGAGGAAGGATTTAGGAATTACAGCTCTTTAATATATAGTCCCATCTTTTTCAAGGGACCGAAAGTAATTGGACAATTGACTCAAAGGGGCCAATATACCATTGTGCGGTCAGACATAATCAGCTGTAGCTGCACATCGATAAATGCAGACAGCGTATGAAATGCTTGTGCAATGCTGCCTCCTGCAGATTTGCGGCTATTCCGATTTTGCTGATTGCTATCCGCCGCCTCAGATGTGGCGGACGAGTTAAGGAGCAGCGGTCTTAAGACCACTGCTTCTTAACTCCTGAAGGCTTGTGCGGAAACAGGTGCATAAGGCACCATATGGGGCTTGTTAAATCGGCCCCAAAAGATGTTTCATGGACAGGTGTGGGCTATTCATTGATTATTTTATCATCAATTAAGTAGGTAAAAGGTCTGGAGTTGATTCCAGCTGTGGCATTTGCATTTTGAAGCTGTTGCTGTGAACCCAAAACATGCATTCAAATGAGCACTCTATGCAAGTGAAACAGGCCATCCTTAGGCTGCAAAAGAAAAGAAAATCCATCAGAGAGATAGCATGAACATTAGGACTGTCTTAATCTACGCACTGGTGAGCTCTGCAACACAAAAATGACTGGACATCCTTGTCAGTCAATAAAGGTGCATGGTAAAGAAAAACCCCTTCACAACATACAGCCAAGTGAAGAACACTCTCCAGGAGGTAGGCATATCATTATCCAAGTCTACCATAAAGAGAAGACTTCAGGAGAGATAATAGAGAAAATATAGAGGGATCATTACAAGGCAAACCTAGACATGTAACCTACAACACATTTTTTAAAAGTGTTGATAGTAACAACTTTTTACACTATAACAGTAATCATCTGCTTAGTTGGAAGAATAATATACCTTACAGTCAATTCCATAGGATCAGAAGGAACTGTTCTTCTATAGAGTCATATGACCAACAAGCATTGATTTTAAAAGAAAGATTTAAAGACAAATATTATCCGGAACAACTCATTAATGAGGGGTTCTTAAAAGCAAGGGACTTAAATAGAGAAAATATAATACATCCTATTACTACTATAGGGTCATCACAACGGAATAAGAATAACAATCAAATAATGTCATTTATCACCAATTATAATTCCAACTATAAAATAATTAAAAAGATCATAAATAAACATTGGTACGTTCTACAGAAGGATCCCATTCTTAAAGGTATAATAGACCACAGACCCAGTATTACGTTTAGAAGAGCCCCCTTACTTGAAACAGAAATTGGCACCTAGTAAAGTGGTCATGGATAGGAAATTAAATTCAAGAGTGGGGAATCAAAGAAATAAATCCATCATCAAAGGAGCATATAGATGCAATATCAAGAGGTGCAACATGTGTCAATATATATCACATGGGGCGTTAAATGTGACATCCCACACAACCAAATGTACTTTCCCCATCCAAAGTAAATTAGATTGTAGTTCCACATACGTAATTTATGTCCTAACATGTAAATGTGGGATCCAGTATTTAGGGCGCACAATTAGGAAACTTAGGAGGAGGTGGGGTGAACACTTTAGGAATATCTCCAAGAACAGTACTAAGCATAGTGTCTCAAGACATCATAGGATATGCCAATATCAAGGTGCTTGCAATTTCCAGATAACCCCCTTAGAAAGTATCCCTATAGTCGCAGGCACAAATAGATATACTAGACTCCGTCAAAGGGAAACATACTGGATTTTTTAATTTGGGAGTCTCTTTCCGGGGGGCTTAAATGAGAATTTAGATATTGCAGCTTTTTAGAATTTGCAAGTTTTACTTTTATATGGCTTTACGCTATCTTTAAATATATGCACAATGACAAGTTTTTTAAGACACTACACATTAGTTATCACACTGATATGGTAGTTTTATTTTTGTAGTTAGTTATTATGTTACTTTATAGTTCATCAGTTAATATAGTAATATGCTAGGTTCACAGGTAGATTACATGTTTAGTCACATTCATATTAAGATTTATAATTCATTATTTTGATCATATTATGATCATCACATATTTATTGAATTTTATATTATCATTGGTTATAAATGTAGTATATATGGTACATGAAATAGTGTTTTTGGATACCACAACAAACACTATAATACTCATGAAATATTTTATTAGATTTACGTTCACTTATCACCTAGGCTATATCCGCCTATATATATTATTTCTTTATATTATTATTTTATCACCAGTATTACATTATGTCAGTTTTTGGATCATTGTGCATATATGATCCAAGTTACAGAATTTTGTTATTTATTAGGGCACCCATTGAACATATAATGATTTGAATTATTAAAATCTATTATTAGATTTGCACATTAATTTATTATTATTATATAATAACTCACCAATTCTCAATATCACATTATTATTATTTTATTACTATTATTATTTTTATAGATATATCATTCACCAAACATTGAGTATATATAGCGTTAAAAGTCACGGATATCACACCCCCTAATTAGATCTTACTAACAGTATATATGAGTCAACATATTATATCATTTAGTATTTGGCATTTATTACTAATTAAAACTTACTATAGTGTAGCCATATTTCTGTAATATAGTAATGATATTATACATGCATATTGGATATGACTATTTGTAGATCATGTTATCTATATGACATGTAATCTTCTAGTATTGGTATTTATTAATTTGAGAGACGTCAAGGTAGATCTACGGCGATATTCTAGTTGAAACAAATAGTATGTATTGTAACAATATATCGCTCCCCAACGGATGAGTTTCATCCGGCGATTTGCTATATTTTTGGGTGGAATCTTATATTTTATTACGGCTTAATAAAATATAAGATTCCACCCACATTAGACATATCCATGGCGGTGCTTAGCAGAAAAAAACACATGCAATTCTTTAGTATTGGGAATTATTTATTAGCGAGACATCAAGATAGATCCATGGAGGTTTTCTAGTTGAAACAAATAGTATACATTGTAACAATAAATCGCCTCTCAATGGATGAGTTCCATCCGGTGATTTGCTATATTTCTGGGTGGGTTATTTATATCGAATTACGGTATTATAATTTGTTTTCCATTTCCAAGTTGGGGTTATGACACCATACACGCCCACTAAAAATGACCAATAGTAGATAAGGTTACCAAAATGACATCATAATCCCTTAACATTAGGCAAATCCATGGCGGTTTTTAGCAGAAACTAGCAAACAATATAGGTTGTAATAGATATTGCATTTAAACAAAGAAAAGTCAACTCTATATACTAATTGGTTATACATCTACTAGCCAAACAAATTACGTTTTTGAGTAGCTTATTGTATTGAAATACGGTGTTCCAGCTGATGCAGGTAAGGTTGCATTAGCTATTGACGTGATATATGGAAAAAGCTCTGAACCATTTAAAGAGGTAGATACAGGGGTATCTTTTTTAAACAAAGAAAAGACATAAGGTGTTTTAACAAAAGGGTATATCTCCTATCTGAGTTCATGATATGTATTATTTGATATTTTGATTTATTTTGTATTATTATGGATGTGTTTTTGGTATTATATATTGTTATTGTATTAGTTTGCATATTTTATATGAATGTATAAGTATAGTAGGGAAATGAGATTGTATGGATGGTAATGAATTATCGCAAGCATTGATAAAATGATTCTTATTAATTATTTTCTTTATACATGTGAATGAGGGAACTTTCATCATTATTAACAAATTATGTTGTTATAGTAACCTCACAACTACAATTAATTACCTACACATGGAGTGGGAGGGTCCATTAGGGAAAGGTTTTGTTTAAAAGGCTTTAGCTTCCTTTAGTCCAACAGATGCCTGAGGAAACAGCCTGTTTGGCTGAGAAACGCATTGCAACTGATTTTAAACATTTGTTTTTATTTACTGGGGTATAACTGTTGTATTCCTTGAACCTTTAACAATTGGACAATAAATTGTTACTTTTTATGGAAGTCTAAGCCTTTTTATTTGTTTGGACACAATGGAATTCATCATTTTGCTGCAGAATCAGTGTAGCTGGGTCACTGAGATTCCCCAGCCTGTCTCAATCAGCACATAGGTGCTGCTTCTTTTGTGAGTATATAATCTTCACACATGTTCACTTGTGCCATTTATCTTGCAATATTGCACTAGGAGATGTCCCCTCTTTGTGATTCCTTTTCACAGAATCATTATTTGGATACATTGGAATTAATCATCCTGCTGCAGGATCAGTGTAGCTGGGTCACTGCAATTCCCCAGCCTGTCCCAATCAGCACATAGGCGCTGCTTCTTTTGTGAGTATTTAATCTTCACATTTGTCTATTTGTGCCATTTATCTTGCAATATTGCACTAGGAGGCGCCCTCTCTTCTTTGTGATTCATTTTCAGAGATCATTTTTTGCTTTGTATGACATAAGAGGAGCTGCCCATCAAGTTTGAATATTAAACCATCAACTACACTTGGATATTATCAACAGAATATTGGCCCAAGCCTCATTGCTTGAGTCAAAGACTCAGTTAAGTTTCCATATATAAGTGTCATATGTTTGTGTATCACTTGTCATTTGTTGTATACTGAATATCGCTAGTTAATATATCTTATTCTAGAATAGCACCCCCTATAGTTGGATACCTAGGTATCATCAAAAGGTTTTTGTAAAATATCATTATCCAAGTCTACCATAAAGAGAAGACTTCAGGAGAGAAAATAGATAGGGTTCACCACAAGGCAAACCATTCATAAGCCTCAAGAATAGAAGGCCAGATAAGACATTGCCAAAAAATATCTTAAAAAGCCAGCCTAGTTCTGGAACAGCATTCTTTGGACAGATTAAACTAATATTAACCTGTATAAGAATGATGGAAAGAAAACAGTATGGAGCAGGCTTGGAATGGCTAATGATTAGAAGCCTACCACATCATCTGTACAACAGGGTGGAGGCAGTGTAATGGCATGGGCATGCATGACTTCCAATGGCACCAGGTCACTATTGTTTATTGATGATGTGACGGAAGACAGAAGCAGTCGGATGAATTCAGAAGTTTTTAGGGATATATTGTCTGCTCAGATTCAGCCAAATTCAACTAAGTAGATTGGCTAGCGCTTCATTTTACAGATGGACAATGACCCAAAACATACTGCAAAAGCAACCCAGGATTTTTTTAAAACAAAGAAGTTGAATATTCTGTGATGGCCGAGTCAATCACCTGATCTCAACCCAATCGCACATGCATTTCACTTGCTGATGACAGCACTTAAGGCAGAAAGACCCACAAACAAACAACAACTGAAGACAGCTGCAGTAAATGCCTGGCAAAGCATCACAAAGGAGGAAACCCAATGATTGGTGATGTCAATTCCAGATTTCAAGCAGTCATTGACTACAAAGGATTCTCGACGAAGTATTAATAATGAACAACATAATTTATGTAAGAACTTACCTGATAAATTCATTTCTTTCATATTAGCAAGAGTCCATGAGCTAGTGACGTATGGGATATACATTCCTACCAGGAGGGGCAAAGTTTCCCAAACCTTAAAATGCCTATAAATACACCCCTTACCATACCCACAAATCAGTTTAACGAATAGCCAAGAAGTGGAGTGATAAGAAAAAAGTGTGAAAGCATAAAAAATAAGGAATTAGAATAATTGTGCTTTATACAAAAAAATCATAACCACCACACAAGGAGATTCACAAGAAAGAACAGATAATTCAAAAACTGTTCTAGCTGAAGAGATGTCCAAAAAGAACAATACTTTCCATGAAAGTAATAAATGTCCAGAGCAAGCATATGCTCAAAATAGAAGAACCTGAAAAACCTTCAGAACCCAATTAAAACTCCAAGGAGGAGAAATTGGCTTAATGACAGGTTTGATACGAGTCAAAACCTGAAAAAAGTGATAAATATCAGGAAGTAACACTGCCTTATCCTGATAAAAAATCAGAAAAGGATATTCACAAAAAAGAGCAGATAACTCAAAAACTCTTCTAGTAGAAGAAATAACCAAAAGGAACAATACTTTTCCAAGAAAGTAATTTAATGTTCAGAAAATGCATAGTTTCAAACGGAGGAGCCTGTAAAGCCCTCAGCACCAAATTGAGACTCCAAAGAGGAGAGATTGAATTAATGACAGGCGTGATATGGACCAAAGCCTGCACAACACAATGAATATCAGGATGATTAGCAATCGTTTCTGTAATAAAAAGAACAGAAAGAGTAGAGATTTGTCCTTAACAAAGAACTGAAGACAAAACCTTATCCAAACCAACCTGAAAAAAATAATAAAATTCTATGAATTTTAAAAGAATGCCAAGAAAAGTAGGTCTTCCAGACTCAATATAAATCTTTCTAGAATCAGTTTTATGAGCCTGAAACATAGTATTAATCAATGAGTCAGAAAAACCTCTATGACTAAAAACCAAGCGTTCAATCTCCATCCCTTCAAATTCAATGATTTGAGATCCTGATGGAAAAAAATGGCCTTGAGAAAGAAAAGGTCTGGTTTAAACGGAGGTGTCCAATGTTGGCAACTGGCCATCCGAATGAGATTCGTATACCAAAACCTGAGAGGCCATGCTGGAACTACCAGCATAACAAACAAATACTCCATAAGAATTTTGGAAGAAGAACTAGAGGCGGAAAGAAATAGGCAAAAGATAATTCCAAAGAAATGTCAATGCATACACTACTTCCGCCTGAAGATTCCCGGACCTTAATAGGCCCCTGGGAAGTTCTTTATTCAGATGAGATGAAAAACATATCTGGGTAAGAGAGACCATTCTCCCGGAGGAAAAGCTGGATTAACAGAGATAATCCGCTTCCCAAATATCTATACCTGGGAAAAAACCCCACAGAGAATTTAGATAGGAGCTGGATTTAGCCCAAGCTAATATCCGAGACACTTCTGTCACAACCTAAGGACTGATAGTCCTACTCTGATGATTGACATACACCATAGTAGTGATATTGTTTGAAAAACATTAAACGTCTCTTCTTCAAAAAGAAACTAACTGAAAAATTCTGAGAAAACACGGAGTTCTAAAATATCAAATGGTAATCTCGCCTCCTGAGATTTCCAAACCCCTTGTGCTGACAGAGATCCTCAGACAGCCTCCCAACCAAAAAGACTCGCATCTGTAGAGATCATGGTCCAGGTTGAAAGAAATGAAGAGACCTGTAGAACTAAATAATGGTGATCTTAACCATCAAATCAAGAGATAAATATTAGGATTTGAAGATTTAAAATGTGAAATCCTAGAATCCCTGCACCATAATTCAGCATAAAAGACTGGAATGGTTTTTTCTATTGAAAATGAGCAAAGGGAATTAAATCCAATGCTGTGGCCATAAGACCTAAAACTTCTATGCATATATAGCAACTGAAGGAAATAATAGAAACTAAAGGTACCGACAAACGGAACACAATAAAATTGTCCCTTGTCTGAAAGAGACAAAGACAGTGACACAAACTATCTGGAAACCTAAAAAAGGTGACCCTTGTGTGAGGAATCAAGAGCTTTTGAAAAAAAGATCCTCTAACTATGTCCTGAAGAGCAAGTGAATCATATGAGATTCCGCATCCTCAGAAAATAATCTGAATGAAAACAGAAAAATGAAAATATGTATTTATTGTATCTAATGAAAACAAATAATGCTATCACTGACCAAAAAAAGGCAGAATAGTTTGAATAATACTCCAAAACCCATTTCCTAAAAATGGAACTGGAAGAAATACCCCAGAAGATTCCAGGTCTGAGCAGCGCTTGAACCCCATGGGTGCCCAGCCATGCTTCAACAGTACCCAAAATGTATAGGACCCAAACACACTTAAAGAGAGTGTTAGCCTTACTGGAATAAAATCAAAGAAATTTGGACTGAATAGAACCAAATAAATTTCAAAGAAGTCTTAACCTGCCCCTTGCCAGCCAAGCTGGAATACGGCACGTACATCGCAATTGTAGGGAGCTGATTTTGAACTGAAACATTTCCAATTATAAACATGTTACTTGGGAAAGAATTCCGGAATTTGTTCCTTAATAAGAACAACCAAACTAGTATAAGCTTAAAGTTTTAGTCTTAGAACTCAATCTTGAAGCCCAGAGTAACAGTTAAGAATTGAATCCAATTATAAAACAAATAATTGATTATCTTAGAACAAAAGAAATATGGATTTTTTAAAATCACAAAATTCTTCTAGCTAAAATAGCTAAAGACATCGATTAACCCTCATTTGCGAAAATATTCAATAAAATGAAGACACAAATGAAATTATTAGCATGATAGTCCAGATAAAGGAACAGTCAATACAGTTTACTTGCATAATCAATAAATGCAAAACAACAAGACAAATGCAACAGCACCTAGTCTAGTAAATGTTGTCCCTTAAGAATGCTAAAATAAATCATAATCTGATACTTGATCTTAAAGTAAACAGAACAAAAATGAAGCAATTGCAACATCCAAAAAAATCACAGGACCAAGAAAAGTACCTGAAACTAAATAATTTTCCATAAATAAGATACAAC
Source organism: Bombina bombina (assembly GCF_027579735.1). NCBI lineage: Eukaryota > Metazoa > Chordata > Amphibia > Anura > Bombinatoridae > Bombina > Bombina bombina. Next base: position 88,024,592 of record NC_069505.1, on the reverse strand, counting down.
CATCTAAAGGAAAATAAATACTATGTTGCTATAGAAACAATAGCATAATTAGTAGGAGTAGAGATAGCCCCAATAAATTGGAGAACCCTCCAAATTGAATTTAACTGCTGGCAAAGAATATAGTTTAAAACCTTTAAAGAAGGAATAAAAGAAAATTCTCAGCCTATTCCCTTCCCTAGTATGAGGAATTGGAAAGAAAACTTCTAAAAACACAGAAGAATAAATAAGCAGAGATAGTGTCAGCTAGTCTTAAAGAACTAGTTACCTTAATATCCAAAATAATCAACACCTTTTCAACAAAGAACAAATGTACTTTAATAAAAAAATAATAAAAAAGTTGATTCGTTAGTGTCAATATCTGATGAAGAAAATTCTGAAAAGAGAAAAAACATCATCAGAGAAGGATAAAACAGTATGTTGTTGGTCATTTGAAACTTCAATAATTAAAAAAGAAGTGAAAAAGACCTAAAAAATTTTATTAGAAGGCACGAAGTCAGACAAAGCCTTTAAAATAGAATCAGAAAAATATTTCTTATAAATCTTCTAAATATTTCTTGTACATAAGATGAAGAATGACAATAAAGCATAAATACTAATGGATTCTGCATGTAAAAGTATATCATAATAACTTATTACAAACCATAGCTAAAGATAAACATTTATAACATTTAAAATAAATGAACTTAGCTTTGGTAGAACTGAACTCAGTTAAGCGTTTTTCAAGAAGTAGCTTTTGATTCAGGGTCAATCTGAGACATCTTGCAATATGTAATAGAAAAAACAACATATAAAGCAAAATTGATCAAATTCCTTAAATGACAGTTTCAGGAATGGGAAAAAATGCCAATGAACAAGCTTCTAGCAACCAGAAGCAATAAACAATGAGACTTAAATAATGTGGAGACAAAAATGACGCCCATATTTTTTAGCGCCAAAAAAGACGCCCACACTATTTGGCGCCTAAATGCCTTGGCGCCAAAAATGACGCCACATCCGGTAACGCCGACATCTTTGGTGCAAAAAAACGTCAAAAAAATTACACACATACAAACAACTTCCGGTGACAAGTATGACGCCGGAAATGACTAAGAAATTTTTTTGCGCCAAAAAAGTCTGCGCCAAGAATGACGCAATAAAATGAAGCATTTTCAGCCCCCGCAAGCCTAACAGCCCACAGGAAAAAAAGACAAATTTTAAAGGTAAGAAAAATTTAATATTCAAATGCATTATCCCAAATAATGAAACTGACTGTCTGAAATAAGGAATGTGGAACATCCTGAGTCAAGGCAAATAAATGTTTGAATACATATATTTAGAACTTTATATAAAAGTGCCCAACCATAGCTTAGAGTGTCACAGAAAATAAGACTTACTTACCCCAGGACACTCATCTACATGTAGTAGAAAGCCAAACCAGTACTGAAACGAGAATCAGTAGAGGTAATGGTATATATAAGAGTATATCGTCGATCTGAAAAGGGAGGTAAGAGATGAATCTCTACGACCGATAACAGAGAACCTATGAAATAGACCCGTAGAAGGAGATCATTGAATTCAAATAGGCAATACTCTCTTCACATCCCTCTGACATTCACTGCACGCTGAGAGGAAAACCGGGCTCCAGCCTGCTGCGAAGCGCATATCAACGTAGAATCTAGCACAAACTTACTTCACCACCTCCATAGGAGGCAAAGTTTGTAAAACTGATTTGTGGGTGTGGTGAGGGGTGTATTTATAGGCATTTTAAGGTTTGGGAAACTTTGCCCCTCCTGGTAGGAATGTATATCCTATACGTCACTAGCTCATGGACTCTTGCTAAGTACATGAAAGAAATTTATTTATGATTGTGTTAATTTGTCCAATTACATTTGAGCCAATGAAACAAGGGGACTGTGTATGAAAATTGTTGCAATTTCTAAATGTTTTATACAATATTTTTGTTTAAGACCTTGAATTAAAGATGAAGGTCTGCACTTCAATTGCATCTCATTTGTTTCATTTCAAATCCATTTTAGTGGTGTACAGACACAGAATTATGAAAATTGTGTCAGTGTCCAGTTATTTCCAGACATAGCTGTACATATATATATACAAACAATAGTTCAGTGTGTGCGCACAAAGAGACCCAATGTTGAGATGTCTAGTGAAGACTAAATAGAAACAGTACCTGTGACTTGCTGAAAATCGGCACACTGTGAGGAGGGGGTGTGTTCCGTAGTAGGAGACCTGCAGCTGCGCGCGCCCTGAGCTTGTGCTGTAAGCGGCTCCAAAATGCAAATTAGTAATCCAAGGACAGGTGAGCGCCTATGAGCGCAAAAAGGAGCTGAGAAAAGCACTAATAAAAAGTAGTAAACACAATGTCAGCGATCAGACCTCACGCAGACATGTTTTGTGCGGTTGCGCACTTGATCACTGCTTGTGAGAATATATCCAAATTATTCCCCATAGATGGAAACCTTTTAGAATCGATATGAACACGAAGACCTATTTGTTGACTTATGTACGTATAGGTTCACATAAGTTTTCACAAACACGTCCCAGTCATACAGTTCAAATATACTTAAAAGAATTATTCCGAATATCAGAATTATCTATCCTGAGCACAGTATCAGCCCTTTGTTAAGAACAAATTATAGAAACTAACATACACACTTAAGGTTGGGACTATACCCGGATACATATCATGATAGCTAAGTGGTGTCAAGATCGGACTTATCACACACACCACGACCATTAAGTAATGTAACAATCAGGTATGTCATAAAAAGAAAAAACTAAGGTACATCTCAATAAAGTCAATAGGGACTTTATCCACTATAAACGTAGCTGCCAAAACTACCATTAGACTAATGTTGTATACAGAGACCCAAACTGGGCGTATCCTAGATTTAGACACAACCACATAGATATTTATTCTAAAAACACTATCCTCATAACTCCAAACTAGTGACATTAATGTAACTGAGTTAACAATGAGCTCACACATAGCTGAGGAACCACATGGGTACATCCTAATTATCAGAGAGACTATCTCACTTACGAGTTAACATACAAACATAAGAAGATACCCAATTATAAAATTACTGAAGAAAAACGGAGAAACTAAATATATAAATATACAAATATTTTTTAAATATTTTAAATATTTTTGAGGTTTACATAGGAGAGAAAGCTCACACAGGAGAGTAGATTCACTCATTATTTATAACATTTGTGAGCTGCACACAGCAGTAACATCAATGGAACAATGGGTAAAACCGGAAATCCACATTAGACTACATATACCAGATAGCAACATGGGAGCCGTCACATCCGGTTCTGAAACCCCCCTTTTTTACAATAATGAACTATGTTATCGAAATCCAAGTGTCAGCTACTATATCCCCTCACACAAGAAAGTAGATTTAGTCATAATTTATAACATCCGTAAGCTACACATAGTAGTAGCAGTAATAGAACAACAAACCGGAAGCCCATGATAGAATTACATACACCAGACAGCAACACGGGAGCCGTCACATCCGGTTCTGAAATATCAATTTTCTCCCAATAAAAACAAACTAAGCGATCGAAATCCAAATACTGGCCCCCACATTCCTTATTCCGAAGAAAGGAATACACTGTAAGATGTAACATACTAGAGAAAGATTTATACTTCATAATACGGTAGAGGGTTAACTTAGAGTCCTAACGGCATTACGTATGTTATAGATCCGGGACACATTTTTAAAATATTTTTTTTTTTTTTGTGATAATTTGCACTATATCATATAACCAATACTGATATAAGAAGATAGAAAACTATGATGAAAATTAGACTAAGATAATACTTGTACATTTGCCAGAGATGCTTTGAGGCAAACAGGAAGGGGATTACCTTCTCAAAATTTCCCAGAGATGCTTTGAGGCAATCAGGAAGGGGATTACCCTCTCAAAATTTGGCGCCAAAACCGCCCACAAACAATCCCACATCTAGGCTTTATAAGCTCCCAGTCCACACAAATTCAGTATAGTCTTGAGAAAGGCCAAATCGTGGCCGAAACGCGTTGACAGACATACTGGTGAGCTTGATTCTTATACCACTATTGTCCCTTATATACAGTGTTGCACTATTGTTTCTTTTTTTCTCTTTCAGGCTTTTCATCTTTTTATATTTTTATATTTTTGTGATATTGACTGCATGAACAATATTTCTATATATACTATATGGACTTCCATCATAGACACTAACAATATCACTTACCAGTTGGTAACTACCACCTCCGGATCTGGCACCTAGGGTGCTGAAGCGGCTCTGTGTTTAGGAGCACCTATATAGAATCTCTGCCAATTAAGACTTTTGCCCATAAAGATTTATATCTGTTTCACGTAATTTTACACTTTTGGATTGCGGATATTTTTGTTTTATTTTTCAAGGGGATTATTCATTTATTTTCGAAGATACACATTATTTTCATCTGTCTCACATTTTTTTCATCTGTCTAAGATCGATCTACATTGAACTATATATATATTTTTCTATATATCTTTATTTTTTATATATATTTTTTATATATTTTTTTTCTTTTTGAATTTTTTCACTAGCGCTAGTGTGGATTCACATTTCTTTGGGGTTAAACACCTACTTTTGCATCAACGTCACGTTCTTTCACAGCCCCTCCTCTACTTGGTCCGGTAACTGATCTCACACGCCTTTGATTATTGCATTATTTTTTGAATTTTGTATTGAAGTTTGAACGAATGTTTTTACACCTTCATGTGCTGAGATTTTAATGTTTATTTGAAAGTTGATATATTGTTTATTGTTACACATCACATTGTTTTGATCTGAACCACAGTCCACACATTTTTTTCATCCACTGACACTAGAACCATATCCAGAACGCCAAAGTCAGGTGACCGACTTATTAATCTATCCCAAACACACATAAGAACTTTGGAGATAGCTACATTCAAGGTTTTGTATAACTAAAGTAGCCAGGTACAAAACTCCTGGAATATTTCATGGATCCATGAATAGAATTTTACTGTATTTCTATATGAACATTGTGTTTTAACATTTTATCTGTGATTTTAATTTGAATGTATATGGAATAAATTATTTGCCAGAATTTAGTTTCCAGCCTTTTAAGCTATTCAGCGCTTACTATCGCCCCCTATTCTGTTACCTACTATTTAGCCTGCTAGGAGGCTAATCTGTTAGTAAGCTTAAGGCCTTTTTATAAACTTTAGCGCTCGGTACGCATACCTAAGTATTTAGTTCTCCTCCTAGATGTTGTCCCTGAGCTGCTTATACTACAACTCTTTATAGGATACATAACATTTAGAGTATATATCGACTGTTTCGTCGACGCATCCATTAATATAAGTATGGATCTGTTATCCACATTGAGAAGGGATATCACATTAAATATTATCACATCGGTAGATGAAGATTATGATGACCCAGATAGATTAGACATTCCATCCATCTTCAGAAACCTAGAGAAATTATTCATCTCTGAAGTCAAATATAAAGCCGAAATCTCTTTCTTAACCAAATGCTTAGAACTCGATCTGATACCCAAAGGCCTAAGCATTAGAAAGGAGTGTTCGTTCCAGTTAGCAGATCCCAATTTCGCAGAGAAATGGGTAAATATCCTATTAGAGACATCTAGACAGCTAATGAGACTCATCATCGAGTTCAAGACATCCCTGATTGCAAAATTTGATGACAAAATTAAAGATGACGAGGTATTGCTAACCAATTTGGATAGCACAGAATCAGAATCCAAGGAGATAACTGAGAGAAGAGACACACTTATTAAACGGGTAACCAAAACCAGAGAAGATGTTATTCAGAAGAAAATGAAGAAATTAAATAGGGAATTAGATCTAAAGAAATCCATAGATGATAACATTGCCCAGGCCATTGACTCCCCAGACAAAGAGGAGGTAGAAATTATACAACATACAACAGACAAGAGGCCAAACGATGGTGATGAGGACACAAATGGAGCTTGGATTGAGGTAAATCACAAGAAAAAGAAGAGACAGGAAGACCACTATAAACCGATGAATGAACACTACAGAACACAGAGGCCACAGAATTATTCGCCAAGGAGGCCGAGTAACAGCCACTACCCTCATAGAAGAAATGTCTCATATAACAGGAATTATGGACACACTCAATATGAGATAGACCAGAGGCCCTACAGAGATTATGACAACCATGGATATCATGAAAGAAAACCACGATACCATAATAGAAGACAACACGATTACCCCTATCGAGAGAACGAACCACGTTATGGTAACAACAGGCCAAACTACGGACAACCTCGCCCGCAGACCTACAATTATAGACAACCATACTATTACCAGGACTACAGAAGATCACCACCCCCACCGAGGGCAACTTATGGAAGGGATCTACCACCAGTGGAGCAAGGTCGAGACCGTCCCACCTATATGGGAAATACTCGCCCCCCCACTGACCACAGAGAATATAATCATTACACATATAATGGTTATAGGAAACAGAGCTGGAGGGAATATCCTCCACACAATCAGAACACATCAAAGCATGTGAGGTTGTTGAGTGACCAACGACATCACCACAATCTGGAGATGGGCCAACCAAAACAGACCCCGCAAAACCAAAAAACCAAGGTGGGGCATGATAACGGCCAAACTAGTGACCAAGTTTTTTTAGGGGAGAGTCCCCTTCCACCCAGAGAGAAAGAGAAGAGCAAACTAACACTGAAAAGAAAAAATACAGACCTGGAAGAACCATCGAGTTCCATACACAAAAGAAAACCTCGAGAGGATCGAGAGGGGGCAATAGAGTAAAGAAACATAAATCTGGAAAACATCTAACAGTAACACCTAGAACGGATAACCCAACAGAAGTGGATACCGACAGAAGCAACAGAGGACTGTTTAACCTCAGTTCCAAAACATTGACGGACAAAGAAAAAGATGTACTCTCCTACGGATTGAGTTTTGCTCCATAGAAGAAAATGGATAAATTCCAAACATTCATTAATGCTAAGGAACTAGTAAGAAAACTGACCCTAAAGAGGCATTTCCTCAAATCACCCATCGATCCATATCCAACACGGACAGATGGTGGAGCAAATGACAGATTTACACACACTGATCTCAAAGTAAAATCAACCTTCTATCCTATAATGAGCAAGGGGAGCTGTATAGAAACATTCGAAATGAATGTCTGTAAAGATATTAGGGACCTCAAACTATCAAAATGTAATAAAATAAAACATAATCTCACAAGACCGCAATTGGAGACGATCAAACGTCTAGAGAAGAACAACGACCTGATAATTAAACTGGCCGACAAGGGTGGCGGAATAGTCATCATGGACAAGACTAAGTATGAGGATGAGTGTATGAGGATTTTAGGTGATGATAAAACATACCATAAACTCTGCAGTGACCCAGTAATAAGATTTAAGAGGGAGTTGGATGCCCTACTTGGAGAAGCAAAAACCCAAGGTGTACTAAGTGAGAAGGAATATGATTATATAAAAATAACACATCCAAGAACTCCGGTCTTTTACCAACTACCGAAAGTCCACAAATCCCTAGATAATCCGCCAGGTAGGCCGATTATATCTGGGATAGGGTCTCTAACATGTAATCTATCAGAATATGTTGATAAAATTTTACAGAAGCATGTTATTGCATTACCATCATACCTAAGAGACTCAACCCAAATTCTGGCACTACTGAATGACATCACCTGGAAGAACTACATAATGGCCACATGTGACGTGACGTCACTCTACACGAGCATCCCACATGACATGGGATTAAAGGCAGTCAATACATTTCTAATGAAAGACCAGGACATACCAGATGAACAAAGGAAATTTGTTTTGGACAGCATTGATTTTATATTGAACCATAACTACTTCTGCAACAACAACAAGTTTTACAAACAAAAGTGTGGAACAGCCATGGGGACCAGGTTCGCGCCAAGCTACGCGAACCTGTATATGGGACAATGGGAGAACATCTTTTGGGACTCATGCCCAGCTGGCGCGGACCTGGTTCTATACTCTAGATACATAGATGACATCTTTCTGATCTGGAGTGGAACATCGGAAGACTTGCTACACACTTTAAAAGTAATGAACCAAAATGAGATGAACCTGAAGTTTACATATCAATATAGCCAAGAAAGATTAGATTTCCTGGACCTAAGAATAGAAATAAAAGATGGACTGATTGAGACATCAACCTTCTTCAAGGAGGTTGATTGTAACAATTATGTCCATAATAAGAGTTGTCATCACCCCACCTGGAAGTCCAACATACCTAAAGGGCAATTCCTAAGGGTAAAGAAAAATTGCTCTACCACAGAGCAATGGACCAAGCAGTCACAAATACTGAAACAACGATTCCTCGAGAGAGGATACAACGAAGATACCCTAGATGAAAAGATCAAGGAAGTTAGCAAGGTTGACAGGAAGAACCTTTTAGGTTATAAAACAAAACCAGGAATAATGTGCAACGATAATGTAATTGACGTACCGATGATAACCGAGTTTTGCGAGAATAGACATATTCTAGAAAATATCATCAGGAAACATTGGGCGATACTAAAAGAAGACGACATAATTGGGGAGAAGCTAGTTCCCAACCCCAAATTTATCTACAGAAAAATGAAAAATCTAAAATGTATGATAGCACCCAGTATCCCAAGAAAAGGGAACACCAACTCTACCACTGACCATCGTGGCAAAAACATCAGAGGATTCTTCCCATGCCCGAGCTGTAAGGCATGTAAAAATGGGCAAAAAACTGAGACGTTTTCTTCACATCACAGAAATGAGAAATATAAGATCAGAGACCTTATCAGATGCAGAGACAAGAACGTCATATATCTAATCTCCTGCTCCTGTGGTCTCCAGTTCATAGGGCAAACATCAAGAGCCCTTAAGGATAGGATGAGGGAGCATATCCTCTGTATAGAAAAGGGAAAAGTAGACACCCCACTATACAAACACTTTGCGACCATCCACAAGGGGAATATGAAGGATTTTAGTTTCTTTGGAATACAGAAAGTCAGAAGAAACTGGCGGGGAGGGAACCATGAGCAGAAACTTTTATATAATGAATCCAAATGGATATTTATGCTGGATTGCCTTTTCCCCAAAGGTCTCAATCACAAGGAAGACCTTGCTCATCTTCTTACTCTGCACTAGCCAAGATCCTCAGGCAGATCCAAACAACAGAGAGTTCCCTTCTACAAAAGAAGAGAATCATAAAACTAACTGCCATTAATTTAGGCAGTAGGTCCATCTTCTATAATAAGAGTATCCCCTGAATCAGTTACCAAGAACCAAAAGCCAGATAGCCTTTCCATCTAGAGATTTAGTAGCGAAAGCCAGTGGGCCTCTGACTACACGATTGATAACAGATCCATACATATAGCTCATAATCCGGAAAATGGGATTATGAAATAACATGAAATAAATTAAAATAAAATAAAACCAATCATGACGATACCTTTAGAGAATATATCCAAATTATTCCCCATAGATGGAAACCTTTTAGAATCGATATGAACATGAAGACCTATTTGTTGACTTATTGACTTATGTACGTATAGGTTCACATAAGTTTTCACAAACACGTCCCAGTCATACAGTTCAAATATACTTAAAAGAATTATTCCCGAATATCAGAATTATCTATCCTGAGCACAGTATCAGCCCTTTGTTAAGAACAAATTATAGAAGCTAACATACACACTTAAGGTTGGGACTATACCCGGATACATATCATGATCGCTAAGTGGTGTCAAGATCGGACTTATCACACACACCACGACCATTAAGTAATGTAACAATCAGGTATGTCATAAAAAGAAAAAACTAAGGTACATCTCAATAAAGTCAATAGGGACTTTATCCACTATAAACATAGCTGCCAAAACTACCATTAGACTAATGTTGTATACAGAGACCCAAACTGGGCGTATCCTAGATTTAGACTCAACCACATAGATATTTATTCTAAAAACACTATCCTCATAACTCCAAACTAGTGACATTAATGTAACTGAGTTAACAATGAGCTCACACATAGCTGAGGAACCACATGGGTACATCCTAATTATCAGAGAGACTATCTCACTTACGAGTTAACATACAAACATAAGAAGATACCCAATTATATAATACTGAAGAAAAACGGAGAAACTAAATATATAAATATACAAATATTTTTTAAATATTTTAAATATTTTAAATATTTTTGAGGTTTACATAGGAGAGAAAGCTCACACAGGAGAGTAGATTCACTCATTATTTATAACATTTGTGAGCTGCACACAGCAGTAACATCAATGGAACAATGGGTAAAACCGGAAATCCACATTAGACTACATATACCAGATAGCAACATGGGAGCCGTCACATCCGGTTCTGAAACCCCCCTTTTTTACAATAATGAACTATGTTATCGAAATCCAAGTGTCAGCTACTATATCCCCTCACACAAGAAAGTAGATTTAGTCATAATTTATAACATCCGTAAGCTAGTAGCAGTAATAGAACAACAAACCGGAAGCCCATGATAGAATTACATACACCAGACAGCAACACGGGAGCCGTCACATCTGGTTCTGAAATATCAATTTTCTCCCAATAAAAACAAACTAAGCGATCGAAATCCAAATACTGGCCCCCACATTCCTTATTCCGAAGAAAGGAATACACTGTAAGATGTAACATACTAGAGAAAGATTTATACTTCATAATACGATAGAGGGTTAACTTAGAGTCCTAACGGCATTACGTATGTTATAGATCCGGGACACATTTTTAAAATATTTTTTTTTTTTTTTGTGATAATTTGCACTATATCATATAACCAATACTGATATAAGAAGATAGAAAACTATGATGAAAATTAGACTAAGATAATACTTGTACATTTGCCAGAGATGCTTTGAGGCAAACAGGAAGGGGATTACCCTCTCAAAATTTCCCAGAGATGCTTTGAGGCAAACAGGAAGGGGATTACCCTCTCAAAATTTGGCGCCAAAACCGCCCACAAACAATCCCACATCTAGGCTTTATAAGCTCCCAGTCCACACAAATTCAGTATAGTCTTGAGAAAGGCCAAATTGTGGCCGAAACGCGTTGACAGACATACTGGTGAGCTTGATTCTTATACCACTATTGTCCCTTATATACAGTGTTGCACTATTGTTTCTTTTTTTCTCTTTCAGGCTTTTCATCTTTTTATATTTTTATATTTTTGTGATATTGACTGCATGAACAATATTTCTATATATACTATATGGACTTCCATCATAGACACTAACAATATCACTTACCAGTTGGTAATACCACCTCCGGATCTGGCACCTAGGGTGCTGAAGCGGCTCTGTGTTTAGGAGCACCTATATAGAATCTCTGCCAATTAAGACTTTTGCCCATAAAGATTTATATCTGTTTCACGTAATTTTACACTTTTGGATTGCGGATATTTTTGTTTTATTTTTCAAGGGGATTATTCATTTATTTTCGAAGATACACATTATTTTCATCGGTCTCACATTTTTTCATCTGTCTAAGATCGATCTACATTGAACTATATATATATTTTTCTATATATCTTTATTTTTTTATATATATTTTTTATATTTTTTTTTCTTTTTGAATTTTTTCACTAGCGCTAGTGTGGATTCACATTTCTTTGGGGTTAATCACCTACTTTTGCATTAACGTCACGTTCTTTCACAGCCCCTCCTCTACTTGGTCCGGTAACGGATCTCACACGCCTTTGATTATTGCATTATTTTTTGAATTTTGTATTGAAGTTTGAACGAATGTTTTTACACCTTCATGTGCTGAGATTTTAATGTTTATTTGAAAGTTGATATATTGTTTATTGTTACACATCACATTGTTTTGATCTGAACCACAGTCCACACATTTTTTTCATCCACTGACACTAGAACCATATCCAGAACGCCAAAGTCAGGTAACCGACTTATTAATCTATCCCAAACACACATAAGAACTTTGGAGATAGCTACATTCAAGGTTTTGTATAACTAAAGTAGCCAGGTACAAAACTCCTGGAATATTTCATGGATCCATGAATAGAATTTTACTGTATTTCTATATGAACATTGTGTTTTAACATTTTATCTGTGATTTTAATTTGAATGTATATGGAATAAATTATTTGCCAGAATTTAGTTTCCAGCCTTTTAAGCTATTCATCGCTTACTATCGCCCCCTATTCTATTATCCCTATGTACCCCTAATCTGCTGCCCCTAACACCGCCGACCCCTATATTATATTTATTAACCCCTAATCTGACCCCCACAACGTCGCCTCCACCTGCCTACACTTATTAACCCCTAATCTGCCGAGCGGACCGCACCGCTATCATAATAAAGTTATTAACCCCTAATCCGCCTCACTAACCCTATAATAAATAGTATTAACCCCTAATCTGCCCTCCCTAACATCGCCGACACCTAACTTCAAACATTAACCCCTAATCTGCCGACCAGAGCTCACCGCTATTCTAATAAATGTATTAACCCCTAAAGCTAAGTCTAACCCTAACACTAACACCCCCCTAACTTAAATATAATTTAAATCTAACGAAATAAATTAACTCTTATTAAATAAACTATTCCTATTTAAAGCTAAATACTTACCTGTAAAATAAATCCTAATATAGCTACAATATAAATTATAATTATATTGTAGCTATTTTAGGATTAATATTTATTTTACAGGTAACTTTGTATTTATTTTAACCAGGTACAATAGCTATTAAATAGTTAAGAACTATTTAATAGTTACCTAGTTAAAATAATAACAAAATTACCTGTAAAATAAATCCTAACCTAAGTTATAATTAAACCTAACACAACACTATCATTAAATTAATTAAATAAAATACCTACAATTACCTACAATTAAACCTAACACTACACTATCAATAAATTAATTAAATACAATATGTACAAATAACTACAATTAAATAAACTAACTAAAGTACAAAAAATAAAAAAGAACTGTTACAAAAAATAAAAAAATATTTACAAACATAAGAAAAATATTACAACAATTTTAAACTAATTACACCTACTCTAAGCCCCCTAATAAAATAACAAAGACCCCCAAAATAAAAAATGCCCTACCCTATTCTAAATTACTACAGTTCAAAGCTCTTTTACCTTACCAGCCCTGAACAGGGCCCTTTGTGGGGCATGCCCCAAGAAGTTCAGCTCTTTTGCCTGTAAAAAAAAACATACAATACCCCCCCCCAACATTACAACCCACCACCCACATACCCCTAATCTAACCCAAACCCCCCTTAAATAAACCTAACACTAAGCCCCTGAAGATCATCCTACCTTGTCTTCACCATACCAGGTTCACCGATCGGTCCTGGCTCCAAAATCTTCATCCAACCCAAGCGGGGGCTGGCGATCCATCATCCGGTGGCTGAAGAGGTCCAGAAGAGGCTCCAAAGTCTTCATCTTATCCGGGAAGAAGAGTAGATCCGGACCGGCAACCATCATCTTCCAAGTGGCATCTTCTATCTTCATCCGATGAGGACCGGCTCCATCCTGTAGACCTCCACTGTGGACCCATCTTCATCCGGCGACGTCCAACTGAAGAATGACGGTTCCTTTAAGGGACGTCATCCAAGATGGCGTCCCTCGAATTCCGATTGGCTGATAGGATTCTATCAGCCAATCGGAATTAAGGTAGGAATATTCTGATTGGCTGATGGAATCAGCCAATCAGAATCAAGATCAATCCGATTGGCTGATCCAATCAGCCAATCAGATTGAGCTCGCATTCTATTGGCTGTTCCGATCAGCCAATAGAATGCGAGCTCAATCTGATTGAGGTAGGAATATTCTGGTAGGAATATATCTGGTAGGAATATCTATTAAGGTAGGAATATTCTGATTGGCTGATGGAATCAGCCAATCAGAATCAAGATCAATCCGATTGGCTGATCCAATCAGCCAATCAGATTGAGCTCGCATTCTATTGGCTGTTCCGATCAGCCAATAGAATGCGAGCTCAATCTGATTGGCTGATTGGATCAGCCAATCGGATTGATATTGATTCTGATTGGCTGATTCCATCAGCCAATCAGAATATTCCTACCTTAATTCCGATTGGCTGATAGAATCCTATCAGCCAATCGGAATTCGAGGGACGCCATCTTGGATGACGTCCCTTAAAGGAACCGTCATTCTTCAGTTGGACGTCGCCGGATGAAGATGGGTCCGCGGTGGAGGTCTTCAGGATGGAGTCGGTCCTCATCGGATGAAGATAGAAGATGCCGCTTGGAAGATGATGGTTGCCGGTCAGGATCTACTCTTCTTCCCGGATAGGATGAAGACTTTGGAGCCTCTTCTGGACCTCTTCAGCCACCGGATGATGGATCGCCAGCCCCCGCTTGGGTTGGATGAAGATTTTGGAGCCAGGACCGATCGGTGAACCTGGTATGGTGAAGACAAGGTAGGATGATCTTCAGGGGCTTAGTGTTAGGTTTATTTAAGGGGGGTTTGGGTTAGATTAGGGGTATGTGGGTGGTGGGTTGTAATGTTGGGGGGGTATTGTATGTTTTTTTTACAGGCAAAAGAGCTGAACTTCTTGGGGCATGCCCCGCAAAGGGCCCTGTTCAGGGCTGGTAAGGTAAAAGAGCTTTGAACTGTAGTAATTTAGAATAGGGTAGGGCATTTTTTATTTTGGGGGTCTTTGTTATTTTATTAGGGGGCTTAGAGTAGGTGTAATTAGTTTAAAATTGTTGTAATATTTTTCTTATGTTCGTAAATATTTTTTTATTTTTTGTAACTTAGTTCTTTTTTATTTTTTGTACTTTAGTTAGTTTATTTAATTGTAGTTATTTGTACATATTGTATTTAATTAATTTATTGATAGTGTAGTGTTAGGTTTAATTGTAGGTAATTGTAGGTATTTTATTTAATTAATTTAATGATAGTGTAGTGTTAGGTTTAATTATAACTTAGGTTAGGATTTATTTTACAGGTAATTTTGTTATTATTTTAACTAGGTAATTATTAAATAGTTCTTAACTATTTAATAGCTATTGTACCTGGTTAAAATAATGACAAAGTTGCCTGTAAAATAAATATTAATCCTAAAATAGCTACAATGTAATTATAATTTATATTGTAGTTATATTAGGATTTATTTTACAGGTAAGTATTTAGCTTTAAATAGGAATAATTTATTTAATAAGAGTTAATTAATTTCGTTAGATTAAAATTATATTTAATTTAGGGGGGTGTTAGTGTTAGGGTTAGACTTAGCTTTAGGGGTTAATACATTTATTAGAATAGCGGTGACCTCCGGTCGGCAGATTAGGGGTTAATAATTTAAGTTAGGTGTCGGCGATGTTAGGGAGGGCAGATTAAGGGTTAATACTATTTATTATAGTGTCAGTGAGGTGGATTAGGGGTTAATAACTTTATTATAGTATCGGTGCGTTCCGCTCGGCAGATTAGGGGTTAATAAGTGTAGGCAGGTGGAGGCGACGTTGAGGGGGGTAGATTAGGGGTTAATAAATATAATATAGGGGTCGACGGTGTTAGGGGCAGCAGATTAGGGGTACATAAGTATAACTTAAGTAGCGGCGCTTTGCGGTCGGCAGATTAGGGGTTAATTATTGTAGGTAGTTGGCGGCGACGTTGTGGGGGGCAGATTAGGGGTTAATAAATATAATACAGGGGTCGGCGGTGTTAGGGGCAGCAGATTAGGGTTACATAAGTATAACGTAGGTGGCGGTCGGCAGATTAGGGGTTAAAAAAATTTAATCGAGTGGCGGCGATGTGGGGGGACCTCGGTTTAGGGGTACATAGGTAGTTTATGGGTGTTAGTCTACTTTAGAGTACAGTAGTTAAGAGCTTTATGAACCGGCGTTAGCCCAAAAAGCTCTTAACTCCTGTTTTTTTTCTGCGGCTGGAGTTTTGTCGTTAGATTTCTAACGCTCACTTCAGCCACGACTCTAAATACCGGAGTTAGAAAGATCCCATTGAAAAGATAGGATACGCAATTTACGTAAGGGGATCTGCGGTATGGAAAAGTCGCGGCTGAAAAATGAGCGTTAGACCCTTTTTATTACTCCAAATACCGGCGGTAGCCTAAAACCAGCGTTTGGAGCCTCTAACGCTGGTTTTCACGGCTACCGCCAAACTCTAAATCTAGGCCTAAGAGTTTTACATGAAAAAAATGAAACTAAAAAAGAGTATTCAAATCTAACAAATAAAGAAAAAGCAGCCTTAAAATCATTAAAAGATAATGACCATATTATGATCCGTTCATCTGACAAAGGGGGAAATGTGGTCATTTTGAACACAAGTGATTATCTTAAGGAGGCGAAAAGGCAGTTATCTGATCAAGAAGTATATTTGAAACTTAGTGGTAATCCGACAAGGGAATTCAGGAAAGAATTAATAAAAATAACTAAAAAAGCTAAACTTGACAATATTCAAACTCCAGCCTTGGAAGAAGTACTAACACCCTGTAATTCAGTAATTCCAGTTTTCCACTACTTTCCCAAATTGCACTAAGACCCAATATGTCCTCCGGGACGTCCCATAATTGCAGGGATTAATTCACTCAATGAGCCCCTATCTGATTTTGTTGACACATTCCTACAGCCCCTAGTCAAGAATCTCCTCAGTTACATACAGGATAGTACAGCTTTACTTAACAAACTACAAAACGTCAAATGGAAAGACAACTATAGATTTCTGGTAGTAGATGTATCATCATTATACACGTGTATAAAACACAACATAGGAATTACAGCCATTGAGTTTTGTTTGGATCATTTCAGTGATTATGGATCAGCCACTAAAGCATTCATATTGAATGCTATTGAATACCTTCTAACCCATAACTTTTTTTATGTTTGGGAATGATTTCTTTCTCCAAAGACGTGGAACAGCGTCATACGCCAACCTTTTTATGGGTTGGTGAGAGCTGTTCCACGTCTTTGGAGAGAGAAATCCCTACAGAGAAAAAGTAATTCATTTTTTTAGGTACATAGATGATCTGCTTTTTATTTTTGATGGGGATTCAGCAGAAAGAGAGGGTTTCTGTAAGTATCTCAACCATAATGACTGTGGCTTAAAATTTGTTGGTGAACACAACTCAGATCACATAAATTTTTTGGATATCAAATTACAAGTTGATGCAGAACAACAAAAAATAATAACCACACTCTATAGAAAGCCAACAGCTGGAAACACCACATTACAGTATAATTCTTGTCTTCCCAGACATGTCCTGAGAGGAATCCCAAAAGGTGAATTCACTAGAGCCAGGAGAAATTGTTGCAACGATGATGACTTTGATAAACAATGTCAAATTATAACCGAAAGATTAAAACAGAGAGGCTACAGGGAAAGTGTTTTAAACAAGGCAAGAGAAAGTGTACAACTTAAAACTAGGGAAGATTTACTTAAATATAAAACAAAGAATCTTGGCACAAGCCAGAATGACAAACCTAGATTAATTACAACATATACTACAGATTTTAAAAACATCAGTAAAATCATAAAGGAAACAATCCCTATTCTTCATTCAGATCCAATCTTAAAAGCAATAACTAGTAAAGGCGTAGATTTAATATCTAAAAGGGGCAAAACACTATCTAACTTCTTATCTCCAGCTAATCTTCCAACCAAACAAAACAAATGTTGGCTAAAAGAAAGAAAAGGCTTTTTTAGATGTAGAAGGAACATTTGCAAAACCTGCAATCATGTCATAGAAGGAGACAGGTTTACCTCTAATGCCACACAACAGGAATACAACATTAAATATTACATAAATTGTTCTACAACACACGTAGTGTATCTACTTAGGTGTGAACTTTGTAATATTCAATATGTAGGCAAAACGAAGCGTAGCCTAAAAGACAGATTCCTACAACATTTAAGATCCATTGAGGATGATGATACGAATACACCGGTGTCCAGACATTTTAAAACCCAGCATAATTCTGATGCTTCTCTTCTAAAAATACAGGGCATAGATCATGTTCCTATTTGGAAACGTGGAGGAGATAGAGAAATTAAATTAAACAAACATGAGGTGTTCTGGATATTTACACTTAATACTTGTAACCCATCAGGTTTGAATATGAGAAGAGATCTGGATTTATTTGTTAATTCATTCACCTTAGATCCCAAAAAACAAAAAACTATTTATTCTCATAGGGTTTACAAATCCCCTTTATCTAATAATGTATATCAATTGTTCCATCAAATCCACCTACTTCAATTATTTATCTGTTTAATTTTATTTTTGTTTTTCACTAATATTATGTCGCTAAATTGAACAGTATTGTCTTTCATTATAAGCATCTTACTTAACATCAAAAATTAATTTCAGATTAATCACAGATAATAATTATATTTTTTTTACTCTATATTCCCCTCTAAATTAATGTTATTATAAGGTATCAATATAAAATGCAAATTGCTAGGTTGTATATCCATATTTCTGTATTTGATATTTATAGGCCTTTTTATATATTTTTTTATATATATTTCTGTATAATTAATTGCCTTAGGTCCATATGAAATATTCAATAACCGTTTACACTTATCAAATCTAGGATACATACAATGAAATAATATGCAATAATTTCTTTACAAAAATATATTATGAAATTATCTTCAACAAATGTAAATAGGAGAATAGTGTTAAGAGACACAATGTCATTTCTATATACACTGTTTCTTTAAGAAAATGGGCTATAAAGCATAGCTCAATCCAGACCACACACAAGCAGTGATCAAGTGCGCAACCGCACGAAACATGTCTGTGTGAGGTCTGATCGCTGACATTGTGTTTACTAGTTTTTATTAGTGCTTTTCTCAGCTCCTTTTTGTGCTCATAGGCGCTCATAGGCGCTCACCTGTCTTTGGATTACTATATATATATATAGCGTGTAAAATGTTTTATACTTAGCTTTGAATAATTTAAATAGTGTAGCATATAACTACATGAAGAACTAAGCATTGGCTTAGTGCTCAAAGAATATCTGCATTAGAAAGTCACTCGAGATATAAAAACCCTGCTTTTAACTTGTAATATGAGCACAAAAGTATAAGCAATATTAATTGCTTTCCAGCAAAGCTAACACACAATACAGCTAATATTTTTGCATTCCACTTGTTATCTAGCCCATGATCTGTTAAGTATAAGTGGATAAAGGGTAACTGAAATAGATTAAGTTGGCACCCTATAGTAACAACCATTAGAGATAGCAAGATACCATTAGCAGCACATTTTCTCCAGTGGCTGTTATAATTTTGCATCCTTTCGGGACACACTTTCCACAACACTGACCAAAAGAAATGCTGTATTCTTCACCCTAAAGAAAAACAAAAACAAATGACTCAATAAGAAAAAGCAATATTTTTTTAATCAAGGATGCAAAATAAATTTAAAAAGATTATGTTTCAGAGAGAGGAAGAAAAGTTGAATGAAACTTAACAGAGGTCAATGAAAAATGATAGTACTCCGTTTATATCTCTCCTTTCAGATGGACACATATGACTGGGCTGCTGTACAGCTTAAAGAGACAGTCTAGTCAAAATTATTATTCAGATAGGGCATGCAATTTTAAACAACTTTTATCATCAAATTTGCTTTGTTCTCTTGGTATTATTTGTTGAAAACAAATCCTAGGTTTGCTCATATGCTAATCTCTAAGCCCTTGAAGGCTGCTTTTTATCTCAGTGCATTTTCACAGTTTTTCACAGTTAGATAGCACAAGTTCATGTGTTCACTATAGTTAAGATCATGCTCACTCCTGTGGAATAATTTATGAGTCACCACTGATTGCCTGAAATGCATGTCTGTCAAAAGAACTGAAATAAAGAGACAGTCTGCAGAGGCTTAGATACAAGGTAATCACAGAGTTAAAAGTGTGTTGGTTATGCAAAACTGGGGAATGCATAATAAAGGTATTATCTATCTTTTTTTACAATAAACATTCTGGAGAAGACTGTCCCTTTAACAATTTACTAAGTATTTAATTTGATAAACGCTTACATTTAAAAACAAATATCAATTTCCTTCGTGGCTACTTATTTGGTTCTTTTGAAATGATAGAAGACCATAGCTATATCTAATACATTCCATTGTTATTTAGATGTGGATTCTTACAAATTACTTTTATATCAATATGTCCAATTATCACTTTACCTGTTGTCCCTTTAAACAGTCAAGCAGTTTTAAATGTCCTTTAGTTCAGATTATATGTTTATGTTTCTTTAAAGGAAACATATCTGTCTAATGTGTTGGAAAATTACAGTTTTATTACAGTGAAGAAGACAATTAAATTCAACTACTAGAACATATATACTGATATATATGTGCCGTAAGGCTAGCACACCTATTGGATAAGAGGTGGAAACATCATAAGAATAGTTTCATAGAAAAGCTCTGTCATAGTTATTTTAGTTTTTTTTTTTTATTTTATTATTTGTAAATTATGTATTAAATGTTTCTAGAACTATTCATTGGGGCCTATTTAACAAATGTCTTGACGACCTGATCCGACAGTGCGGATCAGGTCCGCAAGACATCGCTGAATGCGGAGAGCAATACGCTCTCCGTATTCAGCATTGCACCAGCAGTTCTTATGAGCTGCTGGTGCAACGCTGCCCCCTGCAGACTTGGGGCCAATGGGCCGCCAGCAGGAGCGTGTCAATCAACCCGATAGTACTTGATCGGGTTGAATTCTGGCGATTCCTGTCTGCCTGCTCAGAGCAGGCGGACAGGGTTATGGAGCAGCGGTCTTTGTGAAGACTCGCTAGAAACACGGCTGTCAAGCTCCATTCAGAGCTTGATAGATAGGCCCCATTGTCTTTAATTAAAGTGTATAATGTGTGACAAATACTTAAAAGTCATAGAATTATGACCATGCTATAATAAGTTGTTTTAAAAAAAATAGAACTTACAAATGGGCAGTTGTTTTCAAAGCAAGTCAATGCCACACATGTAACCTGTTTCAGTTGGGTTTGAGGATCTACTTGCGATGTGCATCTGCATTCGTAACAGGGACCATTCAATGAAGGAACTGGGAATCCAGGCTGTAAAGATAGAATCAAATTGGTAAAATCATATAAACAAACCATTGCTAGATAGAAACCAAAAAATATTTAGGCAAAATATGCAAAGAAGCAAAACTGTTGTATTTTGGTTGTGAAAAATATTTACAATCTTTAATTTTAAAGAGACATTTAACCCAAATATTTTATTTCATTATTCAGACAGAACCTACTATTTTAAATAATATTCAAATTTACTTCAATTATCAAATTTGCCTTATTCTCTTGGTATCCTTTGTTAAACGGAACAACAATACATACTAGCAGCAAAATGAACACTTTGGGGCTGATTTATCATGCCCCGTATGCATTAATGCATCTGTTTTCGTATGAGCCTTTAGGCTCGCCAGAAACAGGAGTTAAGAAGCAGCGGTCTTAAGTCCGTTTCTCCTTAACTCCTCCGCCACCTCTGAGGCAGCGGACAGCAATCAGTTAATTGACTCTCTCTGCTAGTGGCCGTTTGGCCGTAAATGTGTATGGGGCGGCATTGCAAAAGCATTTCACTAGAAATGCTTGTGCAATGATAAATGCTGACAGCGTATGCTGTCGGCATTTATCGATGTGTGGCGGACATGATATTGTGACATGACATATAACGTTATTTAAAATTGTATGCTCTATTACACTGATTTTCAAACCTGTCCTCAGACCTCCCTAACAGGCCAGATTTTGAGAATATCTGAACTAGTAAACATGGTTATTTTACTTGCTCTCACTCAAGGCAATCCTGAAAATCTGGCCTTTTATGGAGGCTGAGGAGAGGTATGAAACCCAGTGCTCTGTCTGAATCATGACCATTTAATTTTAACTTTAATGTCCCTTTTGTAGTTTTAGCAATGGTAAAAGGAATGCCCCCCTTTGATATTTGCTCCTATTATTAATTTTCTGCCTAGGCAATGTTAGTTTTGCTATTGACTGATACATTCAGTTTAAAGAGACATAAAACTCCCAAAATACTTATATCATTCAGATTGAGTGTAAAATTAAAAAAAATCTTTCTAATTTAATTCTATTATAAAACTTACTTTGGTCATTTAGTACCCTTTGTTGAAAAACACGTAAAAGGTGTAGGAGCGTGCACATGACTAAAGCAATATATGGCACCAGTTTTATAACTAGGCTGTACATGTGCAAGGACAGAAGGTTGCAGCAGAGTTCTCTGTCATGTACTGTTCTAGAAGTGTGCATGCTACCTATCTAGATATCTCTTCAACAAAGAATATACTAAGAACAAGGTAAATTTGATAATAAGTATAATTGAAAACTTGTTTTAAAATGGTAGGCTCTGAATAATAAAAAAATGGATTTATTAAAAAATAAATTATCCAGAGAATATATATATATATATATATATATATATATATATATATATATATATATATATATATACAGGTAGCCCTCAGTTTACGCCGGGGTTAGGTTCCAGAAGGAATGGTTGTAAATCGAAACCGTTTCAAATTGAAACACAGTTTATAATGTAAGTCAATGGGAAGTGAGGGAGATAGGTTCCAGGCCCCTCTCAAAATTGTCATAAGTAATACCTAATACATTATTTTTAAAGCTTTGAAATGAAGACTTTGAATGGCAAACCACATTATAAACCTAATAAAATAATCACACAAGACAGAATATATAATTAAACTAAGTTAAATGAACAAAAACATTTGCTAAACAGCATTATAAACCTAATAAAATAATCACACAGCACAGACTTCACTCACATTTTTTGCAAACAGTTTTTTCTATGCATTCCAATCTGGACTGATTTATAGACAGGAAGATCTTGTTCCTTTGAAATCTGCTCGATAGCTCAGATCTGGTTAAACTGATTAATTTCAGCTTGCTTGGCTTTGCTGCAACACAAGCGGACAGCTTCACCTACTGGCTATTTTAATAAATGCACTGCTTCTCAATGCTTTTCAATAGCAGTCACATGACTGGAAAAAAAGGTTGTTATACTGAAACGGTGTAAATTGAACCGTTGTAAAACGAGGGCCACCTGTATATACAACACACAGAGAAAACCCAGCACTCACTTACAAGCTCTCAGCTAAGATTTAAAAGCAAAAATGGAAAGGTTAGTTACCGCATCTGGCCAAATGGGACAAGCCCAGGTACCTCGTCAAGGTCCTTTCCAATACCTGGGACCCTAAAACAGCCACACAATGCAAGCTTTCAAATCCAAACAAACTGGAAACAAGGGAAGGGTGCACAGGAATGTGTAATCACCCTAGACATGTACAAAACACGGAAGGGAACTGCACTCTCATACTGGACCGGGTACACATCCCATGACCCTGCAACATGCTCAGCCCTGGGTGCCACTGGCACTCACAGGAAGCTGTGCTGCTCCCAGAGTCACAGGCAGTTAACCCCGCTCTGGGAGCAGCACAGCTTCCTGTGAGTGCCAGTGGCACCCAGGGATGAGCATGTTGCAGCATCATGGGATGTGTACCCGGTTCAGTATGAGAGTGCAGTTCCCTTCCGTGTTTTGTATATGTCTAGGGTGATTACATATTCCTGTGCACCCTTCCCTTGTTCCCAGTTTGTTTGGACTTGAAAGCTTGCATTGTGTGGCTGTTTTAGGGTCCCAGGTATTGGAAAGGACCTTGACAAGGTACCTGGGCTTGTCCCATTTGGCCAGATGCGGTAACTAACCTTTCCATTTTTGCTTTTAAATCTTAGCTGAGAGCTTGTAAGTGATTGCTGGGTTTTCTCTGTGTGTTGTATTAATTTGTTTTGTAATATTCCCTATGGTTCTTGCACCCAGACCTGACTGGGGTTAACTGCCTGTGACTCTGGGAGCAGCACCTCCCTGTGAGTGCCAGTGGCACCCAGGGCTGAGCATGTTGCAGGGTCATGGGATGTGTACCCGGTCCAGTATGAGAGTGCAGTTCCCTTCCGTGTTTTATATACTTCTAACAGCATGCTTGGAGATGAATTACTTTCAGTTCGAGAAAGAATTTTACCTGCAAATTGCGGGGACTGCCATGGGGTCAAATGTGGCACCCACATATGCCAACTTATTCATGGCAGAATTCGAAACGAGAGGAGTCTCCCATTACAAAAGGTACATAGATGATCTCTTCTTGGTATGGCGAGGCACAGAGGGGGATTTATTATTATGGTTTGCAGATGTCAATGTAGCACATCCAACTATTAAATTCAAACTGACGTACAACAGCTCGAGTGTGGATTTTTTGGACCTGAGAATTTTTAAAAAAGAAGGTCGCTTGTGCACGACACTATACACGAAGGAAACAGACCGAAATTCTCTTCTACATGCCCACAGCTGCCACCCCCCAGCCCTCAAACGTGCTCTACCAGTATCACAATTCAAGAGAACAGCAAGGAACAATACTATAGCTGATCTTCGGGAACAACAGATGCACGCTATGGAAGCTCGTTTCATTCAGAGGGGGTACAATAAACAAGATTTAGCACTACAGAAGATGGATACATTGAAGCTACAGCAGGAGGATTTACTAACCCACAATGTAACAGTTTTGGGAGACAATAGAATGACGTTCTCCACAACCTTCGATTTTGACAAACCAGCTATTGCTGAGAACATACGCAAACACTGGTCTCTAATTTCTTCAGACCCGGACCTACCATTTGAGGCGACAGCACCTCCTAGAATGGGATATCGGAGAGCTAAATCCTTAAGAGATCAGCTTGTCAAGACGGACCCTAGGGGTTGCTATATGAAGGAGACCTGGCTGCAATCTAAGCCTGGTTGTTACCGCTGCTTAGGATGTACGACATGTAATGGACTAACAACTGGTAAAGTGTTTAGACATCCCTACAAGAATAGGACTTACAAGATCAGACATCGGGTCACATGTACGACCAAATACATAGTGTACTTGTTACATTGTGTATGCGGTTTGTTTTATGTGGGGAAAACTGTGGACGACCTCCGTACAAGAATGGCCAACCACAGATCAGCGATAAGAGCAGCTATTGATCGTGGTGACTCTGAGCAACCAGTGGCCAGGCACTTTGCCTTATTGAAACATTCAGTTGCTGATCTAAAGTATATCATCATAGATCATGTGCCCCCACTCACAAGGGGGGGAGACAGAGGAAGAATATTACTTCAGCGAGAATCTAAATGCATTTTTAATCTGGGCACTATGGCTCCACGGGGCCTGAATGTCAACTTAGATTGGCATTGTTTTCTGTAAAATACCTCCTTCGATTACCCATATCCCTAATTTGCATGTTTCTTGGCTCTTTTTTTTTTTTTTTTTTTTTTTTCTTTCTCTTTCTTTTTCTTTTTCTTTCTATTTATCTTTATTTTTTCTTTTTTGGTTTCTTATTCTTTTTCTTATTCCTATTTTAATTTTTCCTTCTTTTTTGCTCTTACTCACTTTTATTTATATTCATGTTTTATGTTTTTATTCTATTTTATTCTCTTTTCTTTTCTTTTTCATTTGGTGACTCCTTTCTTCGTTCTTTTTGTATCTTTTATTTTCATTATCATTATTTTTATTTTTATTTATTATTTATTATTTTTTATTTATTTTTTATTTTTTATTTTTTATTTATTTTTTATTTTTTATTTCTTATTTTTTATTTTTTAGGTTATAACTCTGAACCTGGATACATGTATTATGATACTTTGCTATTTCTGAGATTGTATGGCTAGAGACCCTTTATGTAGTACATTTAAGTTGCTCATTTAGTACATTTTGTCTGTTACGGTGTTAGGATATAATTTATCCCCGTTTTGGTACTTATGACTACATGGATGTTTTAGCCCACTATGTAGAATGGTTGTTCTCCCAGCATATAATGTTCGTGTAGTGTTCTGTAAATAATGCACTGTCAACTTATGTTTTAAATTTTATCATTATAGGAATTCCGCCGGGAGGCGTCCTGGTTGTTATGGCAACCGGTGACGTAGTGTTCTGCGCGCGGCAGCTGACTTCCGGTGCGCCACCGGCGGGATTGCACTTGGGAGCGGGTTTGTTGGCTATATAGGGTGAGTAAATGTATGTGCTTGTAATTGTTGTCTGAGGACGGGGGCAACCCCGAAACGTCACAAATTAAAATTATTTCTTGTGTAAATAAGACCCGGTGAGTGCTTTCCTTTTTGGATGCTTATATATATATATATATATATATACAAACATTATTGTTAACTTGCATGTAACATTCAGATAGAATGAACAATTAGATAGAATATACAGATAGAATGCACTTTTTTGGGGGGGGACTCCCAAAGGAAACTCATTACTATGTAATATACATGCTGCTCTAAATAATGATTTTAAGGATAGATAGATAGATAGATAGATAGATAGATGATAAATAGATAGATAGATGATAGATAATAAATGAATATATATATATATATATATATATAGATAGATAGATAGATAGAATATACATAGATGATAGATAGAAATAGATAGATAGATAATTGGATAGGCACACAGATAAATAGATGATAGATAGATAGATAGATAGATATATAGATACCTAGTAGATACATAGATGATAGATAGATATATACATGATAGATGATAGATAGATAGATAGATAGATAGATAGATAGATGGATAGACACACATATAAATATATAGATAGATAGCAGATTGATAGATAGATAGATGATAGATGATGATTGATAGATAGATAGATAGATAGATAGATAGATAGATAGATAGATAGATAGATAGATGATAGATAGAGAGATAGATAGATAGATAGATAGATAGATATATAGATAATAGATAGTAGATACATAGATGTTAGATAGATTGATAGATAGTATATACATAGATGTTAGATAGATAGAAAGATGGATAGATAGATAGAAAGATAAATAAATATTAGATAAATAGATGATAGATATAGATAGATAGATAGATAGAAGATAGATAGATAGATAAATAGATATTAGATAAATAGATGATATATATAGATAGATAGATAGATAGATAAATAGATATTAGATTAATAGATGATAGATAGATAGATAGATAGATACATAGATGATAGAAGATAAATAGATGATAGATAGATAGAAGATAGATAGATAGATAGATAGATATATAGATAAATAGATATTAGATTAATAGATGATAGATAGATAGATAGATAGATAGATAAATAGATGATAGATAGATAGATTGATATATAGATAGATAGACCTGCAACCAGCAGTAATAAAAGGATCCCCATGTATTAGGATTATACACATTCTGGCTTCTATAGGCCCCCCAGCACTTTGGCCCTGGTGCCACTGCACCTGCAACACCAATGGTACTTCCGCCCCCTGTTCAGCAAAAATGCATAGTTCCAAATGAATGAGGCAAAATAATCACCATCATTGAAAACAGAGTCTTACATGTATCTATAGAAGCCTTACATGTATCTAGATAAATAGATAGATAGATGATAGATAGATGGATATACACACAGATAGATAGATAGATAGATAGATAGATAGATAGATAGATAGCAGATTGATAGATAGATACACAGATGATAGATGATGATAGATAGATAGATAGATAGATAGATAGATAGATAGATAGATAGATAGTAGATACATAGATGTTAGATAGATAGATAGATAGATAGAGAGATAGATACACAGTAGATACATAGATGTTAGATAGATAGATAGATAGATAGATAGATAGATGATAGATAGATAGTAGATACATATATGTTAGATAGATAGATGGATAGATAGATGGATAAATGATAGATAGATAGATAGATAAATAGATATTAGATAAATAGATGATAGATATAGATAGATAGATAGATGGAATATAGAAGATAAATAGATAGATAGATATTAGATAAATAGATGATAGATAGATAGATAGATAGATAGATAGAAGATAGATAGATAGATAGATAAATAGATATTAGATTAATAAATGATAGATAGATAGATGATAGATAGATAGATAGATAGATAGATAGATAGATGATAGATAGAAAGAAAAAGAGATGATAGATAATAGATAGATAGACCTGCAACCAGCACTAATAAAAGGATCCCCATGTATTAGGATTATACACATTCTGGCTTCTATAGGCCCCCCAGCACTTGGGCCCTGGTGCCACTGCCCCTGCAACACCAATGGTACTTCCGCCCCCTGTTCAGCAAAAAGTCATAGTTCCAAATGAATGAGGCAAAAGAATCACCATCATTGAAAATAGAGCCTTACATGTATCTATACAAGCCTTACATGCATCTATAGAAGCCTTACATGTATATATAGAAGCCTTATATGTATCTATAGAAGCCTTACATGTATCTATAGAAGCCTTACATGCATCTATAGAAGCCTTACATGTATCTATAGAAGCCTTACATGTATTTATAGAAGCCTTACATGTATCTATAGAAGCCTTGCATGTATCTATAGAAGCCTTGCATGTATCTATAGAAGCCTTACATGTATCTATAGAAGTCTTGCATGTATCTATAGAAGCCTTACATGCATCTATAGAAGCCTTACATGTATCTATAGAAGCCTTACATGCATCTATAGAAGCCTTACATGCATCTATAGAAGCCTTACATGTATCTATAAAAGCCTTACATGTATCTATAGAAACCTTACATGTATCTATAGAAGTCTTACATGTATCTATAGAAGCCTTACATGTATCTAAAGAAGCCTTACATGCATCTATAGAAGCCTTGCATATATCTATAGAAGCCTTGCATGCATCTATAGAAGCCTTACATGCATCTAAAGAAGCCTTGCATGTATCTATAGAAGCCTTACATGAATCTATAGAAGTCTTGCATGTGTCTATAGAAGCCTTACATGCATCTATAGAAGCCTTGCATGTATCTATAGAAGCCTAACATGTATCTATAGAAGTCTTGCATGTATCTATAGAAGTCATACATACATCTATAGAAGCCTTACATGTATCTAGAAGCCTTGCATGTATCTATAGAAGCCATACATGTAACTATGGAAGCCTTACATGTATCTATAGAAGCCTTACATGCATCTATAGAAGCCTTACATGTATCTATAGAAGCCTTACATGTATATATAGAAACCTTACATGTATCTATGGAAGTCTTACATGTATCTATAGAAGTCTTACATGTATCTATAGAAGCCTTACATGTATCTATAGAAGTCTCACATGTATCTATTGAAGCCTTACATTTATCTATAGAAGCCTTAGATGTATCTATAGAAGTCTTGCATGTATCTATAGAAGTCTTACATGTATCTATAGACGTCTTACATTTATCTATAGAAGCCTTACATGCATATATAGAAGTCTTACATGTATCTATAGAAGCCTTACATGTATCTATAGAAGCCTTACATGTATCTATAGAATCCTTGCATGTATCTATAAAAGTCTTACATGTATTTATAGAATCCTTACATGTATCTATAGAAGCATTACATGTATATATAGAAGCCTTGCATGTATCTATAGAAGCCTTGCATGTATCTATAAAAGCCTACATGTATCTTACATTTATCTATAGAAGCCTTAGATGTATCTATAGAAACCTTACATGTATATATAGAAGCCTTACATGTATCTATAGAAGTCTTACATGTATCTATAGAAGCCTTACATTTATCTATAGAAGCCTTACATGCATCTATAGAAGTCTTACATGTATCTATAGAAGCCTTACATGTATCTATAGAAGCCTTACATGTACAGTATCTATAGAAGCCTTACATGTATCTATAGAAGCCTTGCATGTATCTATAGAAGCCTTGCATGCATCTATAGAAGCCTTACATGTAGCTATAGAAGCCTTGCATGTATCTATATAAGCCTTACATGTATCTATAGAAGCCTTACATGTATCTATAGAAGCCTTACATGTATCTATAGAAGCATTACATGTATCTATAGAAGCCTTACATGTATCTATAGAAGCCTTACATGTACAGTATCTATAGAAGCCTTGCATGTATCTATAGAAGCCTTGCATGTATCTATAGAAGCCTTGCATGCATCTATAGAAGCCTTACATGTAGCTATAGAAGCCTTGCATGTATCTATATAAGCCTTACATGTATCTATAGAAGCCTTACATGTATATATAGAAGCCTTGCATGTATCTATAGAAGCCTTACATGTATCTATAGAAGCCTTACATGTATCTATAGAAGCCTTGCATGTATCTATAGAAGTCTTACATGTATCTATAGAAGTCTTACTTGTATATATAGAAGCTTTATATGTATCTATAGAAGCCTTACATGCATCTATAGAAGCCTTACATGTATCTATAGAAGTCTTACATGTATCTATAGAAGTCTTACATGTATCTATAGAAGCCTTACATGTATCTATAGAAGCATTACATGTATATATAGAAGCCTTGCATGTATCTATAGAAGCCTTGCATGTATCTATAAAAGCCTACATGTATCTTACATTTATCTATAGAAGCCTTAGATGTATCTATAGAAACCTTACATGTATATATAGAAGCCTTACATGTATCTATAGAAGTCTTACATGTATCTATAGAAGCCTTACATTTATCTATAGAAGCCTTACATGCATCTATAGAAGTCTTACATGTATCTATAGAAGCCTTACATGTATCTATAGAAGCCTTACATGTACAGTATCTATAGAAGCCTTACATGTATCTATAGAAGCCTTGCATGTATCTATAGAAGCCTTGCATGCATCTATAGAAGCCTTACATGTAGCTATAGAAGCCTTGCATGTATCTATATAAGCCTTACATGTATCTATAGAAGCCTTACATGTATCTATAGAAGCCTTACATGTATCTATAGAAGCCTTACATGTATCTATAGAAGCATTACATGTATATATAGAAGCCTTGCATGTATCTATAGAAGCCTTACATGTATCTATAGAAGCCTTACATGTATCTATAGAAGCCTTGCATGTATCTATAGAAGTCTTACATGTATCTATAGAAGTCTTACTTGTATATATAGAAGCTTTATATGTATCTATAGAAGCCTTACATGCATCTATAGAAGCCTTACATGTATCTATAGAAGTCTTACATGTATCTATAGAAGTCTTACATGTATCTATAGAAGCCTTACATGTATATATAGAAGCATTACATGTATCTATAGAAGCCTTGCATGTATCTATAGAAGCCTTGCCTGTATCTATAGAAGTCTTACATGTATCTATAGAAGCATTACATGTATATATAGAAGCCTTGCATGTATCTATAGAAGCCTTGCATGTATCTATAAAAGCCTACATGTATCTTACATTTATCTATAGAAGCCTTAGATGTATCTATAGAAACCTTACATGTATATATAGAAGCCTTACATGTATCTATAGAAGTCTTACATGTATCTATAGAAGCCTTACATTTATCTATAGAAGCCTTACATGCATCTATAGAAGTCTTACATGTATCTATAGAAGCCTTACATGTATCTATAGAAGCCTTACATGTACAGTATCTATAGAAGCCTTACATGTATCTATAGAAGCCTTGCATGTATCTATAGAAGCCTTGCATGCATCTATAGAAGCCTTACATGTAGCTATAGAAGCCTTGCATGTATCTATATAAGCCTTACATGTATCTATAGAAGCCTTACATGTATCTATAGAAGCCTTACATGTATCTATAGAAGCATTACATGTATATATAGAAGCCTTGCATGTATCTATAGAAGCCTTACATGTATCTATAGAAGCCTTACATGTATCTATAGAAGCCTTGCATGTATCTATAGAAGTCTTACATGTATCTATAGAAGTCTTACTTGTATATATAGAAGCTTTATATGTATCTATAGAAGCCTTACATGCATCTATAGAAGCCTTACATGTATCTATAGAAGTCTTACATGTATCTATAGAAGTCTTACATGTATCTATAGAAGCCTTACATGTATCTATAGAAGCATTACATGTATCTATAGAAGCCTTGCATGTATCTATAGAAGCCTTGCCTGTATCTATAGAAGTCTTACATGTATCTATAGAAGCCTTACATGTATCTATAGAAGCCTTACATGTACAGTATCTATAGAAGCCTTACATGTATCTATAGAAGCCTTGCATGTATCTATAGAAGCCTTGCATGCATCTATAGAAGCCTTACATGTAGCTATAGAAGCCTTGCATGTATCTATATAAGCCTTACATGTATCTATAGAAGCCTTACATGTATCTATAGAAGCCTTACATGTACAGTATCTATAGAAGCCTTACATGTATCTATAGAAGCCTTGCATGTATCTATAGAAGCCTTGCATGCATCTATAGAAGCCTTACATGTAGCTATAGAAGCCTTGCATGTATCTATATAAGCCTTACATGTATCTATAGAAGCCTTACATGTATCTATAGAAGCCTTACATGTATCTATAGAAGCATTACATGTATATATAGAAGCCTTGCATGTATCTATAGAAGCCTTACATGTATCTATAGAAGCCTTACATGTATCTATAGAAGCCTTGCATGTATCTATAGACGTCTTACATGTATCTATAGAAGTCTTACTTGTGTATATATAGAAGCTTTATATGTATCTATAGAAGCCTTACATGCATCTATAGAAGCCTTACATGTATTTATAGAAGTCTTACATGTATCTATAGAAGTCTTACATGTATCTATAGAAGCCTTACATGTATCTATAGAAGCATTACATGTATCTATAGAAGCCTTGCCTGTATCTATAGAAGCCTTGCCTGTATCTATAGAAGCCTTGCATGTATCTATAGAAGCCTTACATGTATCTATAGAAGCCTTGCATGTATCTATAGAAGTTTTACATGTACCTATAGAAGCCTTACATGTATCTATAGAAGCCTTGCATGTACTATAGAAGCCTTACATGTATCTATAGAAGCCTTACATGTATCTATAGAAGCCTTACATGTATCTATAGAAGACTTGCATGTATCTATACAATTCTTACATGTATCTATAGAAGTCTTACATGTATGTATAGAAGCCTTACATGCATCTATAGAAGCCTTACATGTATCTATAGAAATCTTACATGTATCTATAGAAGCCTTGCATGTATCTATAGAAGTCTTACATGTATCTATATAAGCCTTACATGTATCTATAGAAGTCTTACATGTATCTATAGAAGTCTTACATGTATCAATAGAAGCCTTACATGTATCTATAGAAGCCTTATATGTATCTATAGAAGTCTTACATGTATCTATAGAAGCCTTAGATGTATCTATAGAAGCCTTACATGTATCTATAGAAGTCTTATATTTATATATAGAAGCCTTACATGCATCTATAGAAGTCTTACATGTATCTATAGAAGCCTTACATGTATCTATAGAAGCCTTACATGTATCTATAGAAGCCTTACATGTACAGTATCTATAGAAGCCTTACATGTATCTATAGAAGCCTTGCATGTATCTGTAGAATCCTTACATGTATCTATAGAAGCCTTACATGTATCTATAGAAGTCTTGCAACTATCTATAGAAGCCTTACATGTATCTATAGAAGCCTTACATGTATCTATAGAAGCCTTACATGTATCTATAGAAATCTTACATGTATATATAGAAGCCTTGCATGTATCTATAGAAGTTTTACATGTACCTATAGAAGCCTTACATGTATCTATAGAAGCCTTACATGTACAGTATCTATAGAAGCCTTACATGTATCTATAGAAGCCTTGCACGTATCTGTAGAATCCTTACATGTATCTATAGAAGCCTTACATGTATCTATAGAAGTCTTGCAACTATCTATAGAAGCCTTACATGTATCTATAGAAGCCTTACATGTATCTATAGAAGCCTTACATGTATCTATAGAAATCTTACATGTATATATAGAAGCCTTACATGTATCTATAGAAGTCTTGCAACTATCTATAGAAGCCTTACATGTATCTATAGAAGCCTTACATGTATCTATAGAAGCCTTACATGTATCTATAGAAATCTTACATGTATATATAGAAGCCTTACATGTCTCTAAAGAAGTCATACTGATTATAATTTGTGTGTGCTGACTCCTAAAAAGAACACAGTCAATCAGAAAATCAGGATCGTCTGCACGTTGCGGCCAAACACCTGTCATGCACTGCTCAGGAAAGGCAATGCTTGTGGCTCTGTAGTGAGTCTTTATGAGAACTAAGCAAGCTAGAGTATAAGTCGCACATAACTGTCTGTTCGTTACTTTGCGCTCTGTCGCATGCAATCAGTTACTCTCAAACTTATTTTACAAGTCACTGGTTAAAGGATTTAGCTAATACCTGTGTGTTTCGCAGGAAAATTAGCGCATCCCATACTTTTAATGAGATATGCTTATTAGCGGCATAACCACATTTACTGCAATATTAAAAGTTGATTATCACAACTCCAGCGCACAATAAACAACTTTTCATTTTGCTTTATAAAAGTTGGTGTAAACTGTAATTAGGAGCAGTAACAGTTCCCACCAGCACAAAAAGTGTAACTATCCCCCCTGTAATAAACCCCTAAATTCCAATAATGTCCATTGTACTGCTAAAACCCCCTAACCACTATTAACTCACCATACTTCCCCACCCACAATCTTCCATCACATGGTCAGAAATCTTCATATAGTGCAGTGCTAAATCCTCTTCTTACTGCCCCCAATGCAACATTCTGCCACTTCTACTGGATTTGTTATTATACAGTCATACTGGCAATTTATTTTCAATTTTCTATTTTTACCTTCAAATCTACATGTATTAAAAGTTATTGATCCTATTGGTTGATTTAAAAATTAAAATGAGCCAATTTGACTTGCATTAAATTGGTCAGTTAAACAAACCAATACAAATGTGTATTAATCTTATTGCTTGAATTTTGTAAGTAAAGCTTTCTGGACACTAGACAAAAAGCTTCTTGCAGTAAGCATAATTGGGTGCCTTTTTCTGGGGCAATGCTTTTTGATAATATCGTTTTTTTATTTTTTTTATAACTTCGAGGAAATCTTTTTAGGTGGGAAAGTGGATTTTTGGAGTTAAGGGTCCAGTTGATTAGGGGTTAATATATATATACATATATATAATATATATATATATATATATATGTGTGTGTTAAGAGCCCGTGATAAGGGATGTAGTAGCGCTGGTTGTAAAGAGACAATGGTAAACACAATTATTATGTGTGATTGGATAACAAATATAATACAGAATGCACAGCAAATCAAACACAAAATTAAAAAACACTATAAGATTGAGTGGAAAGCTGAGTTCTAAATGTCCCAGATGCTAGACCACTTATATGTTGTATATACACAATTGTGGAATTCAAGACTGGGGATATGGGTGGAATGCAAACTTACAAAAAAGAACCTCAATCGTATGAGGTAAGGAAACAGCACATCAGGAAATCCCTCTCGGTGGATTAGGCTTGGCCCCTTAGGGTATAGGGGAAACTTCCAACAGCAAGCTTGTCTTTTTCCCTGCTGCTTTCCCGGGTATAGGTGAAACTTCAGGGGGTTGAAGCCCTTTTTCCTCGGCCTCTTTCAGTGTGGATCCTCTCAGGATAGTATGGTAGTATAAACGATATAAAATGAATGGCACTTGAGAAGTGCTACAAAGGCCTCCTGGACTCTTAAAAGTCGTCCAACTTCCCCTGATGTTGAAGAACCCTTCCGTACACTCCTAGTAGGACGGGGCTGCAGGAAACAGACTTCCACTGTCTAAGCTGCAGGAGTAAATTCTCCGAGTAAATTCAGTGAGTCCTGGAGCCAGCCGGGGATTCCCTTTTCTCGGCCAGCACAGTTGCCTCTCTCCTCTTTAAGGGATAGCTGCTATAGGGTTGGTCTTTTGCTCCCAGGGGACACCACCTTCTAGATTGATACAGGTTCACTCTTCTGTGCTCCCATATCTCTTTTCCACCCCCTCAGTCCAGCGCCTTCCGCTTTTTTTGCTTTCTGTCTCATATATATATATATATATATATATATATATATATATATATATATATATATATACTGTAATTGTATGCTCTATCTTCTGCTTTATGCGGTCTCTATATATAACTGTGCCAGACTTCATTAACATTCAAATTGTAGCCTTTATACAAACTTTAACTAAAGTCAAGAAAAAATACTATCTCACATATTATATATTTTTTCTTACCATATACTCAATGCCGTCCTGCAAACACACATTCTTTGGAACTGTTAAGGTATGAAAGAAGAAATAATAATTAAAAACTTACCAACTATGAAAAACTGTCTAAATGCATTGAGATAAGAGGTGTCCTTCAAGAGTTTAGAAATTAGCATAATGAGCCTACCTAGGTTTAGCTTTTAACAAAAAATACCAAGAGAAAAAAGCAAATTTGATTATAAAAGTAAATAGGAAAGTTGCCTTATCTGAGTCATGAAGGTTTAAATTTGACTAGACCCTTTGGCATATGTAATTGTGTTAAGTTATCTAGTTGATGATATCTCATACAGCAAATGAGAACAGAAAAAGGAATAATTATAAGGAAATATGCTTGTATTTGCTGTTATTGTGAAATATCACATCTTTGTTTTATCAGGGTAAAATAGTATTGTTGAAACGAACAGAAAATCTCAGAAACATTGCAAACATAAACAAAGTGTTTCTGAACATTCTAAAAGAGTGCTATCACACAAAATTGAAGTATTGAACAGCACCAAGCAAGTTTAAAGAGGGCACGATCATGATTAAGGATCTAATGTAGAAACAAAACGTTGCTCATTTTTTGTACTTTGAACCATATGTACCAATAAAGGTCCATTTTTAATATTACAGCTGGAGTATCCTTTCTTTTTCATGCATTCTAAAGGAGTCAACTAAACCTCATTCAAGAATGCAAAATTCAAAATGACTTTATGAAGTATCCTACCTTACAGAATTGCAATGTCAAAGCTAACACAGATATCTTGTTTATAGAGGGATGTTTTCTTTGATCCTTTTTGTTTGTTTAGTAAGGTATGAAACACGTTTTTGTGATGACTATAATTTTTAAGAAAGGAAGTGATTCTATGCAGTGAGAAGACAACAGTTACAATGTAGATGCATCAACATCCAATATTATAAAAGGCCAAGTTTATTTGTCCAATGCAGTCATGCACAGTAGAGACTGGAGTGCAAGACAAACATACCTGGCCATAGGTATCAGTGTCCGGAGATCAGTGACAGACTGTGCGCATGTCCGACTGTGTGGAAAAAGGGTTAAAGGCCTTAAGGATCAGTGGGGTATGTCCGACTGTGCGAGAAAAGGCACAAGGCCTTAAAGGATTAGTGCGATATAGACAGGTTGGGGGCATGAAAGGCTTAGAAGGGAGGTGGGTGGGCAGCCCATCACTTGAGGTGCGGCGGTAGTGGGTGGGACTGCTACACGTCTAAGTTTGTGGCGTGGGAGGGTTAGGAGGGAGGTGGGTGGGTGACCCATTGCTGGAGGGGGGACGGGAGCAGGTGCGACAGCTACTCTGCAAAAAAAAACATTTTGAGAGCGGCAGGGAGGGAAAAGGAGTGAGGGGGGATCCAAGGGTAGGGAAAGGTTCTTGTAGGGAGAGGTGGGTAAATGAGGGTGGGGGGAGGGACTTAGACACATTTTGGTCCGTATACACAGCCTTTAAGACAAGTTGATTATAACTGAGCTGATCTTGCAACTTGCTGCTGTGACAAAGGATGGTTCATTGTGCCCATTATTAAAAAAATATTTGGAATTGCTTTTAAAAATTACACAACCAACCTGCAATGTTTTCATATTACAGATTATTGATTTACAAGAGATCATAGTTTCCTATAGTGTGTGTGTGTATATATATATATATATATATATATATATATATATATATATATATATATATATATATAAATAAAAGTATATATGTAAATATTAACAAATATTAAATGGGTTACCTTTTTCAATTATCCTGCTTATACTGGAAGAGCTGTTATCACAGAATACCTTACTCAAGTAAATGGATTGGCCAATGATTTTATACTTACCACAAGTAGTAACACAGCAACAGTCATCGTAAGTGACAACACTTTTGAATCCATCTGAACAAGTGGTATTCGGAGCAGGACACAGTTGGGGATTACATCCTGTTTAAAGAATAATGATGGAATTATATCATACATATTGCATTTTTATGTAAATATCTGTACTACTGTTTTGGTTAATATGATTATCATAAACTATATAAATAAAATTAGTTGTATTGATTAAGGGCTAGATCCTATAATTAAGAAACTATGGAAACAGTTAATCACAGCAGAATTCTCAGAGAATTTAGTTTTTGTACAAATGCACATTCATCACGCACACTCATTTTGTTTGAACTAAATTAATATCTGAATGAATGCTTTAAAGAAAATGAAAGAAAACGAATAATTACTGACAAAATTTATCAGTATTCATTTGTTTCCTTTCATTTTTTTTAGGGTTAATACATTACTTACCTTTTGCACACTAGAGAGTGCGCTAATTCGATCCTCTTCTTGCCAGAGCACCGCCGTGCTAAGCCTCCTATTAGTGTAGCCAGGCTCTGGCAAGCAGAGTATTAGATTAGTGCACTTTCCAGCAAGCAAAAGGTAAAGTATAAAGCTACAAGTGAACTTACCAATGAAAATGTATGTAAATGTTATATATATATCCATGCACATTTCAATTTTTACCTTTCAAGATTCCTTCATGATCAAATGGTTCTTATCCTTGTAGGTCCTCTCCAAATTCTAAATTGCCTATAGCTGTCTCCCCTATGTATATAATTTTGAACAATCCTGTGTATTTATGTTGCTTTGCAGAGATATGAAAAGCAAGCTTAGAATATGTTGCATAATTGCATTAGAGGAGGTTACAGTTATGTTTGTGGGGACAAGCGAGAAATGTACTTAAAATTAGTGGCATAATGGTTACCACAGTTGAAAAACTGCTTTTAGGACTAAATATAAGAGTCAATAGCAACAATGAGGGCTGCCACATACAGTATAATTGTGACAAAAATAAGGATACTATTTGTATTATGACAATAATTTTCATAGAATGTAATAGCATTTTGCTATTACTTGAGAGCTGCTTCAATGCTACATCAGTACAAGTTCTCATATTTAAACAAACAGTTTTTCAATATTAAAAGGACAGTCTACTCTAGTTTTTACCTCTGTGATTACCTTTTATCTAAGCCTCTGCAGATTGCCCCCTTATTTTAGTTCTTTTGATGGTCTTGCATTTTAGCCAATCAGTGCTGACTCCTAGTAACTCCACGGGCGTGAGCAAAATGTTATCTATATGGCACATATGACCTAACGCCCTCTAGCTGTGAAAAACTGTTGAATGCATTCAGATAAGAGGCGGCCCTCGAGGGCTTAGAAATTAGCATATGAGCCTAACTAGGTTTAGCTTTAAGCTTAGAATACTAACGCCTAGATTTAGAGTTCTGCATTAGCCATACAAACCAGCGTTAACGGGTCCTAACGCTCTTTTTTACCGTCCGCTGGTATTTAGAGTCAGTCAGGAAAGGGTCTAACGCTCACTTTTCAGCCGCAACTTTTCCATACCAGAGATCCCCTTACGCCAATTGCTTATCCTATCTTTTCAATGGGATCTTTCTAACACTGGTATTTAGAGTCTTGGCTGAAGTGAGCGTTAGAACTCTAACGACAAAACTCCAGCCGCAGAAAAAAGTCAGGAGTTAAGAGCTTTATGGGCTAACGCTGGTTCATAAAGCTCTTAACTACTGTGCTCTAAAGTACACTAACACCCATAAACTACCTATGCACCCCTAAACCGAGGCCCCCCACATCGCCGCCACTATAATTAAAAATTTTTAACCCCTAATCTGCCGACCGCACACTGCCGCCACCTACATTATCCCTATGTACCCCTAATCTGCTGCCCCTAACATCGCCGACACCTACATAATATTTATTAACCCCTAATCTGCCCCCCCCCCAACATCGCTGCTACCTACCTACACTTATTAACCCCTAATCTGCCGACCGGACCTCGCCGCCACTATAATAAATGTATTAACCCCTAAAGCTAAGTCTAAAATCTAATGAAATAACATAAATCTTATTAAATAAATTATTCCTATTTAAAGCTAAATACTTACCTGTAAAATAAACCCTAATATAGCTACAATATAAATAATAATTACATTGTAGCTATTTTAGGATTTATATTTATTTTACAGGCAACTTTGTATTTATTTTAACTAGGTACAATAGCTATTAAATAGTTATTTACTATTTAATAGCTACCTAGTTAAAATAATTGCAAAATTACCTGTAAAATAAATCCTAACCTAAGTTACAATTAAACCTAACACTACACTATCAATAAATTAATTAAATAAACTACCTACAATTATCTACAATTAAATAAACTATACTAAATTACAAAAAAAAAAAAACACTAAATTACAAAAAATAAAAAAGATTACAAGAATTTTAAACTAATTACACCTATTCTAAGCCCCCTAAAAAAATAACAAAGCCCCCCAAAATAAAAAATGCCCTACCCTATTCTAAAATAAAAAGTTAACAGCTCTTTTACCTTACCAGCCCTTAAAAGGGCCTTTTGCAGGGCATGCCCCAAAGAAATCAGCTCTTTTGCATTTAAAAAAAACATACAATACCCCCCCAACATTACAACCCACCACCCACATACCCCTAATCTAACCCAAACCCCCCTTAAAAAACCTAACACTAAGCCCCTAAAGATCTCCCTACCTTATCTTCACCACGCCGAGTATCACCGATCCGTCCAGAAGAAGGTCCGAAGTCTTCATCCTATCCGGCAAGAAGAGGTCCAGAAGAGGCTCCGAAGTCTTCATCCTATTTGGCAAGAAGAGGACATCCGGACCGGTAGACATCTTCATCCAGGCGGCGTCTTCTATCTTCATCCAGCCGGCGCGGAGCGGGACCATCTTGAAGCAGCCAACGCGGATCCATCCTCTTCTTCCGGCAACTCCCGATGAATGAAGGTTCCTTTAAGTGACGTCATCCAAGATGGCGTCCCTCGAATTCTGATTGGCTTATAGGATTCTATCAGCCAATCGGAATTAAGGTAGGAAAAATCTGATTGGCTGATTGAATCAGCCAATCAGATTCAAGTTCAATCGGATTGGCTGATCCAATCAGCCAATCAGATTGAGCTCGCATTCTATTGGCTGATCGGAACAGCCAATAGAATGCGAGCTCAATCTGATTGGCTGATTGGATCAGCCAATCCGATTGAACTTGAATCTGATTGGCTGATTCAATCAGCCAATCAGATTTTTCCTACCTTAATTCTGATTGGCTGATAGAATCCTATCAGCCAATCGGAATTCAAGGGACGCCATTTTGGATGACGTCACTTAAAGGAACCTTCATTCGTCGGGAGTCGCCGGAAGAAGACCATGGATCCGCGTTGGCTGCTTCAAGATGGTCCCGCTCCGTGCCAGATGGATGAAGATAGAAGACGCCGCCTGGATGAAGATGTCTACCGGTCCGGATGTCCTCTTCTTGCCAGATAGGATGAAGATTTCGGAGCCTCTTCTGGACCTCTTCTTGTCGGATAGGATGAAGACTTCGGAGCCTCTTCTGGACGGATCGGTGATACCCGGCGTGGTGAAGAAAAGGTAGGGAGATCTTCAGGGGCTTAGTGTTAGGTTTTTTAAGGGGGGTTTGGGTTAGATTAGGGGTATGTGGGTGGTGGTTTGTAATGTTGGGGGGGTATTGTATGTTTTTTTTAAATGCAAAAGAGCTGATTTCTTTGGGGCATGCCCTGCAAAAGGCCCTTTTAAGGGCTGGTAAGGTAAAAGAGCTGTTAACTTTTTATTTTAGAATAGGGTAGGGCATTTTTTTTATTTTGGGGGGTTTTGTTATTTTTTGGGGGGCTTAGAGTAGGTGTAATTAGTTTAAAATTCTTGTAATCTTTTTTTATTTTTTGTAATTTAGTGTTTGTTTTTTTTGTAATTTAGTATAGTTTATTTAATTGTAGATAATTGTATGTAGTTTATTTAATTAATTTAATGATAGTGTAGTGTTAGGTTTAATTGTAACTTAGGTTTGGATTTATTTTACAGGTAATTTTGTAATTATTTTAACTAGGTAGCTATTAAATAGTTAATAACTATTTAATAAGCTTCGGGAAGAGGGCCCAACGGCACTACTGAAGGGTAAAAAGGGAATAAAATAATTGATAATTAGAACTGAGAGAAGAAATAGATTTGCCCTCAGTGTTATACTAAATAGTCTGATGGTTTGGTGCTATGTACATTACTAGACAAAAACCAACTTAGAGGTATGACCTCTACAAAAAGTACATATATTTAGCACTCAAATTCCCTTTAAAGGTAATATCGACAGAGTTTACAGTGGCGGATGAACTAGGCTATTAAAATTTAACTTTTATTGGGACTTACTAAAAAATGGAAAGACAAAACAATTAAAATTACAGAAACTTAGATCCATCAAATTGAGGACAGCAATATGAATACCACTGGATACGAACTTATATGCTATCAGAGATATAATACTATTTAATAGCTATTGTACCTAGTTAAAATAAATACAAAGTTGCCTGTAAAATAAATATAAATCCTAAAATAGCTACAATGTAATTATTGTTTATATTGTAGCTATATTAGGGTTTATTTTACAGGTAAGTATTTAGCTTTAAATAGGAATAATTTATTTAATAAGATTTATTTTATTTCTTAGATTTAAATTATATTTAACTTAGGGGGGTGTTAGGGTTAGGGTTAAACTTAGCTTTAGGGGTTAATACATTTATTAGAGCAGCAGCGAGGGCCGGTCGGCAGATTAGGGGTTAATAAATATAATATAGGGTCGGCGATGTTAGGGGCAGCAGATTAGGGGTACATAGCTATAATGCAGGTTGCGGCGGTGTACGGAGCGGCAGATTAGGGGTTAATAATAATATCCAGGGGTCAGCGATGTCGGGGGCGGCAGATTAGGGGTTAATAAGTGTGAGATTAGGGGTGTTTAGACTCGGGGTACATGTCAAGGTGTTAGGTGCAGACATAGGAAGTGTTTCCCCATAGGAAACAATGGGGCTGCGTTAGGAGCTGAATGCTGCTTTTTTGCAGGTGTTAGGTTTTTTTCAGCTCAAAGTGCCCCATTGTTTCCTATTGGGGAATTGTGCACGAGCACGTTTTTGAAGCTGGCCGCGTCCGTAAGCAATGCTGGTATTTAGAGTTGAAGTGGCGGAAAATTATGCTCTCCGCTTCCTTTTTGGAGCCTAACGCAGCCCTTCAGAGAACTCTAAATACCAGCGTTATTTAAAAGGTGCGGGGAAAAAAAAAAAAACACGCGTAGCTAACGCACCCCTTCTAACGCAAAACTCTAAATCTAGCCGTAAGAGAACAAAGCAAATTTGATAATAAAAGAAAATAGCTCGTAACAAAGTATCTAGTCCTTAGATATACCAGGTAATTAAGCTTATTAATAGTGTTAAATACTCACTGCATTGCTTCAGAGAACAACATGGATTATCCTTATTCACTAGCTCAAGCAATTCATATCCTGGCAAACTGCAGTTTGTTTCTAATGTACTACTGCAGTCTATAGGAACACATGATACGTTGAGGGAGTCCACATCACACCTGCATATTTTGCAATCTGCTATCCATTGGGAATCTGCCTAAAGAATACAAGAATACATTTAAATGACTAATCATTTGAAAGTAAAAGATGAAGACATTGTATGCAAAATTTTATATTTGAAAGAATAGCAATTAAATAACAAAATGTATGCTTACCTGATAAATTTATTTCCGGGCATAGAGAGTCGACGATTCATTCCAATTACTAGAGGGATATTCTCTCCTGGCAAGCAGGAGGCAGAAAAGAGCACCCCAGCAAAGCTATTAAGTAGCACTTCCCTTACCTATAAGTCATTTGGATGAAGGGAACGGAACGGAAGATGAGACTTCTCTAGTGGAATGAGCTGTAATTCTCTCAGGAGGCTGCTGTCCAGCTGTCTCATAAGCTAAACGCATATCACTTCTCAACCAGAAAGAAAGAGTAGTAGATGTGGCCTTCTGACCCTTATCTTTACCAGAAAAAAACAATGGTCAAAGCAGATTTCCGAAAAACTTTAGTTGCTTGAAGGTAAAATTTAAAAGTACGCACAACATCCAAATTTTACAAAATACGTTTCTTCTGGGAAGAAGGATTAGGACAAAAAGAG
Organism: Bombina bombina; assembly: GCF_027579735.1. Lineage (NCBI taxonomy): Eukaryota > Metazoa > Chordata > Amphibia > Anura > Bombinatoridae > Bombina > Bombina bombina. The sequence continues at coordinate 87,980,272 of NC_069505.1, read as the reverse complement.
GGAACAACAATTTCCTGATTAATATTGCGATCCAACACTTCCTAAGGGAGAAACCCTAGCTTAGTACGAAGGACCACCTTATCAGTATGAAAAATGAGGTAAGGGGAATCAAATTGCAGAACCAAAAGCTGAGAAACTCTGCGAGCAGAAGCAATAGCAATAAGAAACAAAACCTTCCAAGACAACAACTTAATACCAACAGAATGCATTGGCTCAAATGGAGCATGCTGCAAAACTTTAAGAACAAGGTTAAGGCTCCAAGGAGGAGCAACCAACTTAAACACAGGTTTTATTCTGACCAAAGCCTGAACAAAAGACTGAACATCTGGCAGAACTGCCAAATGTTTGTGCAGAAGAATGGACAATGCCGAAATCTGACCCTTTAGAGTACTGACTGACAAACCTTTTTCCAGACCTTCCTGAAGAAAAGCCAAAATTCGAGGAACCTTAACTTTGTTCAAAGAGAACCCCTTAGAATCACACCAATAAAGGTATTTACACCATACCCAATGGTATATCTTACGAGAAACAGGTTTACGAGCCTGAAGCATAGTATCTAGGACTTTCTCAGAAATACCACGTCTAGCCAAAACTAGCATTCAATCTCCAAGCAGTCAGCTTCAGAGAATCTAGATTTGAATGAAGGAAAGGGCCTGAATGGAGGAAATAAGTATGCTAGATTTAAGATTCAAGGAACCGCCAGAGCATCTATTAAAACAGCTTGAGGACCACTTAACCTTGAACTGTACATTGGAAATTTGGCATTTTGACGTGACACTATCAGATCCAACTCCAGAACCCCCCACCTGAAGGTTATCATTGTGCAAACCTCTGGATGGAGAGCCCACTCTCCTGAATGAAAAGTCTGCCTGCTCAGAAAATCTGCTTCCCAGTTGTCTACCCCTGGGATGTAGATGGCAGAGAGATGACAATCTAGAGATTTCACCCACTGAAGAATGCAAATCACCTACTTCATTGCTAAGGAACTTCAACTTCCTCCCTGGTGATTGATGTAGGTCACTGAAGTGATATTGTCCTACTGAAATATGATAAACCAGAGCAAGGTTAGTTGAGGCCAAACTGTCAAAGCATTGAAGCTAGCACTCAACTCCAAAATGTTTATAGGAAGAGAAGACTCTTCCTGAGTCCACAGACCCTGTCCATTTAATGAGCCCAAAACTGCTCCCCAGCCTAAAAGACTGGCATCCATGGATACAAACACCCAGGAAGGTCTCTGGAAACATGTGCCCCAAGACAGAGGATCCTGAGACATCCACCACAAGAGAGGGTCTCTTGTTAGAGGATCCAGAACTATCTTCTGCAAAAGATTTGAATGGCCTCTGTTTCATTGTCTGAGCATGCATAGTTGCAAAGGTCTCAGATGGAACCGAGCATATGGAATGATGTCGATAGAAGCTACCATCAGACCAATCACCTCCATGCATTGAGCTACTGATGAATGAATCACAGACTGGAGAGAAAGGTATGAAGAAAGAAGTTTTGATTTTCTGACATCCGTCAGAAAAATCTTCATTGACAGAGAATCTATAATTGTTCCCAAGAAACAAACCCTTGTATCTGTAACAAGGGAACTCTTCCCCAGATTCACTTTCCACTGGGAATCTCGAATAGATAACAACATCTCTGCATGAGATTTTGCTAGATGAAAAGATGGTGCCTGAACCAAGATGTCGTCCAAATAAGGCGCCATAGAAATGACCACTGCCAAAAGAGCCCCCAGAACTTTTGTGAAAATTCTGGGAGCCATAGCAAGGCCAAATGGAAGGGCAAACCTTAGATACTGGTAATGATCCCTGTGAATGGGAACATGAAGATATGCATCCTTCAGATCTATAGTCATCAGGAATTGACCCTCTTGAACAAAAGGAAGAATGGACCGTATGGTTTCCATTTTGAAGGACGGAACCCAGAAAAATTGGTTTAAACACTTTGGGTCCAAAATGGGATGGAAAAGGCCCTAATTTTTGGGAACTAAAAAAAGATTTAAAATTAATCCTAGACCCTGTTCCTCTAGAGGGACTGGAACAATCACTCCCAGGGATAATAGGTCTTTTATGCAATTTAAGAAGGTCTCTCTATTTATCTGGTTTGCAGATAACCTTGACAGGTGGAATCTACCCCTGGTAGGACACATTTTTAATCCTATTCTGTAACCATAAGATACTATGTCTATGGCCCAAGGATCCAGGACATCTCGTATCCAAGCCTGCAGAAAAAAAGAAAGCCTGCCCCCCACCTGATCCATTACAGGATCGGGGGCTGCCCCTTCATGTTGCTTTGTAATCAGTAAAACAATTCTTGGTTTGCTTCCCCTTATTCTAAGGCTGACCAGACCTCCAAGAGGACGTGGATTGATCCGATTTGGAAGAGGAAGACTTTTGTCCCTTAAAGGTACAAAAGGAACGGAAATTAGAACTCTGATGACTCTTAGGTCTATTCTTCTTATCCTCAGGTAAGAAAGAACCCTTTCCACCTGTAATGTCAGAAATAATCTGAGCTAAACCTGGACCAAACAAGGTTTTGCCCTTATAAGGCAAAGATAAAAGCTAAGACTTGGATGTACCATCTGCAGACCAAGATTTTAACCACAGAGCTCTGTGAGCTAAAACAGTAAAAAGTGATTTCTTAGCACCCAATCTAAGAACTTGCATATTGGCATCACAAATAAAGGTATTAGCTAATTTGAGATCTTTGAGCTGATCTTGGATCTCCTATATAGTAGTATCCTCCTGGATAAGATTATCTAAATCATCACACCAATAAGATGTAGCATTCACAACTGTAGCAATACTAGCAACAGGTTGCCACTGCAAACCCTGATGAATAAACATCTTCTTTAAAAAAGTTGCAAGCTTCTTATCCATACGATCTTTGAAACAACAACTATCAATAGGAATAGTAGTTTTTTTAGCCAAAGTAGAGATAGCCGGCTCTACCCTAGGTACTGTGTGCCATGAGTCACTAATAGCATCAGCAACAGGAACAAATGTCTTAAAAATAGGGGACGGAGAAAAAGGAATCCCCAACTTATCCCATTCCTGAGTGATAATATCTGCCATATGGTCTGGAACTGGAAATACTTCCACGGATGCAGGTACATCATATACCATATTGAGTTTACTAGACCTCTTTGAATTCTCTGCAACAGATGAATCAGTTTCATCCAGAGTAGCAAGAACTTGCTTTAAAAGCACTCAGAGGTGTTCTAACTTAAATCTGAAATTAATCTCCTCTGAATCTGTAGCATTGGTAATTACAGTATCAGAATCGGATAACACCCTCAGAAGCCTTTGAGGATTTATCAAATAACTGAGAAAGACTGACTAACACAGCCTTAGCTGAGTCAGAACCCTTACCAACATTAATATACTTGTATTTCCTCTTACGTTTACCAGAAACCAGAAAAGATGATAAAGCTGCAGACACAGCAGATGATATTTGTGCAGCAAAATCCGTAGGTAAATAAACACCCCTAGAAGGAGGCTGAGAGGAACCATAGGGCACTTCATGTGAAATAAAATGGGACATTTTAGGAGGTAACTGAGGCACGGTCTGGACAGTATTATCCTAAGAGACAAGCTCAGGATACATTTTAACTTTAAATTGTAGAGTCTTATCTAAACATGTGGAACACAATTGCATATGAGGCATAATATGAGCCTCTAAACAAAGTAAACATTTAACTAAGGTTGCTGCAACATCTTGTTCAGTGTCCATAGTAGCAAAAAGTATTTGAACATTTTCACAGAATAAACAAATTAGAAAATAGAAGTACAACAACCCTTGCAGAATGAGATCAGAAGTAAAAACGCCACCTCTATATCCTCAGACTGACTGAGGTAACTCACCACACCGGAACCAGGAGCTCCCACTAACAACCAGATTGAAAAGAAACTAGATAAACCCTCCTACATCCAGTCAACAGGATATTAAATTCTCTTAGCAGCAGCTCCAAGCAGCACGCCACTCCGCTGCTCAAGATGCTGTGAAAACCAGAGCGCAAGAGCAAAGAAACACGTGACTGCAATGTGGCCGGCTCCAAGCGCATGAAACAAGCGCCAAATTTAAAAACAAAAACTGCCACACAAATTCTAAATAAAAACACACCAAATCAGGGAAAATAAAATAACCCTGAAACATCCAGCCTTACTCAGCCTCAAAATCTAGGGCTAAAAATTAACCCCTTAAGATTCTCCTCTTCTAGTTGTCCTTTATATATATATATATATATATATATATATATATATATATATATATATATATATATATATATATATATATATATATATATATATATATAATTTTTTTTAAATAAAAATACACTTTGATGCCCTAATACAGCTCAGACTCAAATTCCTATACCCAGGAAATAAAGTGAGGCCCATAAAATACCTAGGAGGCAAAAGTGCATACCTGTGGATCTGGCTGCAGGGCAGGAACAGCTTCTAAGGTGTGACTGATACACCAACATCTGTCAGGGACCTGTAGAAAAAGAAAAAAACAGAGTTACCAACTCTGGTTCTCTATCAAAGGGGTAGCATAAGTGACTACCTTGTCACCTTCTAACTGCTAAAAGTCACCATTACTCCTACCAAGGAGATTGGCATTGACACAGTATAGCCCCAAATCCTTGCTTTCAGGGAAAAGTACCCATTAAAGGATTAATATCTTCAGACACCTTCTTCACCATCCTCCCGTGATCAAGGCAAAGAGAAAGACTGGGGGTTATGGGTAAGGGAAGTGATACTTAACAGTTTTGCTGGGGTGCTCTTTGCTGCCTCCTGCTGGCTAGGAGAGAATATCCCACTAGTAATTGGAATGAATCGTGGACTATCTGTGCCATAGGAAAGAAATATTAAAATAAATAAGTAAAGCCAGTTTATATATTATATATGTTTGCTATACAAGGTGATTGTCAAAAAAAGTAAAAACAATGGCACTTTTGTCTTTTTTTTGGTTATGGTTGCTATATACCTTAAACCCAGTCTCTCCTCAAACCATTAAAAAAAAAATAATACCATGCAAGATCACTTCCATACTGTGTAAAAATAAAAATAAAAAAAAATAAAAAAATTATGGATTGGTAAGGTCTTAGATTAATAAAAAATATGTAAAGTGTTAGAGGTTAAAATAAAAGTATATACACATGTAAAACATATTATAAGTATTTCCCTCATATTTATACATAAAATGTTTAAAAAGTGTCCTAAAGGGATAGAGTATATGACAAAATGTTGGACTGGTAAGGGCTCAAAATTTGTGTGTGCATATTATATATATATATATATATATATATATATATATATATATATATATATATATATATATATATATATATATATATATATAGACGTATATATATAAGTATGTGTGTGTGTGTGTGTGGGAGGGGGGGGTGGAATTGAGGAAAACTAAAAGCTTATCCACCAAGGAACAATGGGTGAAAAGATATTGTTCCTTTTGAGGAATAGAATCAACATGAGGAACATGATTCAAAGAAAATCAGGAATTCTAGACAAAGCATCTTCCTATGTTTTAATCTAGGTTGAAAAGTGATCACAAAATTATATATGGTGAAGAACAATGCCTATAATGCCTATCAGGCTTGTCTATGATGAAGTTGCATTGACACTAAGATATTAAAGGTTATGGTGACCAGTAAAAATGGTAATAGGTTGTACAGGTCCCTCCACTAAATGCCTCCACTCTTCCAAGGCAAACTTGATCACCAGCATTTCTCTATCCCCAACATCATATATTCCTAAGCTGAAGTTAGATGACAAGAAAAGAAAGCCAATGGCTTAAAGGACCAGTCAACACAGTAGAGTTGCATAATCAATAAATGCAAGATAACAAGACACTGCAAAAGCACTTAGTCTGAACTTCAAATGAGTAGTAGATTTTTTTCTGACAATTTTAAAAGTTATGTCTTTTTACACGCTCCCTGTACCATGTGACAGCCATCAGCCAATCACAAATGCATACACATACCATGTGACAGCCATTAGCCATTCACAAATGCATACATACTTATTCTTGCACATGCTCAGTAGGAGCTGGTGACTCAAAAAGTTTAAATATAAAAAGACTGTGCACATTTAGTTAATGGAAGTAAATTGGAAAGTTGTTTAAAATAGCATGCTCTATCTGAATAATGAAAGTTTTAATTTTGATTGAGTGTCCCTTTAAACTGGCCTTAAATTTCTACTTGCTGAGACAAAACAACAATAATAGTTACATTTGAGGCATCCACTTCTAATAAAATCATTTTTCTGTACATTCAGCTGGATAATAATTAGTGCTGAAGTAAACAAAGCCTTAGAGGGACACTGCACTTCTTTACCTTTATTTATTATTTTACATCGATTCTCTTGCCTGCTGTATCCCCACCTACACTGAAAATGAGTAACAAACATGTTCTCTGTAGAAAAGCTATGCAAGTAGAAGACTATAGCATTGATTCATCTACTAGTTTGAGTATAAGGGAGAGAGAATTTTTATATGTAAAATATCTGCTTGTGTTTACTGAACCCCCCAGCAGCAATTAGCATTTTTTAAAATATTTTATTAAGGTTATAAGCAATAGCAACCTATAAATAATTAACAACAATTCATGATGGAACAGCAGAATAGGTATTCAGATATATTGAACAAAAGCGTGTTAATCAAATCATCCATTTTGAACAGCGTGGTTGGAAAAGCTCATATTTTAAAACTGTAAAGAAATTAGTTATCTCTTATAAAAGACTAACAGCAGGTAAAGAGGAATAGCAGTCACTCTTGGACCAGTCTACTTCAGGTTAAACACTAGGTGATTAATATAGGAGAAATAAGTGTACGTCCACTTGTGGACCTAGTGTATAATCAAGTCAATATAATTAATGGAAGGAGTTAAATTAGTAGCACAATACAAATAATAAAGCTAAGCCTCTATTTAGTTTAATCTCTCTTAGTTTTATTAAAGTCACCATTTAGCTTTCAATACCATAAAGGAGAGATATTAGAGGGTGCTTGTATAAAAGCTTGATTATAACTACCGTATATAATCGAAAAAAAAACAACATTATTTAGGGAGGTAGGTTAGTGGTGTAAACGATAATCCTCTATTTATTATAGACTCTCAAGGTTATGCTAAAATTTCAATAGGGTTTTCCATAATATAAAGGAGAGATATTAGTGAAGGTTTGTATAGGGGCTAACCCAGCCTTGGGATCAGGCAAATACAATTTATGATTACCAAACTGAGGGGATTAAAAATACTAGGTCCTCCCTATGTGTCAGGGTTTTTTCCCTGCTTTGTTAGCCATGTGCTGCTGGCAGCCATTTTACTTACCTGTTACTGAATCTGGTGCAGAGTGTCTGATGCTGCTCATTTCCTGCACACCCACTTATGGCCGGACTGTGTACATCATCCGTGTGAGACAGGTTGCAGTTTCAGTAATGTGATGTCATCACTTATTATTTAAAGGGCCTCTGTTCAGTATGCTTGGCCCTTGCGTTGTCTCAGACCTGTTTATGAGTTCCTGTTCCTGTGTATTACCTGGCTGTCTGAAGTCCCTCCTGGTTTCTGACTCGGCTCATCTGACTACTCGCTTTGGCTCCTGACTCGGCTCATCTTACTATGAGCTCTGGGTTTGACTCCTGGCTTGTTATTTGACTTGTGGACTTTGTATTATTTCTTTGTTATTATTAAAGGTGTGATTATTTTTACACTTTTCATCTCAGTCTGATTCCTATCACCCTGACATTAAGCAAGGGCCATGAATCCTGTTGGTTCTAATAATCCACCTTTGCCTACCATCATTTACAGTATGGATGAACAGGATCACCACTTGGATCAATTCGCAGTAGCCCTGCAAACTCTGCTGACTTGCACTGCACATTTGGACCAGAGTGTCTCACAAGTTATGGCTGTTCCTGTTTCCGCTGCTACACTTAGTCCTACCAGGAGCATGTTCAGTTCTGCACCTCTACCTCAGCGATATGGAGGTGATCCTATTCAGCGTAAAGGGTTTTTGAATCAGGTTGGCATTTACTTTGAGATGTTACCTCAGGTGTTTCCCTCTGACAGAGCTAAGGTGGGATTTCTCATTTTGTTACTCTCTGACACAGCTCTTGCTTGGGCTAATCACTTGTGGGAGACTAATAAACCTGTGATTTAAAATTACCCTGAATTTGTGGCCTCCTTTTGAAGTTTTTTTTTATGTTCCGGCTCGCTCCTCCTCTGCTGCTAAACGACTCATGTCCATTCAGCAGGGTACGAGATCTGTTGCTCAGTATGCCATTGAACGCTTGCCACAGAGATAGGTTGGAACAATGAAGCCCTTGTTGCCACCTTCTTTCATGGGCTCTCTGATGCAATTAAAGACAAAGTTGCTGCCAGATATTTACCAGAGGATCTCGAGGCATTGGTGTCTTTTTTAATCCTAATTGACATCAGATTAAGTGAGAGGCCCTCTTTCAAGGAGCACTTGCAGAAACCTCCTGTTAAGTTGTCTCCTATGTGTTCATTCCCACCCATGCCTCCCTCTTCTCCCATGCCTCCTGGTCCCGAGGAACCAGGTACTGCTGAGCCGATGCAGTTGGGATTCACGCATCTCTCCGCGGCGGAGAGGGCCTTTAGGAGGAGGGAGGGGCTCTGCCTCTATTGTGGGTAACAGGGCCACCTTTTAAATTCTTGTCCTAAACGGCCAGGAAACACTCGCACCTAAGGTCGTATTGGCGGCAGACCTTGGGTGGTTTATCCTCGTCCCCAGAACCACTAAAGGAGAAACCTTTGGTCACGGTTGTCCTTTCCTGGGTGGACTCCTCCATAGTCAAGAAAAACAGGGAGGGAATAGGGAGCGCTAAAAAAGCTAAAGTGTAACAAAAATAGACAGAGATAAAATGTATTGTATTATAAGGCTCTATCTGAACAAAGAAACAAGTGTAGAAGATAAACCGCAAATGTTCTCTGAACAGGTATAAACCAATTAAAAATAGTAAGCTCCAAATAAAGTAATAATAAAATTGATATTTATTAAATAAATAAATAAATATTAAATAAATCTATAAATAAATATATATATTTAATATTGAATAACAAACTTGATTGAAGGTGCTGGTTACAAATAAATCATACAATAATTTAATAAAAAAGTTTATCATGCTTTACTTGTCTTATCGAAACCCTAGCGACCAAAATTAGATTAAATAAAAATATCCAAGGCTTTAAAGTGGAAGGCGACGAATACAAAATGTCACTCTTTGCGGACGACATCCTTTTTTCCCTAACAGAACCAGCTGAGTCAATCCCTCACCTACTAGAAGAACTGGAGGTATTCCGCGACCTTTCTAATTTTAAAGTTAATCAAAGTAAATCTGAAATGCTAGGTGTAGCCATTGACTCCCAAATGGAAGATGTGATTACCAAAATATGCCCGTTTAAATGGAATAAAGACTCCGTAAAATACTTAGGGATACAATTAGCAGATAACTTTGAAATGTTGTTCAAATTAAATTATGTTACAATAAAAAACGCCCTAGTGCGAGACCTCTCATCTTGGACTAGGAAACCTCTGTCCTGGCTAGGGAGGATCAACACAAATAAAATGAACATTTTTCCACGACTGTTATATGTCATGCAGACCCTTCCAATACAGCTACCTAACACGTACATACCACAGATGCAACAGTTGTTTAGCTCGTTCATTTGGAACAGACGTCCCCCTAGGATAAATAAATCCATAATGTCACGCTCAATAACCCAAGGGGGATTGGGAGTCCCGGATATTGATTCTTATCGGAGGTCCATATTTCTCCAAAGAATTCTAGACTGGAGGATTCATAAAGGCCATAAGAGATGGATCTCATTAGAAGAGAGCCTAAGTGTGGGCTTTAGCCTCCCTTCTCTCTGCTGGAACTCAAAGTTCCAATTACTTTACAAACAAATTAGTAACCCAATCACACAGGAAACATTGAGAATCTGGGATTCTACCAATAAGATTAACCCATACCTGTCCTCTTGTCCAGGCCCATTAACATCAATCATTCATAATAGTGAGTTCTCCCTATTACCCTTAACTAGGAACACAGAGATACAGATTAAAGACAAAGAGGTTCCGCTCATGTCTCTCACCAATAACGAACAGATGAGATCTCAGGAACAATTGGTAGATGCTGGCCATAGCTGGGCTAGCAATTGGTTTACCTATAGGAGGACACATTATTATATCACAACACATCAGAATTACATAAACATGGCGCGCCCACTGACCAACATTGAGAAAGTATATACAGCCTCACCACCAGTTAAGCATAGCCTTTCCCATATTTATAATATCCTCACCCAGTTGCCACCGGGCAATCTACCACGCTCTATTGAGAGGTGGGAGAGGGAGCTAGGGGTAGTTATCACGCCTCAAGTAGCGACAAACATTTTCCATAACACCAAATCCACTTCCACATCAGCATCCATCAAGGAATTAAATTATAAAATACTTCATGGCTGGTATCTGACCCCTAAAAGGATTCATAAACTTTTCCCACAAACTACCAATCGTTGTTGGAGATGTGGTCATGTAGGTAGTGGTATGAGTCACATGTGGTGGTGGTGTTCCCAGATAAACATGTTATGGCAAACTATAATCAATGAGATAGAATATATCTTTCAAACTATTCTTCCACTAGACCCTCTTGTGTGGCTGTTAAATAAACCAATCAAATTGCCCCAATCCCATTTTAAGCCACTTCTAAAAATTATGACAAACAGTTTAAAAGTCCTGATAGCGCAAAACTGGAGATCATCTGAGATTCCTTCCCTGAGCCTGTGGCGTAGCAAGGTTGCAGACTTGATCGAATTAGAGGAGTATGGTTCTTACCTACATGATAAATGGGAGCAATTCATTGAATTGCAAATAACTTGGGAAAATTACATAAAAAACATAAAGTTCTAGCAAATACCACTTGACAACGTCTAGAGTCATAGGGATTGTTATTTACATAGATTTGGCTTACATATGAGTACAGTTTATGAAAAGTCTTTAAGATGGAGCTGTGTACATAATGAGATGGGCATTGAGACGCTACGGTAATTGTTATTGTTAGATTTGAATTGTTTTTTTTTGTTGTTGTTAAGAAGAAAAAAAAAAGGTTAAAATGAGAATCCAGGATATGTGATTTTTCACTTTGAAACTTCTGAACACAGGGTTGTTTTGTCTTCCCCTGCAAAACTGTTCAAATGACTGTTATTATTGCTTTCTTGTCTGTTTGTTTTGTTGACCTCTCTGTATTTTGGATTCTTAATAAAAATGATTTGAAAAAAAAAAAAAAAAGTTTATCATGCAAAGAAACATTAAAACATAGATTAAATACACTAATTAGGTCAACCTACTAAAATGTGAATGCTCCTACCATATACAATATACAATATACTGTGTGATACGAAACTTATACCATATTAAAATTCAGTGTTTATACAAAATATCATTTAGCACTAATAGAATACAAACACCTAGATTACGAGTCTTGCGTTAGCCTTAAAAAGCAGCTTTGAGAGGTCCCAACGATGCTTTTTAACGCCCGCTGGTATTACGAGTCTGGCAGGTACAGATGTACCGCTCACTTGTTTTCTGCAACTCGAGCATACTGCAAATCCCCTTACGTCAATTGCGTATCCTATCTTTTTAATGGGATTTTCCTAATGCCAGTATTACGAGTCTTGGAAAAAGTGAGCGGTACAGCATCTCCTGTCAAGACTCGTACCGCATTTAAAAGTCAGTAGTTAAGAGTTTTATGGGCTAACGCCGTAACATAAAACTCTTAACTAAAGTACTAAAAAGTACACTAACACCCATAAACTACCTATTAAACCCTAAACCGAGCCCCCCCACATCGCAAACACTAAAATAAAAAATGTAACCCCTAATCTGCCGACCGGACATCGCCGACACTGTAATAAATATATTAACCCTTAAACCACCATATTCCCGCCTCACAAACACTAGTTAAATATTATTAAATCCTAATTTGCCGTCCCTAACATCGCCGACACTTACAACATTTATTAACCCCTAATCTGCCGCCCCCAACTTCGCCGACACTATACTAAATGTATTAACCCCTAAACCTAAGTCTAACCCTAACCCCCCCTAACTTAAATATTATTTAAATAAATCTAAATAAAAATGACTATTTTTAAATCAAGTATTCCTATTTAAAACTAAATACCTGTAAAATAAACCCTAAGCTAGCTACAATATAACTAATAGTTACATTGTAGCTAGCTTAGGGTTTATTTTTATTTTACAGTTAAGTTTGTATTTATTTTAACTAGGTACAACTACCTAGCTAAAATAAATACAAATTTACCTGTAAAATAAACCCTAACCTAAGTTACAATTACACCTAACACTGCACTATAATTAAATTAATTACCTAAACTAACTACAATTAATTACAATTAAATTAAATAAACTAAATTACGAAAAAAACAAACACTAAATTACAGAAAATAAAAAAAATTATTACATTTTTTTTAAACTAATTACACATAATCTAATCCCCCTAATAAAATAAAAAAGCCCCCCAAAATAATAAAAATCCCTACCCTATACTAAATTTCAAAAAGCCCTTAAAAGGGCCTTTTGCGGGGTATTGCCTCAAAGTAATCAGCTCTTTTACCTGTAAAGAAAAATACAATACCCCCCCAACATTAAAACCCACCACCCACACCCCCAACCCTACTCTAAAACCCACCCAATCCCCCCTTAATAAAACCTAACACTATCCTCTTGAAGATTACCCTACCTTGAGACGTCTTCACCCAGCCGGGCACAAGTGGTCCTCCAGACGGTCCAAAGTCTTCATTCTATCCGGGCAGTAGAGGACCTCCAGACAGACAGAAGTCTTCATCCAGGCAGCATCTTCTATCTTCTTCCAACCGGAGCTGAGCAGGTCCATCTTGAAGACATTCGATGCAGAGCATCCTCTTGGTTCGACGGCGACTGAAGAATGAAGGTTCCTTTAAGTGACGTCATCAAAGATGGCGTCCCTTCAATTCTGATTGGCTGATAGAATTCTATCAGCCAATCGGAATTAAGGTAGGAAAAATCCTATTGGCTGATGCAATCAGCCAATAGAATTGAGCTTGCATTCTATTAGCTGATTGGAACAGCCAATAGAATGCAAGCTCAATTATATTGGCTGATTGGATTAGCCAATAGGATTGAACTTCAATTCTATTGGCTGATTGCATCAGCCAATAGGATTCTTCCTACCTTAATTCTGATTGGCTGATAGGATTCTATCAGCCAATTGGAATTGAAGGGACGCCATCTTGGATGACGTCACTTAAAGGAACCTTCATTCTTCAGTCGACATCGAACCAAGAGGATGCTCCGCGTCGGATGATTTCAAGATGGACCCGCTCAGCTCCGGATGGAAGAAGATAGAAGATGCCGCCTGGATGAAGACTTCTGCCCATCTGGAGGTCCTCTTCTGCCCGGATAGGATGAAGACTTTGGACCATCTGGAAGACCACTTGTGCCCGGCTGGGTGAAGATGTCTCAAGGTAGGGTGATCTTCAATGGGGTAGTGTTAGGTTTTATTAAGGGGGGTTGGGTGGGTTTTAGAGTAGGGTTGGGTGTGTGGGTAGTGGGTTTTAATATTGGGGGGTATTGTATTTTTCTTTACAGGTAAAAGAGCTGATTACTTTGGGGCAATGCCCTGCAAAAGGCCCTTTTAATGGCTATTTGTAATTTAGTATAGGGTAGGGATTTTTATTATTTTGGGGGGCTTTTTTATTTTATTAGGGAGATTAGATTAGGTATAATTAGTTTAAAAAAATTGTAATTATTTTTTTATTTTCTGTAATTTAGTGTTTTTTTTCCATAATTTAGTTTATTTAATTTAATTGTATTTAATTGTAGTTAGTTTAGGTAATTAATTTAATTATAGTGTAGTGTTAGGTGTAATTGTAACTTAGGTTAGGGTTTATTTTACAGGTAAATTTGTATTTATTTTAGCTAGGTAGTTATAAAATAGTTAATAACTATTTAATAACTATTGTACCTAGTTAAAATAAATACAAACTTGCCTGTAAAATAAAATTAAATCCTAAAATAGCTACAATGTAACAATTAGTTATATTGTAGCTAGCTTAGGGTTTATTTTATAGGTATTTAGTTTTAAATAGGTATTATTTAGTTAATTGTAGTTATTTTATTTAGATTTATTTTAATTATATTTAAGTTGGGGGGGTTAGGGTTAGGGCTAGACATAGGTTTAGGGGTTAATAACTTTATTATAGTGGCGGCGATGTTGTGGGCGGCAGATTAGGGGTTAATAAGTGTAGTTAGGTTGCAGCGACGTTGGGGGGCATATTAGGGGTTAATAAATATAATGTAGGTTTCGGCGATGTTAGGGGCAGCAGATTAGGGGTTCATAGGAATAATGTAGGTGGCGGCAGTGTCCGGAGCGGCAGATTAGGGCTTAATATTATAATGCAGGTGTCGGCGATGTCGGGGTCGGCAGATTAGGGGTTAATAAGTGTAATATTAGGGGTGTTTAGACTCGGGGTTCATGTTAGGGTGTTAGGTGTAGACATAACTTTTCTTTCCTCATAGGAATCAATGGGGCTGCGTTAGGAGCTGAACGCTGCTTTTTTTCAGGTCTTAGATTTTTTTCAGCCGGCTCAGCCCCATTGATTCCTATGGAGAAATCGTGCACAAGCACATTTAGCCAGCCCACCACTACCATAAGCATCGCTGGTATTGAGGTGAGATGTGGAGCTAAATTTTGCTCAACGATCACTTTTTAGAGGCTAACGCCGGGTTAAAAAAAACCTGTAATACCAGCGTTGTTTGTAGGTGAGTGGTGAGCTGAAACTGAGCGTTAGCACCGCATGGCTTTACCGACAAAACTCGTAATCTAGCCGAATGTTTCTCAATAAGGGCTTGAAGATATACGGTAATATGGTACCGATATGGATATTACCATATATCTTCAAGCCCTTATTTAGAAACATTGTATTCTATTAGTGCTAAATGATATTTTGTATAAACACTGAGTTTTAATATGGTATAAGTTTCGTATCACACAGTATATTCTATATTGTATATGGTAGGAGCATTTACATTTTAGTAGGTCGACCTAATTAGTGTGTTTAATCTATGTTTTAATGTTTCTTTGCATGATAAACTTTTTTATTAAATTATTGTATGATTTATTTGTAACCAGCACCTTCAATCAAGTTTGTTATTCAATATAAAATATATATTTATTCATAGATTTATTTAATATTTATTTATTTATTTAATAAATATAAATTTTATTATTACTTATTTATTTGGAGCTTACTATTTTTAATTGGTTTATACCTGTTCAGATAACATTTGCGGTTTATCTTCTACACTTGTTTCTTTGTTCAGATAGAGCCTTATAATACAATAAATTTTATCTCTGTCTATTTTTGTTATACTTTAGCTTTTTAGTGCTCCCTAGTCCCTCCCTGTTTTTCTTAACTATTATCTGTAGGATATTTGGAGAGATCCCTACTATCTAGTTGGAGTGTGTTGTAACCCCCCCCATTTTTGCCGCTGGTCACACCCCCCTCTTTTGTACTACTCCATAGTCACTCAGGCTCTTGTTGACTCCAGTGCTGTGGGCTATTTCATAGACAGTGCTTTTGTATCAAAGCACTCCATTCCTGTATTGCCTCAGTCTGTTCCACTTACTATTGAGGTCATTGATGGCAGGCCCCTTCACGAAACTCACGAAACAGCTCCGTTATCCATGGCTGTTGGGGCTCTCCATTTTGAAACCCTCCAGTTCCAGGTGATAAACTCTCTGCATTTTCCGGTTGTTCTGGGTTATCCCTGGCTCCAAAAGCACAATCCCAGTCTTGATTGGCGCAGGTCCGAAATTTTGTCATGGTCCCCGCAATGTATCTCCGCTTGTCTTCGGAAACCAGTCAAAGTCTTGTGCACTTCTTCGGTATCTCAATTGCCAGAGGAGTACAGAGAGTTCCTAGACATTTTTGACAAGATGTGTGTCTGTACGTTGCCTTCTCACCGGTCTTACGATTGTGCCATAGACCTGACACCCAGAGCCATTCCTCCTCGGGGCTAGGTTTACCCTCCTGCTCTCCTGCAGGGGCTGGCTATTTCTTTGTGAAGAAAAAGTGTGGCGAGTTAAGACCATGTGTCATATCACAGTAATTCTCAATCTCTATACTTCATGTTTTCCACGTTTCACTGTCCCTTTAAACATAATATCACATGACCGTTATGCCTTTATAAGCCTCCTCTCTAATTCAACGATGCTTGGTAATTTGATTTGCATGAGGAGTAATCACAACTTTCAAGAAGCTCTCTCTATTTTCGTCAAGTTGTTTTCTAATTTTATATCTGCAAAGTTCTTTTCAATCACAGGACAGCATACTTCATTCTGAAACGCTAACTGACATACAGCGTGTCTGCAGTAGTTCGGCGTCTGACGTCATCAGCACTCCGGGAGTCAGTGTCGCAGCTCCTCTCTGTTGCCGGATTCTACACTGCTTCTCAGGACAACTTATTGCTAGCTAGCAAAGTCTTCACAAGTACACGCTGGTCATGAAGTGTTGGGTATCGTACTAAACATAAAGTTATTGCTGAAGTTACGCTAATTTCATATGTTCCAAAGACTGTATATACTAACTATTCAAGCTGATACATATACGTTACTAATGGAAAGTTTGCATGTTTAACATCTTCTGCATATATCCTGGTTATTTCTGCATACAATACATTGCCATAACAATCCTGTTGCATTCATAAATAAGGTTGCATATGAACTTTACTATCCTGAACATTCAAGCATTGTACCTGAGTGATAAGCTACATTCTATTTAAAGAGATACTAACAGAGCTTCAATTACATAAAGTTATAATTTATTCTATATCCAAAGAGATTATCTATTGTTTAGCAAATGCTATTATATTATTTAGGAGAGTATTAGCACATTCACATTGTTGTGCATATCTCCAGCAACTAAAGATAGTTGTAATTTACTTTTGACCTAAACAGGTCACCCTCAGTCAATGAGCAGAATAAGGTTCCTAGTTTATCAAGGTACCTAGGTTTGGTGTGAGACTGAGTGGAGTAGATACAACTGGGTTCACATTAATTATATAATAAATCCTCACACCATGCATCGATTATAGGGGTCTTAATCGTCTTACCATTAAGAATGCTTACCCTATTCCACTCATTACGGAACACTTTAACCGCCTCAAGGGAACTACGGTCTTTTCAAAACTTGATTTGAGAGGAGCATACAATCTTGTTAGGATCAAGGAAGGCCACAAATGGAAAACAGCATTTAACATCAGAAGCGGTCATTATGAGTATCTTGTAATGCCCTTTGGCCTATGTAATGCTCCAGCTGTTTTCTTGGAATTTATTAATTATGTCCTACGAGATATGTTGCAACAGTGTGTTGCGGTGTACTTAGATGATATCCTCACACACTCACCCACTCTTGAGGATCATCATTCTGATGTTACATGGGTACTTCAGAGATTATGTGAGAGCGGCCTGTTTTGTAAACTCGAGAAATGTGAGTTCCATCAGACTCAAGTAACCTTCCTAGGTTATGTAATCTCCATTGCAGGGTTCTCCATGGATCCCGAGAAGTTGTCTGCAGTTCTGCAGTGGCCTCGCCCAGTTGGTCTTCACTCTATTCAATGTTTTTTGGGCTTTGCCAATTACTATAGGAAGTTTATTAAAAACTTTTCTTCCTCGGTCAAACCTATCACTGACATGACCCAAAAGGAGAATAATCCTCTCCATTGGTCATCTACTGCCAATAAGGCTTTTGAGAGTCTTAAGACTGCCTTTGCTGCTGCTCCAGTTCTGGCTCATCCTAACCCTGTCCTGCCTTTCATTCTTGAGGTTGATGCATCTGAGACTTCTTACACCTGATGGTTCCTTGCATCCGTGCGGTTTGTTTTCTAAGAAATTTTCTCCTGGCGGAGTGCAATTATGAAATTGGTGAGAGGGAATTACTGGCCATAATTTTGGCACTCAAGGAATGGAGGCACCTTCTCGAGGGTACTCGCGTACCAGTGCTCATTCTTACTGACCACAAGAATTTGACTTATCTATCCAAAGCTAAACGTTTGTCACCCCGACAGGCCAGATGGGTGCTATTTTTGTCTCGGTTTAATTATGTGGTCTCCTACCTGCCTGGTAGTAAGAATGTTAGGGCTGATGCCCTCTTTCAACAATTTTTGCCTCTTTCCAAGGAGGAGTCTGTACCTATTTGAGTTATACATCCTGACCATATTTTGGCTGCCATATGTACTAATTAGACTTCTCCCTTGGGAAAGAGATCCTGGCTGTACAGACCAATGCACCTCCTGAGAAACCTAGTGGTAAGTGCTTTGTTCCTGAGAATCTTCGAACTAAAGTATTGCACACTTACCACTATCCTAAAGCCGCAGGTCACCCGGGCAAGAACCAAATGATTTGGTCTGTAACTCAACAATTCTGGTGGCCAGGTATTCATTCTGATGTTGCTGCGTATGCTGCCTCCTGCTCAGTCTGTGCACAGAATAAGACTCCTCAATATCTTCTGTGGTTCTTCTTGTGGGTCTTCTTCAGCCTATTGCTAATGGTGAGAATCCTTGGACATATATTTCCATGGACTTCATTGTCAAACTCCCTTTTTCCAATGGCAATACTGTTATCCTAATGGTGGTTGACCGTTTTTCTAAAATGTCACATTGCATTCCCTTGAAGAAGCTGCCTACCGTTCAGGAACTTGTTTTGATTTTTGCCCGGTAGGTCTTCCGTTTACATGGGTTACCCAAGGCGATAGTCTCAGATCGGGGGAGCCAGTTTGTCTTCAGATTTTGGCGTTCCTTTTGTGCTCAAATAGGGATCCAGCTTTCATTCTCCTCAGCATGTCACCCTCAATCTAATGGGGCTGCGGAACGGTCTAATCAAGCTCTGGAACAGTTTCTCCATTTCTATGTCTCAGATCACCACAATAATAGTTCTGAACTGTTACCTTGGGCAGAGTTTGCTCCTAATAGTGCTATTAATGCTTCCTCATAGTTATCCTCGTTCATGGCAAATTATGGGTTCCAACCATCCTTGTTGCCCGATTCATTGATATCTCATGGTATTCTGGCTTTGGAGGAGCATCTCTGGCAACTCTGTTCCACGTGGGTGCAGATTCAGTATTGCCTTCATCATTCTATGCAGTGCCAAAAGTTCCAGACTGATCGTAGGTGTCTGCCAGTGCCTTCCTACCAGGTTGGTGAGAGGGTTTGATGGTCCTCCCGCAACTTGAACCTTCAGGTGCCTTCCAATAAACTGGCTCCTTGTTATGTTGGTCCTTTTCAAATACTACTGTAATATATTTCACAAACAGAACAGATATTATTAGATTTTTTATATTAAAATGCTTTTAAAATCTGCCCAAATTAATTTCAGATGTTCTCCATACTTTTTCATTTTACTACATGCATTCAGCCAAAATGTGAAATACTTTGTGATACATCATAGACCTATTATAAAAAAGCCTAAATATAGAGATGCATATGGAGTCCCCTGAATTGCAAGCAATTAAGTTAGTATATCCAAAAACTTTATTTTTATTTTAACAATCTATTTGTGTAATCTGGGAGGATCCAATCTATTATTCTGATATGTAGACCTTTAGGATTATTTCCATTATAAAGTCTAAAGTGCTCTGAAATTCTAAGATTCTCAACATTATTCTTGATATTATACAAATGCTCACTAAATCATCTTTTAAGCTTCCTTTTCATGCAACTTACATAAAATAAAGTACAATTACAGTTTAACAAAATAAACTGTATATGTAGTGTCGCAATTACACCTGTATCTGATTTGACATTTCCTCAAATGTATCTCCTTGCATAACATATTTGTGTATACTGAACCATCTTATATTATCATTAATCTTTTTTGGCAAAGGCATATGTAACTGGCTAGGGGCTAATATGTTTTTGTTTGTTTTTTTTATCCTTTTTATATACTATAGTTAGTGACCTTCTCTCCAAAAATGTATTTTGTAACATGTCAGATTTAAAATGATCTAATATCTCTTTAAATTTAACTTTATTATATATTTCTGTATGTCAATGACAATTTCAAACTTATTTGGTGGTGATTTAGGGGTAACATTAAGACATTTTACGGGAAGTTTTAATATAATTTGAATTGAACTCTATAGAGGATAAATTATATACATCTTGCTGTTTCATTACAAACTCCCTCTTCTCTTTACTTGTCTGTATCCTCTTTCCTCTTCTAGTTCCTACTTCTAAGTATGTTATTACCAATCTCATTCTCCCTCCCCATCTTGGGCTCATCCCCCTGGCATCCTATGAGAGGTACCTCCTTTGCAGACTTCTTGCAGGAATTGACAGGAAAGAACCCTGAGTAAAATGTAGCTTACACAGATAAATTTTGAGTTATCAGAAGAATAGCTATGTAGCAATCCATAGGTCAATTTTGGATAGTCAGTCAAAGCTAGTGATCAAATAATAGGGAGTTTATATATTGAAGCCATACAGTTCCATGAGTCCTTTACCAAGAAGCCAGTCAACAAACAGAGTTACATACAAGGGTTAAATAGGAGACAGATATCAAAGTAATCGCCTGGGTCAAATTCAGAAGCACAGGCCGGGAACAAGATTGCCAGGGTTTCCATTTCGAAAAGCCAATCACTGAACAGATGTAGGCAGAGACCTTTTAACATCTCTCAATCAGTCTTGGTGCCCAGGAAATAGAAGGAATACTTCTGATGTAAAATATACAAACAGCACTACTCTTAGCACACTGCACGTTATAATTTTTCATATGAAAGGCACATAGCAAATCTGAGCTACCAACCATGCAAAGCTGAAGATTCCTTAGCATGGCCCGAACTCTTGCAAAAGTAGCCCTCTTGTTTAGAGAACCCATGGCCATTCACACCAGCATTATGGGTAAGGATAGCATAGCTCCTACCATAGCTCAGGGTATTACAATAGTTCTGCTTTTTCCCGGGGGCAACTAGTGCAGAGGGGCACATATGGCTCACGGGTTACCAGTTGGTCATACCAGTTATAGATTATGAGTTAAACAAAAAAAGTCAGCAAACAAATCACCTGATGTTTCTGCGCTACAGAAATTAATTAGACTGAGAGTTTTGATACCTATAATATCCTAAATATTTAGATAAGTAAAATAGAATTAACCTTAGTTCTCTCTAGGATTGAAAATCATTAGAAGTTCACAGGAATTTGCAATCTTAGATAAATTTTATATTAAAAAATATCATACGATTAAATCCAAATCCGCTTTTGGAATGAGTAGTCAAATCCCCACTAATTTTTAGGCATTTCTGATTGTATTGCACTAATGATGTCTTTGCTAAAGATAAAGGGTCTATTTTAGACCTATGTGATCGTATACACCTGTCATTATTAGGTGATTACCATAAAAATGGCCATATCCTACCTAATGTATTTACTGCATGAAAGGTATTGGCTCCAAAAAATCTCTTTTCCATGAATACACTTTGCAACAAATTCACACAAGACCCTTCATATACAATTGGTGCATTATGCGCCTCTAGTCAGCCGATGATCCCCATCAATTATATGCTAGGTGATTTTTGGCCTCCATTTATCATGGTCTGCACTACTTCTTGTGCAGCAAAACTAATTGTGCATTAGCAGGGCCTGTCAGTCATCCCATCACCTGCCATACACCTCTAGCCTCATTTTCATGTGCTGTTAATGTCAGGGATCCTTATTTATCTGAGCTAATTATTTGACACGCCTTTGCAAAATTAGATTTTTTATAGTTTTAAAATGTGTTATTCTTACTAGTTCTACTATAATTTGCAATTTGGAGCAAAACAGCAAAAAAGCATTAATTTTTGAGTTTAAGTTAATAATTGTTATTTCTACAAACTAAAGCTATTTTCTAAAGAGTGTGGCACTTTTGAAAAAAACAAGGTATAGTTGTTGTGGGTATCTCAAATAAAAAGCACTGAAATTGATGTGTAAAGAATTGATGTGTGAGAATGACTACAATTCACTTCTTCATAGGGGTGAGAATTTGCTCATCAATACAGGAGTTAAAATTGCAGTAATTATTGTGAAGGTTGTTTTTAAACTTTATTGCATTTCATTATGAGTTTTTACATATGATAAATTGATAATATAACATATATCCTATAACATATATAACATATATAAAAGCTACATCACACAAGGCTTTTTCTCCACACACAGCCAAAATGTGTTCATTAAGGCACTATTTACGAATGATTGAGATATATATATATATACACACTGCTCAAATTCATTTTTTAAGTGTAATGTTATACAATTTTAAGTAATTGTATTAGTTAAAAAAAAAAACACTTGCAAAAAAAAGTGCATCTACTTTTTAAATTGTATTTAATTCTCATGATTGAGCATCAGTTAATTTACTTCTTAATTTCAGATATCACTCGCTGTATTTCTTTACTAAAATTAATTATTATACTTACTTCCCTTATGCTCCCATACTCAGCAATGCAAGCTATGAAAAAAAATCAGATATATTAAGTGAATATACACATAAGGTTAAAATAAATTATACATTTTAAATCACTATCATTTTGCTTGATTCTATCTATCTAGCTACCATCTATCTATCTATCTATCTATCTATCTATCTATCTATCTATCTATCTATCTATATCTATCTATCTATCTATCTATCTATCTATCTATCATCTATCTATCTATCATCATCCATCTAACTCACTACTAAATCCCTTATCTGGTAAATCATTTTATCACATAAATATTGTTGGGAGGTTAGGGTGTGTGGAACTCAAAATGCAGAAACAGATACACTGAACAACAAAAGTCTTTTGAAAGATTTACTGAATGATAAGTAAACGAACAGTTGGTAGCATAAATTAACAGCAAGTTTGAATATGACTCAAGGCAAAACACTAAAGTCTTATACAAAGTTCAGAATACTTAAGTAGGTTGCGGTAAGAAGTCCAGTGGGCACTGATGATTAAATTGTGCAGAAGAGGGTGAGATCAGATAGGTACAGCAGGCACAGTTGGTTTGAGGAAATCTGTCACTGGTATAGAAGACACAGGATGCTCAGCAGACACAGGATACCCAGCAGGTACTGTTGGTGAGACGGTCACGGGGTACCAGATAGGTACAGCAGGCACAGGATACCCAGCAGGTACTGTTGGTGAGACTGTCACAGAGTACCAGATAGGTACAGCAGGCACAGTTGGTTTAAGGAAAGCTGTCACTGGTAAGGTAGACACAAGATTCTCAGCAGGTACTGGATACCCAGCGGGAACTATTGGTGACACTGTCACAGGATACCAGGTAGGTACAGCAGGTACAGCTGGTTTAAGGAAAGCTGTCACTGGTATAGCAGACACAGGATACTCAGCAGGTACTTGATACCCAGCGGGAATTATTGGTTACACTGTCGCAGGATACCAGGTAGGTACAGCAGGTACAGCTGGTTTGAGGAAAGCTGTCACTGCTATTGTAGACAAAGGATACTCAGAAGGCAAAAGATACCCAGCGGGTACTGTTGGTGAGACTGTTATGGTATACCAGGTTGTTACAGCAGGTACAGCTGGTTTCAGGAAATATGTCACTGGTATAATAGACACATGATACTCAGCAGGCACAATATACCCAGAGCATAATGCTGGTGAGACTGTCACAAGGTACCAGGTAGGTACAGCAGGCACAGGATACCCAGCGAGTACTGTTGGTGAGACTGTCACAAGGTACAAGGTAGGTAGAGCAGGCACAGGATACCCAGCGAGTACTGTTGGTGAGACTGTCACAAGGTACAAGGTAGGTACAGCAGGTACAGGATACCCAGCAAGTACTGTTGGTGATATTGTCACAAGGTACAAGGTAGGTACAGCAGGCATAGGATACCCAACGAGTACTGTTGGTGAGACTGTCACAAGGTACAAGGTAGGTACAGCAGGTACAGGATACCCAGCAAGCACTGTTGGTGATATTGTCACAAGGTACAAGGTAGGTACAGCAGGCACAGGATACCCAGCAAGTACTGTTGGTGAGACTGTCACAAGGTACAAGGTAGGTACAGCAGGTACAGGATACCCAGCAACTACTGTTGGTGATATTGTCACAAGGTACAAGGTAGGTACAGCAGACACAGGATACCCAGTGAGTACTGTTGGTGAGACTGTCACAAGGTACAAGGTAGGTACAGCAGGTACAGGATACCCAGCAAGTACTGTTGGTGAGATTGTCACAAGGTACCAGGTAGGTACAGCAGGCACAGGATACCCAGTGAGTACTGTTGGTGAGACTGTCACAAGGTACAAGGTAGGTACAGCAGGCACAGGATACCCAGTGAGTACTGTTGGTGAGACTGTCATGGGTTATGTAGGTACAGCAGGAACAGCTGGTTTGAGATAAAGCTGACACTGGTATAGCAGGCAAAGGTATCAGGTAAGTATGCTTGGTCTCTGGAACCAGGTGAGTATATGCAGGAGCAAGGTAAGTATGCCAAACTTCAGAAGCAAGGTAGATAAGGCAATAACTCAGCCCATAGAGATGGGATGAGTTAGCTTTTATAGCAACTCCAATTCGTGAGAACCTCAGGTGGGAGTTCTGGTGATTAGGACATGGCCCATTTATATCTAGGCAGCACATGGCCATGCACATCTATAGAGAATAAGCAGCTGCAGCAGGAACATGGCACTGATATTCCTCCATGTGGGACGCCAAGGCTGAGGAAGCAGACTTCAACGTCTTTGCCGGAACAGGAGTGACGTCTCCCGGAACGCCGCACGGGGGATACCAGGTAAGTAACTGACACATATTAATGATTAGCGTACATAAATAATAATAATAGTTGTAATAATAATAAATAACCATTATGTCTCTACCGGAGGATGGTGCTATATTTCCTTTGAAAATAAATCGAATAAAATCTGCCATCTGGGTCCTTATCTATGTAGGCAGAATAACCACACCCAAAAACCTTGAATTGGACCCAACATAGGTTGGGCAGTCGTGATAAAGCCTAAAACACAGGTGAAACGCGTTGACGTTTATACAAGGGTCTAAAGGGAATACTAACATCTTTGAAATAATTTGGGGTTGTTGCTTCCCTTGTTCAGAGAAGAATTGCCTGGTATTTCGGCGCTGGACTGTCATTGGGCAGGGTCAGACTGAGATGCTTCAGGATATTTTTTTCTCTGTGAAGGGGCATAGTGTGCAAAAAGAACCGGCACCCTGAGGAATTTAATAAAAATGAACATGCATGGAAGTTATTCCAGCTTCTGTTCTATCTCATGGAGTGCTGTTCTCTCTCTTTTGAACGAATTTGAAGCAGTCTTTTTTGTTAGTACAAATCAACACTCTGCGCAGAGTTCCCAAAAAAAGATCACGGACAAACACCATATTGCTTACAGCGGATTGATACATACCTGAAGTGGAAGCGAAAAGAACCGGTAGCCCCAGAAACACCCACCACCCTGAGAGGTGAGATCGGAGGCTGATTGGTCTAAGGCTAGACCGTAGATATATTGCACAATCAGCTCCATATCCAAATGGCAAGGGGACCGGTAAAGTATACCCACTATACAACTATTTTTATCAATATCGTATTGAATTTTCATTACATATCGGCTATCAGAGTCAAACCCGCTATACATCTTGCAAATGTAAAAGTTTGTATATAAACCTGGAAGCTTATTTTACAAGTTGTTGATGCAAGTTTTGATGGAACATTACATGCAAGGCTATTTGCAAGTATAACTCAAATTTGCAAAAGTGTATCAAATCAAATTTGCATCATTTAAAGGTGGATTGACACAAGTGAACCTTCCATTATAAAGAGAACTTTTTTACAAGCTTAATCATAGATTAACTATATTTGATATACGCATTGTATATCCAGAATTAATCGTCTAAAGGTGGTTTTGAATATATTTATAAGTGGCAGAAACACAGAAATTTTAAAATAGAGGTTGGAGGAGACGTCTTCCTATATTCATATTAACTTACGGTTTTTATGTGTTCATTTGCAATATGCTAATGGTTTTCCAAATGTAAAATTGTTATATGGTTATAAGAAAATTAAATTGTATTTTTTTAAAGCTCTATTTTTTTTTTTTTTTATATATTCAAAATCTGTTGATGTATGTCCCTAGCTAGCCAGTATTCAGATACAGGTAAAGCACTGTTTAATTTTTTTCTTTTCTGATGAACTGCTGGTGCAATACCGCCCCCTGCAGATTTGCAGCCAATTGGCCGCTAGCAGGTGGTGTCCATCAACTTGATCATATTCGATCTGGCTGATCACTGTCCGCCACTTCAGAGGTGGTGGACGAGTTAAGGAGCAGCAGTCTTAAGACCGCTGCTTTTTAACTTCCGCTTCAGTCGGAACTGAAACGGAGAGGGTCGGAAGCAGCATCCGCTGCTTCATAAATAGACCCCATTGTGTACAATAAAAAGTACCACTTGTATTAAACTTATTTATGTTTTCTTGTTATGTTTCGCTAAAATATAACTTATTTCAATGAGAGCATACTGAAATAGGCTTTGGAGTGTGCACAAATCTTTAGTGCTTTATGGCCGCTGAGTGCAACAATGGGGTTGATTCCAATCTTTCAGGAGTTTTTACCTCATTTCTTTCCCATTAACACAGCCAAGATTGCTAACTCACATGAGATTTGTTCACATTTTAGGTGGCGGACTGAAATCATCCTGATGTTTGATGGCCCCTGCTAGCAGCCAATTGGCCACAAATGAGCAGGGGGCAGCATTACACAAGAATTTCACCAGAAATGCTTGTGCAATGTTAAATGCTGGCAGTGTATGGTGTCGGCATTTAGCGAGGTCGAGCGGATATGATTCTCTACAGTGAATCATGTCCACTCAACCTTTGGTAAATCTACCCATGGAATGGACTTCCACAAGAGGTGGTAATGACAAACACTGTAGGGGAGTTCAAGAATGTCTTGGATAAGTATAAGGCTTTCCTACCAACTAGATAAGTTTATACTTCTAGGAAATATTGGACAGACTTGTTGGGCCCATGGTTCTTATTTGCCTTCAAAATCTATTTTTCTATGTTTCTATGCTGGACCTAATTCAAGGTTGTAGGATGTGGTTATCCTGCCTACATAGATAAGGACCCAGATGATAGACTTTTGCTCTCGAAAAATTATATGGTTACCAATTAGGATATTTTATGAAGGTCTTTTTAAACTGGGAATTTGTCACTATTTTTATATATTTTTGCTAATGGAAACATAGCGCCATTATCCGGTACAGAAATAATTTTTATTTAATGTATTTTTTTATGCATACTAATTATTAATATATAGATTCAATATAATGTTGTTTGCAAAACTTGCACTCACCCTTTAGAAGTCCAGGGGCTGTGCAGTGTCTCAGGGGTGTTGCCTTAATCCATCCCATTCATTGATATCACTAATGCAATTTTACAGAGCGAGAGTCTCACAGCAGTTCTTGTGCTCTATGTGATCTATGTATCGGTGTCCCCAATTGTAGTATTCTGTAGACATGTGCAATTCATTTCGGATTGATTCGGAAATTTGTCCGAATTCGTAAGATTCAGGATTCGGATCGATTCGGATTTCCGAATTAAAATAGTGCCGAATTTACTGAATAAATCCGAATTAGTTCGGATTTATTCAGATTTATTTGGTAGATTCGGATGGCCATGGATTACACTAGTATTGTACAGTATATTAGGTTATATCACTCTGCTATGGGTTACACCTAATATACAGTACATAATGCTAGTCTAATACACAGCACATCCCACTGAATTCCGAATTTCCAAACCGAACTGAATCGAACCAAATCCAGCCGAATTTATTCGAATCCGAATGAATCCGAAACGAATCCGAACCGAATTGATTCAAATTTTTCAGAATTCTAATCGATCCGAACCGAAATTCGAAAAAATCCAAATCGATCCGAACCGAACTGAATTTTTTCAACCATGCACATATCTATTATTCTGTTTCCTGGGAAACAAAATAATAGTTTTGAATTCTTAAATACAATTTTTTTCTCTTGGGCTTCTATTGTGACATTAAGATACTGATACAAGGATCACTGAGAACTGCTGTAAAATTGTATTACTGTAATGCTCGGGGGATATTCCTCTATCAGACCAAACTTGGCCAGTAGTCTTCTTATCCTGGCGTCAAGTGGAATGATAGAAAATATCCCAGAGCAGAGTAAGTTAGTGATGTAATGTGCACACCTACTTTATACTGGTAGGCAAACAGTATCTCACACGGGCACTGATAAAAAGATTATTTATTAAAAACATATAAAACCATCACAAATGCTATGAAAACACCAATCTTTAAGGGCTAAAAGGACCAATATACAATGCATTTGCAGTCCAGAGTTAACCACAGATCCGGATGCATATGGATGGAGGCAGAGACAAAACCGCTCACCCACCGCAGCCTTACACCGGTAAGGTATCACTGCGCCCCTGGCATTACCAGCACGGTTTAACGTATAGGTAAAATAAAAGTTCGATGTAAGATAAAAGTTCCGACATACGTTTCGCTGTATTACTTGCAGCTTTTTCAAGAAGTAAAGTGCGCATATCCAAAGAAGTCCTTTATATGATGAATCCTACAAAAACCGGAGATTATTGATGCAAAAGCCACCATGATGAAACAGGACAATCCTATAATGCCATATTAGCGGCTAAACTCGTTAACATCCATTTATATATAAAAATAACAGTTAAGGATACATTTTAACAATGTATCATTTCATTCAAATATATCACAAACAATGTATCATTTCATTCAAATATATCACAAACATGTATCAAATGAATAGGATTACAAATGACACCACAATACACTGTTAAACCCCCATATTCCTAGTCCTTAATTTAAAGCGATATTCATTCTTATTAACCTAATTAATATCAGCCATTCTATCAGCCAATCGGAATTAAGGCAGGACAAATCCTATTGGCTGATTGGATCAGCCAATAAGATTAAGCTTCAATCCTATTGGCTGATTGGTTCAGCCAATATGATTGAGCTTGCATTCTATTGGCTGATTGGAATAGCCAATAGAATGAGAGCTCAATCCTATTGGCTTATCCATTCAGCCAATAGGATTGAAGCTTAATCCTATTGGCTGATCCAATAAGCCAATAGGATGTGTCCCGCCTTAATTCCGATTGGCTGAGAGAATTCTATCAGCCAATCGGAATTCAAGGGACGCCATCTTGGATGACGTCCCTTAAAGGTACCTTAATTCAGTAAGAAGACTCCGGATGAAGAGGATGCTCCACGTCAGATGTCTTAAAGATGGAGCCGCTCCTCGTCAGATGGATGAAGAGAGAAGATGCCGCCTGGATAAAGACTTCTGCCTGTCTGGAGGACCACTTCGCCCGGCTTGATTGAAGACTTCTGCCCGTCTGCAGGACCACTTCGCCCGGCTTGATTGAAGACATCTCCAGGTAAGGTGATCTTCAGGGGGTTAGTGTTAGGTTTTTTTAAGGAGGTATTGGGTCGATTTTAGAGTAGGGTTGGGTGTGTGGGTGGTGGGTTTTAATGTGGGGGGGGTTATTTTTTTTTTTACAGGTAAAAGAGCTGATTACTTTGGGGCAATGCCCCACAAAAGGCCCTTTTAAGGGCTATTTGTAATTTAGCATAGGGTAGGGCTTGTTTTTATTTTGGGGGGGCTTTTTTATTT
This sequence comes from Bombina bombina, assembly GCF_027579735.1. Lineage (NCBI taxonomy): Eukaryota > Metazoa > Chordata > Amphibia > Anura > Bombinatoridae > Bombina > Bombina bombina. The sequence continues at coordinate 87,950,477 of NC_069505.1, read as the reverse complement.
TGTTAGGGGGATTATATTAGGTGTAATTTGTTTAAAAATCTTGTAATTTCTTTTTTATTTTTTGTAATGTAGTGTTTGTTTTCTTTGGTTATTTAGATTATTCTATTTAATTTAGATACTTGTAATTAATGTAGGTAATTTATTTAATTGTAGTATAGTGTTAGGTGTTAGTGTAGAACAGGTTAGGTTTTATTTTACAGGTAACTTTGTATTTATTTTATCTAGGAAGTTATTAAATGGTTAATAACTATTTAATAACTATTCTACCTAGTTAAAATAAATACAAACTTGCCAGTAAAATAAAAATAAACCGTAAGAGAGCTACACTGTAATTATTAGTTATATTGTATCTATCTTAGGGTTTATTTTACAGGTAAGTATTTAGTTTTAAATAGGAATTATTTAGGTAATAATAGTAATATTTATTTAGCTTTATTTAAATTATTTTTAAATTAGGGGGTGTTAGGGTTAGGATTAGACTTAGGTTTAGGGGTTAATAAATGTATTATAGTGGCGGCTTCGTTGGGGTCAGCAGATTAGGGGTTAATAAAGTAGATAGGTGTTGGCAATGTTAGGGTCGGCAGATTAGGGGTTAATAATATTTAACTAGTGTTTTTGATGCGGTGTGCGGTAGGGGTTAATATGTTTATTCTATTGGCGGCGATGTGCGGATCGGCAGATTAGGGGTTAATCATTTTTATTTAAGTTTTTGTGATACTTGAGGGCTTCAGTTTAGGGGTTACTAGGTAGTTTATGGGTGTTAGTGTAGTTTTTAACCCTTTAGTTATGAGTTTTATGTTACAGCTTTGTAGCGTAAAACTGATAACTACTGCTCTCAGAATGTGTTACGGACCTTGGAGTTAAGGGCTGTAACTCTCACTTTTTGTCCTCCAAAAACCAAATGGCGTTAGGAAAATCCTATTGGTAAAAAAGCCTTATGTAAATTGCGTAAGGTGATGTGCGGTATTTTTTTGAAGGCAAAAAACAAATGAGCGGGACAGCCTTTTTCCCAATGCTCGTTAATACCTGCGGGCATTAAAAAGACCTATAACACTTCTTTTTCATGCGTTATGAAAACTCGTAATCGAGCCGGTAGTTTGATTAGGTTCGATCGGTTTATAACTCTGATCTCGATAAATTGAACTTTTTGTGCGAGATCAGAGTTGTAAACCGATCAAACCTAATCAAACTACATTAGCTAACAAAGAAAGGGAGTAATACCATCATAGGAATAGAGAAATTTTAAATTATAATTATAAACATTATGATAATGGCCACAGCATGCATGGTAATCCAGGTACTTACATAGCTGCAGGATTCGCACCACAGGAGGAATCTGGACCGGCATCAGGAAGAGAGGTGCGCGGTGATGATGTCACACAAAGCTTACCACAGCGTCCATGGCAACGGCCATGGCCGGAAGATGCGACAGCCGGGCGGCATGACAATTACTAATTATTAATATGTATGTGGGGGGAAGGATTTATCGAATTTTATAGTTTAGGGGAACCAAGAAAAGAGAAGAAAAACGGAATAGGAGGGATGCAGGAGAGGGAATCGATCTAAATATTACACTATGTGCACATGCTATATCACACTGCCATTCTTACGACAGCTGTGGATGGAAGAACATTCTCTAATCAAATATATTCTTAATTTTGTAACCAGGTGGAATTGAACTAATTATTCAGTATCTTAGTATAAATCTCTAATATCTGCAGCCTATTTTTATAGACCAGTAGTAAAAATGGATGGAAAAGTTTTTTTTAGATATAGTGATGTATTAAGTTATTTTTGTCTCAAAGAACAAATACCTTAGTCTGAAGTCAGACAGCTCAGGTTTAATCAACCTAGTGGCAAAACCAACAGTCTTTAAAGGGAAAGTCTTAGTCTTCAGCAGCATTTTTATTGTTTAAAAACATAAACCTAGATTACAACTCTTGCGTTAGGCTTAAAAAGCAGCGTTGAGAGGTCCCAATGCTGCTTTTTATCGCCCGCTGGTATTACGAGTCTTGCAGGTACAGGTGTACCGCTCACTTTTTCGGCCAGACTCGGAAATACCGCAAATCCACTTACGTCAATTGCGTATCCTCCTTTTTCAATGGGACTTGCATAGCGTGGTATTACGAGTCTGACAAAAAAGTGAGCGGTAAACCCTCTCCTGTCAAGACTAGTACCGCATTTTAAAGTCAGTAGTTAAGAGGTTTACACTACAATGCTGTAATATAAAACTCTTAACTAAAGTGCTAAAAAGTACACTAACACCCATAAACTACCTATTAACCCCTAAACCGTGGCCCTCCCACATCGCAAACACTATAATAATTTTTTAACCACTAATCTGCCGAACCGGACATCGCCGCCACTATAATAAATATATTAACCCCTAAACCACCGCACTCCCGCCTCGCAAACATTAGTTAAATATTATTAACCCCTAATCTGCCGTCCCTAACATCACCGACACCTACCTACATTTATTAACCCCTAATCTGCCGCCCCCAAAGTCGCCGCCATTATATTAAAGTTATTAACCCCTAAATCTAAGTCTAACCCTAACACCCACTAACTTAAATATAATTTAAATAAATCTAAATAAAATTACTACAATTAACTAAATTATTCATATTTAAAACTAAATACTTACTTATAAAATAAACCCTAAGATAGCTACAATATAACTAATAATTACTTTGTAGCTAGTTAGGCTTTATTTTTATTTTACAGGCAACTTTGTATTTATTTTAATTAAATAGAATAGTTACTAAATAGTTATTAACTATTTAATAACTAACTAGTTAAAATAAAGACAATTTTACCTGTAAAATAAAACCTAACCTAAGTTACAATTACATATAACACTACACTATAATTAAATTAATTACATACATTAAATACAATTAATTACAATTAAATAAAATGATCTAAAGTACGAAAAAACAAACACTAAATTACAGAAAATAATAAAGAAATTACAAGATTTGTAAACTAATTACACCTACTCCAATCCCCCTAACAAAATAAAAAAGCCCCCCAAAATAAAAAAGCCCTACCCTACACTAAATTACAAATAGCCCTTAAACGGGCCTTTTGTGGGGCATTGCCCCAAAATAATCAGCTCTCTTACCTGAAAAAAAAGTACAAAACCCCCCCAACATTAAAACCCACCACCCACACAACCAACCCTATTTAATTATATTTAATTTAAGTAATTAATTTAATTATAGTGTAGTGTTAGGTGTAATTGTAACTTAGGTTAGATTTAATTTTACAGGTAAACTTGTCTTTATTTTAACTAGGACGTTATTAAATAGTTAAAATAAATACAAACTTGCCTGTAAAATAAAAGTAAACCCTAAGCTAGATACAATGTAACTATTAGTTATATTGTAGCTAGCTTAGGGTTTATTTTATAGGTAAGTATTTAGTTTTAAATAGGAATAATTTAGTTGATTGTAGTAATTTTATTTAGATTTATTTAAATTATATTTAAGTTAGGGGGGGTTAGGGTTAGACTTAGGTATAGGGGTTAATAAATTTAATATATTGGCGGCGATGTTGGGGGCGGTAGATTAGGGGTTAATAAGTGTAGGTAGGGGGTGGCGACATTGGGGGTGGCAAATTAGGGGTTAATAAATATAATGTAGGTATTTGCGATGTTGGGGACAGCAGATTAGGGGTTCATAGTTATAATGTAGGTGGCGGCGGTGTCTGGAGCGGCAGATTAGGGGTTAATAATATAATGTAGGTGTCGACGATGTCGGGGGAGGCAGATTAGGGGTTAATAAGTGTAAGATGAGGGGTGTTTAGACTCAGGGTTCATGTTTGGGTGTTAGGTGTAGACATAAATGTATTTTCCCAATAGGAATCAATGGGGCTGCATTAGGAGCTTTACGCTGCTTTTTTGCAGGTGTTAGGTTTTTTCTCAGCTGGCTCTCCCCGTTGATTCCCATGGGGAAATTACTAGCTCACCGCTAACGTAAGCAGTGCTGGTATTAGAGTGAGATGTGGAGCAAAATTTTGCTCTCCGCTCACTTTTTTGCGGCTAACGCCGGGTTTGTAAAAACCCGTAATACCAGCGTTGTCTGTAGGTGAGCGGTGAGCATAAACTGCTCGTTAGCACCGCATAGCTTCTAAAGCAAAACTCGCAATCTAGGCGATAGATAATCCCTTTATTACCCATTCCTCAGTTTTGCATAACCAACACTGTTATATTAATATACGTTTTACATCTGTGATTACCTTGTATCTAAGCCTCTGCAGACTGCCCCCTTATTTCAGTTCTTTTGGCTGAATTGGATTTTAGGCAATCAGTACTAACTCCTAGTTAAGTCCACGGGCTTGAACACAATCGCCTAGATTTAGAGTTCTGCGGTAGCCGTCAAAAGCAGCGTTAGGAGCCCTTTTGGCCGCCCGATGGTATTTAGAATCATGTAGGTAAAGGTCTAACGCTCACTTTCAAGCCGCAAATTTTCCATACCGCAGATCCCCTTACGCCAATTGCGTATCCTATCTTTTCAATGGGATCTTCCTAACGCTGGTATTTAGAGTCTTGGCTGACGTGAGCGTTACAACTCTACCGACAAAACTCCTACCGCCCATGGAAAGGCTGTAGTTAAGAGCTTTCTAGGCTAATGCTGGTATATAAAGCTCTTAACTACAGTGCTCTAAAGTACACTAACACCCATAAACTACCTATGTGCCCCTAAACCGAGGTCCCCCCACATCGCCGCCACTATAATAATTTTTTTTAACCCCTAATCTGACGACCGCACACCGCCGCCACCTACATTATCCCTATGAACCCCTAAATCTGCTGCTCCTAACATCGCAGACACCTACATAATATTTATTAACCCCTAATCTGCCCTCCCTAACATTGCCGCCACCTAACTTCAAGTATTAACCCCTAATCTGCCGACCGGACCTCGCCGCTACTCTAATAAATGTATTAACCCCTAAAGCTAAGTCTAACCCTAACCCTAACACCCCCCTAAGTTAAATATAATTTTAATCTAACTAAATAAATTAAATCTTATTAACTAAAGTATTCATATTTAAAATTAAATAAAGTAAACCCTAATATAGCTACAATATAACGAATAATTATATTGTAGCTATTTTAGGATTTATATTTATTTTACAGGCAACTTTGTATTTATTTTAACTAGGTACAATAGCTATTAAATAGTTATTTACTATTTAATAGCTACCTAGTTAAAATAATTAGAAAAAAATAACCTATAAAATAAATCCTAACCTAAGTTACAATTAAACCGAACACTACACTATCATTAAATAAATTAAATAAATTACCTACAATTACCTACAATTAAATAAACTAAACTAAATTACAAAAAAACCAAACACTAAATTACAAAAAATAAAAAAAGATTACAAGAATATTAGGCTAATTACACCTACTCTAAGCCCCCTAATAAAATAAAAAAGCCCCCCAAAATAATAAAGGTCCCTACCCTATTCTAAATTAAAAAGTAACCAGCTCTTTTACCAGCCCTTAAAAGGGCTTTTTGCGAGGTATGCCCCAAAGTAATCAGCTCTTTTGCCTGTAAAAAAAACACAGTACCACCCCCAACATTACAACCAACCACTTACATACCCCTACTCTAACCCAAACCCCCTTTAAATAAACCTAACACTACCCACCTGAAGATCTCCCTACCTTAAAGTCATCTTCACCCAACCGGGCCGAAGTCTTCATCTGATGGGGCAGAAGAGGACATCCAGACCGGCAGAAGTCTTCATCCTATCCGGGCAGAAGAGGACATCCGGACCGGCAGACATCTTCATCCAAGTGGCATCTTCTATCTTCATCCATCCGACGAGGAGCGGCTCCATCTTCAAGACCTCAGGAGCGGAACATCCTTCTTCACTGACGACTAGAAGACGAATGACGGTTCCTTTAAATGACGTCATCCAAGATGGCGTCCCTCGAATTCTGATTGGCTGATAGGATTCTATCAGCCAATCAGAATTAAGGTAGGAAAAATCTGATTGGCTGACTGAATCAGCAATCAGATTCAAGTTCAATCCGATTGGCTGATCCAATCAGCCAATTAGATTGAGCTTGCATTCTATTGGCTGATCGGAACAGCCAATAGAATGTGAGCTCAATATGATTGGCTGATAAAAAACAAATTACAAGATATTTAAACTAATTACACCTAATCTAATAGCCCTATCAAAATAAAAAAGCCCCCCCAAAATAAAAAAAATCCTAGCCTAAACTAAACTACCAATAGCCCTTAAAAGGGCCTTTTGCAGGGCATTGCCCCAAAGAAATCAGCTCTTTTACCTGTAATACAAATACAAACACCTCCCAACAGTAAAACCCACCACCCACACAACCAACCCCCCCCCCAAAAAAAAAACTACCTAAAAAAACCTAAGCTCCCCATTACCCTGAAAAGGGCATTTGGATGGGCATTGCCCTTAAAAGGGCATTTAGCTCTTTAGCAGCCCAAAGCCGTAACCTAAAAATAAAACCCACCCAATAAACACTACCCCCTGAAGATCCACTTACAGTTCTGAAGACCGGACATCCATCATCAACGAAGCCAGGAGAAGTCCTCAACAAAGCGGCAAGAAGTCCTCAACAAAGCCGGGAGAAGTCTTCATCCAAGCTGGGAGAAGTGGTCCTCCAGACGGGCAGAAGTCTTCATCCAGATGCCATCTTCTATCTTCATCCATGCGGCACGGAGCGGATCCATCTTCAAAACATCCGGCGCGGAACATCCTCTTCAAACGAAGTCTTCTTACTGAATGAAGGTTCCTTTAAATGACGTCATCCAAGATGGCGTCCCTTAAATTCCGATTGGCTGATAGAATTCTATCAGCCAATCGGAATTTAAGGTGAAAAATCCTATTGGCTAATTGGATCAGCCAATAGGATTGAGCTTCAATCCTACTGGCTGATTGGATCAGCCAATAGGATTGAGCTCGCATTCTATTGGCTGATTGGAACAGCCAATAGAATGTAAGCTCAATCCTATTGGCTGATCTAATATATTTATTTAGATTTATTTTAATTATATTTAAGTTAGGGGTGTTATGGTTAGGGTTTGACTTAGGTTTAGGGGTTAATAAATTTAATATAGTGGAGGCGACATTGGGGGCGGCAGATTAGGGGTTAATAAATGTAGGTAGGTGGCATTGATGTTAGGGGAGGCAGATTAGGGGTTAATAATATTTAACTAGTGTTTGTGATGCGGAAGTGCGGCGGTTTAGGGGTTAATATGTTTATTCTAATGGCGGCAATGTCTGGATCGGCATATTAGGGGTTAATAATTTTATTATAGTGTTTGCGATGCGGGAAGGCCTCGGTTTAGGGGTTAATAGGTAGTTTATGGGTGTTAGTGTACTTTGTAACACTGTTACAGCTTTGTAGCGTAAAACTCATAACTACTGACTTTAAAATGCGTTACGGATCTAGGCGGTATGGGCTGTACCACTCACTTTTTGCCCTCCCAGGACAAGCTTGTAATACCGGCGCTATGGAAGTCCCATTAAAAAAAGACTTTACGCAAATTGTGTAAGTTGATTTGCGGTATTGCCAAGTATGGCCAAAACAGTGTGCGGTACAGCTTTTTTGCCAAGACTCGTAATATCAGCGGTAGGTAAAAAAGCAGCGTTATGACCCATAACGCTGCTTTTTCACTCATAACGCAAAACTCGTAATCTAGCTGATAGTTAATACACAAAAATTTTGATTATTATACTAATTAGATAACATGAAAGAATTATGTGCATTGACTTACTTGGACACTTGAATAAATAACAGCATTTTTTTTCATCCAAAATCTTTAATGGTTCTCTGTTCCTGGCACAGGGGAGATTTGTAGAATTGGAACAAATACCTGCAGTAGCAGCCAAACACGCTGAAGGACATCCTGATGTAGATGACTGAAATGTTGAGGAATTTTGTAGTAAGTAAACAATGAATAATAAAATCATGGAAAGAGTTTTACATACTTTCCCAAAGTAAATATTTAATGAGCCGTATACTGTAACTTCAGTTAGGTGATTACTGGAATATGCACATTTAGATTAAACTATTCCTCTAGTCATTACATTCATGATCCTAATTATTAATAGTAGTAGGAGTGGCAGAAGATGTAATGGTCATTAAAGAAGTTAAAAAATATTAAAAGCTTTAATTCTAGTGGCTGATTTGAATTTGAAAATCAGCCACTAGGAATGCAAGGTTACCCCTATATAAAGGGGTATCTGGCATTTAAAATTCAGTGTGTGGCTGGTGACTGCATGAAGAGGACATAAGCGCCAGAAGATAAGATGATGGATGAAGACAATAGACCGTCGCTGGTCAGAAATTAGAAGACCGCCGCTGGGATGAAGATGGACCACAACCAGGGTGAAGATAGAGTGCCGCTGGGATGAAGATGGATCACCACCGGGGTTAAGATAGAGCACCGTTGGGATAAAGAAGAAGCACCGCAACCTATTTCAACTTTGGTGAATATCCACTTTGGTGTTTAGTGTTAGGATTTTGTTAGGTGTTTTTTTTTTTTTTTTAGATTAGGGTGCTTTTATTTTTTGAGCAGATTAGATTAGTTTTTTTTTAGAAGTCTTTTTTTTTGGGGGGGGGGTTACTTGTAGATTGGTGTTGGGTCTTTTTATATTGAAAAAGAGTTAAAGGGACAGTCTAGGCCAAAATAAACTTTCATGATTCAAATAGAGAATGTAATTTTAAACAATTTTCCAATTTACTTTTATCACCAATTTTGCTTTGTTCTCTTGGTATTCTTAGTTGAAAGCTTAACCTAGGAGGTTCATATGCTAATTTCTTAGACCTTGAAGCCCACCTCTTTCAGATTGCATTTTAACAGTTTTTCACCACTAGAGGGTGTTAGTTCACATATTTCATATATATATAACACTGTGCTTGTGCATGTGAAGTTATCTGGGAGCAGGCACTGATTGGCTAGACTGCAAGTCTGTCAAAAGAACTGAAAAAGGGGCAGTTTGCAGAGGCTTAGATAGAAGATAATCACAGAGATTAAAAGTATATTATTATAACTGTGTGTGTTATGCAAAACTGGGAAATGGGTAATAAAGGGATTATCTATCTTTTAAAACAATAACAATTCTGGTGTAGACTGTCCCTTTAAGGCACTTTAGGGCAATACCTAAATAAAGGCCCTTTAAAGGACTATTACTGTAGTTTATTGATAGTTTATTTTGGGATGGTTTTTTTAGGTGGTGTTCTAGAATAGGCAATAACTGCTTTTTTTATTTAAGTTAATTCTTTTTTTTTTCTGTAATTGTTTTTTTGTCTATACTGTTAGTTTGGTTTTTTTTTTCAGCTAAGGCTAGTTTTTTTCAGGTCAGGTTATTTTATTTTTTTTTGTTAACTTTTTATAACCTTTCTGGTTGCATAAGAAGTTTGAGCATTAAATGCGATTGTGATCACATGTCCTTTCAACTTGTAATATGAGTGGACATTGCTGCTCCATGCCACCCATAAAAAATATGGGGAGCATAAATTACCCGGAGTTTGTGCAAACAAATTTACAGTAATTTAAACAGCGCCACTTGTAATATGGATTCAAGAACAAAGAACACTGTGATCTCTAAATCACGTTTTCGATTCTTGTGGTAATGGTTGCTCTCGACTTGTAATCTCGCCCTCATTTTAGTAAATGCTGACCTAATACAAGCACAATTGCTGCTCTGAGCAGCTGCAGTATTTAAAATGCTAGTGCACTGGGAATATCTAGCTTATGCTTCACATGCACGTGCAGAGACAAATGTTAACACTAAAATAGTGATAACTTTTACAAGAAGCATTTTTGCCAATACACCTATATTGTAAATATGTTTCTATTCAAACATGTAATAAGCTATGTGCATTTAAATTTTGACTGTAAAGTCCCTTTAAATAAAATGTGTGTTGAGTTTATGTATATTCATATTCATGTGTCTTATGGGACCTGTAAATTGTATGTAGATACTAAAAATAGATTATAAAATAAAATTTAAAAAAAACATACGTTCATTTGATTACTGTTAAATAGAAAAAAAAGAACTAGGCATGAAAGAAATTAAAACATTATTTACCATGGTAAAAGTAACTGTTGGAACGATTTCTTGAGTCTTGTTTGTTGTTTCCGGGGTAGTTAAGGTTGTTGGTATAACGGTTATTGTGCTGCTAGGTGCTGTAGTAACACTTGTAGAAGTAACTGTTGTTGTTTTCAGTGTTGTTCTGGTTGTTGGTGTAATAGTTTTTGTGCTGCTAGGTGTTGTAGTAACGCGTGTAGAAGTAACAGTTGTTTCTGGCGTTGTTCTGGTTGTTGTTGTTCTGGTTGTTGGTGTATCAGTTTTTGTGCTGCTAGGTGTTGTAGTAACACGTGTAGAAGTAACTGTTGTTTGCGTTGTTGTTCTGATTGTTGGTGTAACAGTTTTTGTACTGCTAGGTGTTGTAGTAACACGTGTAGAAGTAACAGTTGTTTCTGGCGTTGTTCTGGTTGTTGTTGTTCTGGTTGTTGGTGTAACAGTTTTTGTGCTGCTAGGTGTTGTAGTAACACGTGTAGAAGTAACAGTTGTTTCTGGCGTTGTTCTGGTTGTTGTTGTTCTGGTTGTTGGTGTATCAGTTTTTGTGCTGCTAGGTGTTGTAGTAACACGTGTAGAAGTAACTGTTGTTTGCGTTGTTGTTCTGATTGTTGGTGTAACAGTTTTTGTACTGCTAGGTGTTGTAGTAACATGTGTAGAAGTAACAGTTGTTTCTGGCGTTGTTCTGGTTGTTGTTGTTCTGGTTGTTGGTGTAACAGTTTTTGTGCTGCTAGGTGTTGTAGTAACACGTGTAGAAGTAACAGTTGTTTCTGGCGTTGTTCTGGTTGTTGTTCTGGTTGTTGGTGTATCAGTTTTTGTGCTGCTAGGTGTTGTAGTAACATGTGTAGAAGTAACAGTTGTTGTTTGTGGCATTGTTCTGGTTGTTGGTGTAACAGTTTTTATGCTGCTAGGTGTTGTAGAAACACGTGTAGAAGTAACTGTTGTTGTTTTCGTTGTTGTTTTGATTGTTGGTGTAACAGTTTTTGTGCTGCTAGGTGTTGTAGTAACACGTGTAGAAGGAACTGTTGTCGATGTCTCTGTAAATGGAAATAGTGGAATAACTATTATTAGATATCTATAACATATTTAAAAAGGTGGAAAAAGCAAGACATGGACACTCATTGGCTGTTAGGTATATTATGACATACAGATTATAATAATTATTAGTAAGAAGTACCTATCAGAACAAGAGCATTAGTGGGAAATATAATACTTATACAGCAGAATTAATATCAGTTTAAATCTAAACAGTGTTTCGTTCACATTTTTATTCAGGTAAAAGTAATCAACGTGTTTATCCTTCTCATCTTTCATATGTATGAAAGAACAAATGTCATTACAATTCCCTTTAGAGTTAGAAAACATTAGAGAGCACCAAGCCATTAAGATTTTACCGTTTTTTTTATATAACTTTAAAGGGCCATGATACCTAAATGTTGAAACCCTTGAAAGTGATGCACCATTGCTGTAAACAGCTGACTAGAAAATATAACCTGAACATCTCTATGTAAAAATAAAGATATTTTACCTCAAAAGTTCCTCAGTAGCCACATCCCATTGTAAAGGACTTCTAAGCAGGAAATCAGTATGTCTGTCCCGGGACAGCTAAGGGAGGGAGCCTCATGCAAACTCGTAATCTAGCCGTTACTTTGTATTATGTTCTAACATAGATCAAACACAAGTAATATCAATATGTTTTACTCTATTTTTTTCTAGCTCTCCAATAGCACAATTCCCTTTTCGCTATTTACAGCATATTCCAAATGTTTTATTCAATGCAGAGTATTAGTTTTGACTTTTAACATGACCAGACCTTTTGTTGTAGAAAATGAAGTAGTTGTCTGTATTGGGGTGCTTATACAAAGCTGTAAGGTGCCATTATTGCCACAGATTAATGCCTCACAAGTTTTGTTGTTTTTACACTCTTCATAAAAGGTTTCATTGTAAGAATATTTCCTTCCATCATTTTCACAGTAGTAGGCTGCAAAGAGAAACATCAATTTTATGTAAATAATCAACTTTGTCTTATTCATATTTTTATTCATAAAACTAAATGTACTTGTTTTTAACACAGAAAAAAAAACAAGACAGGCCTTATGGTTATATAACTAAGCCACCATCCTGAGTGATATAAGTTCACATAGTGTGTTATTTTAAACAATGAACAAAATATGGTCATTTATTAGCAGCAAATAATGAGAACTTAACTTAACACTAATACTATACTATATACTAATACTACATATGTATTTTATATATATATATATATATATATATATATATATATGTATATATATGTATATATATATATATATATATATATATATATATATATGTATATATATATATATATATATATATATATATATATATACATACACACGCATATATAATTTCATATATATATAGTATAATATAATACAATATACATATGTATATATACACAGTGCATATACACAGTGGGGCAAAAAAGTATTTAGTCAGCCACCAATTGTGCAAGTTCTCCCACTTAAGAAGCTGAGAGAGGCCTGTCATTTTCATCATAGGTATACCTCACCTATGACAGACAACATATGGAAACAAATCCAGACAATCACATTGTCTGATTTGGAAAGAATTTATTTGCAAATTATGGTGGAAAATAATTATTTGGTCACCTACAAACAAGCACGATTTCTGGCTCTCACAGACCTTATCTTCTTCTTTAAGAGGCTCCTATGTCCTCCACTCATTACCTGTATTAATGGTACCTGTTTGAATGTGTTATCAGTATAAAAGACACCAGTTCACAACCTCAAACAGTCACACTCCAAACTCCACTATGGTGAAGAGCTGTCGAAGGACACCAGAAACAAAATTGTAGACCTGCACCAGGCTGGGAAGACTGAATGTGCAATAGGCAAGTAGCTTGGTGTGAAGAAATCAAATGTGGGAGCAATAATTAGAAAATGGAAGACATACAAGATGGGGTCTGATCTGGGGCTCCATGCAAGATCTCATCCCGTGGGGTCAAAATGATCACAAGAACGGTGAACAAACATCCCAGAACCACAAGGAGGGACCTAGTGAATGACCTGCAGAGAGATGGGACCAACGTAACAAAGGCTACCATCAGTAACACACTACACCGCCAGGGACTCAGATCCTGCAGTGCCAGACTTGTCCCCCTGCTTAAACCAGTACATGTCCGGGCCCGTCTGTATGTAAGTATGCTAGAGAGTATTTGGATGATCAAGAAGCCGATTGGGAGAATGTCATATGGTCAAATGAAACAAAAGTAGAACTGTTTGCTAGAAACACAACTCGTCGTGTTTGGAGGAGAGAGAATGGTACTGTGAAGCATGGGGGTGGCAACATCATGCTTTGGGGCTGTTTCTCTGCAAAGGGAACAGGACGACTGATCCGTGTACATGAAAGAATGAATGGGGCCATGTATCGTGAGATTTTGAGTGCAAACCTCCTTCCATCAGCAAGGGCATTGAAGATGAAACGTGGCTGGGTCTTTCAGCATGACAATGATCCCAAACACACCGCCTGGGCAACGAAGGAGTGGCTTCGTAAGAAGCATTTCAAGGTCCTGGAGTGGCCTAGCCAGTCTCCAGATCTCAACCCCATAGAAAACCTTTAGAGGGAGTTGAAAGTCCGTGTTGTCCAGCGACAGCCCCAAAACATCACTGCTCTAGAGGAGATCTGCATGCAGGAATGGGCCAACATACCAGCAAGAGTGTGTGACAACCTTGTGAAGACTTACAGAAAGCGTTTGACCTCTGTCATTGCCAAAAAAGTATATATAACAAAGTATTGAGATGAACTTTTCATATTGACCAAATACTTATTTTCCACCATAATTTGCAAATAAATTCTTTCCAAATCAGACAATGTGATTGTCTGGATTTGTTTCCACATTTTGTCTCTCATAGTTGAGGTATACCTATGATGAAAATTACAGGCCTCTCTCATCTTCTTAAGTGGGAGAACTTGCGCAATTGGTGGCTGACTAAATACTTTTTTGCAGTAAAAATCCAAGAAGTATGGCAGCAATCAGTAGTTTAACAAATGGTCTTTATTTGGAGCACAGCAAACAAAGCATGCTTGACAAAGGGAGGAAGCTCTCGAAACGTTGCCGCTTTGTTTGCTGTGCTCCAAATAAAGACCATTTGTTAAACTACTGATTGCTGCCATACTTCTTGGATTTTTACTACATTTTGTGTAGGGTTTTGTGGTACCCCTACATGGCGTGCAAGTGGTTCAGGTGCTGACTGATACTTTTTGGACATTAAATACTTTTTTGCCCCACTGTATATATATATATATATATATATATATATATATATATATATATATATATATATGTAATTAGAAAGCGGACCGCACCAGAGAAGATAAATGCAATAATGAACTCACAGCAGCAGTGAACAATTCACTGCTGCCAGTGCACTGTATATATTGATAATAATTAAAGAAAAAAGAAAAGAAAAAAAAAAAGTATATTACAGTCCAGCACTACATCATAAATGGTACGTTTTGCAAAATCCAACACAGACAGGTATGCCCTATATGAATGACTTTAACTCATGCTAGGCAATTAAAAGGCAGCTTTATACACCACTCAAGCACAACTTCACATCACAAAAAGTTCCAAAAAAGTTCCCAATCAGTTGAGCAATATCATCCAGATGATTAAAGACAATATATACTCCTTTCAAGGAGCTCAAAGTTTTACTTATAGTGTGCTCCAACAGCGATATTGTGTTCACTTAAATGTATCCCTCTTATTCAGTCACCTCGACTGGAAACACCTCTTGAAGTATAAGCAGACTGTGCTGTTTTTGAGGTAGAGAGTGACAGCACTAGAGACACAGATCTTCCTCACACTTTCAATAACAAGCTTATCTACACTTGGCGTACAGTCGCACAACCATCCGTGAAGTAATAAACAAAATCCTATACCTTTAAAAAGCTGTATCATCCACTGTGTCATCCGCGGATTCATCAACTCCTTTATCTACACACACAATATCTACCTGGGAGACGACCCCTTTTTATAAGCAGCATTAAACTCTCCACCTCACACATGGAAAACTGTCCGATCTCCTCCATTGGGTACAGGGGCCCCTGTTAGTTGTGCTTCCTTGCATCTTGCTATCAGGTGAAGAGGGGTCAGCTGAGTTCCCTTCTCACTGAACCACAGACAGCTAAGCGCATTTCACCCATATGAATCTGGGCTTCTTCCAGCTTCATCTAAGGAATTTTATTGCAAGACAGGAGGCTCCTATTTTGCTTAACTTTCTTTACTAGAAATCTCCAGCAGTAAAGAAACATCATAAAGAAACAAAGTATTAAGCCCTCAGCCAATAGGGGCTAAGTGTCCATAATATAATATTAGACTCTCTCTTTCACTCCCTCTTTCTTTACTGCTCTCTGGCAAAGAAGGTGATGTGTAATTTTACTTGTGATATTTTAACTAAGCTTTTGCTCTTGTGTATTTTCCATCTACCTCTTTCGACTCATTCATTGAGAGTGGATTTCTTTCCATTTTCTCACACACACATATATATATATATATATATATATATATATATATATATATATATATATATATATGTATATATATATATATATATATATATATATATATATATATATACAGTATTTATATATATTTATTTATTTTCCTTTTTTTTTCTTTAACTTATTACCACTTTAACAAACTGTAATAATTATCAAACATATATTCTTATTTTAGACTGTCAGTCTTTCCATTTTTACTTTAACCTATTACCACTTTAATAAATAAATTTTTCCTATCTTTCTCCAGCGTTAAGATTGCTGTCCTCATCTAACACGTGGTGCAACATTATCTGTGTATTTTCTTCCTACTGATTTAGACGAGCGGCCATCTTGCGTGTGGCATCTTCTTCCTAATAACTCTGCCCCCATCTTGGATAACGTTGCATTACGTGACCACGGCCATCTTTTGTCAAATGTTTTTCCAATTTAATCAGCATCTCCCTCCAGGACTACCCTCCTGAACCTAAAGCATAGCTTTGAGCCGAGCACTGCTCAGAGTTGCAGTTTACAGGGAGGAGAAAAAACTTTTTATATATATAGCTTATCCTTATCTTTCTTAAAGTTAAAAACCAAAATAAATAGGTTTGTAGGATATCAACAACAGATCAATATCGTTCATATGAAAACAAATAATATATTCGAGGAGAGAATTATTTTACCTAACATAGATATATATATGTTGAGAGATATATATGCTAAAAGTCTAAAAATGAATATATCCTCATCAGTGATTTACATTATCTTTATAATAATCGTAAATAAGAAAGGATCCCCCGCTTTTTCCACACACCCCCTATATCATCCAATAATGTCTGTAATATGACAGATAAACAATGAAAGCGCCAATGAAATTGGTCCCTGTGTATTATGACAGACAAAGAACATGAGCACCAATAGAATAGGTGCTTGTGAAAACACCCATTTAGCAATCAAATGTGAACATGCCCCTTTCATGATCCATATTAGGATGGATAAAATATCTAAAGAGCGAATAAAATTGTTTTATTTATGTCACCTACATCTGCACCCCAAGAGACATAATATATAAAAGGCTGGGTCTGGTCCCCTAGTGAGACAGTTTTGGGCTAGAATTCAACACTGGCTGAAATGCACAATGGATATTTCTGTTACCCTGCAGTTAGAAGAGATATGTTTTTTCAGTTGGTGCGATACCCCTCACAAATATCATTCTATGTTGACGTTAGTGATGCTAATTGCCAGAAATTGTATACTATGCTTATGGATAAGAAGGAAGCCGCCAACTATAAGACAGTTCAAAAGTAAACTCTATAAACATCTGTTCATTGAGCAGTTTGATGTTAAACTGGACATTACCCATAGACTAGGACCTTTTCTGACTAAGTGGGGACCCTTCCTGAAAACACAAACCCCCATAATACAAAGACAAATACTTGGACCGTTTTCACAAACAGAAATTCTTCTATTGGCCTCCCTAAGAGGTGAATGGGCAACATTATATGATATGGAGGCCCCAGTGATAGATGGAAGACAAGGTGAGATTCTAATTTCACAGATCCTATAGATAGAAAGGATAATTTAGGGCCAGGCTGGCTGCGAGAGACGGCTGGGAGGAGGGGGGAGTGCGATGTGGGGAGGGAGAGAAGAGAGAGAAAATTTTCCGATTTTTTTTTTTTTTTTAATCTTCCCAATTTTGGGAGGCGTCCACCAAACCCCTGAGTATGCTTGAAACACCTACATGTGTTGTTAGGTATTGTTATAGTTAGTTATGTTATATTGAAGTTATAAAATTATAAAAGAATAAAGGGAGAAGGGAACGACAGAATACAGATTATAATCAGGCTACTTTAAAATCTGGGCATGTGTATGATGAAACAGACTTGAAACTTTATTATTAAGTCTAATTCATGTAAAGAATGATAATATATATGTGATGCAGATGACAGGTTATTTGTATATCTATGGAGAATTTGTATCTGTTTCTGATCTCCTTTTTTTTCAATAAACAGAATTTAAAAAAAAAAAGGCTGGGTCTGAATGGATTTTTTCGGAACGATCTGATAGAAAATGTGATGTATGAAATACATATTACTTGTACGAAATATGTAAATAATTGATGATGTTTATTATGTGTATTAGACAAACACCTATGATTTATGGTCATAGTTATTGGAAGTAATCCTACACAAAAGATCACTATACATCTCATACTTTATTTGCACAAAGGATGTGTATAAAAATATCCTTGGAACAACATTATTTAGAAACAGCCGACGAAACCAGAAGTAGTAAGACAAGTACTTCCGGTTCATAATTACATAGACCGGTTAACGATCCGGTATAAAAGACCACCATATACTCTGAATACCAGTCTTGATAAAGGTCTTGGATAGACCGAAACACGTTGACTGGTGAGTACAATTCCAATATTATATTTGAATACAAAACACTCTGCACTATTGTGTATTTCTTTTTTACAACAGGACTATCCTGGGAACATTTTTTTAGCAAGAAGATAGCTCAGCACTTTGCTATCCGGATGCTGTTACCTACACTATCTGGAGTCTTATGCTTTACTACAACTTCAGACTGCTAAAAGCTTCAAGAAAAACATTAACACATACATTTCACGATTTTGACTTTTTCGCCGTATCCGGCCAGTACTTTATTTGCTCATTTTGACAGCACAGCTGTATTTGTTTATCCACATTGATACACCCACTGGAATTATTTGGATTTTGTTTTGTTTTTGTTTCTTGCTGTTACTGAACAGCACAAGATTTGCTCATTTTTTAATACACTTGGTTTTCACTCACATTGGAGCATTTTCTGTACTATTGGGATTGATTGTTTTGTACGCTATATGTGCTATTACAGATATTAACCATTTGGTTTATATCTGAACGCTGTATTTCTTGGCACCTTTACATATCTACACCCCCTTTTCTGGCACACCCATTCAATTCATTGGTTTATCTATGTTAAACACATAGTTAAAATTAAGAATTTTCTATTCATTTTTGCTTTTCACTGAGTATTACAGTGGAGTTATTAGCACCATTGTATCTTCCAGCAACATTATCGATCTGCAGTAGAAGCTTTGAAATTTATTTATTTATTTCTCATTTATCTATGTTAAACACATAGTTGCAATTAGAAATTTTGCTACTCTTTTTTGCTTTTTAATCATCAGCATCATTGTATCAACCAGCATTATTATTGACCTGCAATAGGAGCTTCAGTTCATTAATTTATCACTGATTTTAAATGAATTATTTTTACATTATGGACTGTTTTAATTGCGTCGATTAATATATTGTGCATTATTTTATTTTTAATAAATTGTATTGTTATTGTCACTCTGTATTTTTAAGCATTGTACATGGATCCATAATATTTGTTAGTAAATTTTAATCTTAATCTCACCTTTTGCTCATCATTGTAACCTTCACGTTAAGATCATTCAGACCTAGCCTTGTTTAATTGGCGCTTTGGTGTTTATCACTTTGTTACTCTGTAATTTTTTATTTGACTACTAGGAGTCTATCTACCAGAGCCAGGGTCTTTTCATAGCAGTGTATCCATAACACTCTTACTCAGATCCTCCAATTGGCGGACAATGCAATCATGTCATCATATTCTATGGATCCCCACCAGATCTGAGAATGTGCTCAAATGACAATCTTTCTTCTGGGTACTGCTAATGTAGCCCTATCAATAGAATGCCACAGAGCGGCCCTATCTTGACTAGATCCAAAACTAGTCGAGATGGTCCGCTCAGAAGGGTGTTCATTGGCAAAAAGCCCTTGGTGATTCCTTCATAAGAGAACTTAGCCGATATGTATCGGCCTTTACTACATTAGACAGAGCCCAATCCAATGTATGCAGGTTACTATACAATCAAAGAGGTTTTTTTTGCCAGGGCTGGCAGGTTCAGGGGTCGCTTGGCTAGCCGTGCCACCTATAGAGGCTCCTTCTGCTCTGTCTATGCCGCTCCTCAAATCCTCTATTTTCCACAGCAGAGGTTTCAGAGGCAGGGGTATCACTTGACAGGCATTACCACCTAAAGCATAATCTGATCAAGGTGAGCACTCCTTTACCCCTTCTTGCTTCCCATCAAAAGTTGGGAGGCAGACCTGCACACTATTTCATAACATGGACACAAATTACCTTGTGAGTATTACAAACAGTCCAGGGTTTCCACTTGGATTTTGCACAGTTCCCCTCCCAACCCTATCCTCCAACCACCATCCCCTTTCCACAGAAAATGCAATAACTAATATACTCACAGCATTTCCTCCTGTTGGAGAAAGAAGCTATTGAAGAGCCCCACTCAAAGCTTTTTCTCAGCAATATGTTTTTGGTAAAGAAAAAAGATGGGGGATCCCGTCTAGTTAATCTCAAGGAACTCAACCTTTTCATAGTTTACAGACACTTCAAGATGGAGGGCATCCATCTTCTCAGAGATATTCTACAATCAAAACATTGGATGGTCCGCCTCAACCTAAAAGATGCCTACCTAATGGTCCCAATGCACCCATCCTGTCGCCACTACCTTCAGTTCCTGTGGCAAGGACAGACTTGGCAATACACATGCCTTCCCTTTGGCCTCAATTCTGCACCCTGATTTTTCACAAAAATCATGAGACCAATAGCAGCATTCCTCAGATCCAGAGGAATCTGCCTTATCCTCTATCTAGATGATATTCTCCTTCTAGCACAGGATAAATACATCCTACACCTAGACACAACTACCTTTCTCCTACATGATTTGGGTTTCATCATCAACCTAGAGAAATCCTTCACTTCTCCATCCCTAACTATAGAGTTTCTTAGATTCTCTTTGAATTATCTTTCAGCTACCCTGGCACTTTCAGAGAGCAAGCTGAAAACAATCCACAAGGAGCTCAGCTCCACCTTGAAAAAGTCCCACATTTCTCTTCACCACCTTGCCAGAATAATAGGTCTTCTATAGTCCTCTATTCAGGCAGTTTTCCCAGGTCCTCTCTACTACTGAGCTATGCAGAGACTCAAACACTCTCAGCTAGCTCACAACCCTTCCTATTCTCAATCCATTCCACTAACACAAGAGGTCAAACAAGAGAGGCCATGGTGGCTTCACAACATGGAAGCCTGGAATGGCAGGGCTATGTTCGGTTCTCTACCAGATTATATAATAGAATCAGATGCCAGCCTTCTGGGCTAGGGAACGCCTTGCGATTTCCAATCCACGGGAGGCCGATGGACACTGGAGGAATCCTCCCTGCACATCAATTGCCTGTCTGCTTATACCTTTGAGCTCACTGAAAGAAGTGTATATTGTCTTTAATCATCTGGCTAACATTGCTCATCTGATTTGAAAATTTTATGGAACTTTTTGTTATGTGAAGTTGTGCTCAAGATATTCACAGGTTGCCATGGGAGTCCTCTTCCACTCCTCCATAACAAGATCACGGAGCTGGTGGATGTTAGAGGCCTTGCACTCCCCCACCTTCAGTTTGAGATGCTCAATAGGGTTTAGGTATGGAGACATGCCTGGCTAGTCCATCACCAGTCCCTCAGCTTCTTTAGCAAGTCAGTTATCATTTTGGAGGTGTGTTTGGGGTCATTATCATGTTGGAATACTGCCCTGCAGCTCAGTCTCCGAAGGGAGGGGATCAAGCTCTGCTTCAGTATTTCACAGTACATGTTGGCTTTCATGGTTCCCTCAATGAACTGTAGCTCCCCAGTGCTGGCAGCACTCATGCAGGCCCAGACCATGACACTCCCACCACCATGCTTGACTGTAGGCAAGACACACTTGTCTTTGTACTCCTCATCTGGTTGCCACCACATGCTTGACACCATCTGAACCAAATAAGTTTATCTTGGTCTCATCCAACCACAGGACATGGTTCCAGTAAACCATGTCCTTAGTCTGCTTGTCTTCAGCAAACTGTTTTCGGGATTTCTTATGCATCATCTTTTGAAGAGGCATGCAGACCAATTTGATGCAGTGTGAAGCGTATGGTCTGAGTACTGACAGGCTGATCCCCCGACCTCTTCAACCTCTGCAGCAATGCTGCCTGCACTTATACGTCTATTTCCCAAAGACAACCTCAGGATATGATGCTGAGCACATGCACTCAACTTCTTTGGTCGACCATGGCAAGGCCTGTTCTGAGTGGAACCTATCCTGTGAAACTTCTGTATGGTCTTGCCCACCGTGCTGCAGCTCAGTTTAAGGGTCTTGGCAATCTTCTTATAGCCTAGGCCATCTTTATGTAGAGCAACAATTCTTTTCTTCAGATCCTCAGAGAGTTCTTTGCCATGCGGTGCCATCTTTAACTTCCAGTGACAAGTATGAGAGAGTGTGAGAGCGATAACACCAAATTTAACACACCTGCTCCCCATTCACACCTGAGACCTTGTAACACTAAAGAGTCACATGACACTGGAAAGGGAAAATGGCTAATTGGGCTCAATTTGGACATTTCCACTTAGGGGTGTACTCACTTATGTTGCCAATGGTTTAGACATTAACGGTTGTGTGTTGAGTTATTTTGAGGGGACAGCAAATTTACACTGTTATATAGGCTGTACACTCACTACTTTACATTGTAGCAAAGTGTCATTTCTTCAGTGAAAAGGTATAAAATATTTACAAAAATATGAGGGGTGTACTCAATTTTGTGAGAAACTCTATATATGTATATATATATATATATATATATATATATATATATATATATATATATATATATACATATTTAGAGATAGATACACACACACACAAATGTCTTAAAATTAATACAGATGGGTGGTGCAATGGGAAAAGAAGAAGTACCTGGAGAGAAACAAAGCACAAAATTGTGTATTTGCTCACCTCAGGTAGTCAATCTTATACAGCACATAGACAGTTAAAAACCACATTCATTTACATCGATGTGTGTAAAGGAAGCAACCAAAAATACAGAAAATTTTATAGAAAATATATTGATCCCCTTTATGTACACCGTACCTGGTTAGTATTAGTGTATAGTCAGTGATGTGTACAAAAGTTTTGTTCAGCAGATCGGTCGCGTCTTTGCTATGCAAATTGCCATACGGCTACAGGGATATCGTTGCCTTTCACTCGATACACTTCAGGGACAGATATATAATAAACACTGTTCCTAGAATGAGCAATACATTCAGCACATTACCAGTGAGAATCATCACAGGATTAGAGTCCTGCTTTTGTGGTCAGGTGCTGGCATACTTGTAAAATCTCCATGCATAGTTACCAGGGAAGATTCTTGGATGTATACACAGAGAGAGGGTTCCTGGTAAGTTCATCTCCTCCTTTAATAGTAAACAGATACTGCACACCCTGGCTCCTGGCAACTTGTCACAGATAATGTCCCACAATCACAGCACTGTTTAGCCTCAATGTTGGCCACAAAGGTACCTTTAAATGCACTTGGCGTACAATGCTAATACTTCCTACACGCGTTTCACTCCGTTGGCTAATACTTGCTACACATGTTTCACCCCATCTTCCGGCTACGTTTAAATGATATGACTTCTACTATTTCAAGCAATCTTTTTCTTATTGTTACAAGGCAGATAGTTTCTTGACTAATTAAACTATTTGCTTTCAACAACGTTAAGTTTTTGTTTAGTTGACAAACAATCGATATAATTTTAGATCCCCATAATGGTTATTTTGTTATTTTTTCATACACATAATTTGTACACAATGTAGCTTCATTTAAAATGGTTGTAGATTTCCAGCATATATTTAGAGATTTGTTGTTAATAGTATAAGCATATCATACACATACAAGGCCAGCGTTTTGAGTCCCACTGGGAGAAAGACTAGTTATTAATATTATTATTACAGTCTCTACCTGTATATAATTAAGTCTATATAAAAACTTATTATAATAATATCCTAGCTACTCAGCAAGGAAAAAAAAAATCTAAATAAAGAAATGGGATTTCAATTTGATATACCCCTTTTTATTCATGTTGGGGTGAAAAACTATTTACACTTTCCCAGACATAATTTAAAAGAAGGGGTGGTACTATTAGTTTATCCTAGAAAGGGAGCAGCCCTTTTTGGTGTTAGAGACTGCAAATTATAGATCCGCTTACATTCAAAAGGGCTAAATGAAGAAATAAATGATGCTCCCTTTTTAGGCAAAACTAATAGTACCACCTCTTCTTTTAATTTATGTCTTGAAAAGTGCAAATATTTTTTCACCCCCAACATAAATAAAAAGTAGTATATAAAAATGAAATCCCATTAGCGTGTAGCAAGTATCGGCATAATATGCTAAGGTCATTGCAATTTACCTTTGTGGCCAACATTGCGGCTCAACAGCACTGTGATTGTGGGACATCCTCTGTGACGAGTTGCCAGGAGCAAGGGTGTGCAGTATTTGTTTACTAATAATGGAGGAGACGGATTGACAGGTGTTCTATCAGCATAGCAAATTTATCAGACTAGCAAACGGAAGTGATGTTCCGTCAGCTGTCTAATAAGAAATATGCACCCTGCATGCGCTCCACTTCCTCATCTCAAATCAAAGGCAGTATGTCAGAACTCATCAGATTCTTGGACTTGGTGGCTGCGCGCACTAACAATTTCGCCGCCTGTGCTGTAACAAGTGTATACTGATATAGTAAATATAGTAAACTAATGAAGTAGGTTTGGTTTATTAAAGACCTTGTTTGGAAGCGGAGCTGACATAGGGCATGAAAGTATATCTCTTCTGGAAATGAACATGTAAATGTAAATGTAAAAACCCTCTTTGTATACATCCAAGGATCTTCGCTGGTAAGCATAGAGGTTTTGCAAGTATGCAAGCACTTAACTGAAACAGCAGGACTGTGAGGAATCTGAGTAAGTACCCACTTTTTATATCGGTAGCGTGCTGAATGTTTTGCTTATTCTGGGAACAGTGTTTATTATATATCTGTCCCTGAAGTGTATTGAGTGAAAGGCAGTGGTATCCCTGTAGCCATATGATAATTTACATAGCAAAGGGGCCACCAATCTGCTGAATGATACTTTTGTGCACATCACTGACTATACACTGATACTAACCAGGTAAGGTGTACCATAAAGGTTATAAATAAGTAAGGATGGCCCATGGACCAGGCTCAGGATGGACTCTAAATGGAATCATGTGGTCTATAGGAAGAGTAAGGGTGGTCTATAGGTGGAGTGATGGTAGTCTATATGCAGATTCAGGGAGTCACCATCCTTTATTGAAGGAATTGGATGGGATATATGGGTGAAGTAAGGGTGGCTGTAAGTGGGTTAGGTGGTATATGGTCAGAATCAGGGTAGTCTATAGACATAGTAAGGGTTGTTTATAGGCAACACATGTTATCAGCCTCCAAACATATTAAAATATATACAGGTGGCCCTCGTTTTACAACGGTTCAATTTACACCGTCATGTGACTGCTATTGAAAAGCATTGAGAAGCAGTGCATTTATTAAAATAGCCAGTAAGTGGAACTCTCCGCTTGTGTTGCAGCAAAGCCAAGCAAGCTGAAATTAATCAGTTTAACTAGAACTGAGCTATTGAGCAGATTTCAAAGGAACAAGATCTTCCTGTCTATAAATCAGTCCAGATTGGAATGCATAGAAAGAACTGTTTGCAGAAAAATGCAAGTGAAGTCTGTGTTGTGTGATTATTTTATTAGGTTTATAATGCTGTTTAGCAAATGTTTTTGTTCATTTAGCTTACTTTAATTATATATTCTGTGTTGTGTGATTATTTTATTAGGTTTATAATGCTGTTTAGCATTTAAAGGCTTCATTTCAAAGCTTTAAAAATAATAATGTATTAGGTGTTACTTATGACAATTTTGAGAGGGGCCTGGAACCTATCTCCCTCACTTCCCATTGACTTACATTATAAACTAGGTTTTGATTTACAACCATTCCTTCTGGAACCTAACCCCGGCGTAAACTGAGGGCTACCTGTACTTGTAAACCATAAAAATTAAGTTTGTTCATTTAAACTTACCGAGCTTCTTGCATTCAATTCCGCTTGTTAAGCACGTACTGTAAGAGAACATATTTAGAGGGTTTACAAATAATTTGACAGTTTCGGAGATTTTGTTTTTGTGGGGGTAATTATTCATGTATAGATGTAAAATGTGAGTGCTTGGACTTCATTTGGACTCACCAGTTTTGACAGATATCGCAGGATGGCACTTTGGCTCCTAGATTATAATATTTTCCATCGTTATCATAACATCCACACCGATCAACACATTGCCCGGTAAGTTCTTCATAGAATGGCTTGTTATCAGGACAAATTGGGTAACATCCTGGTGAATGGCAGTGTGGAAAGAAAGAAAGAAAGAAAGAAAGCTTTAATCCATCTGATTATTATTATAATTTAACACTAAAGTTTGTTAAAGAAACCTCTTAGTGTCAGTGATTTTCCTATAAAAGGGTTATGAAATGGATAAAAAATACTTCTATTTTTCTAGTTTGTGGGCAGATAACTAGTTTATTTCTTATAATCCTGGTTGTTTTTGTTTATTAACTCATATTTTTAAACTAGATGCACTGGGCCCCATGTACGAATGTACGAATGGACAAATAGACAAGTTGAGAACCCGTTAATCACTCCGAACAAGTGGTGAAGTGGTGTCTTTAAAGGGCTATAAAACCCAACATTTTTATTTATGATTCAGATAGAACATACATTTTTACATAACTTTCCAATTTACATCTATTATTAGTTTTGGTTTATTTTCTTGATATCCTTTATTGAAGGAGCAGTAATGCAATACTGACAGCTAGCTAAGCATATTGTTAAGCCAATGATAAGAAGTATATATGTGCAAACACCAATCAGTAACTATCTCCCAGCTCCTGAGCTCCTTTTTTAGTAAAGAATACCAAGAAAACTAAGCAAAATAGATCATAGAAGTAAATGAAGGCTAAATTATTCTGTAACTTCTAATGTAAACAGAAGTGCAATGGAATCAAAGACATAACACAGTGCCAAGCTTTAGTTCAGATAAAGTGTTATTTTATAAATTAAGCTCTGTCACCAAATGTACAAACATTAGTAGATTATTCAAATAGCCATCTCCATAATTATGCCATTTTTTTACTTAACTTGTATAGTTTAACAGTTCTACATAACTAAAGGGTCAATCTTTGATTAGCATGTTTTTGAGTGATCACAATGCAAAATGGATCCATGCATTAAAACTGACATATACAACAGCCCTTTCACCTCTTGAGGTTGCAGTACAGTTCTTTTGAATTAACCTCTTTGTTCAGTGTGTAAGGCAAATGTACATGCGTGAGATTAACCTATTGCAATCCGAATCCTCCTCATCACTGATAAACCATCTGGATAGTTTGTGTGTAGGTATGATGGGCATACTGAGCATGTTGCTCAATCACTATACTGTCATTTTATATATATATATATATATATATATATATATATATATATATATATATATATATATATATATATATATATATATATAGGCAGTCCCCAGGTTACGAACATGATAGGTTCTGTAGGTTTGTTCTTAAGTTGAATTTGTATGTAAGTTGGAACAGGCACTTTTTTGGGGTAAAACTCTAGCCAAACATTTTTTTTTAGTTTTGGATAGCATAGGGAAAAGTTTGTTTTGCTATCTGTGCCCCTGTTCAGAACATTTCACATCACTTTCTGTCCTTGTGACAATTGGATTTGGGTATTTTGGGTTATCCTGGAAAGAAAGATTGGCGATAAAGCTTTATTTTCTCCGTTTGTAAGTACGAGTTGTACTTAAGTCGGATGTCTGTAACCCGGGGACTGCCTGTACTATAGTATTTACATTTTTGCAATTTAATAGCACTACTTTCAAGTTTGGCATGATCTACAACTGAAAATATAAGAGTTTCTATTACAAGGACTAAAGATATCTTCTTACACCGCATTTTAACAGTACTGAAACTGTAAAGCGTGAAACAACTCCATTGTAATTTTGTATCTGCAAAGAAGATGTTCAAACAAAATTAAGCCTTCGAGGATGTGTTTTTATAGGGAACACACCTTTGTAAGTGTCAAGTCTAAATATGTTGATGAAAACACTATTTACTGTGCTTACACTCCTGTTCACGAATGTACAATCCCATTTAGAAGTTCATTAATGTAGGAGCAAGTACTGTACAACGCAGTGTCATGAATGTGTTTGTGCTCATAAAGACATGTTTCCTATAAAAACACATTTACTACGGGGCAATTTCCTTTGAATATCTTCTCTGAAGACACAATATTGCAATGGAGCAGTTTCACGCTT
This sequence comes from Bombina bombina, assembly GCF_027579735.1. Taxonomy (NCBI): domain Eukaryota; kingdom Metazoa; phylum Chordata; class Amphibia; order Anura; family Bombinatoridae; genus Bombina; species Bombina bombina. The sequence goes on along the minus strand of NC_069505.1, from coordinate 87,922,539 downwards.
TACAGTTTCAGTTCTGCTAAAATACAGCATAAGAAGTCTTTCTTATAAAAACCCTTGGGGGTCTATATATTAAGAGATGAATGACAGGTGAATTTAAATATTTCAATTCAAGCAATTAGCTATTCATTATGAAGAGTCAAACCCAGTGAGTATTCCCTGCAAGAAGAGCTGAGATAGCCGTGTATATTGCAGTGTTAATCCTGTATACAATTCCTCTAAAACAGGATAATTACAGGTGACTTGTATGCAGCCTTAACTATGCATTGTTCAGGGCTAACTCAGCTTTTCTTCCAGGAGATACTCACTGAGTGTGGCCGGTAATAATGCATAACTAATGAAAGATTTCAAATCAACTACAATTGTTTGTGAATAGAGCCCTTATTTATTTATTTTTGGCTTCAGATGTAGATCACAGCAAACCAGAAAATGTGCTTTTAAAATGAATAAATGTAATTATTGTTAATAAATCAATACTTTTAAAATATTAAAAATGACAATACATTCATTACTCAAAGATAATCAGTATGCCCATCATTCTTAAGTACATTTGTCATTCAGTGGTTTCCCAGTAAAGAATACATTTGATTGCAATAAGTTCCTTTTTAACTTGTGATTGCACAATCCCATTTTAAAGCCTGGCTATTAAGTTGACCTTACTGTTAATGACAATCATGACAGTGCAAGTGTGACATAGAAATAAACATTCACAGAAAGACATTGCTCCATATAATTGCTAGCTGTTGGGGTCCTGATTTCACTTTCCCTTAGCTGTAGAAAATATCACATGCTCAGCACACATACATACAGTTTGTAAATTAACCTATACATATGTAAATGTGTGCCTTGGCCTGTGCTGCGTCCATACCAGTGATGGCTAACCTTAACACCCCAGATGTTTTGGAACTTATAGAATTCAAGGATATGATTGATTGTGTTAAATTGGTTGACTTTCTAATTGTATCAATGTAAGGTAAATTGGCAGCTTCTTGTTATAAATCAGGATCTGTATAGGTTCAATTCAATTGACTTCTGTCTTATTTCAGCCTCATCTACTATGTAATATTGTACAATTATGAACATTTATGTACCCGTTTTTCAAGTGTGCTTCCTAAGTGCTGCATTTTTTGTTTTTCTGCATAGATTTTTTGCTATGCAAGATAACATGTATTTGGGCACCAATAATGGTGCTGGTAGGGGGGTGGGCACGATCACCCAAAGACTATGGTGCTAGAGATACACACCCCTAGTGTAGCAACTCCGCCCAACATTTTATCGTCACTGTTCTTCCCCATTTAAGACTGCACATTTCACAGTTTGTTTATGCCTAATGAAACAGCGGAGATACATGCCAAGAAACGCGTTGCATATAGCTTGAGACATCAATGTTAGATGTACTCCATATTAGCTGTTTTTAACTACGTTTTCAAATAAATATTTTTATTCACTGACGTTTTGAGCTGAGTTTCTATTGGGAAGACAGTGATTACCATCGGATGGACGGAGTTCGGATCTGGAGGTCAGCCAGCTAACAGGCTGTGAGTTGTTAGCTTGCTCCTACTAGCACAAGGGAGGGATTAACCAAATGTGAGTACCCTTACTCCCAGTACCTTAGAGTTATCTCTTTTTGAAGATTGAAACACACATGGGCACCTCTTTGTTCTTTTTATCGTTTGGGCACTATGTATGTTTAATGTCAAGAACACCTAATAACAAAATCCTAGAAAAGATAAGGAGAGCACCTTGACAGCCCAACAAGTATCCACAAGTATACCGCAAAGATTATTTGTAAAGTGAATAGATCATTGTTGCTGCTCAATAAAGGGACAGAAAAGTCAAAATTAAATATTCATGTTTAAGATAGAGCATGCAATATTAAGCAAATTTCCAATTCACTTCTATCATCAAATTTATTTTGTACTTTTGATATCCTTTGTTCAAGAGTAAGCCTATTTGGGTTCATAGAACCTTGGAGGCATGCATTTGTCTTAACCCCTTAATGACGAGACCATTTTTCAATTTTCTTAGCCTTAAAGGGCCACTAAACCCAAAATCTTTCTTTCATGATTCAGATAGAGAATAGAAATTTAAACAACATTACAATTTACTTCTATTATTTATTTTGCTTTATTGTTTAGATATCCTTAGTTGAAGAAAAAGCAATGCACATGGTGAGCCAATCACACGAGGCTTCTATGTGCAGCAACCAATCAGCAGCTACTGAGCATATCTAGATATGCTTTTCAGCAAAGAATATCAAGAGAATAAAACAAATTAGATAATATAAGTAAATTAGAAAGATGTTTAAAATTACATTCTCTTTCTAAATCATGAAAGAAAAAATGTGGGTTTCATGGCCCTTTAAGGACAAGGTCTATTTTTATATTTCTGTGGTGTTTGTGTTTAGCTGTAATTTTCCTCTTACTCATTTACTGTACCCACACATATTATAAACCGTTTTTTCTTGCCATTAAATGGACTTTCTAAAGATACCATTATTTTCATCATATCTTATAATTTACTGTAAAAAAATTATAAAATATGAGGAAAAAATGGAAAAAAAACACACTTTTTATAACTTTGACCCCCAAAATCTGTTACACATCTACAACCACCAAAAAACACCCATGCTAAATAGTTTCTAAATGTTGTCCTGAGTTTAGAAATACCCAATGTTTACATGTCCTTTGCTTTTTTTTGCAAGTTATAGGGCAATAAATACAAGTAGCACTTTGCTATTTCCAAAACACTTTTTTTCAAACTTAGCGATAGTTACATTGGAACATTGATATCTGTCAGGAATCCCTGAATATCCCTTGATATGTATATATATTTTTTTTAGAAGACATCCCAAAGTATTGATCTAGGCCATTTTTTGTATATTTCATGCCACCATTTCACTGCCAAATGCTCACAAATTTTGTCCCAAACTTTAGGTTTCTCACTAAAATTATTTACAAACAGCTTGTGCAATTTTGGCACAAATGGTTGTAAATGCTTCTCTGAGATCCCCTTTGCTCAGAAATAGCAGACTTATATGGCTTTGGGGTTGCTTTTTGGTAATTAGAAGGCCGCTAAATGCCGCTGCGGAGCACACGTGTATTATGTCCAGCAGTGAAGGGGTTAAAAAGGGAGCTTGTAGGGTTAATTTTAGCTATAGTGTAAAGTAGTAGACAACCCCAAGTATTGATCTAGGCCTATTTTGGTATATTTCGTACCACCATTTCACCGCCAAATGCAATCAAATAAAAAGAAACGTTACATTTCTCACAATTTTAGGTTTCTCACTGAAATTATTTACAAACAGCCTGTGCAATTATGGCACAGATTGTTGTAAATGCTTCTCTGGGATCCCCTTTGTTCAGAAATAGCAGACATATATGGCTTTGGCGTTGCTTTTTGATAATTAGAAGGCCGCTAAATTCCGCTACGTACCACACGTGTATTAAGCCCAGCAGTGAAGGGGTTAATTAGGGAGCTTGAAGGGAGCTTGTAGGGTTAATTTTAGCTTTAGTGTAGTGTAGTAGACAACCCAAAGTATTGATCTAGGCCCATTTTGGTATATTTCATGCCACCATTTCACCTCCAAAAGCAATCAAATAATTTTTTTTTTTTTACTATTTTACTAATTTTTTCTTAAACTCTAAGTTTCTCACTGAAATTATTTACAAACAGCTTGTGCAATTATGGCACAAATAGTTGTAAATGCTTCTCTGGGATCCCCTTTGTTCAGAAATAGCAGACATATATGGCTTTGGCGTTGCTTTTTGGCAATAAAAAAGCTGCTAAATGCAGCTGCGCAGCACACTTGTATTATGCCTAGCAGTGAAGGGGTTAATTAGGTAGCTTGTAGGGAGCTTACATGCTCTATCTAGACTATGGGGCCGAATTATCAAGCTCCTAATGAAGCTTTATGCCCCTTTTTTTTCGCGCAAGCTTTCGGGCTCGCCAGAAACAGTAGTTATAAAGCAGCGGTCTAAAGACTGCTGCTCCATAACTTGTCCACCTGCTCTGAGGCCGCGGACATCAATTGATTGACACCCATGCTAGCGGCCGCGAATCAGCAGGGGGCGGCATTGCACAAGTAGTTCACAAGAACTGCTTGTGCAATGATAAATGCCGACAGCGTATACTGTCGGCATTTATCGATGTGCAACGGATATGATGCGCTACATCGTATCATGTCCGCTCGCACATTTATAAATAGGCCCCTAAGACTTTACAGTCCCTTCAACATTGGTATAGTTTATCAGTTTATTGAATTCATACAATTGATGTTTTTAAAATATTTACATGAAAGTTATTTTGCTATTACTGTCTTTGAAATACTTGCGTTCCTTTTAATGCAGGACATTTGGCAACATATACCATAGCCTTTTACCTTCCACCTTTGGTATATTAGCCAAGCATAACCCATCAGGATTTCTGCAGGTCTTCATGCAACTTCTGCCACAAGCTTCGTAATGCCACTGACATTCACCTTTCTTGTTAAAGTAATCACAGAAGATAGCTATAAAAGAGACACACAGTTTTATATGCTGATTTTATGACTAGCAAGACGCATATTATGTCAAAAAAATTGCATGTGGTTTCAGACACAATGATTTTTTAAATTTGTTTTGTTGCTACTTAAAGCAATGGTAAACTCTCCCCTTTTTAAAATTAGATCTGAAATGTTAGTGATATTTTACATTGAGTTTAATTCATCAGTTGAAATGAGGTTAAACTATAACTTTGTAATATAGATATGAAATTCAAATTCTCCAGGCTCCACCGCCCACTTCAAAAGTCAATTTTTCTGTGAGCTAATGGTTTAATTTTTTTCTCTAATCAGTGATCTCCCCTTTTGGCACTTTTGTTGGAGCTAGACCGATGATTTGAAAACAATTCAAAACATTAGCTCAAAGAAAATTTGATATGTGCAACCGAGTGGGGGGTCTTTGAATTTCATATTTGTGTTAAAGAGTTAGTTATAGCGCATCTTGATTACAACTAATGAATTAAACTCCATCTAAGATATCACTAAAATTCCAGATCTGTTTCTAAAAAGGGGAAAGTTTATTATCACTTTAAGAACAAAGGATGTTTTCTGTATGCAACTTTAGTGTATTTGTTATGGAAATTCATAAATCAATCTGCAAAAAAACTTGTATATAATCATTCATTTTCATATATCAATTTTATCATTTTAAAAAAAGATAAACATTGAATTTATTTTAAGTATGAAATCTATCTATTGCAAAAAAAAGGAATGCAATCAAATATTATAAAAATTGAAGAGTAGTTTCTAATACTAGACTAGTCAAAAGAGGGCGCTAAACTGAATAAAAAATGCATAATAAAAATTAGTGTCCCCAAGAAAACCTTTGGTAGATTTACTAAAGGTTGAGCGGACATGATTCACTGTAGCGGAAAATATATCTACTCGACCTTTCTTAGTGCCGACAGCATACGCTGGTGAAATGCTTGTGCAAAGCTTCCCCCTGCTCAATCGCGGCCGCTAGCAGGGTCCATCAATCATCCTGATCATATCTGATCGGGATGATTTTAGTCTGCCACCTTACGACCGCTGCGTCTTAAGTCTGCTTCTGGCGGGCCAGAAACAATGGGGCGTTGATGCAGCATCCGCTGCTTAATAAATCGACCCCTATAGACTGATCCCCAAATGAGTCTGGGGTAATCCTTAATGGAATATTAAGGTAAAAATTAAAATACACATAGATTAATTAAATATTTTTATAGAAACATATTTACAATATACATACAATTGCAAAAATGCTTCTAGTAAAAGTTATCACTGTTTTCGTTTTAGCTCTGTACGTGCATGTGAAGCATAGCTAGATATTCTCAGTGCACTAGCATTTTAAAACAGTGCAGCTGCTCAGAGAGCCAGTGGGGCTTGTATCATGTCAACAATTAACAATTTTTTTAATTACCAGATAGTACATGCACCTTAGGCTCTCTGAGCAAGTGCTGCTTTTAAAATGCTGGTGCACGGTGCATACTTAAATACACTTGAAACAGTTAGAGCTTTTATTAAAATCATTTTTGCTAATACATGTATTTTACAAAAATGCTTCTATTCAAAATGGAAATGCACAAGTAAGCATTCCAATTTTGGCTGGAATGTCCCTTTTATAGCAACTAGAAAATATATAAAACACACAGAAAGTGCCACATAGCATAACAATGTACAACATCTAATGGAAATAAAATGAGAGCTGTACTCAGAAAGGAGATCAACCTCTAGTGACACAAATGCTGACTAGGGTCTCTCAGTCAACCAAATGACTGAAACCAGGAACGCATGTGATAGTATCCAGTAGGTACCAGCAGGTCTTCATTGCAGTATAATTTAGTCTAAATTAAACTTTCATGATTCAGATAGAGCATGCAATTTTAAGCAACTATCTAATTACTCCTATTGTCGAATTGTATTCGTTCTCTTATTATATTTATTTGAAAAAACAAAAATGTAAGCATAGGATCCAGCCCATTTTTGGTTCAGCACCTGGGTAGAGCTTTCTTATTGGTGTCTAACTGTAGCCACCAATCAGCATGCGCTACCCAGGTGCTGAACCAAAAATGGGCTGGCTCCTAAGCTTACATTCAAATAAAGATATCAAGAGAACAAAGACAAATTGATAAATGGAGTAAATTGGAAAGTTGCTTAAAATTGCATGCTCTATCTAAATCACGCAAGTTTAATTCTTATTAAAAAAACTATTCCTTTAAAGGGAGTGATAGCATTTATAGAACCTGGAGGTGGTCTTACTTTCCTTTTCTCCGTTAGATGTTAAACATTTAAACACCTTGTGCCATATTTTCTAAAGCTCTCTGATCAAATGAGATTATCTAAACTGCAGATCCCTCAAAAGATTCCTTAAAGGCTAATCTTGCTACATTTCCCTTAGGGGCATTTCCTGCATTTGTGGTGAAGAAATAAGAACAGCACAATTCAGTACTGCATGACATGAGAGTTATTAATTAACTTTAAACTTTCGATTTTGTCAATTAAAGGGACATCAAACTCAAAATGTTTTTTTATGATTCAGAAAGAACATACAATTTAAAAAAAAACAAAAAACATTCCATTGTACTTCTATTATCATTTTGTCTTCATTTACTTGTTATCCTTTGTTGAAAACCAGGAAGGTAGGTTCAGGAGAGTGCACGTGTCTGCAGAATAATGCTCCAGACATGTGCACGCTACCAATCTAGATATTTATTCAACAAAAAATAACATGAGAGCGAAGCAAATTTGATAATAGAAGTAAATAGGAAACAATTGTATCTTTCTGAATCATGAATGAAACATTTTGGGTTTCATGTCCCTTTTACTTTCATCACTTTTAAAGTTACAAAAATTTCAAAATGAAACAATTATGATTCATACAGAACTTTTTTTTAAAGTTGCTTAAAATTGTATGTTCAAGTCCCTTTAAGCTTCATACTCTATGTTATGCTTTAAAGTATTTATAGGGGCCAATTTATAGTGCCCTGTATGCTGCAGTTTCCACGCGAGCCTTCACGCGAGCCGGAAACAAGAGTTAAGAAGCAGCAATCATTAGACCGCTGCTCCTTAACTCGTCCATCACCTCTGAAAATAAGATCGGGTTGATTGACACCCTTTGTGAATATGCAGGTGGCGGCATTGCACAAGCATTTCACCAGAAATGCTTGTGCAATGATAGTGTATGTTGTCGGCATTTATCGATGTGCGGTGGACATGATCTGTTAAAGTAGATCATGTCTGCCCGCACATTGATAAATCTACCCCATAAAGTCTTGTATACAACAGTGTATTTAGGGTTGTGATTTTATAAATTTGGATTGTGCTTTGAATGTTTCTGCGTAACACATTCACAATACATTAAATTAATAAATGCAATACAGAAATGTATTTAGCGGTTAAATTACAGAAATGTAATGTTTATTAAACTAAAGGCAAAAACAAGTTACATTTTTCAATTTAATTTGTATTTGCTGCAAACTGAGACTTTATATCAGTACTGTTAACCTCATTCTCCTCTGTGAGAGTCTATCTCCCAGAGAAGCTCATTACATTTCATGGGAGCAATGATCTAAAAATCTCAGGTGTGTCAGCACTGAGAGGTCTCTCAAAGTATTTTAGAAAGGCATATTGTACCTTGAGATCTGTTTATCTTCCTATGCAGGTTTCTAGAGAGGCCAAGAAACAAAATCCTGTAACCTAGACTTTCTTTAAAATGCTGAAATTCAACAGCGGGTATAGGCCATTTGCAGCATTTAGAAAAACTTGCTTAGCTTTTTTTTTTTTTTTTTTACTTTTCTCGGGAGTGTGGGATACATTTTACACAAAAGCAAAACGGGTTAAATATCCCTTTTTACAGTATCTCATACTTACGGCAAGTGGTTGGTGTTCTCCATTCAACACACACACAAGCTGCATTGCACGCCTGGGCATACATTGCTACTGCTGTACAAAAGCAATTACAATCGCCTCCTTCATCACAACCACAGGAATCTTTTACACAGGTCTCATAATATGTATGTGGCTCCACCTGTGATCAGAGAAATTGTTTTAGCTCCTCCTGTTATCTTAATCCCCTTCCCTTTCAAAACTCACTAGAGCAAAAGATGTTTAGCAAACACTTTATTATTAAATTGACTTTCAAATTCATGTATAGATACTATAAATAAATACTATAATTTAAGTATTTTATTTTTAGACAAATACTTGCTGGGAATTATGTGTTAACTCCCCATTATGTGCTCACATTTGCCCTTACAGAGCAGACTCATTTGTCTGCAGTGTCTGTCAGTTATATAACCATATAACACCAGCTTCATATGAACCTCTTAGGTTTAGCTTTCAACTAAGAGCACAAAGCAAAATTGGTGATAAAAGTAAATTGGAAAATTGTTTAAAATTACATGCCCTATTTGAATCATGAAAGTTTATTTTGGACTAGACTGTCTAACATCTGGTAACCCTTTCTGATCAGGGCTAGTACAGGAACACTTCTAGTGTGTGACCTGAATTTATGAATTCAAACCAATTGTGGAGATTACAGACATAATCATAGTTATGAATGAATATTTATGCACTAATAAAATACTTAAAGGGACAGTCTAGTCAAAATTAAACTTTCATGATTCAGATAGGGCATGCAATTTTAAACAACTTTCCAATTTACTTTTATCATCAAATTTGCTTTGTTCCCTTGGTGGTATTTTTGAAAAGCTAAACCTAGCTAGGCTCAAACTGATTTTTAAAACCGTTGAAAACTGTCTCTCAGCTCAGAGCATTTTGAAAGCTTATATTTTTAATTGTTGAATATAAGTCTGTCTTACTTAAAGAGATAGTTGTTCAGATAGGGTTAACACAGTCTGAACTGAACAAGAAAAAGGATTTGAATGATTTCCTGAAATTTGATAGCATTTTGTCAGAGAGCATTATGGAAGCTAAGAAATACCTGTTAGAAATTAAGCATAAGAAATATATCAGAGACCAAACGGACTATGATCTCAATAGAGTGTATATTTGGAATAGGAAGGATAAGACATCATCTAGGAATTATCAATTTCAAAATAGAGGCCAAAGAGGGAGAAGAGGTAGAGGTAGAGGGAGGAGAGGTAGAGGCAGAAACACATATCAATCAGATAACAGGAGAGTAAGATTCAGTGATAGTGAGGCTGAATCTTCTGATGGTCATTCCAGTTCTGAAGGGGAATATGAGCGCTTTAATGTAAAAACACCCCAGTAAACTCCCACCCCTACCCCTACACCAACTATAGAAGTACAGGAAAATCCTACAGTCAAACCAAAAATAAAATCTGATTTGGTTCAACCACCTCCCTCTTATCAGGAGAATGAGTTAGTGGGACATGGTAGTAAATATTTACCCACCAATGAAGCAAGAGATACTAGACACAAAGAAAGCAGTGATATTGAGAAGGTTTTTTGTTTGGGCCCAGTTGGTCAGGAAGAGGGTGGGGCAAATACAAACACATTGAACAAGCAGGACCCCCAAGTACCAACACAGAATCAGGATACACAAGACCCAATCAGGTCAAATAGATATCCTCAGAGGAGTCAGAGAAGGGGTTATTACACAAAATACCAATGAGCGATAATGTTATCAACATCTCTGACTACACACTTACAAACATAGAGGTAAAAGTATTAAATAAAGGTCTTAACTTTGTTCACACCTCTAACTTTAATCTATTCTCAACACTACTTGACGTAAATAAATAAATTAGAACTTTGACATTAAAAAAGTACTTCAAACTTGACACGCTAGACACCGAAGCTGACACAGTCAATGTTTCTCCTAGACCTAACCTCAGTTTTAATGAAAATTGTGATGTGGTGACCCTGAAGGAACTGCACACTCAAGGAGCAGTGGGATCATCTGATACCCTGATTTTGCCCAGATTCAAGGGCAATTCGACATTTTACCCCATACAGAGTAGGGGTCATATTTTGGAAATTTTCCAAAAAAGGGTAGAGAATGACCTCACTGCACTTGCGTCAAAAAAAAGTTCCCATAGGAATAAAGCTAATTTGTCATTAAAAGAAAGGGAAGCCCTAACAGGGCTACAGAATAATGACAATTTGTGTCATCAGAGCCGCAGATAAAGGCGGCTCTATAGTAGTAATGAATAAATGCCAGTTCATTACTGAGGCCAAAAGACAACTTATGGATGACAGACAATACATCCAATTAAAGAAAGATCCTACAAATGAGTTCAGAAATGAATTAGAACATCTATTGGATGAGGGCAGAGAGATAGGGATACTTGACAATGACACATTTAATTATTTACAGGTTAAGTTCCAATCAGACCCGCATTTAATCACCTCCCCAAAATTCACAAAGCTGGACCTGAAATCCACGGTAGACCTATCATCAGTGGAATTGGTTCACTGACTGAAACACTGTCACAATGGCTGGATGCAATACTCCAGCCCTTTGTGGAGGGGCTGCAAAGCCATTTAACAGATACCAAACATCTGTTAGGCCTGCTGAAAGAGGAAGGTTGGAATGAGAATAATATCTGGCTAACTATAGACGTAAAGTCACTTTACTCTTCCATACCACATAAGGAAGGACTGAAAGCTATCAGCTTTTTCCTGACCAGATCAGGCCTTTTTGAAGAGAAACAGTGTAGTTTTATACTATGGGTCACAAGTTATTTGTTAACTTATAATTACTTTTGCTTTGATGAATCTTTCTACCTCCAGAGATGTGGGACTGCTATGGGGGCCAAGTTTGCCCCCTCCTACGCCAACCTCTACATGGGGTGGTGGGAGCAGTCCCACATCTTTGGAGATAGGAATCAATTCAAATCAAATATTGCCTTCTACAAAAGATTCATTGATGATCTTTTAATAATTTGGCTGGGTGGTGAAACTGGGACACACCAATTTGTTGAAGGACTTAACAACAACAGTATAGGCCTAGGCTTTACTTTTGAATTTAATACTAAAAGTGTAAACTATTTGGATGTAACCTTGGTTGGGGCACTAGGAGGAAAGAGAGGCAGTATAACTACAAGTGTATACCGCAAGCTATCAGCCAAAAACACCATCTTGCATGCCAAAATCAATCACCCGAACAGGGTATTTAAGGCAATCGCCAAAGGACAATTTGTGAGGACCCTGAGGAACTGTTCAACTAAATCCACCTATGAGACCCAAGCAAGGGTACTCACTGACAGGCTTGTCTCTAGAGAATATCCCAAGTTAATGGTCAATGCCATCAAGAAAGATGTGAGCAAAAGGGACAGGGATTCCCTTCTAAAACAAGAAAATAGGGCTTACAAAAAGGGACAGGTACAGAGAACTACATTTCTGACAACATATAGTGACCAGTTTGGAGAAATTTATGATATCATCTCAAAACATTTCCCTGTATTAACAGCTGATGATGGTCTGGCTGATATAGCAAAGAAAGGTTGCTGCATTGCATTTAAAAGAGGCACCACTATAGGAAATATAGTAGCTCCTACATTTCTGAGAAATACCAACAACAGAGTGAATAACTCATGGTTAAACACTAAGGTTTTTTTTAGATGCCACTACAATGACTGCATTGCCTGTAAATATCTTGGACTAGGCAATGAATTTGTCTGTACTGTAACAGGTGAGCATTTTCTCCATGACAGATGCTACAACTGTAGAGCCAATTATGTAGTCTATGTGGTGACGTGCTCAGGATGCAACCTACAATACGTAGGTATGACCACACGAGAGGTTAGATCGAGAATCCGGGAACATGTCAATAACATTAAGTTGGGCACTCTCACAACACCACTCATCACACACTTTTGCCAAATTCACAACAAAAGTCCAAGCTCACTAAGATGGACAATAGCCAAACATATTTCACCGCCGGTGAGGGGAGGAGATAGATCCTCACTCTTAGCAAGGGAAGAAGTATATTGGATTCTCAGGCTTGGCACAAGATGGCCATCTGGACTTAATAGTGAATTCGACCTAATCAATTTCTGGAAATAGTCTACTAGCAGTCAAGGAGAGCATTGATTGTTCTATGAAATAATTTTAGTGTAATACAAACTTACATACACATATTTAATTTTGTGTATGTATTTGTCCTAGTTCATTTAATTTAATTTAACCTAACTCAATTTCATTCAGTATAATAACTATTTCACATCAATCTCAATGTCTAATTTGAATAAGATTGTGTCACATATCTCCCAAATAGCTTACATTACTTACCCCATTTTATATTATATCTTTCATGTAATTTTCCGGTTACTTTATTATTTTATTTAATTATATGGTACACTCTCAAATGCATTTAGTATTGCAGAGGTCTGTATACACACATGTCTGTTGTTCTAATACAAATATAAATATGAATAAACATAATTACTAATATTTATGATTCATTGCAGCAGACTTAGTTAAGTGTTAGCCAAAGAAATCAACTGACTGTATCCTCCAAGCTATAATTATATTAAGATTACTGTCATAATCTAACAAAAATGAGCACTAATCAAGATTAAATGTACTTAATTTAATTGTATTTATCAGGCTGAGTACAATTTGACTTATTTTACTATTTTGTACAAGCAGCAAAGTGGGAGTGTTTTTCTTAACCAATGGGAAGTGATCTTTGCCTTTTCAAACACAGGGTGATGGTCACTAACTATGCTATGACTACGGTGGGGACAGCCGAAACGCGTCAGCAGTAGTGAACACCATCCCGTGCTGCAGCTCAGAGGACTGTAACAGTGTGCTGTTGCTATTTGTTTTAACCCAATAAAGCCTTGGATTGTGAATTTAACAAGTTTTTTTATCACTAAGTTTGGAATTGCATTTATGCAACCATTTTCTTTCTCGGAACTTACATGGGTGTCGATCGATGGGTACACTTTATTAACTTGACTGAAACACATGCTAGTGCACAAGAATATACGTACCAATAAGCAGAAATCAGAACGGCTCCCAGAATACTTTTAGAAGTGCTGACCTCGTGTAAAAAAGGCTAAAGAAGACTTTTATTAACACACTTTGCATTGAAAAATGTGTTGAAAAATGGGTTTTCATTGTACATTATTGACTTTCATTTTCCTTTACAATATTAAATTAAAGGGACATTAAACACTTTGAGATGGTAATATAAAATGATAAATCGTATACATAAAAAAATCCTCTGCAATATACATTATTTACTTTGTCCCCTTTTCCTGTAATTCCATTCTGAAATTGTGAGGTTGTCAGTTCCTGTTAGAAATGAAAGTGCTGAACACTGTTTTATTCCACACAGCAAATGGCTGCACACTCTAGTGACCTATTTATAACTCTCCCTAATTGGCCACAGCAGAAAAGGTAACCTACGTTACAACATGGCAGCTCCCATTATTTTAAAGACACCAAAACTTTACACTTATTTTGTCAATATTGAAACAACTAATGAAACTTTAAAAAAATACATTTACATGTTTTTCTCAGACTAATCTTTTCTTTGAATGCATCATTCTATCTAGCATTTATATAGTGTTCAATGTCCCTTTAAGACAAAATTCTAGACAAGGCCTTACCTGAGTGTGGCATTTTTTAAAGTCTTCGCTGAGAATGATAGCACATTGTTTTTGTGCCCAGGATTTCCTTAATGGTTTTTTTTCACAAGGATCCAAGACAGCAGTTACCTCTGGGCAGTTTGGAGACAGTTTCCAGCTATTACCAAATTCTAGCACATCTTCAACTTTCAAATGCCCTCTTGTGATAAAATCATTGTTTGAATTGCCATCAAAGTTACCACAGAGTCCACAGACTTTTTTCTATTAAAAAAGACACAGATGATGATAAGGAAAGTGAATAATATAAAGTAATATTTTCACAAAAAGCTTTACCTTTTAACCAATCAGAAGAGTGTGTGGGCTCAATTTTGATAATGAAACAATGCCCCTTGGTTATAGCTGGTTAACTATTCAGATTTGAGATTATAGTTCTCAATATAGTAAGGGATGCCCAAGAAGGATCAACAAGAAAACTTGTTTCTACTAGGCAAGAGAGGATGAAGGATGATTATTCTTCAACCTATTGTTAGGGGTTATGTGCAGTGGGGGAGGTTATTGGTCATTTAGTGATGGGGGGTTTGTAAGAAGGATGTTTTCAGTGGGGTATGATGTAAAAGGGAGTATTTCATAGAAGGGATTTATATGGGGGCAATCTGTTGGCATTACAGTAAGGACTTTGTTTAGCAAAATATTAGCACTGGGGCAGGGGTAGGGTTATGGTCAGGGTTAATTGTGATAGGACCCTGGAAAGTGGTGATTACCAGTCACTGCATTAGGATAGGGTCATGGTTAGGAGGGAAACTAGTGGTTGATAGAGTAAGATTTAACTATAGAGGGTAGAGGGCAACATGTTACGCAATTTGGTGGTGGTGGTGGGTTAAGTGAATAAGATGTTTTCTTGGAATTCCTGTTTATCCACTTCATTCTGTTTCTAAAATTAGGTTTATTGCAATTTAAATCTAATTACATTTAAAAATATCAATTATAGTATACTGTATATATTTTTTAATCCCTTGAAAGTATGTACATTGGGAGCTGGGTTGAACTTAAATTGTCTAGCACAATCTGAAGAGAATGGGACATACTTGCATTGTAGCTTCAAATCAGAAACATGTATGGCTTATTTTATTTAGTTTCCTATATAACTACAACTGGAAATGTGAAATATTAAAGGGACAGTCTACTTAAATTTTTTATTGTTTAAAAAGTTAAGGGGATAGATTTATCAATGTGCGGGCGGACATCGATAAATGCCGACTCCATACGCTGTCGGCATTTTTCATTGTACAATCATTTCTACAATGATTGCTTGTGCAATGCCGCCCCCTGCACATTTGCAGCCAATCGGTCGCTAGCAGCAAGGGCAAAACTACAGGGGGTGCAGAGGTCGCAATTGCGACTGAGCCCCTAAGGGGTGGGGGCCCAGCTTTAAAAAAATAATAATTTTTTTTTACAACAAAAAATGTTGACCTGCCACTGCCTGCACTGATATCATGTGAGTGTGACACGATGCTTCACTAGTGTCTCTGACTACAGGGGTTAGTGTTTCTGTTTTACCCATTGGTGTTTATGTGTGTGTGTGTGTATGTATGTATGTAACTGTGTGTGTATTTGTGCATGTATGTGTGTGTGTGTGTATGTATGTGACTGTGTGTGTATTTATGCGTGTTTGTATGTGTATGTGTGTATGTATGTATGTGATTGTGTGTGTATTTATGCATGTATGTGTGTGTGTGTGTGTGTATGTATGTGACTGTGTGTGCATTTATGCGTGTTTGTATGTGTATGTGTGTATGTATATATGTGACTGTGTGTGCTTTTATGCATGTATGTGTGTGTATGTATGTATGTATGTATGTATGTGACTGTGTGTGTATTTATGCATGTATGTGTGTATGTTTGAGGAACCAGCAAATTACAGACTTTGTTACTACAGCATGGGGGGGTAAACAGTGTCAGTCTTTACAGTACCACTATATACAGTACGGGGGGGCTGGACCATGTCACAGACTACCGTGGTCACTTGATAAAGTACTGTGGCGGGTAGGGTCAGACCAGCCATCTCACCGGCAGATTACAGACTGTGTCACTGACTCACTATATACAGTATTGGTGGGTTAAACAGTGTAACTATATACAGTAGTAGGGGGTCAGACCATCTCACAGACTGTGGGCACAGGGTACCTCCTTTTGCATACATGTAATCTGATTCACATTTTTTTTGTGTGTTTTAATTATAATATATATATATATATATATATATATATATATATATATATCAAATTCACTTTTTTGTGGGGGGTGGGGGGGCCTTCTTAGATTCTTGCACCTGGGCCCTGTGGTTTCTAGTTACGCCTCTGGCTAGCAGGGGGTGTCAATCAACCCGATTGTACCCGATCGGGCTGATTTGCTATCCGCCACCTCAGTGATGCCAGATGAATTAAGGAGCAGCGGTCTTATGACCGCAGCTCCTTAGCTAACATTTCCGGCGAGCCGGAAAGTACAGGGGTAGATAGCAGCATCCGCTGCTTGGTAAATCTACCCCAAAGTATTTACTACCCATTCCCAATCTTTGCATCACCAGCATTGTTATATTAATATACTTTATAACCTGTTTCTATGCCCCTGTCAGCCGCCTCTTATCTCAGTGCATTTTATTAGCTTTTTAAATCTTGCACAACAGCCAGACAGTGATAGTTCATGTGTACCATGTAGATAGCATTGTGCTCACTCCCGTGGAGAATGATAATGTTAATACAAGAACCAGCACTCATTGGCTAAGATGCAAGATTGTAAAAAGTACTGATATAAGGGGCAGTCTGCAGAGGCTTAGATACAGGTAAAAAGTATATTACTATAACAGTGTTGGTTATGCAAAACTGGGGAATGGGTAATACAGGGTAATAAAGGGATTATCTATCTTTTTAAACAATAACAATTTTCAAGTAGACTACTTTTTTTAGAAAAAATATAGGGGCCTATCTATCAAGCTCTGAATGGAGTTTGATGCTCGTGTTTCTGGCGAGCCTGCAGGATCGCCAGAAACAGCAGTTATGAAGCAGCGGTCACAAAGTCCCCTGCTCCATAACCTGTCCACCTGCTCGAGTACGATCAGGTTGATTGACACACCCCTGCTGGCGGCCCATTGGCCGCGAGTCTGCAGGGGCGGCGTTGCACCAGCAGCTCTTATGAGCTGCTGGTGCAATGCTGAATATGGCGAGCGTATTGCTCGCCATATTCAGCGAGGTCTGGTGGACCTGATCCGCACTGTCGGATCAGGTCCGCCAGACTTTCTTAAATAGGGGCCATAGTATCTAATAGAATTGAATTGTTTACCTTTTCTTGTAATAATTATTCCTTAATTTAACTTCTAAGTTTTTTTTGTAATTTGAATCTTATTAAATATGGATAAACAAAATTATGAAAATTATTTTTTTTGTTGTTTTTTTTTAAACTTGAGAGTAAGTTGAAAGCTGTTGTAAGCTAAAATATTAGGAATGTTTGGGTATTTTAGGGTCGCTAGTAGTTTAATCCTTTTAACGAGACTCACATTAGTGGGTAAGGGGACATGAAACCGAAACATTTTCTTTGATGATTTAGATAGAGGATGCCATTTAAAAAAAAAAAAAAAAAACGTTTAAATGTACTTCAAATTTACTTTGTTCTTTTAGTAACTTTTGTTTAAAAGCAGGGACATAATCCCAGGATCATGCACGTGCCTGGAACACTATATGGCAGCAGTTTTGCAAGAGCACTAGATGGCAGAGATGGTAGCGCTATTTCCTGGCATGTAGTGCTCCAGACCTAGGTATTTGTTCAACACAGAATACCATGGGAACTAAGCAAATTTAATAATAGCCGTAACTTGGAATCTCTTTTTTTTTTTTTTAAATGATATGCTCTGTCTGAATCACAAAATATTTTTTGGGGTTTCATATCCCTTTAAAGTTCAAGCACAACTCATCATACAGTTCAACTGATCATTGGATACATATTAAAGGGACTGTCTAGTCCAAAACAAACTTTCAATATTGAGATAGGGCATGTCATTTTAAACAATTTTCAAATTTACTTCTATCACCAATTTTGCTTTTCACCACTAGAGGGTGTTAGTTCATGTGTTTTTTTTCCATAGATAACTCTTTGCTCACGCACATGGGGGCCTATCTATGAAATGTCTGTCTGACATGTTCCAATCAGCGGATCATGTCCGACAAAAATAGCTGAATGCGGAGAACAATACGCTCTCCGCATTCAGTATTGCACCAGCAGCTTTTGTGAACTGCTGGTGCAACGCCGCCCCCTGCCAATTGGCTGCCAGCAGGGGGTGTCAATCAACCCTGATCATATTCGATCGGGTTGATTTCACGCGATCTCTGTCCACCTCCTCAGAGCAGGCGGAGAGGTTATGGAGCAGCGGTCTTTAGACCGCTGCTTCATAACTGGTGTTTCTGGTGAGTCTGAAGGCTCGCCAGAAACACGGCCCTTTAAGCTTCATACGGAGCTTGATAAATGGTCCCCATGGAGTTCCTAGGAGCCAGCACTGATTGGCTTAAATGCAAGCCTGTCAAAAGAACTGAAATAAGGGGCAGTTTGCAGAGGCTTAAATACAAGATTATCACAGAGGTAAAAATAATATAACAGTGTTGGTTATGCAAAACTAGGGAATGGGTAATAAAGGGATTATCTATATTTTAAAACAATAAATATTTTGGTGTAGACTGACCCTTTAAAGAAAGATGTTGTTATTATGTGCATATATCAAATTAAGGGTTAAATACTCACTTGAAAGCTTGTTGTGACCTTAATAATAATGCTTGACTTTTTGTCCCATACCAGTATGAGTCCATTCACAGCGTTAATGATAATATAGATGCTAGTATTGTGTATCTGAAAAGGGGATTTCAACTCATGTCCTTCGTTAGTCACCTCCACTTTACCGTCACTGAGAACCATTCTGTAGCCCTAAAGCAGAAGTGTAAAATCAACAGATGACAGATTAGTTAATAGACAAAGGGGAAACTGATTAAAAAGACATCAAACGCATATCTTTTTACTTATGTTATGTATAAGCATGTAAGAGTACATTGCAGAAGATCTACACATAAAATCATAAAACACTTAGGGGTAGATTTAACAAAGGTGGAGTGGACATGATTCGCTGTGGCAAATCTTGTCCGCTTGACCTCGCTAAATGCCAATAGCAAACTGTAGGCATTTAACATTGCACAAGCATTTCTGGTGAAATGCTTGTGCAATGCCACCTGCTGTTCACTGGCGATTAATCAGCCACTAGCAGGGGCCGTCAATCTACCCGATCGGATCGGGATGATTTCAGTTTGCCACCTAAAAGGTGGCTGAGAAGTTAAGGAGCAGCAGTCTTACAACCGCTGCTTCTTTATTTCCGTTTCAGGCTGACTTGAAACGATTGGGCTTAGAAGTAACATCCGCTGCTTCATAAACCGAACCCTATAGCCTAGGGTTCTATTCTATTGTGTGTAAACATCAAATGCGTGCAATCAATAGCGCTTCTCTTTTTACATTCATATTACAAGCCCAAAGATATTTTTTTATCTCTTGAGCGATAGTTTAGGGCAAGTTAACAACTGCATGTAGATCCCTCACATAAATAAAATTGTATGGGGGAGCACAGTAAAAATCATGTCAGGTTTCGCTTGAACGCTAAAGGGACATGAAACCACATTTTTTATTTCATGATTCAGATAGAGAATGTGATTTTAAATAACTTTCCAATTTACTTCTATTATCTAATATGTTTTTGTTATTTTTGTATCCTTTTGTTTAAAAGGATACCTAGGTAGGCTCAGGAGCTGCTAATTGGTGGCTGCAAATATTTGCCTCATGTTATTGGCTCAC
Organism: Bombina bombina; assembly: GCF_027579735.1. Lineage (NCBI taxonomy): Eukaryota > Metazoa > Chordata > Amphibia > Anura > Bombinatoridae > Bombina > Bombina bombina. The sequence continues at coordinate 87,902,625 of NC_069505.1, read as the reverse complement.
CCAGTGAATTCAACTAGCTCCCAGTAGTGCATAGCTGATTCTTTAAAAAAAAAAAAAAAAATACCAAGAGAATGAAGCAAATTTAGATAATAGAAGTAAATAGGAAAGTTGTTTCAAATTGTATTCTCTGTCTGAACCAAAAAATGTGAAATTGTGGGTTTCATGTCCCTTTAAGCTGATGGTGTGCTAAGCCAATAGTGCTCAAGCAATTTATGTAGTTCTGACTATAATATTAATAATTATGGTTTATTTTAGGTCTCAAAAAAAACCAACAGTAAATAAAGCAGTATTTTGAATTATCATCAAGAGCAACAGGTTGCTCACAGTAATAATTTGGATACACTTTTTACTGTCAAATGCATGGTAAAAAAACAAACAAACAAACTATAAAACAGAAACAGCCAATCGGAATCATCAGTGTGATTACTGTGATTTTGTGCGATTTCAATACAGTCTTGTGAGATGTCATAGTAATCTCTCATAACCTCAGGAGGGACATAAAGTGACTGTGACTTCACATGCAAGATGCACAATGCCTTGCTAGTCCTGAGACAAAAATTCTGATTGGATGCTTAAAGGCCCTTTGCAATGTGATGAGGCTACTGAGGAAATTTGAGGTAAAATATCTTCCTTTTTATACAGTGATGTTTAGGTGATATTTTCTAGTCAACTTTTTACAGATATGTTGCATCACTTCCAAGTAATTTAGCATTTAAGTTACATGTCCCTATAATTTACAGGAAAAGTGAAAAACTAACTAAATAATAAAAGTATTATATTATGAACCAACAAAATTTGGCTGCACATTTCATATATAAGCATGGATTAAAAAAAAAATGCTACGATTTCATAGGGAATTCAATTGAGAGTTTGAAGTCTCTATAGGTATAATAAACCCAATTTTATTTCTTTAATCATCAGATAAAGCATGCAATTTTAGGCGACTTACTAATTTACTCATATTATCAATTTTTCTTCGTTCCCTTGCTATCTTTATTTAAAAAGCAGGAATGTAAAGTTTAGGAGCCAGCCCATTCTTCTTTCAGAACCTGGGTTATGCTTGCATATTGGTGGCTAAATGTAGCCACCAATAAGCAAGAGCTATACAGGGTGCTGAACCTAAAATGGTGGGCTCCTAAGCTTAAATTCCTGTTTTTAAATAAAGATAGCAAAAGAACAAAGTAAATTTGATAATAGGAGTAATCAGAAAGTTGCCTAAAATTGCATGCTCTATCTGAATCATTAAAGAAAAATATTTGGGTTTAGTATCCCTTTAAAGAGACTTTAACCTCTAAATTGAATTCCCCATGAAATCTTAGCATTTTTTTTTATCCATGCTGATATATGAAATGTGCAGCCACATTTTTTTTGGTTCATCCAAATTTTTCATAATAAATATTTGGGGAAATTTGTTTCCCCAAATATTAGTTGGCTGCACTATTTGGTATTTATTTGTTTAAAACAAAACAAATATTGAATTTTAGTTAAACATTTACATTAGTTTTTGTTAAATTAATGTAAATGTTTAAAAAGTACAGGTGAAAAAATTGACCTGTCCCTAAAACATTTACCTGCGCGCTCCTCTTCACTCTAGAATGCGGGCCAGGCTCTGGAGTGAAGAGGAGTGGGTTAGTACTCTCTCCAGAGCATGTAGGTAAGTATTTTAGCATTTTTTAAAGACAATAAATGTTTATTTATCTTCAGTTTTGGTTTAATGTAATCATTGTGAAATGATTGTGCAATGCTGCCCCCTGCCCATGTGCGGCCAATCAAGCCGCACATTCGTGGCTGCTAGCAGGAGGTGTCAATCATATTGGATCAGGATGATTTCAGTCCGCCACCTAAAATGTGGCAGAGAAGTTAATGAGCAGCGGTCTTATGACTGCTGTTTCTTAACGACAATCATGAAACGTTGGGCTTAAAAAGCATCCAATGCTTAATAAATCTACCCCAATATGTTCTCTATCATATAAAGCATTTTATAACTTTTTTATAACTAATACAACTGGGTGCTGAATATGTATACATTAAATTAGTTTGTACAATATATTTGATAGCAAATTTGGGCTTAAGACTTACGTTTAAAAAAACCGTAATGGTTTTGGAACAGGTTTCACCAGTGCTGCTACACGGAATATTCTCAGAAATAATACGAAATGTTCCATTATTTATATCTGGTCCACAGTAATCCTGTAAGAAAATAATTACAATTCATTATATATTGCCTATGCTATCCAATGCATGTGAATAATTCCAATAACTAACAAGTTTTCAAACTTTTTAAATGAGGAGAGTTTTTAACTTCAACTTGTCAGGCAAACCAAAACATATTTGTTTCATATACACAATACATTTATTTCATATACAAAATATAGTTACTAATTTAACTCTGAGAAAATAGAAATGACCCAGATATAAAGAAAAGTATCAGTTTTTGTGTTGCAAAAGGGGAGAGTTAGGGGAGGAGCATCTGATTGGCAATACCTTGAGGGATGCGTTTAGTGTTCTACAAATCATGGCACAGTTATTTCAGTTCCATACTAAGCTAAGCCTCTACATACATCTAACACATCTTTTTTTTTTTTTTTTAAACTGAAAGAAAAAAAGATGAACAGTTTATCTATAAGATATAGGGCTTTATTTATCCAGCTGAGATTGAAGCTTCAGAGCCCTAGAGATGCAGATTTGCACTATAGAGTGTGCAATGCTAGTTAATAAGCAACAGACTTAAAGGGACATGAAACCCACATTTTTTCTTTTGTGATTTAGAAAGAGCATGCCATTTTAAACAAGTTTCTTATTTACTTCTATTATCTAATTTGCTTCATTCTCTTGATATCACTTGCTGAAAAGCATATATAGATATGCTCAGTAGCTGCTTATTGGTTGCTGCACATAGAGGCCTCGTGTGATTGGCTCACACGTGTGCATTGCTATTTCTTCAACAAAGGATATCTAAAGAATTGAGCAAATTAGATAATAGAAGTCAATTGGAAAGTTGTTTAAAATTACATGCCCTATCTGAATCATGAAAGTTTAATTTTGACTAGACTGTCCCTTTAAAGGAACAGTAAAGTCATAATTAGACAACCATAATTTAGACAGAGCATACGATTTTAAACAGCTTTCCGATTTACTTGTATTATTTAATGTGCTTCCTTCTCTTGTTATCCTTTGCTGAAAGGTTTATCTAGGTAGGCTCAGGAGCAGCAAAGAACCTAGGTTCTGATTGATATATATATATATATATATATATATATATATATATATATATGCATACCGATTGTCATTGGCATTTTATAATAGAAAGTAAAGTAAACTGGAAAGTTGTTTAAAAGTGTATGTTCTACCTAAAACATTAAAAAAAAATCTTTGGGTTTCATGTTCCTTTAACCCCTTAACGACTCATGTTGTACAGGGTACATCTTGCACAAGCTGGTCTTTAAAGACCAGAGACGTAACCTGTACGACATTGGGGTTTAAAGCGGCTGGAAGCGATCCTGATCGCTTCCAGCTACTTTCCAGTTATTGCAGTGATGCCTCGATATTGAGGCATCCTGCAATAACACTTCTTACCCCTCCGGTGCAGAGAGAGCCACTCTGTGGCCCTCTCTGGACCGGACATCGATAGCTGAAAATTTATGGCGCCTAGTAGTGACTCCTAGCTCCCTTACTAGACAATCCTTCCCTAAGATTGACAACTTTACATCTTGATAAAGCCCCCTCAAGGGTGAAACGCGTTGACGTTCTTAACAGACCACCACCACCAGGAATGAGATTCCAGCATTGGACACAGATATTGCACAAGCATTCTTCCTGCATGATCTTGAAAGTGTCAAGTACAGGGACTGCAAATGGCCGTTTGTTGTATGCGATTAACCTTTCCAAACATGCTGGAGCATGTACCAGAGCTATACATCTGGAACCAGTACACAGTGGAGAAAAAGCGACATCATCACAGCCATGCTTGGTTCATAGGAGGCGTTGCAAAGAAAACACACTACCGGAGAGCAACACAGTAAGTCTGTGCTTGACACTTAGCGTGTCTGAAGATCCTGGTAAGCTTATTTTTATTATCACCAGAAGCATAAAAGTGTTTATTGTCTTATTGGTCAGACGCACTGTTTTGTTTAATGCAAAGACTTGAAATTGAAAAGATATATACCCTGAAACATTTAAATACACGTTAAATTCCCTAGAAAGTCTTTTCACATGCTATCAATGACTGTATTAGAGTTATGAACTCTGGATCTCTAAAGAGTTTGCAAATGAACTTTCCAGAAAACTGAAGTTTGAAGGTGGAATACACTTTGTTTTATTGTTTTTAATTTTTGTTGCATTTATTGTAACCATATATCTATGACATATGCGTATTGAAATATAGTTTATATTTGTTGCAATAGTATATATTTGTTGCAAATTATTCGCTGATACAATTTAGCGCTATCTCAACTAATACAAGGGAGATGTCCCGATTTTTATATTGATTTTTTTTATATTGATATACTGTTTATATTTTTAACTTACATACACATCATCTGTTTTTTAAAAATAAGAGTATATAAGAATCATTGCCCTCCTAGACCCCTGAGCTTGTAGCGCTCCTTTACTTTTATATTTCTGTATTTTGTAAAAACCCATATATACACATGCTACTCAATCTGCAATCCAATAACAAGGCAATGATAGTGAAGGTAAAAAGCGATCTAGAATACATTATATTGACATAGGGCTATCAAAAACACAATGCATAGGGCTCAGCTATATGTAAAGATATACATAGATACACACATGCATATATATATGTAGATATAAGGGAACATAAGGAAGCAAGCAATGAGCGGATAAGATAAGTATATATATATATATATATATTTACAAACCCAAAATCTAAAGTCTGCGCAGAGTAAGTAGTAGGAAGAAAAACAACAAGAGTATAACAACAGTATATATACAGTATATATATATATATATATATATATATATATATATGTATGTTAAACATGGACAAATACAGAAACACATGCATAATCAGCAAAAACAACCCATCAAAAATATGTGAATAAACATAAATATACTGGTATATTGGTATAAATGCAAAAAAGGCAAAAAAGGCACAAAGACACACCCAGTAAAATAGTCAAAAAGCATCACTCAAAAATACTACAGCAAACTATCTATGCCAATAGTTGATGATGTCAAATTCCGAGTTAAAACCTCTAGATGACAGGCTATTCAATTTGTATATCCAGTAGATCTCTTGTCTACACAAAATCTGAAATGTATCACCACCCCTAGGCGGACTGTAGACTTGTTCAATAGCCTGCCAGCTGAAGGAACTCACATTTCCACCATGGACTTCTACAAATTGTCTAGATAGAGCCGATACAGCTTGGTCATTGGTAATATACAAAATATGTTCTCTGATATGAGTACCCACTTCTCTAGTAGTTCTACCAATATACTTACAAGATCAAACTGTACATTCAACGAGATAGATCACAAGTTTACTCTTGAATTTTACACATGCCCTAGTTTGAAAAACCTCAGAAGAAGTGGCGGATCCAAAAGTAGTTGAAACGTTCATATGATCACAAGATTTACAAGATTGTTTGCCACATTTAAAGGACCCCTTCTGGTGTCGTCTCTCCTCAATAGACTCGGGGAAAGTAAGTTACCCAATGAAAGGTTCTTTGTGTAAACAAATTTGAAACCATCCTCTACTGTGGGGCATAGTTGTTTATTAGGCCTTTATTCCATGTGGTTTTTTGCTTTTGCTCTTTTACTATTAGTATAGTATTAGTAGTATATTAATAATAATAGTATATTACCCTATTTAATATTTTTGTAACATAATATAAAACATGTATAATACCTGAACCAGAGTGTATTCACAATCTCCACTGAATCTGTATCGGTTCCCGTCAAACGTTATGTAGTTTCCTTCTCCATACACAATGCAGTCCATGGTTATTGATTCATTCTTACAGTCCCACTTCCGATTGTTACAGGTGCTATAGAAGACATAAGTATTTATATAGCAACTCATATATTTCACTCTATCCTGCGCTAATGCATTTCCCATAATCTAAAATTTCAAATATGTTGCTATATCGCTCTAAGGGCCCAATAATCTAGAGCTCTCTGGTCTGGAGAGATTATCTAAAAAGTCTTGACTCGGTGTTCCCTCTAAGGCCAGAATTTATGAGGCCAAGCAGTGAAACAGTTAATTAGTGAACCACGCCCTGCAGTTAGCAAATAGTACACAATGCAGACAGCAAGTTATGCTAACCTTATTAACTGTTTCACTGCTGTTCCGCTCACAAAATCTGGCCTTAGAGGGAACACTAGTCTTAACAGTACTGCAAGGTCTCTCGAATAATTTTAGAATAGCAAATTTTAGCTTGTGAGATGTTTATCTAGCTATGTAGGATTCTGCATTTGATGGGGAGACATATATATTATAATATATTGCTCAATAAAGCCCCAAAACCTTTTGCTGATTTCTCTACATACAGGCACATGTTTGATCATTAGGCCCTAAGAGGTAGACAACCTATTTGCATACCTTTCTGTTTTTGATGATGAGATACATACATACAGAATAGTACTCAATAAAATAAGCATTTCAAAAAGCACATTGAATGTATGTTGTAAAAATATACATAATAAATACTGCTATAAAAAGTACCCTTTCAAATAGGTGTTAAAATCCACTGCAAAGTGCATATTTATATTATGCCAGAGGTCAACAAATCTGTTTATAGGAGCCAGAAACAATATGTAGGAGGCAGACAGTGGTATTTGTAGAGTGTGTAGTGGGTGGGCCTGGACAGAGCTGGGTGAGCCTGTGCAGATTGTTGGTGGCAAAAATAGGGTCAATTACAGCTGGGGGAGTATACGGGGGCAAACATTAAACTGGGGCTAGAGCTCTCTGGCAATGCCATGGGACCTAATGTGTAAAGTATTCAATAGTCTTAATCAGCCCATCTCACTTCTCCACACCAGCCTTTTTGCCAACAATTCCTCTGAAACCAGTGAGATACTGAAGGGTATATGACATGAAGGCTCTGAGGAGTAGGGTACCATTGAATTAGAAATTTTACTTTTATTTATTAATTATTGATAAATTATTAATAATTTTATGTGAAAGTGACGATATCCTCTAGTAACCATAGAGGAGTAGCAGATTGCTTCAAATTATGTAAGGGATCTTGTTACATTTGGGAAATGGGAATGCGATTGAGGAAAATGTCTAATTGGACATATGTTAAAATGACATAAAATTGCAATCACCTGCTAATAAAATGTGTATGAGATCCCACACAGAAAGGCTTTTCTCTTTCAAAACTGAGGTCTCATGCCTGTATTTTATCGGGTAAAAGGGCTCTAAAAGGGCCCCATACCCCTTGTTAAACACAGCACAGGTATGTACTCTGGGCAGGAACTATACCCCAGTTCCTAAACACTAAAACTTACCAATTTTTTAGTGGGACAGGTGATCACTATTTTTAATAGTAATTTAACTAGATATAAGGGACATCTCCCACTAAAAGTGTCACTCTTTGCAGACCCTAATCTATTGTTCATTTCCTACTTATGATTTTCTGCCTAAAAGTGTATATTCGCAGATACACGATTAACAAAGTCAAAAAGCCTCTAAATAACTTGCGCTCCTTGGATTCTTACATCCATCAATGCTTCTGTTTGTTTACCTTTTCTCTTGTCTAACATGTATACGCAAGTACATGGTCTGTTAGTCTGTTTGTGGGTATCTCAAAACAGCAAGCTCACTCTAGAAATGTTTGTCTTTTATAGCAGTGTATAAAGTAGAAGTTATGGCATTGTTAGGGGTACAATCAGTTAAGAAAGACGAGTTGTTTGCCCATCTAGTTTAAAAAAACTGACGGGGGGGCTGTTGTAAGTTTTTGCAGGTTTCATGTCAATTACCGAGACATGAGACCCTCCCATTTGAAAGGGCAGACTCCCCTCTTTTAATTAAGGGGTATGAGAAATAGGATCAAAGTCATCCTTCTCATCTGCAGACTTTATGACAGGGATTTCTCTGTCCCCTGTGACTTCACCACTAATGCAGGTGGTGGAATTATTGGGTGTTTTGTTAAGAGCATGTGATTGTTTTATTTTTTTCTCTTCTGCATACATTACTAACAGACACCTAAATGTGGGGGTATCACAATTTCCATTGCACAGCCATTACAAGATACAAAAAAACCTTCTTGTGTTGTGCGGTATGGTGCAGTAAGCCAATAGGATTTAAATAGCTTTCATCCTATTTTCAGCCAAAAGGAATGCACGGTGCCCCAATATAAAAGGGGTACATTGCATTCAATCTTCAGTGTGCGGCGGATGATCACATGAAGAGGAGGCTGCACGTTGGATGTCATGCCCCGCCGCTGATCCTGCTCTGCTCAGCGCTGCCTCGCCTTGCTTCAGCTCTGCGACCCCTGAATGAAGATGAAAGATGGCTCCGCGACACTGGGATGAAGATTGAAGATGGAGCCTCCTGGAAGAAGACCTTCACCGCCATACTTCAGGAATGGTGAGTACCTATTTCGGGGTTAGTGTTAGTTGGTTTTTTTTGGGTGGGTTTTCTTTTTAGATTAGGGCTTTTTTTGGTTTTTAATGGGCACTAAAGAGACGATTACCCTTTTAAGGGCAATGTCAATACAAATGCCCCTTTAGGTGCAATGTGTATCTTAAGTTTTTTTATAGTAAGGTCTTTTTTATTTTTGGGGGTTGGGTGGGGGGAGGGTTGTACTGTTAGGGGGTAATTTGTTTTTTTTTTTAAGTAAAAGAGCTAATCATTTTAAGGTGATGCACTACAAAAGGCTCTTTTAAGGTCTATTGGTAGTTTAGTGTTAGAGCATGGGGTGTTTTTATTTTGGGGTGGCTTTTTTGTTTTTATTGGGGTATTAGATTAGGTTTATTTTTTTATTTTGGATAGTTTTGTTTATTATTTTTTGTAATCTTAGATTTTTTTTGTGTGCAAATTTAGAGTTTATTTTGTGTAATGTTAGGTTTTGTTATTTTGTTTGATTTTAGATTTTGTTATTTTTTGCTATGTTAGGTTTTTGTTTTTTTCTCGTAGGATTTTTTAATCTTTTTATTTAGTTTTTTTATTTTTGGTATCTTTTATTTTGTTAAAATAGTAATGCTAGGTTTATTTATAGTTTAAGCTTAGGTTTTATTTATTTCACAGGTAGATATATTGTAACTTTAATTTAAAGTTAGCGGGTGTTAGGTTTAGGGGTTAATAGTTTAATTTAGTTTGTCATGATGTGGGGTTTGGCGGTTTATGGGTTAATAGGTTTATTGTAGTAGTAGTAGTAGTAGCGATGTGGGGGTCGACGGATTAAGGGTTAATAACTTTATTTAGTTTTGGCAATGTTGGGGGCCGGCAGTTTAGAGGTTAATAGGTTTATTTAGATTGGCAGTGTGGGGGGCGGCGGATTAGTGGTTAATACTTTAATTTAGGTAGTGGCAATGCGGGTGGGTGGCGGATTAGGGGTTAATATTAATTATTATAGTATTTGCGATGCAAGGGGATAGCGATTTAGGGGTTAATAGGTAGTTTATGGGTGATAGTGTTCTTTGTAACATTTTTGTTATGAGTTTTGTGAAACATTTTTGTTTTGCAAAATCCATAACTACCAGTCTTTGATTGCGGAATGGATCATTGTGGTATAAGCTGTAACGCTAGTTGAATAACCATACCACACAACTTGTAATACAGGTGAGCTGAACATTCCACACTCAAAGGCCATTTTTTGAGTGCAGAATGGATTGTTGCGGTATAGGCTATAATGCTAGCAGAATAACCGTACCGCACAACTTGTAATACCCAGTAGGTGACTATTCTGCACGCAAAGGTCATACCATACCATACCGCAAAACTTGTAATCTAGGTCAGAGTTTGCAAATCCACTGAATTATGAGTCATGTCGTTTAGAGGAGCAACAGTTCACAAGATGATGTGGATTATATATATCTGTGACTGTTTTGGCCAGTGATTATATTATGCTCTCAGGAATTCAATTGACAATTTGATAAATGTGGTCCATAGCTTATTAATTTCTTCTAACATCAGCCTTAAAAGTTAAACATCTTTTACAACTAATTAAAACAATGCTGTTAGTGGAGACAAATTAGTTCAAAAGATTGATCCAAAACATTTATATAATTTATTTTATAAAGATATGTTGGAACTAATAATTTAGTGTATGACATGTTTCAGATTTTTTTGTATTAATGAAGCTATCACATACCAGGTAGCACATCCAATCTCAGCTTCATTCATGTGTTCGTAAATTTTTTCTTTATATTCACAGGTACATTTGTCACTGGAAACACAGCCTCCTTTACCATCAGCCAATAGATTGTCACGGCAAACACAGCCCGAGATGCACACAGTGCTATACTGTGAAAGGCAGAGGAGGTATATTATACATTATGATTATTTCACAAATCACACTGCAAATTATACAGAACTGACTTCTATTTAACTGGATAGTAAAGTCAAAATGAATCTTAACTTTACTGGATAGAATATGAAATGTTAATACCTTTCCAGTTTATTTCTATTATAAATTTTGTTTAGTTCTCTTGGTATCCTTTGTTAAAGAGTGATCCTTGGTGGGGTCAGGACCCTGCATGTGTCTAAATCCCATCTGGTAGCAGTGTTTGTAACATTGTTTATTGCACTGTTATATAATGTTGCAAATACTGCTGCCATAAATTGCTAAACACACATGCAATCTCCTAAGATCCAATTAGCCTACCTAGGGTTTTGCTTTAAAAAAAGATAACAAGAGAACAAGTGAAATTTGAAAATAAAAGTAAATTGGAAAGTTGCTTAAAAATTGCATGTTCTATCTGAATCTTGAATGTTTAATTTTGACTTTACTGTCCCTTTATAAAAACATGAAACTTAAAACTTATGCATATGAAGAAACAAAACATGTAAAGACTTCTATCTTTCTGTCTATCTGTCTGTCTATCTATCAGTCTATCTCCATATCTATCTCTCTATTTATCTGTCTATCTGTCTGTCTGTCTATCAGTCTATCTCCATATCTATCTCTCTATTTATCTGTCTATCTGTCAATCTCCATATCTATCTCTCTATGTATCTCTCTGTCAGTCTGTCTATCAGTCTATCTCCATATCTATCTATCTCTCTATTTATCTGTCTATCTGTCTGTCTGTCTATCAGTCTATCTCCATATCTATCTCTCTATTTATCTGTCTATCTGTCTGTCTGTCTATCAGTCTATCTCCATATCTATCTCTCTATTTATCTGTCTATCTGTCAATCTCCATATCTATCTCTCTATGTATCTCTCTGTCAGTCTGTCTATCAGTCTATCTCCATATCTATCTCTCTATTTATCTGTCTATCTGTCTGTCTGTCTATCAGTCTATCTCCATATCTATCTCTCTATTTATCTGTCTATCTGTCTGTCTGTCTATCAGTCTATCTCCATATCTATCTCTCTATTTATCTGTCTATCTGTCTGTCTATCTATCAGTCTATCTCCATATCTATCTCTCTATTTATTTGTCTATCTGTCTGTCTGTCTATCAGTCTATCTCCATATCTATCTCTCTATTTATCTGTCTATCTGTCAATCTCCATATCTATCTCTCTATGTATCTCTCTGTCAGTCTGTCTATCAGTCTATCTCCATATCTATCTCTCTATTTATCTGTCTATCTGTCTGTCTGTCTATCAGTCTATCTCCATATCTATCTCTCTATTTATCTGTCTATCTGTCTGTCTGTCTATCAGTCTATCTCCATATCTATCTCTCTATTTATCTGTCTATCTGTCTGTCTGTCTATCAGTCTATCTCCATATCTATCTCTCTATTTATCTGTCTATCTGTCTGTCTGTCTATCTGTCAATCTCCATATCTATCTCTCTATTTATCTGTCTATCTGTCTGTCTGTCTATCTGTCAATCTCCATATCTATCTCTCTATTTATCTCTCTGTCTGTCTGTCTATCAGTCTATCTCCATATCTATCTCTCTATTTATCTGTCTATCTGTCTGTCTGTCTATCAGTCAATCTCCATATCTATCTCTCTATTTATCTGTCTATCTGTCTGTCTGTCTGTCTATCAGTCTATCTCCATATCTATCTCTCTATTTATCTGTCTGTCTATCAATCAATCTCCATATCTATCTCTCTATTTATCTCTCTATCTGTCTCCTCTGTCTATCAGTCTATCTCCATATCTATCTCTCTATTTATCTGTCTATCTGTCTGTCTGTCTATCAGTCAATCTCCATATCTATCTCTCTATTTATCTGTCTGTCTGTCTGTCTATCTGTCAATCATCTGCCTGTATGTCTGTCTGTCCTTATGTCTCTCTGCCTATCATCTCTTTCTCTCTTCTCTCTCTAGTTGCATATTTAAACGTTACTAGTTTGCATGTAACATTTTTAGGAGGGGTGTGGTTTTAAGGAGTGAGTGGCGCAACTTAATGCTAATACCCTTATGTTAAAAATGTACAAAAAATAATTCCAGAATGAGGTTTTTTTGAAAAATAACCAAGTAATATAACAAATAAAACTTTTAAGATTGCTATTTTATTACTTCCAAAAAGATACATATACAATTAAAAAATAGGCATTAAAAACATATATATGTCGTTACTACAGAAAGTGGGGTATATGGAAGGCCCTATGTATGCAGTGTATGCAATTATGTTGGATTGTTTTGGTCCTTATGCAATTTCATAGATTATACTACTTTTGTCTATTTTTCTTGGTTGATATATTTGGCTGGTATATTTTGCTCCGTTGTTTTTAGTGTTAGCTGCTAATTAGGTTATTTGTACCTAGTACATAGAATACCTAGTTCAATTCCCTAAAGTAGTCAAAAAAACACAAATTATTTACATATTATTGGAATAACGTATATTCTGTCTAGCGGAATTCGTGTGGTGAATAGGCTGTAAAAAGCTCTTGGTATGTTATATTAGGGGAGTAGATCAAAAGCTATAACGATAAAATAATAAATTGGTAGAAATATATAATAGGAATATATGAAATAAAACAGTAGGAATATATGAAATAAAATAATGAAAATAAAAATGAAAAAATAAATATTCAGATAAAAATATATATTTTAAAGGAAAAACATTTATCTTATAGTTGTCGGCCGACACTTAACAAAAAATGTTATGTTTAACAGTTTTGCCCAGTCTTTGGATTGAAAAAAAAAACACCGGTGTATTTTACTGATTAGAAAAGTTCAGGACAATTTTCGGCAGTAAGCGTCAAAAATTTTTTTTTTTTTTTTTTTGCTATTTGTACGGCGGAAAGGTACTCCTTGTATTGGACTATTATTTTTGTTGTGGCAAAATGTTGCAAAGTCTGTTAGTATGTCCTTTTTTCGATGTAGATGTGAGGTCTGTGTATTTAGATGTTGCCAGAGCTCTACGGTCTAAAGAGATGTTGCAGTAAGGGGCGGTTTTTTACTCACTGTACTCTTCGCCGATCGTGGAGCCTGGATGTTGCCGCCCGTGGTAGTCTTCTTTTTCTGGTCTTTGATCCTCTGTTGAAGGTGGTAAGGAAGGTGGTAAGGAATGGTTTTTCCACCTCTGGAGTTCCGGTCCTCAGTTTAGAGAGCAATTTTCGGAGGGGGCAAAAACTGCCAATGTATTTCTTTTCTCCGGTCTTTTTCTCGCTCAGAGTTTGTAAAACGGTGAGAAGTTAAGCATCCAAGGTGGCTTATAGCAGAAAAGTTGTGATTCTTTTTGGTCACAGTGGGTTTTTCTTTTTGTGACCCGGTGGTTTGAAAAAAGAAGGTTTGCCACAGTAGTTCGCTACGCGTTTCGGCCGTTACATTGGCCTTTTTCAAGCTGTACTACTGTGAAAGGGTTTGGCGGTCTTTTTATTTGTTCAAAATTTGTACTTTGATTGGATCAATTGTTCAATTTGCCTTGCATAATTGCACAGAATTTTTGTTGCCATATTATTCTTGTTTTTCATTTGCCAGAGTCAGTAAACATAAGTGTTCATAAGAATTCAAATTTCCACAAGTTATTGTGTCAGGGTTATTATACATAAGTGTTCATAAAAATTAATATTTTCTAAAAATGATAACATTAGTATATGAGAATATAGGTAAAAAACTTCCTAATATATATTGCATATCTGGGAGTAAATTTCAGATGGAGGAGTACAAAATAATAGTATTTAAAAATTAGATAATAATTCTAATTTTTAAATACTATTATTTTGTACTCCTCCATCTGAAATTTACTCCCAGATATGCAATATATATTAGGAAGTTTTTTACCTATATTCTCATATACTAATGTTATCATTTTTAGAAAATATGAATTTTTATGAACACTTATGTATAATAACCCTGACACAATAACTTGTGGAAATTTGAATTCTTATGAACACTTATGTTTACTGACTCTGGCAAATGAAAAACAAGAATAATATGGCAACAAAAATTCTGTGCAATTATGCAAGGCAAATTGAACAATTGATCCAATCAAAGTACAAATTTTGAACGAATAAACCCTTTCACAGTAGTACAGCTTGAAAAAGGCCAATGTAACGGCCGAAACGTGTAGCGAACTACTGTGGCAAACCTTCTTTTTTCAAACCACCGGGTCACAAAAAGAAAAACCCACTGTGACCAAAAAGAATCACAACTTTTCTGCTATAAGCCACCTTGGATGCTTAACTTCTCACCGTTTTACAAACTCTGAGCGAGAAAAAGACCGGAGAAAAGAAATACATTGGCAGTTTTTGCCCCCTCCGAAAATTGCTCTCTAAACTGAGGACCGGAACTCCAGAGGTGGAAAAACCATTCCTTACCACCTTCCTTACCACCTTCAACAGAGGATCAAAGACCAGAAAAAGAAGACTACCACGGGCGGCAACATCCAGGCTCCACGATCGGCGAAGAGTACAGTGAGTAAAAAACCGCCCCTTACTGCAACATCTCTTTAGACCGTAGAGCTCTGGCAACATCTAAATACACAGACCTCACATCTACATCGAAAAAAGGACATACTAACAGACTTTGCAACATTTTGCCACAACAAAAATAATAGTCCAATACAAGGAGTACCTTTCCGCCGTACAAATAGCAAAAAAAAAAAAAAAATTTTTGACGCTTACTGCCAAAAATTGTCCTGAACTTTTCTAATCAGTAAAATACACCAGTGTTTTTTTCAATCCAAAGACTGGGCAAAACTGTTAAACATAACATTTTTTGTTAAGTGTCGGCCGACAACTATAAGATAAATGTTTTTCCTTTAAAATATATATTTTTATCTGAATATTTATTTTTTCATTTTTATTTTCATTATTTTATTTCATATATTCCTACTGTTTTATTTCATATATTCCTATCATATATTTCTACCAATTTATTATTTTATCGTTATAGCTTTTGATCTACTCCCCTAATATAACATACCAAGAGCTTTTTACAGCCTATTCACCACACGAATTCCGCTAGACAGAATATACGTTATTCCAATAATATGTAAATAATTTGTGTTTTTTTGACTACTTTAGGGAATTGAACTAGGTATTCTATGTACTAGGTACAAATAACCTAATTAGCAGCTAACACTAAAAACAACGGAGCAAAATATACCAGCCAAATATATCAACCAAGAAAAATAGACAAAAGTAGTATAATCTATGAAATTGCATAAGGACCAAAACAATCCAACATAATTGCATACACTGCATACATAGGGCCTTCCATATACCCCACTTTCTGTAGTAACGACATATATATGTTTTTAATGCCTATTTTTTAATTGTATATGTATCTTTTTGGAAGTAATAAAATAGCAATCTTAAAAGTTTTATTTGTTATATTACTTGGTTATTTTTCAAAAAAACCTCATTCTGGAATTATTTTTTGTACATTTTTAACATAAGGGTATTAGCATTAAGTTGCGCCACTCACTCCTTAAAACCACACCCCTCCTGTACACCACAACCAGATATTTTTGGGGAAATATCTTAGGAGTTAGGGCATACCCAAACAAGGCAGCGCAAAAAAGTTTTAAAACTCTCCTACCAATGTAACATTTTTAGCATAATGCTCCTTTAAGAATATTCTTTGAAGAAAATGGCTTAAAGTGAAGGTTAATTTTCATGTCAAAGTGCCCGTTTTTTAAAAAAAATATTAAAAACAAGGGCACTTTCATTCACGAAAATTGACATTTCAGCCGTTTTTTTAAAATATACTTACTTATCTTTTCTTCTTGAAGCCGCTCCAATGCTTCACCAGCCCGTCGCAAGCCTCTTCATATGTCAGCAATGACGATTCCTGCATTCTCCAATCACGGTTTACCCCCCGGGGTAATCATTGCCTGAGGCAAACGCCGTGATTGGACGAAACCGGTTTCGTCATTGCTGGGTAAGTAAACCAGGAAGAAGCAGGCGGGGCATCGTTTCAGAATGGTGATCCAGCGTTTCAGAAGAACAAGGTAAGTATTTTTAAAATTCGGTGCTATGTCAATTTACATGAATGAAAGTGCCCCTGTTTTTAATAGTTTTTCTTAAAAACCGGACACTTTCACATGAAAACCACGTGGAAGCTCCTGTCCAGAGCAGCATAATATTTATACTCACGCAGTTCACATCAACATTTTTACAGCTTCTCAAACATTCAACTCCAATGCTTCCCTCTGGCTCCGATGAGCAATTAAAATAGACCATATTCGGTTTACAATCTGCAATATAGATAAGAGATTGAACAAGAGGTAGACTTTTTATTGCATTATATACAAAATATTAAAGGGATATTCTAAAGAAATCTCAAAATTATGTAATTGCTAAGAGCATTTTATTACTGTATGAACTCTGCCTGGTAACTATGTGATAAACCCCAGCAAAGCAGTCATACACATAAATAATCATGCATTCAGGGCATGCTCCCATTCCATTTCCAGGACAAGAATTATGACTGATTGTTTCTTGCATATGCTGCTACTGATTGGCTCATTGCTTGTATCCTGCTTAGGGACACAGTCCTCTATGGCTCCAAGAGGGATTTTAAGTTCTTAACTGCTTAGCGATTTCCACCCCTGTGCTGAGCTGTTTCGTAGTTATTAGATGCAGGTCACATTAAATCATCATTTTAGGGTTTTTTTCATTGAGAAACCCACACATATTATATGTTGTTGTTGTTTTTATTTCATGAGTCAGATAGATCATACAATTTAATTTTTTTCCAATTTACTTCTGGTATCAAATGTGCTTAATTCTCTTGGTATCCTTTGTTAAAGCAGCAGTAATGTACTACTGGGAGATTGCTGAAAGCCAATGGCAAGAAGCATATATGTGCAGCCACCAATCAGCAGCTTCTGAGCTTACCTATGTATACTTTTTCAACAAAGGATACAAAAGGAACAAATCAAATTAGATAATCGAAATAAATTCATATGTTAGTTCAAATTGTATGCTCTGTATGAATCATTAAAAAAAATTGGGTTTCATCATGTCCTTTAAAATTTTAATACGTGGGGGGAGGAGCTATACCACAGATCTGCGATACCACAGCGACTGAAGAGAAGTTGATTTTTCCTCTGGCTTGACTTTATAAACCAACCATCTATCCTTCCTACAGAAGTTTGGATCCACAACTAACCTGCAAAACTGTACACAATACCGGTCTCCCTATACTCTGCGCTCACTCGAGGGGTGTCTGGAAGCACGCGAAAATCCACCATCTTCCCTCAGCACCATCTCTGGCGCACGGACCTAAGAACAATGCAGTTACTGCCTACACTTAAGACCGGAGACCACACTTCGTACAGAGGCGATTTCAAAGAGAAACCCTTTCTCAGTCGCAAAAACCAAAATACGGCCTAGTGAACTTAGAAGACTTAGTGTCCTCCCCTTCTTTAAGTCCCAGTGCTCTCTAATACAGA
This sequence comes from Bombina bombina, assembly GCF_027579735.1. Taxonomy (NCBI): domain Eukaryota; kingdom Metazoa; phylum Chordata; class Amphibia; order Anura; family Bombinatoridae; genus Bombina; species Bombina bombina. The sequence goes on along the minus strand of NC_069505.1, from coordinate 87,884,676 downwards.
CAGTCTTGCTGATTCACCTCTTTCTAGGCCGTCAGGGTGGCATTACCCCTCTTAACACATCACACGGCCTGACACTGCCTAAACTTTAGAGGAACAACTGAGGCCTTTCCATTTGCATATCCAAGCGCAACATCGCTCTTGCATTCCCAGCACCTGAACTAGCCTGAGCGCTTACTAGGCCATCTATATATTTAAGTGCAAACCACTACCTGACAAATCCAGATTTATCACATCACCCAACCTCGTTTACATTACCTCTGAATAAAGCTACAAACTCTAAAGGTCTCTTCTAAGCACTAACCACAGTACTCATACTAATCCAGTGCCTCTGGGACTGTAATCTAAGTTGAAAATACTTTCAGACACTCTTTGAAGTGACAGCTACTGTATAGCATCACAAAAAAATCTGGCTTATGATAATCTATTTACACCTAGATCTAAGCCCCTCTCCTCCCTTTTCCGCAGGCCCTTATTACATGTGGGTCATATCCCTACTCCTTTTACCCACTTCGCCCATAAGGGGCACCTCCCTAGGAGGGGGTGACATACAGGAAAACCTCAGTTTATAACTGCTTGAAGACCATACAAGTACTACCTAAAGGAAGATCAATCTTCTACTCAGCACAAGTGAACACTAGACCACGCTGACTGAACAAGTCCATTTCTACTTCTAGCCTGATTATCTAGTCATGCAGTGCTAACCACCTAGGGTTCAGGGTGCCGGACATTCTCTCCCCAGTTCTCATTCTCATTAGGGAAGTCACAGCCTCAAGTACCCCTACCTCCCTTAAGATAAAAGTGAAATACTGTGTCATTCAAGATGGCTCATGCCAATGAAGAAAAAAAACCCACCAAGGTAACCCTAAAAGGACTCTGGCAGACCACTTCAATAGTAAAAATCACTATGACCAAGATCCCTCAGATGATGACTCCAGAGAACCCACTACTTCACTTAAAGGAACCCATAAATCCGACAATCCAACCACAAATCAACCTATTTTCTCACATTCATCTATACTTGACTCCATCAATGCCTTATCTGACAAAATGTATATCCACTACTCATCTCTTAAACAAGATCTCAAACAATCAGTCAGTGAGTTTAAAAGGGACATCTCATCTTTAGGAGAGTGCACAGAGACTTTAGAAAGGAAACATGAAGATCTCAATTTTGATCATGCAAATCTCCTATCAATTTTGATCATGCAAATCTCCTATTCTTACAGAACAGATTTCAGACCTTGAATCTAAGCTGGCGGACCTGGAAGACAGGTCGCGCTGTAATAATCTCAGGATACGGGGCATTCCTGAGGACATTATCACCTCAGAATTACCTGACTACCTCACTGGTCTATTCAAAGAATTACTTGGAACCCTTCAAGATCAGGAGCTCCTGATTGACAGAGTCCATAGGGCCCTTTATCCTAGAAACACAGCCTCAGATACCCCAAGAGATGGCATCATTAGACTACACTACTATACATTCAAAGAGAAAATTATCAGAGCCTCCTTCATCAACAAAACCCTGAAGGATCCATACCACACTATTCAAATCTACCCAGACCTTTCCCCACATACACTAGCTAAGAGACAAACATTCCAACAGTTCACTCAAGCCCTACGTCAATACAACATGAAGTATAGATGGGGATTCCCAGTGAAGAATTTTTTTCAACACAGAGATCATTCCTACATCATCTCCTTACCGGATCAAGGAATGATACTCCTTCAATCACTTGGCCTGCATCAGTATTCAGATTCAAACAACAAACCATCTGAGAACCTCAAAGCTCTCAAAACAGCTGCTCCTGATTGGCAACCACTCCCCAGAAGACCGGCCCAATAATCTAAAAGAAAATACACAATTCACCCAAGGGAACTAACTTAAATCTTCGCTCATCCTTCTCCCTTGATTACAGAACATAACCACTGTTGAGGATCGCCCTGTGCCTTCACATTAGTGCATACCTTGTCACTACGTCTAGCAACAAGACTTAATGTATCCTTTACCTAAGAACTTTAGGTCCATTCAGCACTATAAACATAATCTTAATTGTTCCAGGTTTCTATTATGTAAAGATTAGTATTCTAGCTATTTGTATCCTATTGTACACATTGTTTGAAACCTTAGACCGACTAAGGACAAGCACTGTGACTGCACTTAGTTCACTGTTACTTAAATGTTAACGTAATTGTGTCCACTTACTCGGCTCCAGGCCACATATAGATAGCTAGACCTAGAAATCTCCTTACACTTACAAGGTTTAAGATGCAAACCTATGCTTGAAAGTATCCTCTACCCAAGAAATCTAGATACATTCAGGACTATAACCTTAAACTATACATGTGCATTTTGTTTCATTCCAAATTGAAATTCGGACAAATTTGCCAAATTCAGAGATTCGAATTGATTCGAAATTCTGAATTACCCTAGCAACGAAACTAAACTAATCCGAATGCATTTGCAACTAAAAAATCTGAATCCGTTACATTTGAATGGCCATGGACTAATCACAATTCAGTATAAAAATTTAATTTAGTGAGATTTAGTGAAATAGAACAGTGAAATAATTCGGTTTGTGTGACTTGGAACCATCTGAATCAACATAACACATACCGAACTTCCGAATTTATGAATCTAATCCGAAACGAATACATCTGAATACATCCAAATTTGTTTGAATCCAAATTAATCCAAAACGAATACATTCAAATCAATCCAAAACGAAATCTGAATGTTTTTCCGCTGTGCACATGTCTACCTTAAACTCAGCTATACTAGGTCCACTACTATCTCAAGGTTTATATTCTTATTGTTTACATATTAATGTTTTAACCTGGACTACATCTAGTTTACTGTTAATCAATTATGAATTTAATTACTCTCACACATATGGTTTTACTACTATTTTAAGCCTCACACTATAGCTATATGTACCCTATTGTACACTCAGTCTCAAACCCTAGACCTACCTAGGACCAGCACATTAATCTAGAATGTACTTAGTTCACTTTTGTTTAAATGTTAACATAGTTAGTTTTACTCGCTCAGTTTTAGGTCACGTATAGATATGTAGACGTAGGAGCCCTTTCATACTAACAAGGTACAGGGCACAGACCTATACTTGAAATTGTCTCTTCCCCAAGAAGTATAGGTGCATTCAAGACTATAACCTTAGCCTTAACTGAACTAAGTTTACAACCATTTCAAGTTTAGTATACTTGTTATATGTATACTACTGTACCCTCAATCTGGAATTCTGGATCTACACAGGATTATTACCTAAACCTAGACTACACTTAGTCCATTTTTAAACAAATGTTAATATAGTTATTCTCACTCACTTAGTTTCACATAATAACAAGGATCAGTACTTGGACCTATGTTTGTTTGAATGTTTGAAAGTTTATTACCCAGTTTACCTAACCATATTGTTTAATTTAGAGTCTTCATAACTCTCTTGTTTTTACCTGACAGGTATACCCTTGTTCACCATATCAGTCTAATTACTAAAATATTCTCCCTCATAATTGTCATCCTAAGACAACTCACCTCACGACCTAATTATACACCTCCCTCACCATTTCACTCAGAAGGTCATACCTATATGTATCTCCCTAACCACTTACTGCTTCATACCATAACTGGGGGGACAGCTTCCTTCTGGTACCCCCCCATCCTCTCCTCCTTATCCAATACTTGCACGACATATCTCACCTCCTCTCAGATAACACCCTCCCCCTACTCCATATTATATTTACTCTATTCAACACAACCACTATTCCACTCCACATGCACAAACAGCTATCTCACAAAAGTCCCTTAACCTCCTAATCAGAACCCTTGTCCCTAACTTATCTGCACTGTTCGCTCTGTTCACTCCATACCATCCTATATTATTTAGCCTCATTAGAGGCCACATTATCATACTCACCCCCTCCCTCAAAACCTCCTCCAATCTAAAGCACCTTTTGACCGCTGATCTAAACTCTAATTGTATATACTCATTATCATCACTTTTGGTATATAAGAAGATTGAGCTTTTCCCATCTCCTCTCCCCCTTTACCCCTTTCCTTTCCCCCTTTTGGGGTGTTTTTTGTTGGGGGTTTTTCTTGCAGAATGAAAGGTCTCTGCCTGGTTACGCTCAACACCCAGGGTCTCAACTCACCGATGAAATGCAGCCTCCTATTAAATTGCTTAAAGAAGACTAAAACAGACATAGCTTTCCTCCAAGAAACCCACTGCATCTCCACTCCAGGTACTCACTCACTCCAGGTACTCACACACATACAAAAAATACCCGACAGTAATTGAAGCTTCCTTTCAATCCAAAACTAGAGGAGTAGCCATACTCATTAGTAATAATGTTAAATATGACCTCATCTATGTAGAGTGCGATCCTCAAGCCCTTTTTATTATACTAATATGAAAACTAAAGGATAATCTAGTCACTCTAGTAAATACGTACGCTTCCAATTCTAAACAAATTCGGTTTCTGGGGAAACTCCTGAGGTCGGTATCAGCTGTGAAGCAGGGTGAATTAATTCTCGGCGGAGATTTCAATCTCATTTGGGACCCAGTTTTAGATAGGTCAGGCTCAAAGATTTCTTCTTTAGAAAGAAAGAACAATTGCCTGTCTAAGGCCTTTCAGAAACTCTTCAGCCAATATGACCTATATGATACCTGGAGATCATTACACCCACAGGACAAGGAGTTCACTTTTACTGCTCCCCCCACAAATCACACACTCGTATCAGAATATCCCCAATCTCTTGATCAGATCATGAAGCTTTAAACTTGTTACTCATTCCCCATCTCACTAACACCCCCCCTCTCAATGGTTCCTTAAAGATTGGCTAGTTACAAACCCTATCAATAAGCTTGAATTACAGGAGAAGATCCCTGAGTTTCTGAACATCAACAATAACTCCAAAACTTTGATTGAGACTCTCTGGGCTACGCTTAAAGCCTACCTAAGAGGACACTTTATTAAGAAAGACGCAGATACACGTAAAAATCAAGAAGCCCCACTCTCTGTTCTAACCTCTCAACTAAGAAACTTAAGACAACAGCTTAATATATCTTACTCTAGCACCATAACTGACAAAATTGTAACTGACATCAAACAAATACAGGCGTTAGAACTCCAAAAAGTCCATTCTATTCTAGAAAAAATAAAAAAATTCACTATTTCCAAGGTAATATAGCCTCCTTCTTACTAGCAGCAAAGCTTCAACAATGTATGGCCCAATCTAAAATAACCACCATAAAAAAAATAACAGCCTAGCACATTCTTCTAAAGAAATAGGTGAAACATTTAAATCTTTCTATTATTCGCTCTATAACATAGAGGCCAACCTTAACCATCCCCCCATTATCAACTGAAGCCCAAACATTTATAAATACCCTTCGTCTACCCCAACTTTCCCCAGAAGACCTCCCAATCCTTACCTCTCCAATAACATTAGAAGAGGTTCAAAAGGGTATCAAAGACTTAAAATTAGGCAAATCCCCAGGTCCAGGCGGCTATCCTGCCCTATTTTATAAAATATTTCAACCTTTGATTGCCCCTCTCTTATGCAGATTGTTTAAAGAAGTAATGCTTAAAGGCACATTTAGTAAAGAATTTTTAGAGGCCACAATAGTTACAATATTAAAGCCAGGTAAGACTCAAGAGGAATGTTGTAGTAACCGCCCCACCTACCTCATCAATTTAGACACAAAACTTTATGCTAAATTTATAGCCAACAGACTATCTAAAGTTATTCCCTTCCTAGTCCACCCAGATCAGGTTGGCTTTATACCACATAGAGAGGGGCCAGATGCCACTAGGCATATATTGAACATAATTTTGGCCAAGTCCAGTGGGGGGTTCCCCTTCGTGCCCTGTCCCTTGACGCCGAAAAGACCTTTGATAGGGTGGGATAGGAATACCTCTGGGAGACCTTACGAGCTTTTCACCTTCCCAACAAATTCCTACTTGCAGTTCAAGCCTTATACACCTGTCCCACCATGAAGATTAGAGGAGTAGGTTTCCAATCCAGTACATTTAATATAATCAATGGCACTAGAGAGGGCTGCCCCCTCTCACCCTTCCTATTTGCATTGTCTATAGAACCAATAGCTCAGGCTATTAGAATAGATCCTAATATTTTTGGTTTCCCCTTAGGGAGCTCCCAACATAAAATCTCACTATATACCAATGATATTACTCTTTTCTTAACCTCCCCAGACACCTCCATACCAGCAGTCTTTAGACTCCTTAACCACTTTAGCTCATAAAGCTATTATAAACTCAATCTCTCCAAAACAGAAGCTCTACCCATTAATATCCTCTCTCAAGATTTAATTTACTTGCAGCGAACACACAAATTCCTATGGAACACACAGTCCATTGAAATACTAGGAACACCACTTTAGCTCATAAAGCTATTATAAACTTAATCTCTCCAAAACAGAAGCTCTACCCATTAATATCCTCTCTCGAGATTTAATTTACTTGCAGCGAACACACAAATTCCTATGGAACACACAGTCCATTGAAATACTAGGAACATTCTTGAGTTCTGATCCCTCCATCACCATCTCTAAAAATTACTCAGACAGACTGTCAGAATTCAGAAACATATTAAACTCCTGGGAGTTTAAAGAAATATCATGGACGGGGAGAATAGTGGCTATTAAGATGTCCATCTTAACTAAAATAATTTATCTCTTTAGGAGCATCCAACTCAACATCCCCAGGGCCGTCCTCAATAGGTTACAAAGTCTCATTACCCCCTACATTTGGAAAGACAAAAGACGTAGAACCTCCAGACAAACATTACAAAGACCACTTTCTCATGGGGGCTTAGCTCTCCCCAACATAAAATCTTATACTACAACGCTGCATGACTTTCGCATTTGCTAAGTTGGAACACATTAGAATAGGTCCCATGCTGGCATGGAATAGAGACTTCACAATTACTATCTGGAGGTTATGAGAGAGTTATCTTGCAGTGGGGACCAACTCAATGGTTTCAGAACGCAGCCTATCATTCCTCCTATAATAAAAAACAGGGATTTTTATCCCATACAAATTAAAGGGCCATATATTAATGCTTTTCAAAACAGTGTAGAAAAGGGATCTGATAAAATTAGCAGCAGATGTGAAAAAATCCCTGCATCCACACACTCATAGCAATTTATCCCAGAAAGAATCAGCTGCCCTGAAAAGATTACAATCCAACATAAACCTAGAGATAAGGAATGCTGATAAAGGAGGAGCCATTGTGCTCATGGATAAATCTTGCTATGTATCTGAAGCCAAGAGACAGCTCTCAGATGGAACGACCTATCGTAGCCTCCCCTCTGATCCCACTAATATTTTTAGAAGGGATCTTTGATAACTTGTTGGAAGATGGAATGGCTTCGGGTATCTTGCAAAAAAAAAAATTGAACTCTGAGTGCCAAAGTCCCCCATCACTCCTGTCTTCCACCATGTACCCAAAATCCACAAAAACTTACAATCACCTCCAGGTAGGCCCATTGTCTCGGGCGTAGGCTCCCTTTTGGAGCCTGTGTCCGAGTGGATGGATTCCATCCTTCAACCACTAGTTACTAGCCTGTATAGCTACCTTAGGGACTCCAGTCACCTATTAGAAAACTTAAAGAGAATCACTTGGAAAGACACATTCTGTTGGGCAGTGGTTGACATAGAGTCCCCCTAATCATGTATCCCACATGATTTAGGAGTCAGAACTGTTAAGTGGATTCTGGACAGCGATTCCTCATACCAGCAGGAGGAAAAGATTTTCTTATGTGATTGTTTGGAGTTCCTACTAACCCACCATTATTTCATAGTTGATAATGTATTTTATCTTCAGCTTTGTGGAACGGCTATGGGGTATAAATTTGCCCCCACTTACGCCAACTTATATGTGGGTTGGTGGGAACTCCAACACATCTTCTCTAATTATAACACATACATCAATGATATCGTTTTATATAACAGGTTCATTGATGACATCATGGACAGCACCAAGGAAGATAGTTTTTCCATCACAGATTTCTTAAATTACCTTAATGTCAATGAGAGTAAGTTACGCTTCACTGGTGAGTCCAACATATTAAAAGTGAAGTTCCTGGATCTTACACTAGAGAGTGTAGGAGATAAAGGTATAATTATATCAAGTACCTACTGGAAACCTATTGAGGGTAATACTATCCTGCATGCCAAATCTGCACACCCGCCACACCATCTAATCTAAAGTCTATCCCCAAAAGTAAATTTCTAAGATTAAGGTGGAACACCAATTGTGATTCCACATACGACATGCAATCAGAGGATCTAAAGAATAGACTCCTTAAAAGGGGCTATGACCCCAGCCTCCTAAACTCAGCTCAGGAAGAATCAAGGGGGAGACAAAATCAAAAAAAGTAAGATCTAGGAATAGATTTATGGAAGGAGCTATAGTCTTTAGCACTCCCTATTCTACACAGTTTAATGAGGTTGTTAAGATTTATAAAAGCACATTAAATTACAAAAAAGTGACCATTTATTATCAACTCTCAAAGAAAGCTGTAGGTTTGTATCTAGAAAACCAGAAAACTAGGCTCTAAATTAGCACCAATCATGGTTTACACAAACAAGCCAACTAATAAAATCTGGCTTTATCGTAAAGGTAACTTCAAATGTAACAACTTTAATTGTACAGCGTGTAAAACACTGATACCGGGACAATATTTTTATTCTACTGTTACACAAAGGACATCTGAAATTAACCTTTACACCACCTGCATAACCAAATGGGTTGTCCTATCACCTGCAACCACTGCCAACAACAGTATGTAGGTCAGACCTCTCGCGAACTCGGCAACAGGGTCAGAGAGCATCTTAGGGATGTTGAGAATTTTAACAAAGATTCAGCCATAGCCAAACATTTCAATGGTCTGCACCTCACTGGTGCTCCTAACTTTGGAGTGCAGATCATTGAAATTGTCAATAGGAATTTTAGGGTGGTGACAGACACAAATCACTTACAAAAAGATAACTATTTTGTATTTTTTTAGTTGGATATGAGGCACCCAAATGGTTTCAATTTGGAATGGGATGTCTCCTATTTTATTGACTGAATCTTCAGTCATATTAAATGGTTTATCCCTGAACTAAATAGTTAGCTCTTCTAGTATATTTGAAATTCTTACACAATTATATAATAAATGTATTCCTGATCATCATATATCAGGTCAACATAGCATGCCAAGTAGAGATGTCCCGAATAGTTCGCCGGCGAATGGTTCCCAGCGAACATAGCTTGTTCGCGTTCGCCGCGGCGGGCGAACATATGCAATGTTTGGTCCGCCCCCTATTCATCATCATTGAGTAAACTTTGACCCTGTACCTCACAGACACATTCCAGCCTATCAGCAGCAGACCCTCCCTCCCAGACCCTCCCACCTCCTGGACAGCATCCATTTTAGATTAACTCGGAAGCTGCATTCTTAGTGAGAGGAGGGACAGTGTAGCTGCTGCTGATTTAATAGGGAAATCGATAGCTAGGCTACTGTATTCAGTGTCCACTACAGTCCTGAAGTACTCATCTGATCTCTGCTGTAAGGACAGCACCCCAAAAAGCCCTTTTTAGGGCTAGAACATCAGTCTGCTTTTTTTTTCTGTGTAATCTAATTGCAGTTGCCTGCCTGCCAGCATGTGTGTCAGGCTCACAGCGTATACTGTGCCCACTTGCCCAGTGCCACCACTCATATCTGGTGTAACATTAGTGTACATTTAAAAAAAAATACACTTTTTTGACTGTGAAATAATAGCAGTCAGTTTCCTTCACATGTGTGAGTTTCAGGACCTGCCAGGGCACAGTGTCACACCAGTGCAACTCATATCTGGTGTAACAGTAGGGTACATTAAAAAAAAAAAAAAAAACTAGAAATTTGACTGTGAAATAATAGCAGTCAGTTTCCTTCACATGTGTGCATTTCAGGGCCTGCCAGGGCACAGTGTCACACCAGTGCAACTCATATCTGGTGTAACAGTAGTGTACATAAAAAAAAAAATAGAAATTTGACTGTGAAATAGTAGCAGTCAGTTTCCTTCACACGTGTGCGTTTCAGGGCCTGCCAGGGCACAGTGTCACACCAGTGCAACTCATATCTGGTGTAACAGTAGTGTACATTAAAAAAAAAAAACTATAAATTTGACTGTTAAATAATAGCAGTCAGTTTTCTTCACACGTGTGCGTTTCAAGGCCTGCCAGGGCACAGTGTCACACCATTGCAATTCATATCTGGTGTAACAGTAGTGTCATTAAAAAAAAAAAACTAGAAATTTGACTTTGAAATAATAGCAGTCAGTTTCCTTCACATGTGTGTGTTTCAGGGCCTGCCAGGGCACAGTGTCACACCAGTGCAACTCATATCTGGTGTAACAGTAGTGTACATTTTAAAAAAAATTTTTTTTGACTGTAATAGATTGAATAGCAGTTAGTTGTCTGCAAGCGTGTGTGTCAGGCCTACAGCGTCTACTCTGCCAACTTCTGCCAGTGCACAGTGCCACTCATATCTGTTGTCACAGTAGCTTGCACGCATAGTACCATTAATCGGAAAACAAGTGACAGGTAGAGGCAGGCCACCCCGCAGGGGCGGTCGTGGTTGTGGTGCTGTGATTCCCTTTGGCCCTAGAATAATGCCCAGTGTTCAGAGGCCATGTACCCTGAACTCGAAAAGTTCTGAGGACATAGTTAACTGGCTAACACAGGACAACCACTCTTCTACAGCTTCCGCTCGGAACCTTGACACCATCCTCCTCCAGCTTAGCTTCGGGCACCTCTCAAGTTACCACTCGCCCGCCTGCCGCCACCACCTAACACTAGCACCACAGCCGCTCCACTTGATCTGTCAGAGAAGTTATTTACACATCAGTTGGAAGAAATGAGTGATGCGCAACCATTATTAAGATAAAGACCCAGAAAACCCAGCATCTTACCGTCCAATTTCATTATTGAACACAGACTATAAGCTATTAACCGCAATAATTGCTAACCGATTAAAACCCTATATATCAGATATCATCCATGATAACCAAACGGGTTTTATGCCTGGGAGAAATCCTGTTAAAAACATTCGGAAAACAATGCTGATAATAGAACATATACAAAATAAAATTAAAAATGACATGGGGGATGGGATGCTGGACGCGGCAATTTTGGCTGTTGACGCTGAGAAAGCATTCGACTACATTAGCTGGGACCACTTATTTACAACCTTAGAGAAATTCGGATTTAAAGATAATATTATAAATGTTATAAAAATTTTATTTAATAATCCGATGTCAGCGGTAATAGTCAATGGCTTAACCTCTGAAAAGTTTAGGTTACAGAGAGGGACGCGGCAGGGTTGCCCCCTATCCCCCCTGTTATTTAACCTATCGATTGAACCTTTTGCAATTCGTTTAAGAGAATGCCTGTCAGGAATTATCATTGGTGATCAAAAAATGGTGCTTTCGCTCTATGCTGACGATCTACTAGTATACCTAAGTAATATTGAAAAAACTTTACCATTATTATTAGAAGAAACACAGTTATTTAGCGAGATTTCAGGCTACACGATTAATTATGGGAAATCAGAATTGTTATGGTTAAAGAAACCTCCGAAGTTGAAAGGTCCATTACCTTTTAAAGAACAAAAGCATATTAAGTACTTAGGCATTATGCTCTCTAATAATATGATGGAGTGCTATGAATTAAACTACCCCAGGGTATTTAGGGAATGCCAAGGAAAACTATCAATATGGTCCAATCTTCCTATCTCCATAACAGCTAGAATAATGTTAATTAAATCTGTTATATTTCCTAAAATTCTATATCTCTGCCAGAATATTCCTATACTATTACACAAAAGGGACATTAGAGATTTTAACAAATATTGTACACAGTTTATATGGGCTGGGAAAAGGGCAAGGATCGGATTAGATAAACTACAACTTAACAAACTAGCGGCAGGGCTAGATTTCCCGAATTTAGAGATATACAACCTAGTTACCACATCAAAATATGCAATGGACTGGATAACGTCCCAAGAATACGGAACAATTGGCAATATAGAAAACTTTATGGCTGAACCATTTAGGTTGGGAACACTATTACACTGCCCTATCCATAGAATACCTAAGAAAATCGCAAAGATGACAACTATCATTAATACTATAAAGGCATGGCAAAAGGTATGTTCTAGAGTACAGGTTAATCCATACTGTACAAAGGTGCTCAGCATTGGTGGCAACCCGGAATTTCAGCCGGGTCTGTCACAAACAGTATTCCATAGATGGAAAAGGAAAGGCTTAATGTTTGCTAGACAATTACTAACGGAAGATCTATCAGTTAACTCATTTATAAACCTAGCTAGAATTTACGATCTTCCGAAGAAAGATTTTTTTGCTTTTTTACAAGTACGCCACTTCATTAATAGCTTACAAACCAAATATAACCCCAATTGGTCTTTGGGGGTGTTAGAGAATGTCATTAAGCTATATGAAAGTGGCAAGACATCAATCTCAATAATTTATAATGTAATTAATTCATTTAATAATGAAGGACATATACGGCTGATAAAAGATAGATGGCATAGAGAGTTTCCAAATCTAACCCTAAAAGATATTGAGCAATCGTTGAAGTTAAACTATAAATTTTGGGTTCCAACTAACTGGCGAGAATCACATTTGAAGCTAATTAGGAAAGTCTATATAACTAATAGAAATTTATCCAGATGGTATGGGACTACTGTAAGGTGCCCGAAGTGTAATGCAGAGGAAGCGGATATCACTCATTATTTTTGGAGCTGTCCTAAAGTAAACCAACTATGGAGACAAATTAATTATTGGATCAAGAAGAAGCTTGATATAGAATTTGAGATTCAAATTTTTCATGTTTTCTTCCTAGTAAAATACTCAGACAGAGCTAAAGAGAATGACTTAATTAATACTATAATTTTTATAACTAGAAATCTAATTTTGAAGGATTGGAAAGGGACAAAGGCTCCCAAACTGGCGACATGTAAAAATGGAGTAGTTAAACAATGTATGTTAGAACAATATGACTCACGAGAACCAGCTAGTCCGCTAGAAGAATTATTTTTTAAAAAATGGAAAAAGTTAATTTTATCATTACCCCTGAATATACAAATTCAATTGACAGCCGCGTTTAGAAACACAGAATACGTAATGATTAACATCATAGCAGGATTATTCCCGCAGAGTTGGGGTGGATGGTAAAGGAGTCAGAGAGAGAGACAGGGAAGAATGGAGAGGGGGGTCTTTATAAATAATTTTTTTTTTTTTTTTTTTTTTTTTCCCTCCCCTTTCCCCCCCCCAGTATCATGATATTCTACAATTAATATATTTGGAATTTTATCCTTCCTTTTTTTTGTTTCAAATATAAGAAGAAGGTTGTGTTTAAGGCGTTAGATGATAAGATTGCTGGTGAATCATGTGAACTCTAGCTATAAGAGTTAACTCTGTATTAGTTAGTTCGTAATTATAGATGGTACTATAAGAAGTTTAATTGTAAACATGAATAATGAAGAATGTATTTTTATTTATTTTTTTTGTAACTTGGAGATGTAGTATCAATAAAGCTTTTGAAAATAAAAAAAAAAAAAAAAAAAAAAAACTATAAATTTGACTGTTAAATAATAGCAGTCAGTTTTCTTCACACGTGTGCGTTTCAAGGCCTGCCAGGGCACAGTGTCACACCATTGCAATTCATATCTGGTGTAACAGTAGTGTCATTAAAAAAAAAAAACTAGAAATTTGACTTTGAAATAATAGCAGTCAGTTTCCTTCACATGTGTGTGTTTCAGGGCCTGCCAGGGCACAGTGTCACACCAGTGCAACTCATATCTGGTGTAACAGTAGTGTACATTTAAAAAAAAAAATTTTTTGACTGTAATAGATTGAATAGCAGTTAGTTGTCTGCAAGCGTGTGTGTCAGGCCTACAGCGTCTACTCTGCCAACTTCTGCCAGTGCACAGTGCCACTCATATCTGTTGTCACAGTAGCTTGCACGCATAGTACCATTAATCGGAAAACAAGTGACAGGTAGAGGCAGGCCACCCCGCAGGGGCGGTCGTGGTTGTGGTGCTGTGATTCCCTTTGGCCCTAGAATAATGCCCAGTGTTCAGAGGCCATGTACCCTGAACTCGAAAAGTTCTGAGGACATAGTTAACTGGCTAACACAGGACAACCACTCTTCTACAGCTTCCGCTCGGAACCTTGACACCATCCTCCTCCAGCTTAGCTTCGGGCACCTCTCAAGTTACCACTCGCCCGCCTGCCGCCACCACCTAACACTAGCACCACAGCCGCTCCACTTGATCTGTCAGAGAAGTTATTTACACATCAGTTGGAAGAAATGAGTGATGCGCAACCATTATTGCCAGAGGATGTAGATAACAGGGATATGTCTCAGTCAGGCAGCATTACACACATGGACGTACGGTGTGATGATGATGATGTTGTACCCGCTGCTGCTTCCTTTGCTGAGTTGTCAGATACAAGTGAAGCGGTTGATGATGATGATGCGTCCATGGATGTCACGTGGGTGCCCGCTAGAAGAGAAGAAGAACAGGGGGAAAGTTCAGATGGGGAGACAGAGAGGAGGAGGAGACGAGTTGGAAGCAGGGGGAGGTCATCGCAAGGAGCTAGTGGCACAGTCAGACAGCATGCATCGGCACCCGGGGTCAGCCAGACAGCACGCCAATCAACGCATGCTGTTGCCACCACCAGAATGCCGTCATTGCAGAGCTCAGCAGTGTGGCATTTTTTTGTGTGTCTGTCTCTAACATCAGCGATGCCCTTTGCAACCTGTGCCAAAAGAAACTGAGTCGTGGGAAGTCCAACACCCACCTAGGTACAACTGCATTGTGAAGGCACATGATCGCACATCACAAATGCCTATGGGATCAACACATGAGTACAAGCAGCACACAAACTCAAAGCCACCATCCTCCTCCTGGTCCAGAATCTTCAGCCACGTCAACCTCTGCTGTCCTCCTTGCCCCCTCTCAATCATCCGCCACTCCGTCTCTCACCTTGAGCAGTTCCTGCTCATCTGCCCACTGTTATGTCACAAAGTCACCCCCTTGCCCGGCATCTGACAGCTGGCTTGTCTGAACTCTTAGCCCACCAGCTTTTACCATACAAGCTGGTGGAGTCTGAGGCGTTCCAAAAATTTGTAGCTATTGGGACACCGCAGTGGAAGGTACCCGGCCGAAATTTCTTTGCACAAAAGGCAATCCCCAACCTGTACTCGATTGTGCAAAAGGAAGTAACGGCATGTCTGGCACACAGTGTTGGGGCAAGGGTCTATCTGACCACTGATACCTGGTCTGAAAAGCATGGTCAGGGCAGGTATATCACCTACACTGTGCATTGGGTAAACCTGCTGACGGCTGCCAAGCATGGAATGCGTGGCTCTGCAGAGGAGTTGGTGACACCGCCATGACTTGCAGGCAGGCCTGCTGTCACCTCCTCTACTCCTCCTACTCCATCCTTTTCCATAACCTCCTCGGCTGAGTCCTCTTCTGCTGCTGTGTCTTGCTCCACATCAACGGCAGCCCCCCAGCTCCCCAGGTACTATTCCACATCCCGGATACGGCAGTGTCACGCCGTCTTGGGGTTGACTTGCCTGAAAGCAGAGATTCACACTGGACCAGCACTCCTGTCCGCCCTGAACGCACAGGTGGATCAGTGGCTGACTCCGCACCAACTGGAGATTGGCAAAGTGGTTTGTGACAACGGAAGAAATTTGTTGGCGGCATTGAATTTGGGCAAGTTGACACATGTGCCGTGCATGGCACATGTGTGTAATCTGATCATACAATGATTTGTGTATAAGTACCCAGGCTTACAAGACGTCCTGAAGCAGGCCAGGAAGGTGTGTGGCCATTTCAGGCGTTCCTACATGGCCATGGCGCACTTTTCAGATATCCAGCAGCGAAACAACATGCCAGTGAGGCGCTTGATTTGTGACAGCCCGACACATTGGAATTCAACACTCCTAATATTCGACCGCCTGCTCCAACAAGAAAAAGCCGTTAATGACTATTTGTATGACCGGGGTGCTAGGACAGCCTCTGCGGAGCTGGGAATTTTTTTGCCACGTTACTGGACGCTCATGCGCAATGCCTGTAGGCTCATGCGTCCTTTTGTGGAGGTGACAAACCTAGTCAGTTGCACCGAAGGCACCATCAGCGACCGCATACCATTTGTTTTCTTCCTGGAAGCGTGCCCTGTGAAGAGTGCTGGATCAGGCCATAGATGAGGGTGAAGAGGAAGAGTTGTGGTCACCATCACCACCAGAAACAGCCTTATCAGCATCGCTTGCTGGACCTGTGGCAATGCTGGAAGAGGATTGTGAGGAAGAGGAGTCAGAGGAGGAATGTGGCTTTGAGGAGGAGGAGGAAGACCAACCACAACAGGCATTCCAGGGTGCTCGTTGTCACCTATCTGGTACCCGTGGTGTTGTACGTGGCTGGGGGGGGAGAACATACCTTCAGTGAGATCACTGAGGACGAGGAACAGGACATGAGTAGCTTGGCATCCAACCTTGTGCAAATGGGGTCTTTCATGCTGTTGTGACTGTTGAGGGACCCTCGTATAAAAAGGCTGAAGGAGAACGACCTGTATTGGGTGTCCACGCTACTAGACCCCCGGTATAAGCAGAAAGTGCCTGAAATGTTACCGAATTACCGCAAGTCGGAAAGGATGCAGCAGTTCCAAAATAAATTAAAAAGTATGCTTTACACAGTGTATAAGGATGATGTCACAGCACAAAGGGAATCTAACAGGGGAAGAGGTGAAAGTAATCCTCCTCCTCCCACGACCACGCCGGCAAGGATAGGACACTTTACAGACATGTTGTTGATAAAGGACATGCAGAGCTTTTTAAGTCCTACGCATCGCCACAGCCCTTCGGGGTCCACCCTCAGAGAACGAATCGACCAACAGGTAGCAGACTACCTCGCCTTAACTGCAGATATCGACACTCTGAGGAGCGATGAACCCCTTGACTACTGGGTGTGCAGGCTTGACCTGTGGCCTGAGCTATCCCAATTTGCGATAGAACTTCTGGCCTGCCCCGCTTCAAGTGTCCTGTCAGAAAGGACCTTCAGTGCAGCAGGAGGTATTGTCACTGAGAAGAGAAGTCGCTTAGGTCAAAAAAGTCTAGATTACCTCACCTTTATTAAGATGAATGAGGGATGGATCCCGAAGGGACTGACAGTGGGCGATACATTCGACTAAAAAAGGCCTGATGAGATGAGCTGCCTTGGGCTAAAAATGGTCCACACGCTGCTGTATTTTATCTCTGAATGCCGGATGACTTGTGTGACTTATCCGCCCCCAACTAGGGTTCAAGCCGCAATGTTTTAGGGCACTTTCTGCCTGGGAAACGAACATTAATTTTTCTGGCCGCGGCGGCTGCAACAATACCTAATTTTTCAGGCATGTGTACATGCCTAATTTTTCTGGCCTCTGGTACTGCACTGTGGCTTCAAAAACCAAACCAAAAAAAGGCACATAACAGGGATTAAACTGATAGGAATAGTACTACTTAACACACCACTCCTATCTGGTGTCACATTAGATTGCACGCACAGTGCCCCAAATTTGAAGTAGGAGGTACGACCAAGCATCTTTTTCCATCTCCTGGTTCCTAAAATCGATGCCATATACACGTCCCCTGATAGGGGACGTAACAGGGATTAAACTGATAAGAATAGAACTACTTAACACACCACTCCTATCTGGTGGCACATTAGATTGCACGCGCAGTGCCCCAAATTTGAAGTAGGAGGACCGACCAAGCATCTTTTTCCATCTCCGGGTTCCTAAAATTGATGCCATATACACGTCTCCTGATAGGGGATGTAACAGGGATTAAACTGATAAGAATAGTACTACTTAACACACCACTCCTATCTGGTGGCACATTAGATTGCACGCACAGTGCCCCAAATTTGAAGTAGGAGGACCGACCAAGCATTTTTTTCCATCTCCCGGTTCCTAAAATTGATGCCATATACACGTCCCCTGATAGGGGACATTACAGGGATTAAACTGATAAGAATAGTACTACTTAACACACCACTCCTATCTGGTGGCACATTAGATTGCACGCACAGTGCCCCAAATTTGAAGTAGGAGGACCGACCAAGCATCTTTTTCCATCTCCCGGTTCCTAAAATCGATGCCATATACACGTCTCCTGATAGGGGACGTAACAGGGATTAAACTGATAAGAATAGTACTACTTAACACACCACTCCTATCTGGTGGCACATTAGTTTGCACGCACAGTGCCCCAAATTTGAAGTAGGAGGACCGACCAAGCATCTTTTTCCCTCTCCCAGTTCCTAAAATTGATGCCATATACACGTCCCCTGATAGGGGACGTAACAGGGATTAAACTGATAGGAATAGTACTACTTAACACACCTTATAATAATGCAGAGAGAGGCAATGCAGAGAGAGGAGTCTGAAGAAGAGGAGGCAGAGGAGGAAGGTGGCTTTGAGGAGGTAGAAGACCAAACACAGTAGGCATCACAGGGGGCTTGTTGTCAGCCTTTCAGGGACCCTTGGTGTTGTACGTGGCTGGGTTGAGGAAGAGTCCTTCAATGACATCAGTGAGGACAAGGAACGGGACTTGGCTAGCTTGGTATCCAACCTTGTGCAAATGGGGAGTTTGCGGTTGTGCAAATGGACTGTTTGCGGCTGTTTGCGGTGCATTAAACGGGGAGTTTGGTCTGTCACTGTCAAGCGGGCGTAACCCTTACACTACCTGATTGATACAACATCATACCTGATGTTTTAAAGCACGATATTCCAAACAATTTAGGAATGTTAGGTGATTTATGCCCTTTATGGATTAAAACCAGACTCTGAATCAACTATGTAATTTTCCATGGGAGTTTTGACATGGATCCCCCTCCGACATGCCACAGTCCAGGTGTTAGTCCACTTGAAACAACTTTTCCATCACTATTGTGGCCAGAAAGAGTCCCTGTGGGTTTTAAAATTCACCTGCCTATTGAAGTCTATGGCGGTTTGCCCGGTTCGCCCGTTCGCGAACATTTGCAGAAATTCGCGTTCGCCATTCGCGAATGGAAAATTTTATGTTCGCGACATCACTAATGCCAAGTAAAGAAATGTATACAATACGGATAGTTACTTCCCTCTGTATAGAACCACTGCCTTCCAACAGTCTCTTTCAAAGGCAGAAAATCGATGTATATGGCAAAAGGAGATGCTGGTTCTTAGAGGTCTTTAAAGGATTCCTTTTTTGTTTCAAGATCCTCCAAAAAGGGTTATGTCTGTATAGAGTAATATCAGGCAAACAGCTCCACAGATGGTTTCACAACAACCGTCAGGAAAAAGTAAAGCTGAGTCTTTGAATAAAAATATAATTGTTTATTTGGCTTATTATTTTTTTTTCAAAGATTCAGCTTTACTCTTTCCTGACCGTTGTTGTGAAACCACCTGTGGAGCTGTTTGTCTGATATTACTCTTTACAGACATAACCCTTTTGGGAGGATCGTGAAACACAGAAAGGAATCCTTTGAAGACCTCTAAGAACCAGTGCTTCCTTTTGCCATATACAACATAGCATGCCACAACTTTATTGAATAAATAGACATATACATCCTAGGTAGTTTATTTCTAAATATGTACTATGGCTTTTTTCTTATAATTCATAACGATGTGCATGAACTATGTATATTTATAAGCACCACTTAGCAAACTACAAGGATTGCTGAATTGTTGTTTTATTATATATTATTGTTTTATTTATCTTGATGATTCCACCTGATGCTTGAAGGGGGCATCGCCATGTGTGGCCTAATACAGGTCTCTGATTGGCTGGGTGACCTTTAAGTATGAGATACTCTCTTTGGAGTGTATATCCTATGAATTAGCGTCTTGCATATCTATGCATTTTTAAACCACTTTTCCTAATAAAGATTTAACTTTTACTACCCTCTCGAGTGCTAAGATAACTGCCCTTTTTTTAAAAAAATACTTCACTATTACCACCTGGTCTAAGACTCTCAGATATCCCTTGGATACCCCCACACCACAGGAAAGACCTGGGTAAAGCTCACCCCATAATACATGATGCCCTCCAATTCTGGGACCAAGTGAGACACAACCCTGAGATTGCTCCCATCCCTCACCAGCCCTTATATTGGCCATTGCCCTTTACTGTCTCCCTGACTCTCACATAGAAACCTTGTGGAATCTTTAAATCACATATGTTACAGACTTCTACGAACATGACAATTGGATGCATCATCCTCAAAGTTTTGAGTTTCTCCTTGAGTTCAATTTGAAGTGTACCAACTTAGTTCTCTCTTAAGATCATGGGGCTTCCCTAAACACAATCTTAGAACTCTAACTTAGTTAGATGGCATCTGGTTCCTAAGATTTATGGTACACACTCTCCCATGTGTTGGCAAAAGTGTGGCCAGACGGACACCACTCTACATGTATGGTGGCTCTGCCCTAAAATGTAACCTGTTTGGAGAAAGTTATACACAATTCTCTGTTTGTCTACTTCATATGCAGATACCAAATTCAAACCCAGCCAATAAAACACTAATAATATATCTGTTTATGGCCACTAAGTTAACAATAGCAAGAACATGGAAAAATAAAGACCCCCACCCTTCTCACAAATCTCCTCCACAATACACAACATCAGACAGATGGAGCTCTACCCCCATAGAGCTCTAGACAAAGTGGATTTCTACTATGAGATTTGGTCCCCCTGGGTGGAAGCATTCCCGGACTGAGCCAACAAACCAGCACAATATTATACCTTTTTTCTTTTTCTTTTTCTTTTTCCCCTTCCCTTCTCCCCCACCCTTATCCATATTCCTTCTATCATTTATGCTCCTAAAATATTTCACTTCGCAAAAGTGGGACCTTCAAAAATATGCACCTATACCATATAACTACCCATCAAGATTCACAATTTACCATATATAAAAAATGAGGTATCATCTTTCACATCCAGGAACATTCTCTTTGAGTACCTATCCTGGTCTGTAGTGCACAACGTATATCCCAGTTTAACAACAATATGTATTTCAATATATGTTCTTTATGGTTTTATGATATACTTTGTCCAGATAAGTTTTTCCTGTAAATTCCATTCAAACATGCAATGTTACACTGTGAATGTAATTTGACTGTCATGTTACTTACTACCTCATTAAAATGAGTTCTATTTTTTTTTTTTTTTTAAAGCCAGGTTATAAACAATAGTATGTGTTTCCCTCCCCCCTAAACTCTTTACTCATAAGAAGAAGGATTTATCCTTATTTAAATACAACCCCCTTTGGGTATATGTATTTAACTTTGATCTACATTTAGGGGCTCCCATGTGCCTCTACTCAAATAAATGCACATTTTATCCCACAGTAATCACCTTGCTATTAAACCCAATATAGAACCTTTATTTGTATATATGTGCAACTACAAATCAGCAGCTACCTCCTAGTAGTGCATTGCTGCTCCTTATTATACCAAGGTATGCTTTTCAGCAAAGGATACCAACACAACAAAGCATATTAGATAATAGAATACAATGGAAAGTTGTTACAATTGTATGCTCTATCTGAATAATAAATGAAAAATGTGGGTTTTCATGTCCTTTTAAGTGCAGGGGGCTGCATGTGGTTGCAATTTGCACTTAAAGGGCCACTAAACCCAAAATCTTTCTTTCATGATTCAGATAGAACATACAAATTTAAACAACATTACAATTATTTATTTTGCTTCATTTTTGAGATATCCTTATTTGAAGAAAAAGCAATGCACATGGGTGAGCCAATCACATGAGACTTCTTTGTGCAGCAACCAATCAGCAGCTACTGAGCATATCTAGATATTCTTTTCAGCAAAGAATATCAAGAGAATAAAACAAATTAGTTAATAGAAGTAAATTAGAAAGATGTTTAAAAATGCATTCTCTTTCTAAATCATGAAAGAAAAAATGTGGGTATCATGGCCCTTTAAGGCATTGTGTGGGTGACAACCACATGTTAAGCAGTTCATTATGCATTAACCTCGGTGTTTCCATAGTTACAAGCAGTTATTTGTGCAATAAAATGAGCTAATGAATTAGAGAATTTTAGTACTGTGTGATAATATTCCTTGTAGGATCAATGATGTATCTGCAAAAGGCTGGACAATTTCTGGGAAACTTTAAACATTTTGAAATTCAATGGAAATGCATAAACTAAATATAAAAATGCAAATGGAATTAAAATGTAATTAAATGTAAAAAGTAATTTTTATATACTGCACTGTTGTAAGGAAAAAAACATAATTTATGCTTACCTGATAAATTCCTTTCTCCTGTAGTGTAGTCAGTCCACGGGTCATCATTACTTATGGGATATTAACTCCTCCCCAACAGGAAGTGCAAGAGGATCACCCAAGCTGCTATATAGCTCCTCCCCTCTACGTCACACCCAGTCATTCGACCAAGAACCAAACGAGAAAGGAGAAACTATAGGGTGCAGTGGTGACTGGAGTATAATTTAAAAATTTAGACCTGCCTCAAAAAAACAGGGCGGGCCGTGGACTGACTACACTACAGGAGAAAGGAATTTATCAGGTAAGCATAAATTATGTTTTCTCCTGTTAAGTGTAGTCAGTCCACGGGTCATCATTACTTATGGGATACCAATACCAAAGCTAAGTACACGGATGACGGGAGGGACAAGCAGGATCTCTATACGGAAGGAACCACTGCCTGAAGAACCTTTCTCCCAAAAACAGCCTCCGAAGAAGCAAAAGTGTCAAATTTGTAAAATTTGGAAAAAGTATGAAGAGAAGACCAAGTTGCAGCCTTGCAAATCTGTTCAACAGAGGCCTCGTTCTTAAAGGCCCAAGTGGAAGCCACAGCTCTAGTAGAATGAGCTGTAATCCTTTCAGGAGGTTGCTGTCCAGCAGTCTCATAAGCTAAACGTATTATGCTACGAAGCCAAAAGGATAGAGAGGTAGCAGATGCTTTTTGACCTCTCCTCTGTCCAGAATAAACGACAAACAGGGAAGAAGTTTGTCGAAAATCTTTAGTTGCCTGTAAATAAAATTTCAGGGCACGGACTACATATAGATTGTGCAGAAGTCGTTCCTTCTTTGAAGAAGGGTTAGGACACAATGATGGAACAACAATCTCTTGATTGATATTCTTGTTAGTGACTACCTTAGGTAAGAACCCAGGTTTAGTACGCAGAACTACCTTATCTGAATGAAAAATCAGATACGGAGAATCACAATGTAAGGCTGATAATTCAGAGACTCTACGAGCCGAGGAAATAGCCATTAAAAACAGAACTTTCCAAGATAACAGCTTGATATCAGTGGAGTGAAGGGGTTCAAACGGAACACCCTGTAAAACGTTAAGAACTAAGTTTAAGGCGGGGAGGAGCCGGCCGAGGTTGAGAATGGCCGCACACCTTTAGAGCTCCTGCTTAACCGTCCTCTATTTGGCAATTTAAAAAGCCTTTCTATGTCCTAATTTAAGGTTTTTCAGTATATGTCAAATTAGCTAAACCCCAGTTTATAAACTCTGTGACCCGTAAGCTGTAAAAAGGATTACAAACAGAACTTGTATACAACGAAACGCACCTGTGGGTAGGCAGGACTTACACCTGTGCAAGGTATTCGATAATCCTCCTTGGTTCCAAAGCAGTAGGAGGAGGAAAGAAGCAGAAAGTGCTTTGCACAGTGGAAGGAGCGAGGTGCAGCCTATGCTGACGGGAGCGTTCTTTGCTGTATGCGGGAGTACTTTTGTGAGCATGACTTTACCGGCAACCCCGATACAGCTATCACCCCAGTGAAGGGCAAGACCTGAGGGGATACCGCTCTCGAAGTAGCCCGGTGAAACGCTGCAGGAGGAGGAGGGGATTGAGCCCGGAGGTACACTATAGGAGGCGGAGAGGTCAATCCGCTTACAATCTTCGCTACCCGTGGCTACCACACTGAGTTAGAAGCCGCACATAAAGAACTGCACTTGTGGACAGGCAGGATTTCCCCCTGGTAAAGTAACCGGCTCTCCTCCTTGCTGCAGGAGAAAGAGGGGAGTAGAGAGAGCCTCGCTCAAGAGGAAGGAGAGAGAGGCATAATCTACGCTTTCTGCAGCTGCTGGGTAGTACAAGAGAGAAGTCGGAAGAATCGAGACCTCACCATTGCCTATCACACAGCTCTCTCTCTAGCAATTGGGGAACCTGGAAAAGGTAGTCCCTGAGTCACACCGCATGCACAGCAGCACGGAGATAAAATAGTATACATCCTTTCAAGTAAGCATTTGTTCCGTGCTACCTATGAAAGAGAGTAGGTAGCAGGGGGGATACGGATATATATAACGAGGAGCAGCGGACACTGAGACCCTCAGCACAGACAGACAGTGGCATCACAGCCAAGAGGATAACCCACGGAGGAAAATCCTTTACATCTTTACAGGCTCAGGACCAGCGAGGGGCCCTCTCACTGTTTACTTTTGGATTACAAATAAGCAGAGCGGCACTAAGGCAGATAAAAGCCTAAGGGGGCCACCAAAGCTGCAGAGGAGGTACATCTCTCATCTACCTGTCCCCAGAGGAGGGGGGGCAGGAGGAGGGGGAGAAGAGGAAGAGAGTAAGGAAGTAAAGAGAAGAAAGGTAAAGGTCTTTTTCTTTTTTTCTCCCCCCTTGTGTTTTTCTCTTCCCCTGGTTTCCCCCCTACTGGGACAATTTAAAAACTTGGCTGCCTCAACTATTGTAAATTTGAGACATTACAGGCAACAGAGAGGTCTATAGAAGGGAACATATAAGATTGTTTAAAAAACTCCTCTATTAAACTCAGCAGAACCTATATATGTGTTAACACATTAGAGCCAGTACGCCTCCAACCTGCTAAAATTCCAGCACAGAGGGATAAAACCTAAATTGCTTATAGTATTTTAAGCCTTAGGTAAAAGGGTCCCATACACCCTCAGCTTCCCAGGAGACAGATAATAATAAGGGTTCAGAATGACCTCAAAGAGAACAGCTAAACAGGATAAAAATGGGAAATCTAAGTCAACTCATGTTTCAAAGGTAGATTCCTTTTTTAAAGCCACCGAATCTTCCTCACTGAATCAATCAATAGAACGGGCCTCACCTAATACTTCTATGAGTTCTCCCGAATTAATTATACCCCCTTTAACGAAAGCTGATCTGCAAAGTCTACCTACAAAAGCAGATATTCAAACTCTGCTGGAGGAACTCAATCAAGTGAAATTATGCATTAAAAATGAATTCAGCGCAATTAAAAAAGACATAGGGGAGATAGGG
The DNA here is from genome assembly GCF_027579735.1 of Bombina bombina. Lineage (NCBI taxonomy): Eukaryota > Metazoa > Chordata > Amphibia > Anura > Bombinatoridae > Bombina > Bombina bombina. Next base: position 87,859,303 of record NC_069505.1, on the reverse strand, counting down.
AGCAGAGTAGCCCAACTGGAGGAAGACAAAGAAGTATGGGTTAACCATATAGACACCATGTCTCTTCAGATCCATCAGCAAGGTGAAGCTATAACATCCCTACAAAATCAGCTGGAGGATATGGAGAATAGGCAGAGGAGGTCTAACCTAAGGATTAGGGGAATACCAGAAGACATACCCCCAGTAAACCTTGAAAAATTCCTGCTAAAATTCTTCACTACCCTAACAGGGATGGAAAATTACTCAGATAAGACTCTAGAAAGGTGCCATAGAGCTTTAAAGCCCAGATATAATAAGGGTGAACCTCCCAGAGACGTAATAATTAAATTTGCACATTTTAAAGACAAAGAGGCCATTTTACAAGCGACAAGACAACATCAAAATATTACGTTTGAAGGCCATCACATTCAAATTTTCACTGATATCAGCCCAAGGACTTTACAAAAAAGAAAAGAACTCAGATTTCTCACCTTGCACCTTAATGATCTAAAAATTCCCTATAGATGGGGATTCCCCTTTGGCCTAAGAGCCACAGTGGATGGGAAGTCTGCGACCCTAAAATCGCTACAAGACCTCAAAACTTTCTGTGACACTTTAGGAATCAGTACTCCTGTATCAGACAGTTCCAACAATCAAGAGAGAGGGGAGATTATCAATCCATCCAATATAAGTGTAACACAGAGACTAAGGGGCCCACAATGGATAAAAGTCCCAGTTAGGAGAAAGCTGCTGGAAAAGCCTAATACTCAGGAAGAGTTAATTCTTAATAACTGTATAGGGACATCTCCAAACTCTAACATGTGATGACAGAAAGAGACAAGCTTGCTACCAATTATTCTGAATAACCATACCATGTATCCCCCCCCCTGGGTTTTAACTTAGGGGGGGGGTGGGGTTTTTTTTTTTTTTTTTTTTTTTTTACAAAAATGTCACGATAGTAAATCACATCAGGGGGGAGTTTTGTCAAGAGAAGGGATAAATGCGGTGTTCAATGTTTTTTTTTTCTATATATGCTTTTTTGTAGGTTCCCTCCCTTCCCTCGCCCCTTGGAGGCGGGGATAGGGAGGAACATTAGAGTATGAACACAAAATTTTGTTTTATAGAATTTTCCTTTTTCTCTTCTCTCTTGTTTATTAGAAATAGGTTTATTGGGGGTATGTTTAAAATGGTTTCATATGGATAGCACAATAATGCAAAGTAACTTTATTTCCCCCCTTTTTTTTTTTTTTTTTTTTTTTTTTTCTCTTTTCTCTTTGGTTTCACGTTAATTATAAATGAGTAATATATTGCACACAATTTCGTATTTAAAGATGCCCCCCCTCCACCTTTTCCCCTAGAGGTGGGGTGGGGAGGGGCATTATGGTATTTGCACAAGGGGAGAAGGAGAAGAAGAGAAGAAGAGAGAAAAAGATTTTTTTTTTTTTTTTTTTTTTTTTTTCTCTTCTCACATTATATTTTTGAGAAACATGGTTTTAAGGGGTATTTTTATAGGCTGATATTCAGTTCACAATTTTAAAACTTGGGTGCTTTGTTAGGTGATGTATAAAAGTGAGATAGAATGTAATTTTTTTTTTCTTTTTTTTTTTTTTTTTTTTTTTTTCTCCTCTTCCCCCCCTTGGTTTCTTGGAGGTGGGGAGGGGTACTAAGGCACCGACACAAAAAACCTTGTCTAATAGAAATCACTTACACGGGTTAAGGGACTTGTATCTTTGCCCAGATGTAGATATGTTAGCGGTATGTTTAAAATGGTCACACACGGGTAGCACAATGTTATCAAAAATTTTTATATTATCTCCCCCCCCCTCTTTTCCTTTCACTTAGGTTTCACGTTAATTTTATGAGTTATATATTGCACATAGTTTTGTATTTAAAGATGGCCTTCCTCCACCTCTTTCCTCGTAGGGGGGGTGGGGAGGGGCACTATGGTATCTGCACAAAGTTGGGTGGTTTAAAAAACTATTTTCTGTACTGTGCACTTTTTTTTTTTTTTTTTTTTTTTTTTTCTTTTGGAACACGGTTTTAAGGAGCTTTTATTTGGGGCGGAATTTAGTTCATAATTTTATAACCTGGGTGCCACATTGCTATAAAAGTGAAGTAAGATGTAATTTTTTTTTTTTTTTTTTTTTTTTTTGTTTACTAACATAGTATATTGGTTGAGTTGAGATAGTGGTAGATCTGGTTATTCAAGAAAATTATATTTACCCGGATTAGTTATAATAAGAAATTTGGTAGGGAGTCGCCAGGCTGGCCCTCTTGTATGAAAGGGCAGGGATCAGTAGGCTCTAATTAATAGGGGGTATTATAGGGACATAGAACATTTTTAATTAGGAATATTTTTTTTTGCATATTTGCCAAAAGGGGAAAACCCATCTGTCGGTTTAATTTTCCCCAACATTTTGTTTTGGACAGGTTATGAATGGATCATGTATGGATGTGTGTGTTCCCCCTTCCCTTCCCCCCCCCCCCCCTTCCTTTTTTTTTTTTTTTTTCTCCTTCTTTTCCTGCCCTGCCCCTGCCTCCCCGGCACCCCTCTTTTTCAGCTTTTTTTATACGCATTCCTTTTTTGGACTTGTGCATTTGTTTAAAGAATGAAGTTAGATAAAAGAAAGATTTGCCTATTATCTCAAAATGCTAAGGGGCTGAATAGCCCGCAGAAACGTAATAAAGCCCTTCATAGCTTTCTTAAAGAAAAGGGAGACATCATTTTTGTACAAGAATCCCATTTTAATAGAAATAAAGTACCCAATTTTTCAAATAACTATTATCCCACTATATATCAGAGCTCCAACAACTTAAAGAAAAATGGAGTCTGTATATTATTTCATAGAGACTCCCCATTTCAACTTACCCAGATGGATAAGGATGAAGAAGGGAGATTTATCTGTTTGGTGGGTTTATTGTACAATAGACCAGTTACATTAGTAAACATTTATGCCCCAAATAGAGGGCAGAAACTATTCTTTAAGAAGATACACAATCGGATATTAGATATACAAAAAGGCACCTTAATTATGGGGGGTGATTTTAATATTCCAATGGAGCCCAGGGAGGATTGCTCTAAATTTAAAAGTAATATTTCTAAACATATTATTAACTCAGTTAAGTCAAATCTTTTTTCTCTGTCATTAATAGATGTATGGAGGACACTTCATCCATCTATCAGAGACTATACTTATTACTCCCCACCCCAAAAATCTTATACACGCATAGACTACTTTTGGATTGACCAAAACAGTTATATATTAGTCCAAGAGGCCAAAATACATAATATCACCTGGTCAGACCATTCTCTTGTATCTATGCAGCTATGTTGGCCCCAAAAACCAATAGTTCCTTACCAATGGCGTTTAGATGATAACCTCTTAAAAGACCTTCAAATAAGACAGTCCATTTTAAAATCCATAGAATCCTATTTCGAAAATAATACCATAGAAGATACCTCTCCTAGTACGTGGTGGGTCGCTCATAAAGCGGTAATAAGGGGTGAATTCATAAAATACAAATCTAGACTAAATAGACAAAATAGAGAACAATACGCACGCCTATTAGAGTCACTCTCCAGGGCGGAATATAAACATAAGAGGGAACCAAATAATAAACAATTAACAGACTCTCTTAAAAAAGAACGGGAAAATTTGAATGGCTTCCTGGAGAAGGGAGTGCAACATAGAGCGTTACAGCTTAAAAAGGTATTTTTTAACGGTGGTAATAAAGCCGGTAGACTATTAGCTCGAGCGTTAAAAAAAAGAACACTACAAACATATGTGCCTAAAATAATAGACAGGACGGGGACCCTTAAGGTAGGGAGCCAGGACATCGCTAATGTGTTTCAGAGCTATTATCAACAACTATATAATCTGGATACACAAAAAGAAGATACAAATTTTTTATCAGATAAAGCTAAATACATTAATAAAACAAAGATTCCTTCTATAACGGACTCTCAAAAAAAAATGTTGGATGAACCCTTCTCCCTACAGGAGATTATACAGACCATCAAAACATTCGCTTTAGGGAAAAGTCCAGGAATAGATGGATTTACCTCTATTTATTATAAAACATTTAGTGAGATTCTGGCCCCAAAACTTTTACTATACTTTAATTCAACGAGTGCAGAACCTCTCTTAGCAAAAGAAATGCTTGAAGCAAAGATTATAGTCTTACATAAACCAGGTAAAGATCCCAAAATACCAGCAAGTTACAGACCTATTTCTTTATTGAATAATGATGTTAAAATTTATGCCAAACTCATAGCAAATAGAATTAATAAAATATTACCGGAAATTATAAATATAGATCAAGTAGGTTTCGTACCACGCAGAGAAGCAAGAGACAATACCATCAAGGCTCTATATTTAATAAAGTATGTTAAAATACATAAGATCCCGGCGGTCATGCTTTCACTAGACGCAGAAAAGGCTTTTGACCGGCTAGACTGGTCTTTTTTACGTTTAACACTTAGTAAATTCGGTTTTGGGGAAAAAATTATACAACGTATTTTCCATCTTTATGCATTACCATCGGCTAAAATAAAAATTAATGGAGTACTTTCAGAGTCCTTTAAGATTTCAAATGGAACGAGACAGGGCTGTCCCCTGTCCCCGTTATTATTCGTCCTTTCTATGGAGATTTTAGCTGCAAAAATCCGCTCAGACGTAAATATTACTGGCATAAAAATAGGGGTTCAAGAATTTAAGATATCATTATACGCGGATGACGTGTTACTCACAATATCAGACCCTGTTAGGTCTATTAAAAAATTAGACCAGATACTGCAGGAATTCGGAAGCTATTCAAATTTTCTTATTAATAAGAATAAATCGGAAGCACTTAAACTTGTAATTTCACCAAGAGATTACCACGAGTGTAAGGCGGGCAGTACATATGCCTGGAAAGATTCGTCCTTAAAATATCTAGGGGTTCAACTGTCAGCTGACGACACACGCCTTTTTGCGGAAAACTATTCAATGTTAGCCGCTAAAATCCAATCAGATCTCAGTGCATGGAGATCCAAAATGATATCATGGCTAGGTCGTATACACACTGTTAAAATGAATATCCTCCCACGTATTTTATATTTGTTTCAGACTATTCCCATTAATATCCCCTATACTTATTGTCTCAATCTCCAAAAAACTATAAATTCTTTTATTTGGAACCAAACTAAACCAAGAATTAGAGCTTCTATACTTTACAAGTCAAGATCAGAAGGGGGGCTAGGGATACCAAACATTAGAAACTATCATAGAGCAATTACTCTACAAAGGATTTTAGATTGGCATATAAATTACAAGAATAAAGCGTGGGTACAGTTAGAAAATAACATTATAGCATTTCAACCAATGAATAAATTAATATGGTCATCAATTAAAGGTAGACCTGTAAAAATTATGCAGTTTCCGATGATTAAGCATATTTTCTTAACTTGGGGGAAAATTATAACAGAGCATCCTTATATTTCATCTACTCCTTCACCTCTCCTCCCGATTACTAATAACGTGGAGTTTCAGGGTGGGCATATAGCTAGTCATTCTAGCCCACTGAACTTAATTCAATCTACACCGATATGCCAATTTATAGATAATGGGAAACTCAAACCCCAACAGGAGCTGCTGAACTTAGCCAATGGCACTTTCGGCAATTGGTTAAAGTATTTACAACTACAAAACTTCGTAGCACTTCATTCAGAGAAAGAAAAATTGGTCAGACAACTGACCAATTTTGAAAAAATATGCTATAAGGAAACTCCAATTAGGAGAACTGTTTCATACAGTTATAAACTTCTTAATAATTCAACAGATTTTATAAAACTCAGCTATATGCAAAAATGGGAATTAGAGACAGGACGACAAATAGAAGATTCAGATTGGCGGTCTATATGCATTAATGTAGCTAGATCCTCCTCATCCTCTAATATCCAGGAATTAAATTACAAGATACTTACCAGATGGTACCTAACGCCAGCCAGACTACATAGCATATATCCTAATGCTTCCAACCATTGTTGGAGAGGATGTGGTGGAGTGGGTAGTATGCAACATATATGGTGGGATTGTCCCAGGGTAAAAAGTATGTGGGAATTAATTACAGGATATATTCAGAAGTTGAGTGGGAAGGAAGACTTAGAGTTGGATATATACACAGCTCTATTAAACAAACCCATCAAAGGCTTATGTAAAACAAGAGCCAAATTAATAATGTATGTACTAAATGGATTTAAATCTTTACTGGCCAGAAATTGGAAAAAAACAAATGTCCCGGATGAGGAAATGCTAAACACTAGAATTAACGAGGTACTGTTGTTGGAAGAATACACATATCTTAGATCGAATAGAGAAGAGGTCTTTCAGGTGATACGTTCCCATTGGGAAGAATTTAAACATATAAATCAAATCTAAGGGGTTAGGACAGTAGGGCGTGGTGTATGGGGAGACGGGGCAGGGGGGATAGGAGGTTTTTTAGGTAATTTCCCCCTTTTCTTTTTTTTTTTTTTTTTTTTTTTTTTTTTTTTCCCCTTCATATTGTCAATGTCGGGTGACTGTGTACTGGATGGTGGTAGTAAGTGCCCTTTTGTCAGGAAATTTGTGTAAAGTTTTATAGAGTCGATAGGCTCTTAAAAGGGAACGTATACTGGAGTAATTCCAGTCTCCTTAAGCTTCTCTATAGATCTTTTGTATTAACATTAAGCGATTGTTTTTTTTTTTTTTTTTTTTTTTTTGTTGTCACTTATGTTTCTTTATTTATTGTATTTTGTCTGAATATAAAATAAAAATTTAAAAAAAAAAAAAAAAAAAAAAAAAAAAAAAAGAACTAAGTTTAAGCTCCACGGCGGAGCAACAGATTTAAACACAGGCTTAATCCTGGCCAAAGCCTGACAAAAAGCCTGAACGTCTGGAACTTCTGACAGACGCTTGTGTAAAAGGATGGACAGAGCTGAGATCTGTCCCTTTAACGAACTAGCAGATAATCCCTTTTCTAAACCTTCTTGTAGAAAAGACAATATCCTAGGAATCCTAACCTTACTCCATGAGTAACCCTTGGATTCGCACCAGTGTAAGTATTTACGCCATATCTTATGGTAAATTTTCCTGGTAACAGGTTTCCTAGCCTGTATTAAGGTATCAATTACTGGCTCTGAAAATCCACGCTTTGATAAAATTAAGCGTTCAATTTCCATGCAGTCAGCTTCAGAGAAATTAGATTTTGATGTTTGAAAGGACCCTGAATTAGAAGGTCCTGTCTCAGAGGCAGAGACCAAGGTGGACAGGATGACATGTCCACTAGATCTGCATACCAGGTCCTGCGTGGCCACGCAGGCGCTATTAGAATCACTGATGCTTTCTCCTGTTTGATCCTTGCAATCAAACGAGGAAGCATCGGGAAGGGTGGAAACACATAAGCCATCCTGAAGGTCCAAGGTGCTGTCAAGGCATCTATCAGGACCGCTCCCGGGTCCCTGGACCTGGACCCGTAACGAGGAAGCTTGGCGTTCCGGCAGGACACCATGAGATCCATATCTGGTTTGCCCCAACGTTGAAGTATTTGGGCAAAGACCTCCGGATGAAGTTCCCACTCCCCCGGATGAAAAGTCTGGCGACTTAGGAAATCCGCCTCCCAGTTGTCCACTCCTGGGATGTGGATCGCTGACAGGTGGCAAGAGTGAGACTCTGCCCAGCGAATTATCTTTGATACTTCCATCATCGCTAGGGAACTTCTTGTCCCTCCCTGATAGTTGATGTAAGCCACAGTCGTGATGTTGTCCGACTGAAACCTGATAAACCTCAGAGTTGCTAACTGAGGCCAAGCCAGTAGGGCATTGAGAACTGCTCTTAATTCCAGAATGTTTATTGGAAGGAGACTCTCCTCTTGAGTCCATGATCCCTGAGCCTTCAGGGAATTCCAGACAGCGCCCCAACCTAGAAGGCTGGCGTCTGTAGTTACAATTGTCCAGTCTGGCCTGCTGAAGGGCATCCCCCTGGACAGATGTGGCCGAGAAAGCCACCATAGAAGAGAATCTCTGGTCTCCTGATCCAGATTCAGCGTAGGGGACAAATCTGAGTAATCCCCATTCCACTGACTTAGCATGCACAATTGCAGCGGTCTGAGGTGCAGGCGTGCAAAAGGAACTATGTCCATTGCCGCTACCATTAAGCCGATTACCTCCATGCATTGAGCCACTGACGGGTGTTGAATGGAATGAAGGGCACAGCAAGCATTTAGAAGCTTTGTTAACCTGTCCTCTGTCAGGTAAATTTTCATTTCTACAGAATCTATAAGAGTCCCCAAGAAGGGAACTCTTGTGAGTGGTAAGAGAGAACTCTTCTCCTCGTTTACTTTCCACCCATGTGATCTCAGAAATGCCAGTACTAACTCTGTATGAGACTTGGCAGTTTGAAAGCTTGACGCTTGTATCAGAATGTCGTCTAGGTACGGAGCTACAGAAATTCCTCGCGGTCTTAGTACCGCCAGAAGAGAGCCCAGAACCTTTGTAAAGATTCTTGGAGCCGTAGCCAACCCGAAGGGAAGAGCTACAAACTGGTAATGTTTGTCTAGGAAGGCAAACCTTAGATACCGATAATGTTCTCTGTGAATCGGTATGTGAAGGTAAGCATCCTTTAAATCCACTGTGGTCATGTACTGACCTCTTTGGATCATGGGTAAGATTGTCCGAATAGTTTCCATCTTGAATGATGGAACTCTTAGGAATTTGTTTAGGATCTTTAAATCCAATATTGGTCTGAAGGTTCCCTCTTTTTTGGGAACCACAAACAGGTTTGAGTAAAACCCTTGTCCGTGTTCCGACCGCGGAACTGGATGGATCACTCCCATTAGTAAAAGGTCTTGTACACAGCGTAGAAACGCCTCCTTCTTTATCTGGTTTGTTGACAACCTTGAAAGGTGAAATCTCCCTTGTGGAGGAGAAGCTTTGAAGTCCAGAAGATATCCCTGAGATATGATCTCCAACGCCCAGGGATCCTGGACATCTCTTGCCCAAGCCTGGGCGAAGAGAGAGAGTCTGCCCCCCACTAGATCCGTTACCGGATTGGGGGCCCTCACTTCATGCTGTCTTAGGGGCAGCAGCAGGCTTTCTGGCCTGCTTGCCCTTGTTCCAGGCCTGGTTAGGTTTCCAGCCTTGTCTGTAGCGAGCAACAGCTCCTTCCTGTTTTGGAGCAGAGGAAGTTGAAGCTGCTCCTGCCTTGAAATTACGAAAGGCACGAAAATTAGACTGTCTAGCCCTGGGTTTGGCTCTGTCTTGAGGCAGGGCATGGCCTTTACCTCCCGTAATATCAGCGATAATTTCTTTCAAACCGGGCCCGAATAAAGTCTGCCCCTTGAAAGGTATGTTAAGTAGTTTCGATTTAGAAGTTACATCAGCTGACCAGGATTTTAGCCACAGCGCTCTGCGTGCCTGAATGGCGAATCCGGAATTCTTAGCCGTAAGTTTAGTTAAATGTACTACGGCATCAGAAATAAATGAATTAGCTAGCTTAAGGGTTTTAAGCTTAAGTGAAATCTCATCTAATGTCGCTGAGTCAAGGGTGTCTTCCAGAGACTCAAACCAAAATGCTGCCGCAGCCGTGACAGGCGCAATGCATGCAAGGGGTTGTAATATAAAACCTTGTTGAACAAACATTTTCTTAAGGTAACCCTCTAACTTTTTATCCATTGGATCTGAAAAAGCACAGCTATCCTCCACCGGGATAGTGGTACGCTTAGCTAAAGTAGAAACTGCTCCCTCCACCTTAGGGACCGTTTGCCATAAGTCCTGTGTGGTGGCGTCTATTGGAAACATTTTTCTGAATATAGGAGGGGTGAGAAAGGCACACCGGGTCTGTCCCACTGCTTAGTAATAATTTCAGTAAGTCTCTTAGGTATAGGAAAAACGTCAGTACTCGTCGGTACCGCAAAATATTTATCCAACCTACACATTTTCTCTGGGATTGCAACTGTGTTACAATCATTCAGAGCCGCTAACACCTCCCCTAGCAATACACTGAGGTTTTCCAGCTTAAAATTAAAATTTGAAATGTCTGAATCCAATTTATTTGGATCAGATCCGTCACCCGCAGAATGAAGCTCTCCGTCCTCATGCTCTGCATATTGTGACGCAGTATCAGACATGGCCCTAGCATTATCAGTATACTCTGTTCTCATCCCAGAGTGATCTCGTTTACCTCTAAGTTCTGGCAATTTAGACAAAACCTCAGTCATAACATTACCCATGTCTTGTAAAGTGATTTGTAATGGCTGCCCTGATGTACTTGGCGTTACAATATCACGCACCTCCTGAGCGGGAGATGCAGGTACTGACACGTGAGGCAAGTTAGTCGGCATAACTTCCCCCTCGTTGTCTGGTGAATGTTGCTTAACATGTACAGATTGACTTTTATTTAAAGTAGCATCAATGCAATTAGTACATAAATTTCTATTGGGCTCCACCTTGGCTTTTGAACATATTGCACAAAGAGATTCCTCTGTGTCAGACATGTTTAAACAAACTAGCAATTAGACTAGCAAGCTTGGAAATACTTTTCAACTAAATTTACAAGCAATATGTAAAAACGTTACTGTGCCTTTAAGAAGCACACAAAAACTGTCACAGTTGAATAACAATGAACCGGATTAGTTATATAAACCAAATTTAGCAAAGAATTGCACACATTAGCAATGGATGATTAACCCTTAATGTCAGAAAAAAACGTATAACAATTGACAATATAAGCGTTTTTATCACAGTCAAGCACAGTCTCACAGGTCTGCTGTGAGTGATTACCTCCCTCAAACCTAGTTTTGAAGACCCCTGAGCTCTGTGGAGACGTCCTGGATCATGCAGGGAGAAAAAGACAGACTGTGACTGAATTTCTGATGCGTAGTAAAAGCGCCAAAATAGGCCCCTCCCAATCACACTACAACAGTGAGGGAAGCTCAGTAAACTGTTTTAATTTAAAACAACGACAGCCATGTGGAAAATAAAGCCCAAAACAATTTTCACCAAGTACCTCAGATAATTAAACGATTTAACATGCCAGTAAACGTTTAAAATCTAATATATGAAATGTCATTAAAAAGCCTGCTGCTAGTCGCTCACACTGCAAGTTAGGCTAAAAGTTATATGCATACAGTATTTTCCCAGTGAAGTGCCATTCCCCAGAAATACTTAAGTGTTAACATATATACATGTCAGCCTGATGCCAGTTGCTACTACTGCATTTAAGGCTGTACTTACATTATATCGGTATTAGCAGTATTTTCAAAGTCAATTCCATTCCTTAGAAAATAATATACTGCAACATACCTCTTTGCAGGTGAACCTGCCCGCTGTCCCCTGATCTGAAGTTACCTTACTCCTCAGAATGGCCGAGAACAGCAAACGGATCTTAGTTACGTCCGCTAAGATCATATACAAAAAACTCAGGTAGATTCTTCTTCAAATTCTGCCTGAGAAGGAAACAACACACTCCGGTGTTGTTTAAAATAACAAACTTTTGATTGAAGATATAAAAAACTAAGTTTAATCACCACAGTCCTCTCACACATCCTATCTATTAGTTGGGTGCAAGAGAATGACTGGGTGTGACGTAGAGGGGAGGAGCTATATAGCAGCTCTGCTTGGGTGATCCTCTTGCACTTCCTGTTGGGGAGGAGTTAATATCCCATAAGTAATGATGACCCGTGGACTGACTACACTTAACAGGAGAAAGGGGGATTTGTCAGTACCTTCTAAGTATAATTAAGCTCAAACAGTAAAACTGAAAACCAATGTTTTTAAGATAAATACATAATATACAATATAGTTCCAAATGTAACTGCAACATTAATTTCAAGCTTCATTCAACATTAAATGGATAGTAAATATAAAACTTTTAAATTATGTTACAGAGATTCACAGTGCTGATCCCTTAGATTTGATTGAACATATATACTTTATTGATAATGCTGATGTTGCATGCTTTCCCCTAAGGCCCATCTGCAAAACTTCTATTTCATAGTGTTATCAGGTGGCATAACAGTACTGCAAGCTTCACAGGAAAAAGACTGACTTCTGGAATAATTCTAAAACTGTAGTGTAAATGAAAAGTCAGGTCATGGACTGTTTTTGCATTTACACTCCACCTTTAGCAGAGGCCTGGGAGCATGCACTAATATACTTCAGTGGAGTAGGTGACACAGCCTTTTATTGGCTGTACTGCCCGATGACATAACATTTGATAAAGGCGTTTTTAGATTGAAAGCATGTTTAGAGGATATCAGGAAAAAACTGGATAATATTAAGCTAAATAAAACTTCAGGCCCAGATGGAATACACCCAAGGGTGTTAAGGGAACTTTGCACTGTTATAGACAAACTTCTACTCTTAATTTTTCAAGACTCATTATCCTCAGGCATGGTACCCAAGGATTGGCATAAAGCTGATGTGGTGCAACTCTTCAAAAAGGGAAGCAAGGATGATCCAGGAAGCTATAGACCAGTTAGTCTGACATCAATAGTGGGAAAGATATTTAAAGGGATTATAAGGGATTATATTGATGAGCATATTCGTGTAAACAAGATTATGAGTTCTAATCAGCATGGTTTTAGGAGAAATAGATCATGTCAAACTAATCTAATTAGATTCTATGAGGAAGTAAGTAAAAATATAGATAAAGGGGAATCAGTTGATGTGATATACTTAGATTTTGCAAAGGCATTTGATACAGTGCCACATGAGAGATTAATGCACAAAATTAAGGGACTGTGAATAGCTGAAAATGTTAGCTCATGGATAAATAACTGGTTAAAAGATAGGGAGCAACAAGTAGTAGTAAATGGATCATACTCAGATTGGACAAAGGTAATCAGTGGAGTCCCCCAGGGATCAGTACTGGGCCCCGTTCTTTTTAATATTTTTATAAATGACTTGGAGCAAGGATTAAATAGGGACATCTCTATTTTTGCAGATGATACTAAGTTAAGTAAAGTCATTAGGTCAGAGCAGGATGAACTTTCATTACAAAGGGATCTGCAAAAATTAGAAGTATGGGCAAGTAAATGGAAAATGAGATTTAATACAGAAAAATGCAAGGTTCTACATTTTGGAAGTAAAAATAAGCAGGCAACGTATTTTTTAAATGGGACAAGACTTAGCCAAACAGAGGAGGAAAGGGATTTGGGAGTAGTAATAGATAACAAGCTAAAGATGGGTGCACAATGCAGGGCAGCGGCTTCAAAGGCTAATAAGATACTAGCATGTATTAAAAGAGGCATTGATTCAAGGGAGGAAAGCATAATTCTGTCACTATATAAAGCCCTGGTAAGACCTCACCTTGAGTATGGAGTGCAGTTCTTGGGACCGATCGCAAAAAAAGATATCGCAGAACTAGAAAACGTTCAGAGAAGGGCCACAAAGCTAATAAGGGGATTGGAGAAATTAACCTATGAGGAGAGGCTAGCCAAACTGAGTCTATTTTCTTTAGAAAAAAGGCGCTTGAGAGGTGACATGATTACTTTATATAAATATATTTAATGCCCAAATTCAGAGATGGCAGAAGCTCTGTTTATTCCTAGAAAATTGTTTCTGACAAGAGGTCACAATTTAAGGTTGGAGGAAAGGAGATTTAATCTCCTGCAACGGAAAAGTTTTTTCACTGTAAGAGCAATAAAATTGTGGAACTCATTACCAAAGGAGGTAGTGAATGCCAATACCCTAGATACATTTAAAAATAGTCTCGATACATTTTGTATACAAACAAAATTCATGGATATGATTGCTAGTATTAAAGGAGTCACCTTTTAGTGGGGTTATTTAAGCTTAACTGGAGCTTTTTGTAAGTATTTTAGATTTGTATAGGTTAAACTCGATGGACTTCAGTCTTTTTCAACCTTATCTACTATGCATGTTACTATGTATGTATGTTACCATCTGGACTATAAATAAACATGTAAAAAGCCCAAGCAGGCCTGACTGAGAAATATTTTGTATCATAGTAAGTTAGATGGTATTTCACATTTACTGTGCCTTTTTTGTGATAGAGACACAATTTAACATTTCCTTCTGGAAATACAATTGTATTTACTACTATATATACTTTCTTTAAAAGAATACACATCTATCCTGGCAGTGAATAATTCCTGACTTTTTCCAGATCACCTATATATAACTTATTGGATTTATACAACTGTATCCATTGTCTAATCATAGACATCAAAAACTTTATGTTTTTACCTTCTGGATTATTTGGATCGCCTGCACAGTTTAATCTTCCATTTAAACAGGAGCTAAAAAGAAAAATATGAAAGGCCAATATCATTAGTTTGTTAATAACAAACATTTATACAAAACCAAAATCTTATAAAGCAAAGTTTAAAAAGGTATTAATCTGATTTATGTAAAATTGACCATAAAGATCAATAAAGAAATAATACATTTGAAGACAATTTTGATATAAATGTGACTCCAAAGTAAATTGAACATCATTTTCACTTGAAAAACTTGGCAGAATAACCTACATGGACCAAAGAAGTTCCCATTAGAGAACTGTAGAGGCACCTGCAACAATGATCTGGTAATAACTAATATTATAGAGCGCTTTTCAAACATTCAAGTGAGAGGGCACTTGGGAATAGTGACCATAACATGGTGTCATTGGAGATTAATTTAAAAAATGGTATAAACTTTACCAAAACACTTCTATTTAAAAAGTCCAATTTCAGCAGCCTAAGAGCATTTTTACAACTAAAACTTATTGATGGTGAAGATCTTTTCTTGAAAAAAAAAAAAACACAGAGATTAATTGGATTATTTTTAAACATATTTTAACAATACATAAATTCTTTGAAAGATATTAAGGGATAATAGTCAGGAGTACATTTTGAAGAACAATGTCAATAGTAGGAGTCATTATGGTTTTTGAAGGACAGATCTTATCGAACTAACCTAAATGCATTAGTTTAGGAAGTTATTAATAGTTTATCTATATGGAACACATGAACTAACACCCTCTAGTGGTGAAAAACTGTAAACATGCATTCAAATATAAGGCGGCCTTCAAGGTCTAAGAAATTAGCATATGTATGTATGTATTCGGTACTTGTAAAGCGTGGCTAATCACCCATAAGGGTCTCAAGGCGCTGCTCATTTTATCGACCTCAGAAGGATAAAAGGCTGAGTGGACCTCGCCGGGAATCAAACCTGCTACAGAACTCAGTCACAGAGCCTTAGCATGCTGATCTATCTGTCCAGCTTCATATGAACCACATAGGTTTAGCTTTCAGCTGAGAATACCAAGAGAACAAAGCAAAATTGGTGATAAAAGTAAAATGGAAAGTTGTTTAAAATGACATGCCCTATCTGAATCATGAAAGTTTATTTTGGACTAGACTGACCCTTTAATAATAAACAAAGGCGATGCAATAGCACTTAGTTTGAAATGTAAATGAGAAGTAGAATTTAGTTTTTCTCAAAAATGTTAAAGATAATTACATTTTCCTCCTCTATCATGTGACAGCCATCAGCCAAATTCTTGCACATGCTCAGTAAGAGCTGGTGTCTCAGAAAGTGTGCATGTAAACAGAGTGCACACATTTTGATAATGGAAGTTAATTTGAATTTTTAAATTTTTCTATTTAAATCATGAAAGTTTATTTTTTACTTTAGTGTCCCTTTAAGGATTGATTAAAGAGAGTTGCTATTAACAGAAAATGATTATGCCAGCAAAAGTGGTAAATGTAGCGCCTCAGGGTTCTGCCCTGGGTCCACTTATGTTTATTAAAGGGCCATAATACCCAAATGTTTAAACACTTGAAAGTGATGCAGTATAGCTGTAAAAAGCTGACTAGAAAATATCACCTGAACATCTCTATGTAAAAAAGAAAGATATTTTACCTCTAAAGTTTCTCAGTAGCCATATTCCATTGTAAAGGACTTCTAAGCAACAAATTAGTATATCTGTCCCAGGACAGCGGAAGGAGCGAGCATCTTATTTCCCTATTCAGCTTAAGGAAGTTTACAATGAAATCTCATGAGAGTTAAGTCAAATCTCATGAGATCACAGTAAAATAGTCCTCAGCACTGTTGATGCTGATTGGCTGCTGTTCATTTCTTCATTTTTTTAAAAACAAAATTTACCTGCAGCTGGGCTGCAGTTGAGTATAACTTTTTACACAGAACTTACTCTGCTGAGCTGAGGAAATTGTGAGGTAAAATATCTTCCTTTTTTACATAGAGATGCTCAGGTGATATTTTCCTGTCAGCTTTTTACTGTTATACTGCATCAGTTTCAAGTGATTTAGCATATGAGTATTACAGTGACGTGCAGTAATAGGAGGCAGGGGAGGCAGTGCCTCCCCTGTCCAATGAGGGAAAAAAAGATTTAAAATAATATTTATAAAAAAAAAAAAGTGTTTTTATTTTATTAATTGTTGGCCACAACCACCCTCGCCCCAAGGGTACCCCCCCCACCCCCGATGGCTATTACTGTTACTCAGTAGTCTGTGCGCTGTGCGCTACTGCGCTTGCGCTGCAAAAGTCACCAGGCATCATCCATTGTTGCGCAATTAGGAGGCAGTGAGCCGGTCCACTGCCCTCCATTAATTGCGCAACATGGATCTAACTAAGTGTTGACAGCTCTAAGTGAGCTGCGCCACCCACTGGTGACTCGCCGGGTCCTCACACAAGCTCCTATGGAGGCGGTTCTCAAAACCGCCTCCATGATGAGCTAGTTCCCCTTGAGCCAATCATCATTCAGCAGCTCTGCGGGGAGGTGTGCCTGCTGAGCTGCTGAATGACAGGTGTGGGTCATGTGACCGTTTGACACATCGCGCGCGCCCAGACAGACTGGCAGTGGCAGGAAGACTGAGACTCAGGAGTAGAGTGTGGAGACGGAGAGAGTTGCTGAGGTGCTGCTGAGCAGATTAGTCTGCGTGTCCGACCGACCGTGCTGCTGTCAGAGGGACAGGAGGAGGAGGACGGTGGTCATGGACAGAGGAGCAGAGCCCCAGTGCCACGTGGGTGGACCCGGTCCCAGTGGAGTGAGTGACAGTCGTCGCCTGAAGTTCTGAGACTGTCACTGTGACAGAGTCAGTGACAGGTAAGGAGAGGAGAGGACCACCAGACCACTTAGGTTAAAAATGTTGTCAATGTTCATAATGTGGGTGGTAGACATTTTTTTTAATATGAATATACAACACATCTTCAAGTTCAAATTCTCACTAGTACCATTTTAAATTATTTTTAAATTCCTTCCATTATATATAATGCAGTAATATTTTGTAGTTGTACACTTACAGCTTGCTATTTTATTTGGTAGATAAAATGAAATTAATGAAAAACAAACATAAATTAATTAACAAATCAACAGAAGATAATGAGGGTTATGTATATACATATAACTCTCATTATCTTCTGTTGATGTGTTAAAATTTATGTTTGTTTTTCATTAATTTTATCTAGTAAATAAAATAGCTGTACAAAATATTTTACTTACTGCATTTTATATAATGGAATTCAAAAATAATTTAAAATGGTACTAGTGAGATAAAATAAGGTACAAAAATCCTTTATTGAAAACATACTTGATTGGTTGTCCAACTTGTCTAAAAGAGATCACTACAAAAAGCAAGTTAAAATACTATTATTATTATTATTATTATTAAAAAAACATTAATAAATTTAGCAGCACTGCACACTGATACTGCCCTGGAATGCCTATATATACTGTATGTATGGAATCACCATCTCTCTCCCCTCTGTCTCTCTCTCTCTCCCCTCTCTCTCTCCCTGTCTCCCTCACTTCTGTCTCTCTCTCCCCTCTGTCTTTTTCTCTCTCCCCTCTATCTCTCTCTCTCCCCTCTATCTCTCTGTCTCCCCTCTATCTCTCTCTCTCCCCTCTGTCTCTCTCTCTCCCCTCTGTCTCTCTCTCTCCACTCTGTCTCTCTCTCTCCCCTGTGTCTCTCTCCCCTGTGTCTCTCTCCCCTGTGTCTCTTCCCCCCCTCTCTCTCTCTCTCTCTCTCTCTCTCTTTCTCTCTCTCTCTCCCCTCTGTGTCTCTCTCCCCTCTGTGTCTCTCTCCCCTCTGTCTCTCTCCCCTCTTTCTCTCTCTCCCCTCTGTCTCTCTCTCCCCTCTCTCTCTCTCTCTCTCTCTCTCTCTCTCACCCCTCTGTCTCCCCTCTGTCTCTCTCTCCCCTCTGTTTCTCTCTCCCCTCTGTCTCTCTCTCTCTCTCTCTCCCCTCTGTCTCTCTCTCTCCCCTCTGTCTCTCTCTCTCTCTCTCTCTCTCTCTCTCCCCTCTGTCTCTCTCTCTCCCCTCTGTCTCTCTGTCTCCCCTCTGTCTCTCTTTCTCCCCTCTGTCTCTCTCTCCCCTCTGTCTCTCTCTCTCTCCCCTGTGTCTCTCTCTTTCCCCTCTCTCTCTCTCTCCCCTCTGTCTCTCTCTCTCCCCTCTGTCTCTCTCTCTCCCCTGTCTCTCTCCCTCCCCTTTCTCTCTCTCCCCTCTTTCTATCTCTCCTCTCTCCCCTCTGTCTCTCTCTCTCTCTCTCCCCTCTGTCTCTCTCTCTCCCCTCTGTCTCTCTCTCTCTCTCCCCCTCTGTCTCTCTCTCCCCTCTGTCTCTCTCTCCCCTCTGTCTCTCTCTCCCCTATGTCTCTCTCTCTCCCCTCTGTCTCTCTCTCTCCCCTCAGTCTCTCTCTCCCCTCTGTCTCTCTCTCTCCCCTCTGTCTCTCTCTCTCGCCTCTGTCTCTCTCTCTCTCTTCCCTCTGTCTCTCTCTCTCTTCCCTCTGTCTCTCTCTCTCTCTCTCTCTCTCCCCTCTGTCTCTCTCTCTCTCCCCCCCTCTCTCTCTCTCCCCTCTCTCTCTCTCTCTCCCCTCTGTCTCTCTCTCTCTCTCTCTCTCTCCCCTGTGTCTCTCTCTTTCGCCTCTCTCTCTCTCCCCTCTGTCTCTATCTCCCCTATGTCTCTCTCTCTCCCCTCTGTCTCTCTCTCCCCTCTGTCTCTCTCTCTCTCTCTCTCTCTCTCCCCCCCCTGTCTCTCTCTCTCCCCTCTGTCTCTCTCTCCCCTCTGTCTTTCTCTCTCTCTCCCTCCCACTCTGTCTCTCCCTTCTCCCTCCCACTCTGTCTCTCCCTTTCTTCCACCCCTCTCTGTCTCTCTCTCCCCTCTGTCTGTCTTTCTCTCTCCCATCTGTGTCTCTCTTTCTCTCTCTCTCCCCCTCTGTCTCTCTCTCCCCTATGTGTCTCTCTCTCTCGTCTCTCTCTTCTCTCTCTCTCTTCTCTCTCTCTCTTTCTCTCTCTCTGTCTCTATCCATCTCTCTCTCCCACCCCCTCTGTCTCTCTCCTTACGTGTCTCATTCTCCCCCATGGCCTCTTTCTCTGTCTCTCTTTGTCTCTCTCTCCCCCTCTGTCTCTCTATTTATCTCTCTCTCCCTGTCTCTCCCACCCCCTCTGTCCAATTTACATCTAATATCTAATTTCCTTCATTCTCTTGATATCCTTTGTTGAAAATCATATCTAAATATGCTCAGTAGCTGCTGATTGGTGGCTGCACAATAGATACCTCATGTGATTGGCTTACCCATGTACATTGCTATTTCTTCAACAAAGGATATCTAAAGAATGAAGGCATATCCTAGCCAGTGCCTCACCTGCCTCTGACCTCACTGCACGTCACTGGAGTATTATGTCCCTTTAACAATCTAAAAAGGGGCATTGAAAAGCAAATGTCACTGTATCTGAACTGCTCTACAGAGGGAATTGGATACTTTGGTGTACTTGGCAGGCAATGGCAAAGGCCAGTAAGGTATTGTATAAAAAGGGGTATACATTTGTGTGATGAAAATATACATTTTGTTTCTTTATAAATCAAAAGAAAACCCCCACTTTGAATTTGTAGTGCAATTTGGGTATCAGGACATTATAGAACTTGAAAAAGGTGACACAGTTGGTAAAGGGATTAGAACATTTATATTATAAAGAAAGGCTGGAAAAGGGGCATATATAGCTATAAATATATATATTGTTTTAATTTATTTTTTATTAATATTTTTTTTTCCTGATTCAGATAGTATACAGTTTTAAGAAACCATACTTCCATCAATCAAACTATGCACAGTCTTTTTATATACACACTATGGGCGCGATCCGATAAACGGCGTAGTTTGCGGCGCAAGCGAGGGAACCCGCGTCGCCCGCAGTTTCAGCTCGCAACTCGAGCTATCCAATATGCGGCGCCGTCAGTTGCTAAAGTGGCGCAAGTCTGACAAAGTAGCGATGTCCAGAAATCTGCGTAAGTACAGATTTTTGGAGTCGCCAGTGACTTGCGCCACGTTAGAAACTGCCGACGCCTACAAAACCTGACTAAAGTCTAAATCACCCGCACTGTCTAACACGCCTCCTAAACATAGCCCGACACGTCTAACCCTCTATCCGCTATCCCCCCTCACTAGCCTAACAACAAAAAAAGTTATTAACCCCTAAACCGCCGCTCCCGTAGCCCGCCGCAACCTAATAAAGTTATTAACCCCTAAACCGCCGCTCCCGTAGCCCACCGCAACCTAATAAAGATATTAACCCCTAAACCGCCGCTCCCGTACCCCGCCGCCAGCTATATTAAATCTATAACCCCCTAAAGTGAGCCCCTAACACCGCCGCCATCTATTTTAAAATTATTAACCCCTAATTTAATCCCCCTACCCCGCCGCCATCTATATTAAATTATTTAACCCCTAAAATACTAAACTATCCCTACCACTAAACCTAAGTGTAACCCTACAAATAGCCCTGAAAAGGGCTTTTTGCGTGGCATTACCCCAAAGTAAACTGCTCTTTTGCCAGCCCTTAAAAGGGCTTTTTGCGGGGCATGCCCCAAAGAAAACTGCTCTTTTACCAGCCCTTAAAAGGGCTTTTGGCGGGGCTTTGTCACAAAGTAAACAGCTCTTTTGCATCTAATCTAAATCCCCCTACACCGCCGCCAGCTATAATAAATGTATTAATCCCTAATCTAATCCCCCTACACCGCCGCCAGCTATATTAAATACATTAACCCCTAATCTAATCCCCCTACACCGCCGCCAGCTATATTAACTATATTAACCCTAATTATATTAGGGTTAATATAGTTAATATAATTATTATATTATATATATTAACTATATTAACCCTAATTATATTAGGGTTAATATAGTTAATATAGTTACTATAGTATTTATATTAACTATATTAACTCTATCTAACCCTAACACCTCTAACTAAATTATTATTAAATTAATCTAATTCATAATATAAACTAAAATAGTCCTATTTAAATCTAAATACTTACCTATAAAATAAACCCTAAGATAGCTACAATATAATTAATAATTACATTGTAGCTATGTTAGGGTTTATATTTATTTTACAGGTAAATTGTTAATTATTTTAACAAGGTATAATAGCTATTAAATAGTTATTAACTATTTAATATCTACCTAGTTAAAATAATTACCCAATTACCTGTAAAATAAATCCTAACCTAAGTTACAAATACACCTACACTATCAATAAATTAAATAAACTTCAAATATCTATCTAAAAATACAATAAACTAAACTAAACTAAATTACAAAAAATAAAAAAGATTACAGCAATTTTAAGCTAATTACACCTATTCTAAGCCCCCTAATAAAATAATAAAGCCCCCCAAAATAAAAAAAATTCCCTGCCCTATTCTAAATTAAAAAAAGTTCAAAGCTCTTTACCTTACCAGCCCTTAAAAGGGCCTTTTGTGGGGCATGCCCCAAAGAATTCAGCTCTTTTGCATTTAAATAAATATACAATACCCCCCCCAACATTACAACCCACCACCCACATACCCCTATTCTAAACCCACCCAAACTCCCCTTAAAAAAACCTAACACTACCCCCCTGAATATCTCCCTACCCTGTCTTCACCACACTGGGCCGAACTCCTCATCTGATCCGGGCGATGTCTATCCAAGCGGCAAAGAAGAATTCTTCATCCCGGCGAAGTCTTTCTCCAAGCGGCAAAGAAGAATTCTTCATCCCAGCGATGTCTTTCTCCAAGCGGCAGCAAAGTCTTCCATCCGGCAGCATCTTCCATCAAGCGGCATCTTCAATCTTCTTTCTTCGCTCCGCCAATCGGATTGAACTTGAATCTGATTGACTGATTCAATCAGCCAATCAGATTTTTCTACCTTAATTCCGATTGGCTGATAGAATCCTATCAGCCAATCGGAATTCGGCGGACGCCATCTTGGATGACGTCATTTAAAGGTACCTCATTCGTCGTTCAGTCGTCTTCCGGGATGGATGCTCCGCGTTGGCGGAGCGAAGAAAGAAGATTGAAGATGCCGCTTGATGGAAGATGCTGCAGGATGGAAGAAGACTTTGCTGCCGCTTGGAGAAAGACATCGCCGGGATGAAGAATTCTTCTTTGCCGCTTGGAGAAAGACTTCGCCGGGATGAAGAATTCTTCTTTGCCGCTTGGAGAAAGACTTCGCCGGGATGAAGAATTCTTCTTTGCCGCTTGGATAGACATCGCCCGGATCGGATGAGGAGTTCGGCCCGGTGTGGTGAAGACAAGGTAGGGAGATCTTCAGGGGGGTAGTGTTAGGTTTTTTTAAGGGGGGTTTGGGTGGGTTTAGAATAGGGGTATGTGGGTGGTGGGTTGTAATGTTGGGGGGGGGTATTGTATATTTATTTAAATGCAAAAGAGCTGAATTCTTTGGGGCATGCTCCACAAAAGGCCCTTTTAAGGGCTGGTAAGGTAAAGAGCTTTGAACTTTTTTTAATTTAGAATAGGGCAGGGATTTTTTTTTTTTTGGGGGGGGCTTTATTATTTTATTAGGGGGCTTAGAATAGGTTAATTAGCTTAAAATTGCTGTAATCTTTTTTATTTTTTGTAATTTAGTGTTTGGTTTTTTTTGTAGTTTAGTTTAGTTTATTGTATTTTTAGATAGATATTTGTAGTTCATTTAATTTATTGATAGTGTAGGTGTATTTGTAACTTAGGTTAGGATTTATTTTACAGGTAATTGGGTAATTATTTTAACTAGGTAGATATTAAATAGTTAATAACTATTTAATAGCTATTATACCTAGTTAAAATAATTAACAATTTACCTGTAAAATAAATATAAACCCTAACATAGCTACAATGTAATTATTAATTATATTGTAGATATCTTAGGGTTTATTTTATAGGTAAGTATATAGATTTAAATAGGAATATTTTAGTTTATAATATGAATTAGATTTATTTAATAATAATTTAGTTAGGGTTAGATAGAGTTAATATAGTTAATATAAATACTATAGTAACTATATTAACTATATTAACCCTAATATAATTAGGGTTAATATAGTTAATATATATAATGTAATAACTATATTAACTATAATATACTTAGGGTTAATATAGATAATATAGCTGGCGGCGGGGTAGATAGATTAAATTAGGGGTTAATAATTATAATAGAGATGGCGGCGGTGTAAGGGGCTTACATTAGGGGTTAATACTATTAATATAGGTGGCAGCGGTGTAGGGAGGGCAGGTTATAGGGCAAAAGAGCTGTTTACTTTGGGGCAAAGCCCCGCAAAAGGCCCTTTTAAGGGCTGGTAATAGAGTTTATTACTTTAGGGGGATTAAATTAGGGGTTAATAATATTAATATAGCTGGCGGCGGTATAGGGGGATTAGATTAGGGGTTAATAATTTTTATATAGGTGGCGGCGGTGTAAGGGGTCAGATTAGGGGATAGATAAGGTAGATGGCAGCGGTTTTAGGGGTTCACATTAGGCGATAGATAAGGTAGATGGCAGCGGTTTTAGGGGCTCACAGTAGGGGGTTAGTTTATGTAGATGGCATCGGGGTACGGGAGCGGCGGTTTAGAGGTTAATAACTTTATTAGGGATTGCGGCGGGGGATCGCGGTTGACAGGTAGATAGACATTGCACATGCGTTAGGTGTTAGGTTTTATTTAGCAGATCGCGGGTGACAGGTAGATAGACATTGCGCATGCGCTAGGTGTTAGGTTTTTTTTAGCAGATCGCGGTTGACAGGTAGATAGACATTGCGTATGCGTTAGGTGTTAGGTTTATTTTCTAGCTAGTTTAGGGAGTTACGGGGCTCCAATAGTCAGCGTAAGGCTTCTTACGGCTGCTTTTTGTGGCGAGGTGAAAATGGAGTAAAATTTCTCCATTTTCGCCACGTAAGTCCTTACGCTTTATATTGGATACCAAACTGCGCTGGTTTGGTATACCTGCCTATAGCCCAAAAAACTACGGGCGACGGCAGAAATATATGCGCGTAACTTCTAGGTTACGCCGTATATAGGATACCAAACCAGCGCAAATATTGGCGTCGCCAGCTTTTGCGGGCGACGATTTTTATCGGATTGACCCCTATCTGTGGCACCAGCTACTACTGAGAATGTGCAACATTTCCTAGTGTATACGTAGAAGTTTGCAATTTGTGACTGATGGCTGTCATATGATACAGGTGGCTGGCAAATGGAAATACATTTTAAAATGTGTTAGAAAAAATTATCTTCCGCTTGTTTAAAAATCAGAATGTTGTTGCATTGTCTTTTTAATATGCACTTGATTATGCAGCTCTACTGTATTTATTGATTCTTTAAAGGGGCACTGAACCCAATTTTATTATTTCATGATTCAGATAGATCATGAAATTTTAAGCAACTTTCTAATTTACTTCTATTATCAAATTTTCTTTGTTCTCTTGCTATCTTTATTTTAAAAGCAGGAATGTAAATCTTAGCAGCCAGCCCATTTTAGGTTCAGCACTATGGATAGCACTTGGTTATTGGAGGCTTATATTTACCCACCAATAAGCAAACATAACCAAGGTTATCAACCAAAAATGGGCCAGCTCCTATACACCAAATTCCTACTTTTCAAATAAAGATAGCAAGAGACCGAAGAAAAATTGATATAAGGGGTAAATTGGAAATTTGTTTAAAATTGCATGCTCTATCTGAATCATGAAAGAAACTATTTGGGTTTAGTGTCCCTTTAAGTGTACTACCTGTTAACAACTTTTTTGCAATATGAAAATCTCACTTCTGTTACCTACATAGCACACATGAACTAGCAGTGTCTAGTTGTGAAAAATAGATGATAAGAGGCAGAATTCAAAGGCTTAGAAATTAGTATATTAGCATATGATCCTACCTAGGTCTGAACCGTGAAAGTAACATTTTTACTTGACTGTCCCTTTAAAACAGGGAACACCCCTTTCTGTGACACACTGTTCTCAAGGTAATAACTTCCTTTAGAGACATGAAACAAGGGCTTCATAGTGCTGGCGAAATTTCTCAGAAAATCTCACAAGTGCACAGATCTTTAGATCCCCAAGGCCCATGCCCTAATTTTGTGCAGCCCGCACCACCTCCATGAAAAATAATAATTATAATATGCTTATTACTTAAAGAGCGAGTGCGCTTACTATTAGGGATGCGGATACGTCCAACTGCCATTCAGCTCTTAATTATAATGACTGTATCCCTTTGTTCTGCCATTGCGATTCACTTGTTATATAGTGAGCAGCTGCACTATGTTAGCGAGATCATTAAAATCCCTGAGACTTTAACGAGTAACATTGTTATTAAAAAGAAAAAGGCAAACACAGATAAGTGCATAATGATTTATTTGACACATGCAGCACTTCCTTATATGTGTTCATTACTTTGGCAGCACTGATTTCACGCATCATTTTTGCCTATTTCTTTCCAGTATTTTCTATTTAACTAAAATCACATACTTTATATTTGATAAATATTTATTTTATATGTATTTATCTTATATTATATACAAGGTATATCCACTCCAAATCAGAAAAGCAACCTAGAGCGCAGACAAAAAAAAACACACAATCTAAGTGCAGTATTATTGTTAAAAACCGTGTTCCTTTATTACAATACAAGATTGCACTCACAAGCTCCAACCTCAAACATATGAGGTATGATAAAGGCAAAATGTTTGAGGCTTAGATACAAGGTAATCACAGAGGTAAAAAGTATATTAATATAACTGAGACAAGGAGCAGTCTGCAGAGGCTTAGATACAAGGTAATCACAGAGGTAAAAAGTATATTAATATAACTCAGATAAGGAGCAGTCTGCAGAGGCTTAGATACAAGGTAATCACAGAGGTAAAAAGTATATTAATATAACTGAGATAAGGAGCAGTCTGCAGAGGCTTAGATACAAGGTAATCACAGAGGTAAAAAGTATATTAATATAACTGAGATAAGGAGCAGTCTGCAGAGGCTTAGATACAAGGTAATCACATAGGTAAAAAGTATATTAATATAACTGAGATAAGGAGCAGTCTGCAGAGGCTTAGATACAAGGTAATCACAGAGGTAAAACGTATATTAATATAACTGTGTTGGTTATGCAAAACTGGGGAATGAGTAATAAAGGGATTATCTATCTTTTTAAACAATAAAACTTCTGGTGTAGAATGTGCTTTTAATGCAGGTACACTTTGCATATCTAAATATGTCGAACATGCCCAGTAAAAAAATCTCACTCAAACAGTGACATTATTTTACTATTTTTTTTTTCTTAAACGTACATGAAACCCAAAAAAATATTTTGTGATTAGACAAAGCATACCATTTAATTTACTCCTATTATCAAATATGCTTCCCTCCCATGATACCTAGGTAGGAATCTGGAGTTGTACATGTCAGGAAATAGTGCTGCCCTCTAGTGTCCTTACAAATGAATAACATTCTTGCAAAACTGTTGTCATATAGTGTTTCAGAAATAAGTGGGCTTCTTAGCTTACATCACTGCTATTCGACAAACGGGGCCAATAGAACAAAGACAAATTGATAAAAGAACTTAATTAAAAAGTTGTTTAAAATTGCATTCTCAGAGGCCGATTTATTAAGCCCCGAATGCTGCTATATGCAGCTGTTTCCACGCAACGCTTTAGGCTCGCTGAAAGCAGGAGTTAAGAAGCAGCGGTCTTAAGACCGCTGCTCCTTAACTCATCTGCTGCCTCTGAGGTGGTGGACAGTAATCTGCCCAATCGCATACGATCGGTTGATTGACACCCCCTGCTAGCAGCCGGCTTGTGCAATGATAAATGCCGACAGCGTATGCTGTAGGCATTTATCAATGTATGGTGTACATTATCCGCTACAGCGGATCATTTCCGCCAGACATATGATAAAGCGGCCCCTCTATCTGAATCAAGAAAGAAAAAAATGTGGGTTTCATATCCCTTTAATACAATGTATTGAAAAATACTTTTATTCAGAACTGCAATGTGCAGATTCAATATTGGCTAGAATTCTTCTTTAAGAATGTGAGTGTTGTTAGTCAACTTTAAAGATACGTAGGAACTGGGAAATGTTTCTCAGCAGAGAATCCTTTTAATTATATGGGAATGTAAAGCTTTGTATAAAAATAATCTTACCATTTATATCCATCCTTGATCACTATTTCGCCAGGTGTGACGTAGCTCCCTGCATAGTAACATGGGCAGTTACTCTTTTTGATACACTCTCCATATTGGTTCATGTATGTTCCTGGTTTACAAACACAGCCATCGACAACCGTAAAATCCACTTTGCAGGAAGGGTCAGCAACATTCAGGGACTTGCAAGTGGGTTGACATGTTTTAACGGAGTATACGTAGTCCATGTTTTCTGTGCATTCATCTTTGTATTTGCCTAAAAATACATTGAGTAAAAGCAACTTCTTTAAAAAAAAATGTCATGATATAAACAAAATTATTTGTCACCTGCTATGTTGTACAGACTTAAATAATGAAAAATGTGTATCTGTTTTGCTCTCTGCAAATTCAGGAGAAAATATAAAGCCTTAAAAATGTTTTATTAGATAAAATTTGCAGCAACTTTAACAAGTATGTTAATAAATTTGTAGGATCAGATGTACTAATGTATGGCAGAAATCTGTCTTTGCGGTAAGTCCACATGTATTTGTGTGCATTTGATTATGCAGTGCCACGTCCCGTTCTTGTGTTATGAATCGCATGAGAGCAGAGCCTGTCAATCACATAGAATAAACATGTTGTTGTAAGGATTCCAGGCCACCTTTTCCTTCTCTCCTTGTAACTGCGCTTCCTACCTGCTTTTAAGTCGTCACCTGACTGCAAACAGGTGCTTAGTAATTAAACTTGCAAGCAGCTAGCAGCAACACTGCAACCTCGCTTCTGTGATTACCTTTAAGCCAATCTTTGGATTATAAATAACACCTTCCTTTTATCTGTGCTTATCATCATTCTAAGCACTGGATTTCAATACCGGAATAAGTTCCATTTCACTAAAGGAGTTAAGCCTACATTCCAACAAGCTATCTTTTGTCATCAGCAGTTTACCCGCAGCTCTCCCCAAACTGAACTACAGATTTAGTTATTGAGCGTATACAATACCAGTGATTTCAAGTCTGCTGTTTTACATCAAGACCACCTACAGGGACTTACTGATTTCACGCCAAGCAAAGTGACCACCTCTTTAAACCGCACCAGAGTTTCAAAACAGCAAGCCGCTGTCACTCACATCCTCTATTCCTCCCACTACATCGGAACCTCGGAGATACACAGCGCAAGCCGCTGTCAATCACTTTCTCTGTTCCTCCCACTCCTGTACGCAGCTCCGCTCCAAAGCGGTAACGGATTTTCAGCTGCTCCTTGCAACTGACAGCTCTCCAGGATACTAGCGGTAAACTTAGACAATCCTCTGTGCACTCACTGTGTGTTAGTTGAATTACCACTGTGATGTTAGAATAACTCTGAGGCTCCAGTTAGTACTGTTTCTGTTATAGCCTCTCAGGGAACGTTACTGTGATTTATCCTTCTAATTTTATGGCAACTGACTTTCACATTTCAAACCACTTGATTGAAGATAATGTCTGATGATTCTTTTACATTGTTTTGCTGAAGTACATAGAAGGAGAATTATATTCTACCTTCTAGTGTTAAATAAGATTAACTCTATTTCACCTAATACAAACAGTCTATGCTGATAATAGCCTGTGTATACTGGTGATACATTCCTACACATATTTACGTCTGCAAGTGCGATCCTATTCTCTAACCTTAAGGGGGGTTCGCCTCCTTGCCCTTACAGTTGTTGACCGCTGCTTTTTACATAAAGGGTCCGATTACAAGTGGGGTGCTAAATATAACTTTTATGAAATCGATATTTGCGCTCCACTGTGTAATACCAGCACACGCTAATGTGCTCTGGTATTGCAAGTTTTCAGCGATGTGAACGCGACCTGTTGTAGAAAATAGGTAGTGCTGGTCTTATATGCAATGACTATAGGCTAGATTACAAGTGGCACACTAAACTTTCACATCGGGTTTGTGCAACTGAAGACCACTCGTAAGGGGTAAAGGCTAAAATGAAAGTTCCACTAAACACAAACAACAAATACATTAAAAAAGCATTACACTCATATATACCTAACGTAATAAGAAATATTCTTCTAAATAGTACAAAAAAAATTATATGGGCTAAAAGGTATATGGAATTTCCCAAGGTGTTTAAATGTAAAAAGGCCTATATTATATTATTGTGTCTAAATATATGTATATGGTATATCTATATCTAAATCTATATATATATATATATATATATATATATATATATATATATATATATATGTATTTAAATGTGTGTGTGTGTGTGTATATATATATATATATATATATATATATATATATATTTATATTTATACTGTATATAAATATATAGCATTCCTTTTTTCAGGGGATACACAAATAACCGCTCCAGTTATTTCCATCATTCTTTATTAACTTGTAAAGTTTCAGGGTGATGCCCATGTCTGAAGAAAGGGCACCACCCCGAAACGTCACAAGTTAATAAAGATTGATGAATGTAATTGGAGAGTGCTGGAGCGGTTATTGGTGATATATATATATATATATATATATATATATATATATATATATATATATATATATATATATATACATATATACACACACATATATTTATTAAAAATAAATACACAATAGTGCAATATTGTTTTTTCAAACACACTTAGTATTTATTATTTAAAAGCACCCAAAAGTAAAACTTGCTCACATTTAACAACCTCAATCTACATATGAGGTATCAGTAACGCTTATTATAATGGTGGTATAACACTCATGGGACCATAACACGTTGGAGAGGAGAAACAGAGAAGGGATCTACACCAGGAGTTGTTTTAAAGGGGCAGATCAACTTTCAGCTGGAAGAGCCATCTACTTAACAATCTGTGCGGCACTTACCTCATTCTGATTGAGGTAGTTTTTTGTAAGTAGGAAGTTCTTCCGTTACCACTGGTCTTTTTGGGCACACCAACTTACCTACCTTTTGGATTCAAGTTTTCTTCACTTGGGAATTGTGAGACTTTATAATATATAATCCACCTTTGGGACTCTTGAATGCTCTCTCTACAGTGTGCTCAATCTCTTGAACACTTATAGCCTTATGATATTGATATCAGGGTATTCAAAAAAATTGAGAATCCTTTAATATAAGGTTTATTTTGTATTATTTAAAATTCTATACTATATTGACAATATTGCAACCTTAATAGGTCTCTATTATTGGAGATGTACAATTGGTATATACGTGGATTTTTATGTTTATGTATTTATATTAACTGTCCTTCAACTTTAAACTGGAAGTTAGTTTTGTCCTGCGCCTGTGACCACTCTTTCTAGCTATTCTTTTTCCATCCATTGGCAGTGTACCTCTAGTGGTGGGGACCTCTATTGTTATTCTGTTAGGTTAACGGGCAGCATCACGTGACCCTTTTGAGTCTAAGATTGAGTAGAAGGGACATTTAGACACCACCAAGCGCTGTAACTATTCTTCTTCTAATATATATATATATATATATATATATATATATATATATATATATATATAGTATTTTTTTTTTCAATGGTTATAGTGAAAGTTAATTGATTGGACATACCTATAGGACTAAAATCAATATTTAGTGCCTGACTGACTGCCCTGAATATCAGTTATAAGTAATATCATGGCAGGATTGAACAGGGGACAATGGACACATGAAAAGGCAGACCAACTGTACATCATTACAAACAAATGAAATAAACATAAAGTGTTAATCTAAGGTCCTCAAAAAAACAATGGGCTAATTTAACCAATGAAAAGATAACAATAGTAACAGTAACAAAATTGCCCTTTATCTTTGCTGTTATTGGAAAAGGTAACATATACATTTTATTCATGGATATAGTATAGTATAGTTGCAATTATCTGACTACATATGTCTGATTCAATGGCCACTCATTGCTCTCCTCTTGCATTGAGTGTTTCCTCTGCTAGTACCTCTGTCCTACAATTCTACATTTGTGAACCTTCTGAAATTTGCCCTTGGCCAAAGATTATTGGCTTAGAAGGCCTTTAGATAAATAAAAAGTCATGGATAAATTAGGATCTAAATTCCACTGCTATCGCTATCTTCTAAAATAGAGAGCTCTTTTTCCAGACTTTTCTACTGAATTGGATACCTTGCTAAATTTTTGGATTCTGACCCTGTCATGTTTTAGACCTTCTTCTGTCCTGTGATTTTGGACAAAAATAATAATAATACTGACTCTGAGGAATCTTATATTGAGGAGTCAGAGGATCCCTACAAAAATAAAAAATCCAGTACAATACTGACTTGTGGCAGTATGAACCTTGATCTTATTCTGAAACATGCACCAGCAAATTTACAGATGAAGAAAATCCCTGAACCACATATGGATTAGGAAGGAATTTTTATTTGTAACCATGAAAATACTCTATTTAATCCAGTGGGGCTTAAATTTTCAGAATGGTTCCTGTCGGAATATTAAGATTATTGGCTTAGAAGGCCTTTAGATAGAAAAAGTCATGGATAAATTAAGATCTAAATTCTACGGGCCATCACTATCTTCTAAAAGACTTTAGACAGCACTGTCAACAGAGAGTGGGTACAACCTGCTCTCTGCCTAGTGAGCAAATGCAAATTTAGCCATCAACATAGAAAGGAGGAGAGCTCTGTTGAAAAAAATTGACTCAAACCTTGCTGATATGTCTACGTCTGAATCAGAAAACTCAATATGATGGTAAGGTTTTTGGGGAACCATTTTTCAAGGACATGTATTAATATGTTGGGGGGGCTTACCTCTCTAGGCAAGGTTAAAAAAAACTTATAAGGGACTTCACATATAAGGATGATAAAGAGTGCCAATATTATCCTTTTAATTAATTAAGCACACGTAGTGAGATAAAGGCACAAATAAACTTACACAAATACGTTGCAATAAGTAGCAACAAAATAATGCCTTATCCCCAATTCAATATATTCATCAATGTGCAAATAATCATTTTTTAAATTATTACCATTTATCTATCCATTCTGTTATTCATTACATTCCAGGAATTCAGTCATAACCACCCTCATGCTGTTAAAAACACTTTAGTTCAGTAGACTGTTTAAAAATAATCAATGGTA
The DNA here is from genome assembly GCF_027579735.1 of Bombina bombina. Taxonomy (NCBI): domain Eukaryota; kingdom Metazoa; phylum Chordata; class Amphibia; order Anura; family Bombinatoridae; genus Bombina; species Bombina bombina. The sequence goes on along the minus strand of NC_069505.1, from coordinate 87,826,826 downwards.
ATGGCGTATATAGGAAGAGAGTTGAAAATTAGTCAATTATAGGTGTTACCCAGTGTACCAAAACTACGGACCCTGATAGCTTAAGCTTCTTCTATAGCAGAAGCTAATTTAACATTATCTATCCTTATTAGGCGTCTGCCCTATTAATATAAAGGCAAGCTAAGCTTCTACTATGATGGGAGCTGTATTAAGTTTACTTGTATCAAAATCAGAGTGTGATGCCAATACTTTGAGTTAAAGGGACAGTCTACACCAGAATTTTTATTGCTTTAAAAGATATATAATCCTTTTATTACCCATTTCCCAGTTTTGCATAACCAACACAGTTATAATAATATACTTGTAACCTCTGTGATTATCTTGTATCTAAGCCTCTGCAAACTGCCCTTTTTCAGTTCTTTTGACAGACTTGCAGTCTAGCCAATCAGTGCCTGCTCCCAGATAACTTCACGTGCACGAGCAAGTGTTATCTATATGAAATACGTGAACTAACAGCCTCTAGTGGTGAAAAACTGTTAAAATGCAATCTGAAAAGAGGTGGGCTTCAAGGTCTAATAAATTAGCATATGAACCTCCTAGGTTAAGCTTTCAACTAAGAATAACAATAGAACAAAGCAAATTGGTGATAAAAGTAAATTGGAAAATTGTTTAAAATTACATGCTCTATCTGAATCATGAAAGTTTATTTTGGCCTAGACTGTCCTTTTAACACTGGGCACACTGTATATAAAAAAACGTATTTACCCAATGAATATTAACGTTATACAAATATCATAATGAAGTCTACTTGAGCAAGCTGATTAAAAAAAAGAGACAGACCCCTGACGTCACAATCATGCTTCTTTAAAGGGCCTTTAATAGTATGACTGAGGATATAACCGGATTCCTGGAATTTAATAAATAACAGAATGGATGGATGAATAGTAATGCTTTAAAAAATTATTGTTTGCACATTGATGAATATATTGAATTTGGTATAAGACGTTATTTTGTTGCTACTTGTTGCCACTAATTTGTGTGAAGGCTAAAACATCATTGCACCAAACAATTTACAGGACCAAGAAATATTAAGCATGATATCCCATCCACACATTAACTGGTTCTAGCCACTATCAATAACAGTCATATAGGCCTTACTATGGTCCTGCCATGACCCAATATTTACATAGATGATCAAGATATTGGCATTCCAGATCATCCATTTTATTAAAGGTGCAGCAGCGTCTAAAGTTTTTGCTATCTGCATCTTTACAAGATATCTTTAAAGCTGCTGACTGCTCCCCTGACCCTGCATTCTATTTTACTTCAAGCCTATTTCAAATTGTGCCCATTATTTGTTCTCTTAAATTTTAATTTGCAAAATTGAGTCTCTTGCATTGTAATAAAATTTAGATTATACAAGTTATTGTAAAGCTATAACCATAATAGTATCAAAGACATAAAGACAAACATTTTTCATAATTTTTTCCCTTAAAATAGTCTTCTTTTTTCCCATCCCTTAATTTTTTTTGCTCTGCTGTATATTTGTATATATTTCTATAAGTGTAAAGTAAAACTGTTTACCTTGGAAATGTGTTATGCTCTATATTGTTATTTTTTTTAACCTTATGCTTTGGTTAATGTTCCTCCTAATTGAACATGTCATCAGAGACGATATACTGTAGATCCCACCAGTCTATTGCCACAAACATCATCAAGACTCCTCAACCAAGTCTTTGGAGAGCTACTACCTTCTACATGAAATATGTCTCCTTTATGTCTGTTTACAAAAAGGCATACAAAACTACTACTTATAGAATAGGCATCTTGTGTCACCTTTGTCACATTTTGCTGTTTAATTTGTTCCTTGTTCTTATAAGGCATCATAGATAGAGGGAGAATTGCTGATCTGTTCTGCCTATTGTCAGTGTTATCTTTTCATTGGTTAACTTAGGAAATTTCTTTTTTTTTTGGGAGGAGGCATACATTAACTCTTTATGTTTTGTTCATGAGAATGCAAATATTCAGCTTTATGTCTTATAAAATCATGATTATACCACCACAATAGCTAGTATAATCTAATTAGATGTAAGATATTACATCACCAATCTTCATAATTATTCATGTGTTTTTAATAAGTATCTGTACATGATTAGAGTTTGATGAAAATAGACTTTTTAGGGGGTTGGATTGTCCTTTATGACTGAACTAGAATTATATTATAAAAGGTAAACTACTTGCTGAGCTCTCCATCATCTTATAAGTGTTTAGTTTAGTTCTATTTTCCCTCCAACTAAAACCTGTCCACAGTCTGCCATAGCCAAAACCATCTAAGCTATGCCCAACCTCTACCAAATTACATTGAGCCATTCTTCTAGCTACAGCAAATTCACTATTCTAGCTGAAAAATATTTAGTTTTAGCAACTAAAAATATAAATTAAATAAAAGCATTGGAAAATAGTATCTCATTTTAACATTCATTTACAAGCAACTCCCTTAAAAAGCTGGCTGTATCTTTCTTGTTGTACCAAAGAGCCCAATCTTCCTGAATATAGTAAGATTGTCACAGTTTAGGAGCTCTACCCTGATGTAGGGATGGGCGAATGTTTCGTAACATTCGAAAAACGGCACGAATTTTAACACATTAGTTTTTAATTTAAAATGTTTACATAACATTCTAACATTCGATTTTCGAATGTTCGGTTTCGAATTTTACGATTACATTTGAAAATATTCTTTTCGAAAAATTCAAATTTAGATTGTAATAGTATTTCTAATGCTTTTTCTTTAAATGTAATATTCGAATTATGCAATATTCGAATTCGAAAAATTTGAATTTAGATTGTAATAGTATTTCTAATGCTTTTTCTTTAAATGTAATATTCGAATTATGCAATACGTGTATTCGAATTCGAAAAATTCGAATTTAGATTGTAATAGTATTTCTTTTTTTTTTTTTTTTTTAAACTTTTATTGAAACAAATCAAAGCAGTAACAATTACACTCTGACAATACAGGTCATTTCTCAAGCACAGTATTTAAATAAATCATCATCTTAAATCTATTAACATACATACAAGTTTAACAAAATTATTATACTATGAGTCGGATACCTTTCTAGCAGCTAGGTAGTCTTCCCAAATAAACACAATTGAATAATATTCTTCTAATTTGTGTGACAAGCTATAATGGTACTTTTCTAAGGATAATGTTAAAGATATCAAGTTTGTCCACTCTTCCCTAGATGGGATAACTCTATTTTTCCACCATCTTGGAATCAATTGTTTTGCACAGTTTAACATAATGTTCAGTAGTGTTGCTCGAAGTCTACATTTAATTTTAGTAGTTTTGTGGAAGAGACATGTCTGGGGGTCTAGTGGGATATCATGATGTAAGGCCTTACAAGTCTCAAAGGTCACCATTTTCCAGAATTCTTGAACATTAGGACATTGCCACCATACGTGAAGCAGTGTACCTATTTGGCCACAATTTCTCCAGCATAGTGCTTGTGTGTTTGGATATATTTGTGCTAACCTATGCGGTGTTAGGTACCATCTACTTAATAGCTTCATATTTGTTTCCCTAAATTTCATGGTGGAAGAGGAGGAGTTCATGTGTTTTATAATGGAGAGCCAGTCCTTTTCCGTAAGTGGGGAGTCCAAATCTTTCTCCCACTTCTCAGTATATGAAGGTAGTTTACGTGAGTGATAATGTAGGATTTGTTTATAAGCTATAGACAGATGCCCCCTGGTTCCTATGTGTTGGAAGCATATATGTTCAAATGGTGTCTTTGGTCTGAAGATTTGTTGTTTGTCAATGTGCGTAAGAATTAGATGCCTAAGTTGAAAATATTTGTACCACTGTCCAAAATGTTCTATGTTAAGTCTAGTTAGTTGCTCTTTGGGGTGCAAAGTAGTTCCACCGAGAACCTTGCAAAATAGTACTAGCGCATGGAACGTGTTGTCTGATTTACATAAAGTGTGAAGGTTTACTTGAAAGATAGGGTCAGTGAGAGTTGGAAATAGGGGAGAGGGTATAGATGATATAGTAGGAAAATGTTTAATAACATAACTCCAGGTTTTGAGAGTTTCTTTCGTGAGTGAGGAGGTTGAGGCTATGATCTTCTGCTCTGCTAGTGGTGACCAACATGCACTGCCTAAGTTAGGGAAGGAGGCTAAGGATCGTTCTAACTCAATCCATTCCTTGTTGGTTCCATTTTTACACCAGTCTATAATTCTAACAAGATGTGTAGCTAATCTATAAAATCCTATATTAGGGGCCCCCATCCCTCTTACATCCCTCTATCTTTTGACATATACATTGTATGCATAGGAACTCTTATGTGCTCAGACCAAATGTATTAATTAAGTGTCTTTTATAGAGAGCGTATGTAAGAGTCTGGTAATTGTATGGGAAGGGCCTGAAGTATGTATAAGATTTTAGGGAGTATGACCATTTTTATAGAGTTTATGCACCCTAACCAAGAGATAGACTTATGTTCCCATTCACGAGTTTCTTTCTTAATAGCTTGTATTAGCGGAGGGTAATTTAGCGCAAATAACAAAGATTTGTTTTCTGGGATTTGTATGCCCAGATATTTGATTGCCTTAGGGTTATGGTGATAGCCAAAATCTGATTGAATTTTGCTGACCATACTAGGGGGATTGTGGAGGCTGATAAATTCTGATTTAGTCTTATTAATTTTGAAAAAGGAGAACCTGCCATAGTTTGATAGTTCTAATGTTAGTGTTGCGAGTGACGTTGCTGGGGATGTTAATGTAAGAAGCACATCGTCAGCATATAGTGCCATTTTGTATTGGTTATCCTGGATCTTAATTCCCTGGATGTCCGGATTCTGGTGGATTCTAGTTGCTAAAACCTCCATAGCTAGGACAAATAGGAGGGGTGAAAGCGGGCAACCCTGTCGGGTGCCGTTCGTTATAGGTATAGAGGGGGTTAAGGAATCATTTAATCGAATTCTGGCTGAAGGGGATTTATATAAAGCAAATATTTTTCCAACTATAGAATGGCCAAATCCAAATTTATATAGGGTAGTCTTCAGGAACTGCCAATTCAGTCTATCAAAGGCCTTTTCGGCGTCTATTGATAAGAAAATAGTTGGTAATTTGACATCTGTAACATAATCAAGGAGGTTAATTAGTTTCATAGTATTGTCCCTAGCTTCTCAGTGGGGTGTAAATCCTGCCTGGTTAACATGTACTAATGTCGGGAGGATTTTGTTTATTCGGGAGGCAATAATTTTAGTATAGAGCTTGATGTCTACGTTAAGAAGGGAAATAGGCCGGAAATTTGATGGGGTAGTAGGGGGTTTACCAGGTTTAGGTATTACTGTTATATGTGCTTCCACCATATTATGAGAGAAGGGATTCCCCTCGCCTATCTCATTAAAAAGTTGTAAAAGAAATGGGGATAAAATGTCTTTGAATAAGTGAAAATATTTGACCGAAAAACCATCTGGACCCGGGCTTAGGGTTCAATTCCTTCAGTACCCTAAGCAATTTGTGATGAGTAATGGGTGAGTCTAACTCAGTCTTCTGTTCAGGTGTCAGGGATGGCAGAGTGCAATTTTGTAGGTAAATGTCTAGATCTGATTCTTCAAAACATTTAGATTTATCGCGGGCAATATTGTATAACTTAAGATAATAGTCTCGAAAATGTGAGCCTATGTCCGAGATAGTTAGAATCTTTTGTTTTTGAGGGGTAATCAAGTGGTGGATATATGACTTTAACTTTCTTTTTTTAAGAGCCCTAGCCAGTAATTTACCCGCCCTATTGCCCTCATAGAAGAATTTTTGTTTAATTTTGTGTGCGATAGTTTGTTGTTCCTGGGCTAAGAGGGTTTTTAATGTAATTCTAGTGTTTGTTAAGTCTTGCAAGATCTGAGTGTCAGTAGGTGTTTTTTTATGTAAGAGGTCAAGTTTGGATAATTGTTCTGTTAATTCCGTATACCTAAGGCGTTCTGTTTTCTTAAGTTGTGCTTTGAGTTTAATCAACTCACCCCTCATATAACACTTGTGTGTTTCCCATAACGTGGAGATGTTGATGTCTGGAGTAGCGTTATGTAATAGTATTTCTAATGCTTTTTCTTTAAATGTAATATTCGAATTATGCAATATTCGAATTAGAAAAATTTGAATTTATATTCAAATTCGAAAAATTCGAATTTCTATGTTTGTAATAGTATTTCTAATGCTTTCTTTAAACGTAATATTCGAATTATGCAATATTCTATATGGAAACATTCAAAATGATATATTTGTATCTATTATGTATCAATTTACTAGATTCCCGCCCTACCACATGAACTATTGAACTTCTGAATAGTATTTGTTAAATAGAATGTTAAATTCAAAATTTCGAATGTGGACATTCGATATAATTATAAACATTCGAATTCGAAAGTGACATTCGAAAACTGTAAATAACATTCGATTTTCAAATTTTTAAGAATATTCATTCTTATTGACATTCGGATTTAGAATTCGAATTTCGGTAATAACATTCGTTCTACATTCGAAATTCAAAAATTTACAAATTCGCCGATCCCTACCCTGATGCCCCTGATGAGTGAAACCAGGGATTTCCCTCACTACACCTAAACGCCATCATGAATCTACCCACAACCAGATCAATTCACAAAGCAATCAACCCCTTCCATTGCTCACCTGCAGCCCCACCCGTACAATCTTAGTTAAGCATCCCATAAATCAGCTCCCAGTCCCATAAAGTCTCTGTGAAATGTTAGGAGGTATGTAGTACAGATTTTCATTTAGCTCTTTCCGCATGCTTTCTTATTGATAGCTTAGTGTTACCACAAGAAAGGGCTATCTTTGACATTTTTGTATGGAGTTTTCCTTAAAACTTACCACAAACTTGATCTCGCCATCCATCAAGGTTCACTCCTTTTTCTGCGCAAGCACGAACATAAGTTGAAAACACTGCGCACATACAGTGATCTTGTTCTGTACACAAACATGTGTCATATAAGCAGGTCTATTAAAAAAAAAGGCCTTCTTAGAACCAAGATACATTTTAATAAAATAAAGACATTTATGATGAAAAAGAAATAGACCAGTTGAAAAAAAGAAAAAGAAAAAGTGATTTGGTAGAGGCAGGAGAGTGAGAGAAAATGAAAAGAGAGGGTAAAAATAATTAAAAAAAAAGAAAAAAAAATGTAAATGGACATTAAATGTTTTTTTTTTCTTTTTATGTGATATTCGTGTAATGACAATAGAAACAAATATGAAATTTGCTTTAAAGGGGACAATAAACTCAATATATAACTTACCATAAAATATTTTTTTAAGGATAGGGGACAATTTGCAAAACACATTGATTTTTTATTTTTCCTGATTTTCCTCTAATTTAAATCTGTTATTTGCAAGCGGAAAGGGGTTTATTGTGGGTGTTTGTGATTTTTTTTGCTCCATTGCCTTTTATGGGGGGGGGGGGGATACTTTATTGCGCATGAGCAAAAACTGTTTACTTTCAACTTGTAATATGAGTGCTACCTGCCGCGTGCTAAAACCTTACTTCTAGTGAAGTTATAGCTCGAACAGGTGCATTAAATACCGCTCCACTTGCAATTTTGCCCTACTTGTTTTGTAAATTTTGTTTAAAGTACATATGCCAGAACTTCATAGAGTCACCACATTTGCTTTTTGATTTCTCTTTTTGTGGAATAGTCCCTTTCTTTATGATGAATCAGAAAATGGATTAAACAGTGTGTTACCCATGTATATATATATATATATATATATATATATATATATATATATATATATACATATATAGAATGGACCCAGCATTCACTCTTCATCTGTGAATATTTATACACTCAAGCACCCTCAAGTTGTTTGGAATGGAGTGAGAGTGCACCTAACTGAATCCATATATATATATATATATATATATATATATATATATATATATACATACATATATATACTGTATATACTGTATATATATATATATATATATATATAAATATATATATATAAATATATATATATATATATATATATATATATATACAAGGCTCAAAAATTCCACTCGCCAACTCGCAATTGGCGAGTGAAATTTATGCAGTGGCGAGTTAGTTTTTTCCATCCTTGCTTTTAGTTCGTGGCGCTGCAGATCTGGCTCATTAACTTATTAACTTTGTGTCTCAGACACTGTGGCGAGTCTCTGAAGCAAGCCGCCTAATTAGAGAGCCGCCACTGAGTCTAATAGTCCCTCCAGACCTGTCCTTCCCCCTGCCATCCGACCCTCACATCACCCTTCAAGTTTGTTGATTGGGGTTGGGGGCGAGCCGGGTCACGCCCACTTCACTGTCGGGTCTGGATACAAGGCTGAGCGCGGCCAATTCAAATTGTCATGAGCGAGTGGACTGGAGTCTGGACCGGACCGGTGATCGTAGGGTTTACAGGCTAAGCTGCAGAGGCTGATATAGGCTGCGCACGGATAGAGGCTGGGACAGAGGTTGGTACTGGGGCAGCAGGATCACTGCTGGGGGGAGTCAGGCAGACGTCTATGGGGACGCAATGCTAGTGAGCAGGGGCAGCTGCTTGTTTAGGGTCCCTGGGTTTTACTGTCATGAGGGCTGGGTGCTTGCAGTGCCCGGGGTTATGCGGCTGTGCGAATGCGTCTTTACTATAAAGTACATCAGTGGCAAGCAGTAAGCTGCAAAAAAAAAAAATTGTAATATAAATTTTATTAGATATATTTTTAGTTTGGCTTTGCATTCCGGACTGGGGGGGGGGCGCAATCACATGTGCGGTGGTGCCGGTGGAGAGGAGTTTGACTTAGTGGGGTCGGGTCAACTCTGCTGAGCTTTCATGATCTAAGACCAGACAGATCACATCAGGATGATCGTGCTGTGTAAAGACAACGGAAAAAGCCGGTAAGTGAGTGACATCACATGTCACATGTTCTGGCCTGAGCTGGTCTAGCATATAGCTAGGCAGATGGAGGTCATGCGCACACAGCAGTTAGAGGCAGCACTGCGGGGCATAGAAGAGTGGGGACATGTGGTCGAGGTTGCTTGCAGACGAGCAGGAAGCTGGAGGCAAGTAAGAATAACTAGCACTACGGGCAGGATAAGGCAGCGATCTGACTACACTGCTTCTGTCTGCAGCAGGGTCACAGGTTATAAATCTAAACAAGCTCCGGGCCGGGGAGGGGGAGAGAGAGGCTCAGTCGAAGTGAAAACAGTGAGTCTGAATAACACATGTGGCAATGGCATATACTTATGCCTGGAGATTTATCCAATAAAATATTTGTTTTATATATGTAATGTAGGTGTCTGAAAATAAAACAATTATTTTATTGAATAAATCTCCAGGAATAAGTATATGCAGATAATACAGCAAGTTATTCAAATAATTCAGACTGCTCACTGCTTTCACTGAGCCTGTCTCCCCCACTCCCTCTCTCCCCCCTCCCTCTCTCCCGGAGTTTGTTAAGATTTATAACTCTGCCGTGTGTTTAAGTTCCCTTTAAAGAGACAGCACCCTTGTAGTTGTCATTCCATAAAACAAGCTTTTGGCAGCTGTGCAGTCATCTCTGATAGCCTAGGGGTTAAATGCAAGTGTAAAAGAATATGGTGAGCGCATATTACTAGAACAAAATGGGGTTTTTACCTTCCTGTAAATTATCTTCTAAAGAAAAGCCTGTTTATGTGTTTTAGTAACACCTCTTCATTGCCATTTCTGTATTTTAATCAGTGGCAATGAAGAGGTTAACAATTAAGCAAGTGCTACTTTGCGTTTTCAGAAACATGTCTGATATTCCACTTTATGTGACAAAATTGACATGCCAGGTTTTGTGTTAAATCTTGTTGATTCTTCATGCTAAGTTTTGTAAGTTTAATTGTGAGCAGATAAACTTCTTTTTTGAATTCTTAATTTAATAGCTGCCTTTATTCATCCAGCTGTTGTCTTCCCCAGAAACCAAAGTTGCCGTTGCTGTTATTTTTTTTTCATTGTTGATTTATCCTATGTATGTAATTATTTGTTGTTATCAAATACAATAAAAATAAAGTTACTGCACTGTCTAAACATATGAAAAGAAGGGTTGAATTAGTGGGCGTGACGTAAGTATGCAATGGGCGGGTTAGTGGGCGTGGCCTGGGTATGCAGTGGGCGGGGTCAGAAGTGGCGAGTAACATTTTTGGCCTGGCTAGTAGCTTAGGACCTGAAATTTTGAGCCCTGATATATATATATACACACACATACAGACAAATACACACGTTTTAGGTACATCAGGAACTCTTCTAATTTTCAAAACATTGCAGATTACTTTGTTCTCATCAATTTATTATACACAAAAAATATACATAAGTGCCAAAAATGTGGGATACTGTACCGTATAAAAATTTGAAGGATTAACTTTGTTGTGACAAACAGAAAAAAAACCAGATCTCTGATATAATTTTCCACACCATAACTGTGCGTATAGCTCTGTGAGGGGAAAAAATAAATATAATCTATACTTAATAATTAACCAAGAGGAAAAGTGAAAAAAATCAAAATTATCTTACAATTAAAACTCAGTATTAGATGCATTTGTAAATAAGAACGTTAAAGCTAATTAGGAATGCAGAAAAATAAGGAAAACATTGAATTCTAACTCATTTGTGCTTGGTATTATAAAGACTTATTAGATGACCTTTGGTAAATACAGTTATATTAACAACAATGAAAATAGGCAACATTCTACTCAGCACTTAAGTATAAATCAATGTTGTTTTTAGAGTTTACCCTCAAGGATTGAAGACAGACCAGGTTTTATTGATATACATCTAATATGCATGTGACAGTGACACAGGTACTTCCAAATCCATTACAAATGAATTAGAAATGTTTTTCATTGAGTGGCTAAATAAAAAGTAATTTAATTTTTTTAGAAAACCCAAGTTTTTTCAATAGTTTTATAATGTCCTTTTATCACTAGGCCCTGTTAAAATGTAACTTAATAAATTGCACTGAAAATGTTCAACAACAGTATTCCAATTTACTAGAAAAACTTAATTTGTGCTTACCTGATAAATATATTTCTTTTATCATAGTGTGTCCATTTATATAAGTCCTGCCCACTAGGAGAATGCACAGCACCTCTAACATTCCAAAGCTACACAACAACCCCCTTCTAGCCTCAATTAACCATGCGACAAAATAGAAAAGTAAAGTGCAAAGGAAATAGTTTTATTGCTAAAGCAAAGTGGGGCTGTTAAAGTGCATCTCAAGAACATACCACTGATAAACTAAATAGACAGGGTCTCTTGAACTCTCAACATCAGGAAAGAAATGAATTTATTTAAGTAAGAATAAATATTTTTTTTCTTTTATAAGATGGTGAAAGTCCACGATCCATAGCATGTGGGATTTAATGCCCAAGCAGTGAAGTCCATGAGACCACCAAAATGAGCAGGACTAATTAAAGGTGCAATGGACTACAGAACGTTACTGTCAAAAGCCACCTCATCTGAGGAAAAGACATCAAAATGATAACTTAGTAGCTTTATAAAAATTGTCTATGACATGCCATTGCAAAAAGCCTAAGAGGTAGCCACTGACCTAGCAGACTGAGCTTTAAGCAGAACAGGAGATGACAATCCACCAACAACTACGACTTCCTAATTAGGACTTTAAGTCAGGTAGCCAAAAAATAGCCTCTTAATCCTTACGAGGTCCAGAAAAATATACAAAAAATGGAGGAAAAAAAAAAAAAAAAAGGTAGAGCCACCCTTCCAGATGAAGAAATGTCTAGAAAATACCCAACAATAAACTAATTAATACTTCAAAGGATCCATAGGCTCAAAAGTGGGGGATAAGAAAATGATCAAGACCAGGTTAAAAACCAGGTGTATCAGGAGTTACAGGCTGAATTACAGGGATAAATCTGATCAGAGCTCAGGACCTTGGCAATCTTCCTGTGAAAGAGGTCTAACAAGGCTAAACCCTTGCTAAGGATGAACCTTCAAGGAAAGGGATGATAAAATCTTCTCCAGGCCAGCCTGAATAAATCCCATTACACCTGAAATTCCGAAGGAGCTCAATTGGTACAGACTAGATGAACACCAATACAAGCATCATATCTTATGGTAAATACACCTAGTGATTAGCTTTCTAGCCTGAATAACAGCCTTTTCAGATAAATATTTGAATGTTAAAATAATATTTTCAAGCCCCATGCCATTAATGCTTGGACCTTGAGATCTGGATGAAAGAATGGACCTTGAACAACAGGTCCTGTCAAAGAGGAAGACACCACTGAGGTCCAGTTAAGATCCCTATTTGTTCTGCATACCAAGTTTTGCAGGCATGCTAGTGCAATGATAATCATCAGCACTTGTTCCTGTCTCTTTCTGGCCACCACTAGAAAGAGCATTACAAAAGGGGGGGGGGGTGTTAATTAGGCTGAACAATCAAAGCATCCACTAGGACTGCCTGAAAATCCTTAGGCTTGGCACAATAACAGTTAAGCTTTTTGTTCTTGAGATGTCTTGAGATCTATCTATGGTCAAACCCAGTGCCAGACAATCTGTTCAAAAACATCTTGATAGAAATATCACTCTCCCAGGTCAAGATGTTGGCAACTGAGAAAATCAATTGCCCTAATGTCCACCCTTGGAATATGAATGGCTGATAAGACAGTCTGATGATGTTCTGTACAAGACACCACTCCCATCACAGAGGGACTCCAGGTTCCTCTTTACTGATTCACATATGCTACAGCCATGACATTGTCTGATTAAAACTTGATCTGGTCTTTATACTGAGTCTACATAGAAACCAATAATATATAGTTGAACATGGAATAAGAAAATTCATTGGTACATTTATGCACCATCTGTGAAGTCTGAGCATGACCAATAGTATATTTGTGCAACTGAGAGCCACTGGAAGCAACACTATCTGAACCAGATAATTTTTCAAGTAACGTGCAACAGAAATGAGATCTGATAACTATTATAAGGGCACCCAGAAACTTAGTATACACCATGTATGCTTTTGCCAAACCAAATAGGAGAGCTGCTTGCTACAAATTGAAAGCTCTTCACAGAGAACCACATAGAATGATCATGATCAGAGGGAGGTTCCGATTCCGTTGGGTGGAGCTAGCGCTGCACGTGGAAACTGAGCGTGGACGCTGAGAGCTCGAGATGAACTACCTAACCATTTGCCCATTGCTGGAGGCCTCATACCTTCCTAGGGCATCCACACCTAATTTAGGGTGCTGCAGGCTGGGAGCCGTGGAACAAGCTTTGGTGGCTCGGTAGCTGGAGCCAGACCGATGAGGCAAGCGAGTAGCAGATTTACAGAATTCCCCTAGAACTATGGAGGAGGAAATGTAAGCTATAAGCTGGCATACCTGACATACTGGATGATAACAAAATATAGAGTCCCGGTGAGCGATTGAGGTTGTATTCGTGACAGAGGACCGTGTGTGGTGAACAGGTAGAATCAGAGCTGGAGTTCTGGTTTATCTCGGGTAAAAAGCCTGTGAGTAAGCATGAAAATATGCTGGCCCGCAGTGAAAAGAATCACATAGCAGAAGCAGATTACATTGCAGAAGTATATTATACCTGAAGTATTTGCAGACACCTGGAGGAGCAGTAAAAGTAATACCACAGCAAACTGCTACAGCAGGAGGTTCACAGATCTGCAGACTGTTGGTAGAGGTGTGTCTCTCAGTTCTAGTAGCTCATCCAGGACCACGGTGCTGTCTGGATGGAAACAACTGTCGGGAGGAGACGAGCACACTGCCGATAACAAGGAATTGCAGCAGGAAAGCTGTCTGCTGAAAGTGCAAGTATCTAATGCTTTACAATATAAACAGTGCAATAAGCGATTTGACTGTCCCTACCCTCTGCTCTTTTCTTTAGCAGCTCTTACGATTTACGTTTATTTTATATGATTGAAGTTTATGATAAGAGCCTCCTGTGCTGTAAAAGGAAAATTGGACTTAATTACTTACTTGATTGGCTACTGTCACTATTATTGCAGATGACATATGGACACATGATATAAGAACTTTATGGTTCCTGGCATTTCATATAGATAATTTACATGTTTTTCTGAGTTTAAAGGATTTGATCTCTAATATGTATCCCTATATAACCATACAAAGATTTGTGGTATTACAATATTCATAGGTATAAAGGAACAGGGGTTACTAAGTATGGTACAGAATCTCTGTTTAAAAATAGCACTCTAACATATTGCATAATATATGTTATAAGGTACCAGAGGTATTCAAATTAGAGTAAATCAAACAAATGTATATAGACTATATGGATAGTCAGAGAGTATCAAGTTGTGTCTTCTAATTATAGGCCTATTGGTACTGTATTTCTCTCAAACTTGAGTCACAGCAATATTTATACTCTATAATAATATCTTAGAAATCTAGAGAGTATTACATTGTTTTCCTTAGTGATAGTATAATTTGTTGGTACATTATCTTATTCTGAGTTGAGCTACAATAATATGTTTACTGTAGATAATAATTTTTTAGAGGCAATGTCTATTTTTTACCTAGATAACAAAATGTCTGACATATACTAACAAGAGGAGTGGTCGGTGAATACGTTTTCACGAATTTGGATTTGGGTGTTCACATTAAATATAGACGGAATTAGTTTTGCAGGATTGCAATACATTCACAAATTTCAGATAGAATATGAGCTTAGGGGTCACCCCCGCCCCCCTATAGACAGCTATCCATTCATACTTTTTTTTTTTTTTTTTTAGGGCACATTAATAACACAAAAAAAAGTCACTGACAGAAACACATGGATAAATACATCACAAACACTAAAGTTAACTCCCCGGCCATGCCTGCCAAACAAAAGGATAAAAAAGTACGGACATCTGAAACACATTTAGATAATTCTAATGAGTCAGTATTGAACAAAATTGACATACAACCACTAGTAACTCAGATGTCTGAGATTTTTCTACCACAATTCAAGTTGCTAAAAACTCAAACGACAAGTATAATGATGGAGTTAAGATAATTTTCTAATCGTCTCACAGAAGTCGAAAACAGAGTATCAGGTAACGAAGATTTATTATATAAACAAGAACAAAATATAGAGGATAACAGCAAAGCATTGAGAATATTGTAGGATAAAGTACATGAGCTAGAAGATTGTTCACAATGAAATAATCTTAAAATTATAGGTCTCCCAGATAATGGAGATTACTTAGATCTAATGGATTTTGCTAGCTCAACACTACCCCTGGTGGTGGGCATGGTATAAAATAATTCTCCAATATTAGTTGAAAGGGTCCACAGGTTGGGTACAATCAGAGACAATCAAAGAGATAAAAATTACAACAGGCCAGTGATGGTTAAATATGTAAACTATTAAGACAAAATGAATATAATACAACTTATAGAAAGATGGTAAGCTTATTTATAGGCCAATCTAAAGGTATTAATTTTCCAAGACTAGTCTAGTGAAACCTCACTTAAAAGGAAATAGCTAGCTCCTTATTGTACTAAACTAATAAATGCAGGCTTTAAGGCTAGACTTATATATCCTGCTAAGATAATAGTCAAGGAATGTGGCAATGTAACTATAAATAATGAGAAAGATGCCAGAGAATTCTGTAAAAATAAGAAAGTATTTTGATAGGAAATTAGGAAAGTATAAACCGGATTCCAAGCAGAAATGTGTCATGGGTCTGAACGTTTTTAATTTATGTATTCTTTAATACCTTTGTTGTTTTGTTCAGGTAAATGTTAAAATGATAACTATACAAAAAAAGGGAAATGGTTTAGTTATTGGATCTGGAACATACTAGGAATAAAATGTTATACAACTGTAGTGGTGTTTGTTCTACAGCTGTTATTGTTTGATATGAGGAGAGGAAAAATCTTTTTTTTTTTCCATCTTTACTCCCTGTCTCCACCTTGCCTCCTTTTATCTCTAATAGTTGTCACCATCTATAAGGTTTATTAAATTTAAGAAATTTAGATGAGGAAAGAAAAGATTAAGTGTCTTTCGTGGAATATAGATGGGATAACGTCACCAAAAAAAAGGAAATTAATAATCAAACATCTTGCAAAATTTAAACCCAATGTTGTATTATTACAGGAGACTCATTTAAAAAAATTGGAGGTAGAAAAACTTAAATGTAAATGGGTTGGACAAGTAATAGCATCAGATTATTCCAGAAGGAAGAAGGGTGTTGCTTTTTTATTCAAAAAAAATCTCGAGTATAATATTCAGAAGATAGAAGTAGATCCTAATGATAGATGGATTATTCTCTAAATTGAGATTCTAAAGGTTAAGTAAATATTTTGCAACATATATGGCCCCAATAATGCAGACCAATCTTTTTGGGATATTATCATGGCTAGTCTTTGTTTAAAATCAGAACAAAATATAAATTTCACCGGTGATTTTAATCTAACACCAATATCTTCACTGGATAGATTTCCGCCTAGACAGAGCTGTAAGGTCCCGCAAAAATCCAAGACATTCTCTCAAATATGTAAAAGTTTAAAGCTACATGATATATGGCATATACAGCACCATTATAGTAAACGATATACTTGTGAGTCTCGCGCGTATAGATCTTTTTCAAGGATTGATTTTTTTCTAGTTTCTGATCTTTTTCTTAGAGATGGTACTAAGGCAGAGATAAATGATATTCTATTATCGGACCATGCTATAATATTATTGGAGATTGGAGCCCGACCGGTTCCGATGGGTACAGTAAATGATTTCTATTTTCCAAAACATTTAATAAATAATATATGATTCCAAAACTGGTTACAAAATAAGTGGTGAGAATATAGCGTAAATAACCATAGTTACGCAAATAAGCCAGAGGTGTTCTGGGAAGCCGCAAAGGTGTATTTTAGGGGTGAGATAAAAGCTTATATGATTGCGGCTAAAAAGAAATTTAAGGCAGGCAAACTACAATTGGCAAATACCGTTACTAAGGCTTTTAGAAAATATATAAATACTCCACTTAGAAAATATTGGGATAAATACAAAATCGCCAGACAAGACAGAGATCTTTTTCTTAGTTCAAAAATGACAAATGAGGAGGCCAAAATGAATGTATTATATGCTGGTCGATTTGGTAAGTCGGCTAAATATTTAGCAAGACTGGATAGGAGTAGGAAAAAGAATAGTACAATTGAGAATATTGTTATGGGAGGTCAGAATTATACAGAATTTACCGATATTAAAAATGTCTTCTTTAATTACTACCAAACAATATATGCTGCCAAACCGATAAATGCACACAGTAATCTGATTTTTTTGGAATAAGATTGTTTGTCCCGTAGTCACGGTAGAACAGGTTGAATTAATTAATGTGCCTATATCGCCGGATGAAGTTTTGAAGGCTATCGAGGGAACTAAACTTGGCAAAGCTCCTGGTCCGGACCAATTACCGGCCGAGTTTTATAGATTACTTAAACCAGAGATTGTTCTTATACTTACTTGTTTTTTTTAATGATTATTTTATTTAAAAAAAACAATGTCGCGATTCTTCTCGGCTTCAATCATCACTCTTATTCTTAAAAAAGATAAAAATCCATCAGATCTGGATTCCTGGGTCATATAGACCTATTTCTCTGCTTAATACTGATAAAACAATGTTGCGATTCTTCTCGGCATCAATCATCACTCTTATTCTTAAAAAAGATAAAAATCCATCAGATCTGGATTTCTGGGTCATATAGACCTATTTCTCTGCTTAATACAGATTATAAATTACTCACTTCTATAATAGCTAATCAATTAAAAAAAATGTTGCAAGAAGTTATACATCCGGATCAAATAGATTTTCCACAAAGAATATTCGTAAGACATATATGATACTGGAAAATTTTTGGAATAAGTTACATCGAGACAAAGTAGCATTTAAACAAGATTTTGCTATAGTTATGATTGATGCCGAGAAGGCTTTTGCTTCTATAATTTGGAAACATTTATATAATGCCCTGGTAAATTTTGGTTTCTTTGGGAATCTGATCAATTTTATCAAAACTATATACAATTATCCGATCTCGGCTATCGTGGTTAACAGTAGCCAAACATCTTTTTTTTTTTAAATTAGAAAAGGGACACGTCAGGGATGCCCTCTTTCTCCTCTTCTTTTTAATCTGGCTGTAGAGCCCTTAGCAATTTATCTAAGACAAGAACTAGAGGGAATAAATCTTGGGGCCCAAAAATGTGTTCTCTCACTCTATGCCAATGACCTGCTATTATATTTTAAAAATACTAGAAAAAATATACCAAAAGCTATGAGGGTGCTGAACTTATTTTGTGCAATCTCTAGATATAAAGTTAACACTGCAAAGTAAGAAATTATTTGGATATATAGAAATAAAGATAGTCTGAAACAGCATAGTTTCAAAGAGGTAGAGAGGTTTAGATATCTTGGAATTAAATTACATAAGGTTCCGAATATTTGGTATAAACTTAACTATACACCCTTTTTTTCACATACAATATCGAAATTACAGCGCTGGAGTCTCTTCCCGATTCCACTATCAGCTAAAGTGATGTTGATTAAAACTATTATTTTTCCCCAAATATTATATATTATGAACAATTTGCCATTATGTATTCAGGATAAGGACATTAGGATCTTTAATCAGGCATGTGCAGATTTTTTTTGGAAAAAGAATAGACACATGCTTTCTATAGTAAAACTCTCACAGCTTAAGGAATTTGGAGGTTTGGCATTTCCCGATATTCGGACATATAATATTGCCATATTGGCACGTTATGGAGTCGATTGGCTCCTATATTCTAACTATTTGACTAATACAATAATTGAAGAGAATCTTATACAACCAGAATCCCATAAAGCGATTCTGCATTGTCCACATGTACAACTCCTGGGCAATATTAAAACAATAATTAGTATCTATAATGTGGTGAAAGCATGGCAACAAGTATGCTCCCGTTTGAAGATTAATTTTCATATCTCAGATTTTCTACCAGTTAGAGGACACCCCGAATTCCAACCAGGATGCCAGTATGAAATATGTAAAAGGTGGGCTGATAATGGCTTAATAAGGATAGTACAATTTCTTGACGAGGGGGCTAATATGAGAACATTTGAGAATATTGTTTCTGAATATAATTTGTCCAATAAGAGTTTCTATGCATATCTTTAACTTCGACATTTCATAAATTAAAAATTACAGAAAGGAACTTGGTCGGAAAATTTTGAAATAATCAGGGAGTATATCAACTTATACAGACAAGGGAACCAATCAATATCATTATTATACAAGATCTTATTGGCAAAACAAGGACAGTTAAATTTGGATCAGATTCTATCATATTGGTCTAAATATTTTGAAGAGATCAACCATGATAACATTAAGAATTGTATCAAGTGGTTAAATGATGCGCCTCTTCGCTCCTCCTGGAAGGAATCTCATTTAAAATTCCTTAATAATGCCTATATTTCTCCAAAAAGATTAGCTTCCTGGAAACCTGGACAACAAGGTTTTGGCTATAAATGTCATGCACCTGCAGCGGATTTGCTGCACGGTTTTTGGTATTGTCCAAAAATAAGACAATTATGGCAGAAAGTAAATTTCTGGCTAAATAAAAATCTAACAGAGCATTTTTTTTTTTTCGGCCAAGAACTATTTTTTTATTCTAACCACAGATCAGAGACAGGATTTGATTAACACTATTGTCTTAGTGGTTTGCAAATTTGATTTTGAGAAACTGGAAAAATATGAAACCTCCCTCTTTTAGACTATTTACTGAAACAATTAAATTACAGATTATCTTTGAGCAATATAATACACCCAATATATATATAACAAGCAAATACAACGTTTTTTTAATAAATGGATGAAAATTATTCAATCCTACCCTATAAAAACACAATATATACTTACTAAAGCATTCCATAAATCTGAATATTTTGAAGGTTTAATATTAAGAGAGTTATTTCCAGTAGCCTGGTATTAAACCACCAAATATTCGGATCGAGAGATGGAGGTAAGGGTGTCGGCGGGAAGGATATGGTATTTTCTTTTTTTTTTCTGGAGGCCATTTTTTTTTTTTTTTCTCTTTTTTCCCTCATCTTGCTCTTGAAATATATATAAATTTAGTATATTTTTTCAACAATATGGATGTTCTTGTTCTTTATATATGTTCTTGTTTTCTTTATATATAAATTCCTTAAAATGTCAGGATATTGATATCATATTTCTATGTACTCAACCAAATGTGTCCTTGAAGTAAATATTTTGGACTATATTTTTTTTCGTTTATGTACAAATTATACTCAGCTATTCATGGTTAAGAGTATGTTGTTTTATCTATCCTGATAATGATAAATAAAGTTTGAAAAAAAAATAGAATGATCATGATATGTGTGAATAGGGATATGCATCCTTCAGATATTTTTTTCATATGCAGAATAGGAAAAAAGGTGCTTTGTTGTTTATTTTGCAGTAGGTGCAAATGGGAATACAATCTGAACCTTGACTCTTGTATTGTCCCAAAGCGACTCTATACAAGGGAGTCTGGATGGAAATCGAATTCTGTAGTCCTGAGACACTAACCCAGGGACCTAAAATTAAGTCCTCTCAAAATGACTCCGTCTGCTCCCTGCGGGAAAATTGTCCCAACCAGGGGCTAGACCGTCAGGCAAACTTGGGGTTAAATGTCTACTTTTTGGTCTGCTCTGACTTGTTCCAAGATACACTAGACTTTAAGATGAGGTAAACAATGCTGAATGTTTGTTTAGTGACTTTAGGATTGTCATTAAAATGCCATTTGGCTTCCTAATTCTAACGTAGGAAAGTATCCTTACCTTTAGTGACTGTAGAGAGGATATACAGCCTTAGGCCAAATAAGATCTTACTCTGGTAAGGTAAAGCCAAAAGTCTGCTCTTACATACTATGTCCAGAAACCAGGAATTCAGACACAAGGCACAAAGTTCAATTTGAACGAAGGAAGTTGTCCTGTTTGGGGGGTTTTCAGGTTGGAGCTCAGGTGTGAGCTGAATGTTTATTAGCAGACATCAAGAACTGCAAATCTTATGCAGACCAACCCTCTCCACCAGTTTGTATGGACCCAGAGGAGTCCTGAGTTAAGATGAGCTGGTCTATAAAATTTGGAAAAAAGAGCACAGAAATGACAGACACAGCACAAAGCACAATAGCTTACATGAACAATACTGCTTAAAATATCATCTTTTTTTTTACAGCAAATCCTTTGAAAGGTAAGTCATTACTTACCAATTACCTGGGCAGGACATATGATGGCAAAACATGGCCATTACAATACAGAGAGAATGAGGAGTTACCCAGGAAGTAACATGAGTAGTGTGCACTTTTTTGAGATCCTTTTCACATCCTGCTTTGTCCTGCAATATTTATTTTGTAATATATAGCCATCATTGCCCAGTTCGAGCCTGAGCTGAGATCAATATGTGACATTGTGCAGACTTATTGCAGGCTTCTTAAAGAAACAATGCAGGTCAATATAAAGTGTGTTAAAAGTGCTTAATTTGTCATACTTAGTGCTACCCATGTGAGAACTAAATAGTAAAACAGGTCATTTCTTCAGGGCCCAAAAAAGGTATAAAATGTACTTGCAGCAACTCTCCAGTAAGATGGCCCATTTAAGGAAGTGCAAGCACATTACAGGGATCTGTAAAGGAGCAGCATCTAAGGGAGAAATCCACATTTTGCCCAGAGGAACTGTGACATCTCCTCACTTCCTATATGAATTCTTGTCACCCCTCTGTTCTAAAAGACGCCTATGACGGAAATAATAGGTCTCAGATTGGTTAGAGAACCCTGTCACTCTTCTTAAACTGGAGTATTTCAAAGTGTTTGCCTTCTTGAGGAGGCAAAACTTAAATGGATACTAAACCCAATAAAGATAGCAAGAGAATGAAGACAATTTGATCATAGGAGTAAATAAGAAAGTTGCTTAAATGATATGCGCTATCTGAATCCCGAAATAAAAAAAATTGGGTTCAGTGTCCCTTTAACTGAGGCTTGTAGAGGAGGAGCAGAGCTTTGGAATGTTAAGAGGATTTTGCCTCCCTTAACATTTTTGAAAGATTTTTGGACTTTCCAATTTCATATTCTTGATCTTACTTAAAAAGTATTGGAATATTTCAAACATAAAATCTTGACCGCTTTCCAGAGTATGTTCTCATTGAAAGAAGCTTTGTTTCAAAAAAGTGGGTTGTTGTTTTCAATTGTACACTCAATTTGAATTGACCTTGTTCTAATGTAATGGAATTCTATAGAAATAAAAATGCAGCAATCACTAATACACTGGAATGTGACTAATATTGTGAAACAAAAATAGAGGCCCATTTATCAAGCTCCATATGGAGCTTGAGGGCCCGTGTTTCTGGAGAGTCTTCAGACTCGCCAGAAACAGCAGTTATGAAGCAGCGGTCTAAAGACCGCTGCTCCATAACCCTTTCTGCCTGCTCTGAGCAGGCGGACAGGAATCGCCACAATTCAACCCGATCGAGTACGATCGGGTTGATTGACACCCCCCCTGCTGGTGGTCGATTGGCCACAAGTCTGCAGGGGGCGGCGTTGCACCAGCAGCTCTTGTGAGCTGCTGGTGCAATGCTGAATACGGAGAGTGTATTGCTCTCCACATTCAGCGAGGTCTTGCGGACCTGATCCGCACTGTCGGATCAGGTCCGCAAGACCTTTGTTAAATAGGCTTCATAGTCTGGTTCTTGAGGAAGAATATATGACCTTAAATAAATTTGATCTGCTGGTTTTAGTTGCAGCCTTTTTAACTAAAATATTCTACTACTGTAATAATGGGCTATAAATGGTTACTATATGTATAAGACATATTTTTAACATAGTGTTTGTCCACAAAAGTATTCAAATTTCATTAACTGAATTTAAAATATTATTTTATACTAACTCAAGTTAATCTATCAATTTAGCTGAGTCAAACAATAACTACACACAAGATAAAAAATATATACTCTCTGTAATTTAGGACTAGAGAGGAAAAAACTTTTCAAATCTGACTTAAAGGGCCACTTAAGTAAAAATGAAAGTTTCCCGATTCTGATAAAGCATGCAATTTGAAAGCAAACAAAAACGTTCCAATCCATAGTTTATTCATATATGCCTTTTGTGATTGGCTGATAGCTGTCACATGCTACAAGGGGAACAAAATTGGATACAAATTTAAATTTGACAGAAAATATTATATTGCTTATTTCAAATTAAAAGTAAATGCTATTGCATTGTCTTTTTAACGGTGCATTTGTCAATTATTCAATTCTGCTGTATTTAGTGGTCCTTCAATGTAATTTGTTAATTCATATGAGAACACAAAACCAATAGTGGTAGAAAGATAATGATAATGAGGGTACTGGATACAATATAAAATACATTTAATAAAAAATATAATTCAAATAATTTGCTGAGTACATTTCTGTGGTAATTATGTTTTGTATTCTTAGTAAGGTAATCAGTATATGAGAAGGGAACATTATATAGGGTATTTGAGTTTTAGTAAATGTGTTGCAATATCAGAATGATGAAGTATTACATTTACATAAAAGTATTTACATTTCTGCTTACCTTTTTTACTATTGATGGTACATGGGTCTATTAAATAGTAATCACTTTGTATACAGGTTTGGTAACTCCTCCAAGAATATGTAAAAAGGCTGACATCCTGCACAATGATTCCATCTGGCATTGTATAGTCATCTGCTTGCTTATCATTGTAATTTCCACATAAACCTAAATATTAGAGAAATTGAGTAAATTGATAGATATGATTTATTGTCATTGACACATAAAAAGTCTCTGTATCTTAACAGTTATTGCTCAAAGAATGGTTAAAAAGTAATTATACTATTGTCTATCAAACAAGAGCCATATCACCAATTCAATAATATCTAACAATCAAGGCTGGATTTGCCTACCAGGATACCAGGAGATTTCCCAGTGGGCTGCAGCATCTGGGGCTGAAAAACTGTAATTTAAAGGTATGCTTAATGGATGCAATTGGGTTGTAGGGTGCTTATATAACAACAATCTGGAACTTTTTAAAATACAAAGTAATATGATATAATTCTAAAAAAAAAAACGTTTGGGGAAGGAATATCACAATAATCTCCTTTGAGAAAAATGGGATGTGCGCATTATACTGAGTCAACGAAAAATAGGGCTGGTCTCCAAATTTTCCAGGGTTGCTTTTTATTCCCAGTCCAGCCCTACTAACCATATACAAGAATTATTTTATGGGTTCAGTTGCATTTCCCTTGTAAATTGTTAAGACAATGGGCTTTATTTACCAAAGGTAGGACAGACATGATTTGCTACAGCGAACATGTCTGCCAGACCTCTTTGTGAGGGGGCAGCATACGCTGTCTGCATTTAACATTGCACAAACATTTGCTTGTGTAATGCTGCCCCCTACTTGTTCGTGGCCAATTGGCCGTAAGTAGTAGCTGTCAATCATTCTGATCGAATTGGCATGATTTCACTCCGACACATTTTAGGACCGCTGTTACATAACTAGCTTGCATGTAAGCCTGAAACTCAAAGGCCCTTAAGCTTTCCTTAAAACGACATAAAAGTGCAAAACAAATGCTTTAATGTGTTAGAGAATTGCATTATTTCAAATTTTTTGGCAGTTTTCCTGACAAGCGTCTCTATAATCATTTCTGCATAGTGAAGATAAAGAAAAACATTTAAAATTGATTAATTATTTTTCCTGATTACCTCATATATCTATGTTTAAATTTAATTTATAGCAAATACAGGTCAAATACTAAAGGGTGGAATTATTGGATTAAAGCTAAAATTTGCTATTCTTGGACTGTAAGCTTAATAGCGGCCACCCAATTCAAAACTGTCTGATAAAAAGAATACATTTGTAGAAACTAACACCCCAGGGTATTTACCTTGAGGCATTTTGACACTTTTAATTGTTGTCAAAGTGATCACGTGACCATGAGGACACATTATTGGGCATTACTGGACTGCCTTACTCTGCAGGTATCCAGTTGTAGCCCACTAAGCCTGATAGCAGCATGGATTGAAATATGCCAATATCTAGGCTGCATCAAAGTATACAATCAATGTGACTGGCTGTTACAGTGATTGTATACACTGTAATAGTCATGCTTGACTGTTACTGTGCTGTTGCTGGATAGCCTCACATGAATCCAGTGAACCTCATTTATGTAATCTCACAGTACCAAATTGGATTGCATAAACATGGTTGGTACCATGAGATTGCATAAACATGGTTGGTAGAGTGAGACTGCATAATCGTGGTTGGTACAGTGAGATACAGGTTTGCCCTCAGTTTCATTGGTAGAAGTAGCACCTTTTTAAAAACCATGTTACAGTGTGAGAAATATTTTAAAATCACTATTGTGACTGGGAAAAGCACATGCAAAAAAATAAATTTTTTTAATAACATAAAATGTATAATTACACATCATATACACATGTACTGTATACCCATAATGCTCAGCTCATATGTAGGCCTAATTTTTTTGCAATTCTATTGGAAGAGAAAAGCCTAATTTCACATGTTTCACACACGCTATTGTACAACAGTATCAATTTAACACTTGTGCTGTAAGGGATATTCATGCTGGTCATTGCAGATGTGTATTTGGGCCTAGGCAGACAAGGCACTTGGCTAGTGCGGCAGTTTTGGGGGGTAGTAATTCATGTACTGACTGTGCTGAGCTCACATAACAAACACCGGCTCCCTGCACAGTTCTGGGGTCAAGTTGTTACAGCTTTAAAGGCAGCAGATAAGAGAGCAGCACTTTGTGTACTGACTGACTGTGAGGCTGAGCTGAGTGACTTCAGCTCACATAACAGATAACACATGCTGTCTCCCTGCAGTTGTTCGCATATCTCCCTCCCAAGTGCGGTGGTGTCAGCTTCACGCTTCAGCAAGCACACTGCACACAGCTTAAGGAAGAACTAACAATGTACCAGGTAAGGGGGCTAATGTCTGTTAATTGTTATTGCTCCTAGCCACCACCCTCCAGCTTGCAGCAGTACACAGACTTTTTTTATCCTCTTTGCTCCTGGAGGTTATGGGCTGTCAAAAACATTTGTTATATAAAACTTGCAGAAAATACAAGTACAAAGGCTGATACAACTATTCTTTTGAATTTGTGTATGTGTGTAACTTTGTGTGTGTTTGTATATGTGTGTGCCTCTGTATGTTTGTTTGTATATGTGTATATGGTTAACTCTGTGTATGAGCATATGTTTGTGTGTGTATGTGTGTAACTCTGTGTGTGTGTATATGTTTTTGCCTCTGTGTGTTTTTATATCTGTGTGTGTGTATGTGTGTAACTATGTTTGTGTGTGTGTTTGTGTGTACTCTGTGTATGAGTATATGTTTGTGTGTGTATAATTGTTTGTGTACATGTGTTTTTTTATATGTATGTGTATGTGTGTAACTCTGTGTATGAGCATATATTTGTGTGCGTTTTTAACAAAGTATAACAAGACAAACAAAGACAATTTGATATTAGAAGTAATTGAAAAGTTGTTAAAAATTGTATTCTCTATCTAAATCATGAGAAAAAAAATGGTTTCATGTCCCTTTAAATATACTTAGTAATACACCTATGCAATATACTCCCATAATTTATTTTGCCTCTTTCTTGTAATTTAAATATTACATTTGGGTATTTTCCAGTCCTAGAAACTGAAAGAGCACATGTAAGGTTTTATAAGCCTAACCCTACCACATATCTCTCCATAATATGTAATAACTACTCAACGTGTTGAAACTTTTCCTATTGTGCCTTCAACTCTCCTTAAAACCATTCTCTTATTTTAACCAATTAGTGATGCTCTAATCAGGGGTCAGCAACTTTGGCACCCCAGATATCTTGTAACTACAGTTCCCATTATGCTCTGACTCACTTTAGGCTGGCTGAGTATTGTGGGAAATGTAGTTCCAAAACATCTGGGCTGCCAAGGTTGCTGACCTCTGCTCTAAATAATAACACTGAACAATAAGCATTCTCACACTTTTTGCCTAATGATTAAAAATTCACCGGCATGGAGAGAAATTATAAAAAATCTTTGAGATTTTTTTTGGACCTTATATTGTATTGTATTGTATTGTAATGTTGTTTCTAAAAAAAATTCAGGGGTCACATTGTACTGATGAGACTTCTTAGATCTTCTCACCTAAGCAGAGAGCTTTACATCATCTGGCCCTTTGTGATAGAAAAGATTTACATTGAGAGATCCAATGGACTTCATGTACTAAGGAGTGGATGCTGATTTGGATCTCTTTCTTTAACCTGCTTCTTACCCTGCCTACCACCTCTGAAGTTCTGAGGTGTCAGGGATAAAGCACTCCAAACATGTTTGTTATGGGTGATTGACAGGCTATGCTCTTGCATTAGAGCAGAGGGCAGCATTGCACAAGGAAGTCCTTGGGAATAGTATATACAGGCAGTGAACATACAGTGTCCACAGCCACCGGGAACCATGTCCATCCACTGTTTAGTATATGGGGCCCATTGTCTTTTTGACATCTGTATCATGAGAGCTGTCAAAAAAACAGCAATGTCACGAATCTTTAAATGTTCATTTATTCTGTCACAAGGAGCAGCAATATAGGTGCTCAGAGATGGTGGTGTCCAGTATGAAAATGCAGAGCTTCACCAACCAGAACCTGTAATAGGTTAAAAAAGTATAGCAGCACTTTTGTTACAGGCACAGGAGAAAAAACAATCGTTAGTAGAAATCATTCTGTTGAAGATGGGAAGCGGGATTGTAACTGTTTGGGAGGTATGACTCACTTCCTGCCTGCCCTACCTCTTTGTTCCAATTTTAACCCTTTCCGGGATATATCCGACAAAGGGTTTTACCGCTTGTGGTCCAATGTTGGATATATTCCGACATAGGACCGAAAAGGTGACGAAGTTCCCAGTGACATTACAAGTGATTGGTGCACAGCTAGGCTAGATGTGGTGCTGTGCACTGATCACTGGTGCTAGATGGATGCCGCAGGCACAGGGACTACTGTAGGATGCAGTATATATATATATATATATATATATATATATATATATATATACCAACGAAGAATAAATCCCTTTTATATTGCGGTTCCCAGACCAAAAGAAATGTCCATTGGATTTGGCACAACATAAGCACTGTACTCAAAAATGCATATAACAGTTCAAAGATCTTTGACAAAGCACCAGAAGGGCATGAAACACGTCAGATGACGTCACACTCCACCTACACCTGTGTCTCCTGGTAGTCACCT
Organism: Bombina bombina; assembly: GCF_027579735.1. NCBI lineage: Eukaryota > Metazoa > Chordata > Amphibia > Anura > Bombinatoridae > Bombina > Bombina bombina. Next base: position 87,798,532 of record NC_069505.1, on the reverse strand, counting down.
TGCATATATATGCAGTTTACACACTACGAATAAAGGTATGAACTGTTATATGCATTTTTGAGTACAGTGCTTATGTTGTGCCTAATCCAATGGACATTTCTTTTAGTCTGGGAACCGCAATATAAAAGGGATTTCTTCTTTGTTGGTGTTTGCACCTGGGAGCGAGCAGCCCGGTCTGCAGGCCCAGGTTTGTGTCGGGAGAGACGCCGACACAGCTTCCCTTTTTGGCTCCTACTTTCTGACCTAACTGCCCATAGTTTTAAACTCTCAATTTACCATTGTATATATATATATATATATATATATATATATCAGTGCTCTGCTGGGAGTTCATTTGTGAAAAATGCATGCTGTATTACGATAATCGTATATTGTCTTGAAGAAGGCCCATCAATAGGTCAAAACGTTGACATCTACAATTAATATGAATTTAACTTCGAAATATAGATATACTATTTTGTTTCTATACAAATCCTGTGAGTGCCCTCCTACATTTATATATATATATATATATATATATATATATATATATATATATATATATATATATATATATATATATATATATACTGTGTGTATATATATATATATATATATATATATATATAGTATTGGTAGAAAGGATAAAGCACTGCTACTTCCTCTGCAGCAATGCAGTCAGCTTCTTGCCCAGGGTGCATACCCGAGTTGGAGTAGATACATATCGATATTGAAAGTAGCACTCACTGGGCCTTACTTCAAAAAGTTTTTACTTAAACGTGTAACATTTCAGGTTACCCCTGTCCTCAGACAATATCGTCTGAGGACGGGGTAACCCCAAATCATTTAAGAAAACTGTTAACTAATCTTACAATCCAGTTAGATGTGTATGTTTAGTATCATAATTTTACAATAATCATTTTTAGTATATAGTTGGAAAATGCTTTTTTTTTTTATTCACATGCATTTAACTCAGTAAGATGGGAAGGTTCTATAAATCTTTTTTTGTGATATCATATCTCCAAAATGTGACCTTTTATTTAATTTATTTTTTACGTGAGATTAATTAAATCTCAGTTAACAGCTTCTTTTCAAATTTTTATTAAAACCCTAATTAATATAAAAAAAAAATTACTTACCACATGTTAACCCACTTAAGGCTGTTTCTACATGTATATATATCTGCATGATTGGAACAAGCTGTATTTCTAATCGTAGATCCAAATTCGTCTGTACGATGATGTAGAAGGATGTAGGTTGGAAAACTGTCAAGTTGCCTGTTAACCAATAATATGGTTATTAGTAACATATGTGTGCAATGCTCCTTACATTATCTGCAACAGCCTATTCTTTTAACATACTGATTAAGGAGTTAACAATTAATGCTATCAAGTTTTGTCTCCTTAGGATGCTAGATTTTAGTATTTAATTTAACCCTTTAAATGCTGAGCCATTTCCACCCCAGGTGCTGAGCTATTTTGCAGTTTTTAGATGCTGCTTCAAGGGGCAAGGAAATTTAAGGAAGTTTTTTTAAAATGCCATTGTCTTTAATTGTCCTTTACATTTTGAAATGTGGTCTCTGAACTGCAATATTTATAAGGCAAAACCTCAGGAAACATACAAATAAAATGATTAACTTTCAACACATTTATTTATTCTACTCATAATATTCAAGATACTATGGGGCATATCTATCAAGCTCCGGATATAGCTTGAGGCCCCATGTTTCTAGCGAGCCTGCAGGCTCACCAGAAACACTGGTTATGAAGCAGCGGTCTAAAGACCGTGGCTCCATAACCTGTCCACCTGCTCTGAGCAGGTGGACAGACATCGCTGCAATTCAACCCGATCGGGTTGATTGACACCCCCCTGCTGGCGGCCGATTGTCTGCGATTCTGCAGGGGGCGGCGTTGCACCAGCAGCTCTTGTGAACTGCTGGTGCAATGATGAATACTGAGAGCGTATTTCTCTCCGTATTCAGTGAGGTCTGGCGGACCTGATCCGCACTGTCGGATCAGGTCTGCCAGACTTTGATAAATAGAGGATATAAGATGTAGAGGTGCAGGTCTTAATGATGTATCCTTTTTTTTGGTGCTTGCACACTGAGGAGTAAAAAACTTGGCTTGTGATTTGTAGAAGTTAACACCAAATAATTAGTGCAGTATACTTACTCCGAAATATTTAGAGTTCAGCCTCTTCAAATAAGATTTTAGCAAAGTTTGCTTGTTCTTTAGATGTGAGTGTATCTGTAAGCAATGAAGGTCACACTGAAAATGGTTGTATCTCACAATGTGTATAAAGTGCAATATACTCACTGCGAGTAATTCGGAATCCGGTTCCTCAAAAGGGTTGTAGCTGTAAAAATACTTCCAGAAAGGCAGCAGAGAAAATACTTGTTAAAAAACAAATACTTATTAAAACATGTCTGTTTGACAGATAAAAGCTCTTATTTTGGCTCTACGCGTTTCAACGATAGAATCGTCTTTATCAAGAGCAGTAAAAAATTGGACGTGCTGTCTATGGAATGTTACAGGTGCTTTTATACAGGTAATCAAGGTTCCTGTTCCGGTGATACACCGGAATAGGACTCACAAATAATATAACATTTTTTACCTTTAGTATTATCTCTATCTGATTGATTTCAAGAGTGATGCAATGTGTATGTTTGCTTAAGCCATATCACTTAAAAGCTCTGTAATTCACCAAATCAGATAGATATAAACAGACTGTTTACATAAAGAACCCATTAACCAATCAGATTGGAGCAAATGAAAGTTCCCTTTCGAGTCCCGATCGTGTATGTCTCCCTTTCAGGTCCGATGACATTTTCGTGATCACATGTCATGGCTGAACCAATCATCTGATGAGCGCTGTTTCCAAACTTTGTTTCTCTTTCAGGTGATATGCACTTTTATTACATATCCCCTAGATAAAATAAGGAGAAAAGAACTTTGTTTCAATTCTGATTCAATTGGGACACACGAATATGCTAAACAAAGTTTGGAAAGAGCGCTCACTATATGATTGGTCCAGCTATGACATGTGATTACGGAACTTTCATTGGACCTGAAAGAGAAACAAAGTTTGGAAACAGCACTCATCAGATGATTGGTTCAGCCATGACATGTGCTCACGAAACTTTCATCGGACCTGAAAGGGAGACATACACGATCGGGACTCGAAAGGGAACTTTCATTTGCTCCAATCTGATTGATTAATGGTTTTTTTATGTAAAAAGTCTGTTTATATCTATCTGACTTGGCGAATTACAGAGATTGTAAGCGATATGGCTTAAGCAAACATACACATTGCATCACTCTTGAAATCAATCGGATAGAGATAAAACTAAAGGTAAAAAATGTTATATTATTTGTGAGTCCTATTCCGGTGTATCACTGGAACAGGAACATTGATTACCTGTATAAAAGCACCTGTAACATTACATAGGCAGCACTTCCAATTTTTTACTGCTCTTGATAAAGACAATTCTATCGTTGAAACGCATAGAGCCAAAATAATAGCTTTTATCTGTCAAACAGACATGTTTTAATAAATATTTGTTTTTTAACAAGTATTTTCTCTGCTTCCTTTCTGGAAGTATTTTTACAGCTACAACCCTTTTGAGGAACCGGATTCCAAATTACTCGGAGTGAGTATATTGCACTTTATACACATTGTGAGATACAACCATTTTCAGTGTGACCTTCATTGCTTACAGATACAATCACATCTAAAGAACAAGCACACTTTGCTAAAATCTTATTTGAAGAAGGCAGAACTCTGAATATTTCGGAGTAAGTATACTGCACTAATTATTTGGTGTTAACTTCTACAAATCACAAGCCAAGTTTTTTATTCCTCAGTGTGCAAGCATAAAAAAAAAGGATACATCTTTAAGACCTGCGCCTCTACATCCTATATCCACTTATCTATAACCAGTCCTTTGGGAGAGACTGATAGAAGGCAGCGGTCGTATTAGAGGGGAGTACATTTTCTCTAATTATTCTAGTCATTCTGTACAGTTTGTTGTTTTAACATCTATCACATCTGTATAGCATTTGAAACATTTGATAAATAGAGGCCTATATATGAAAGATTTTAGCAAAAAGTGATATTTATTATGAAATAATTTGGTAAATTTAATGTCCCTATAAAGTTTAGAACTATTCAGACTAAATAGTATGAACATGGGTTTGTAATGCTACTGAACATACATTGTACAATGGGACATTTTTATCACTGATTGATGATTAAATTACATTGAAGGGACATAAAACTTTTTCTTTCAAGATTTAGATAGAGCATAGCATTTTAAAAAAAACTTTCAAATTTACTTATATTATCTCATTTCATTCTCTTGGTATCCTTTGTTTAAATGTATCCCTAGGTAGGCTCAGGAGCAGCAATGCTCTACTGGGAGCTAGCTGCTTATTGGCGACTGCACATATATGTCTCTTGTGATTGGCTCACTTGTTGTGTTCAGCTAGCTCATGGTAGTGCTGTTACTTCAACCTAGAATGCCAAGAGAATGAAGCACATTTGATAGTAGAAGAAAATAGGAATGTTGTTAGAAATGGTATGCTCTATCTGAATAACAAAAGAAAAATGTTATATCCGTTTAAGGTTTTCTTTTATTAATTAATTAATTAATTAATCAATCAATCAAAAACTGTGTTCTGATTGTCTTACCTGTACTAAAGGGAAGTTGCATGTTCTGTGAATTAAGAGTTACTTTTCCAGTGTTTTCAATCATCAAAATCTAAGTTAAGGAAAACAAAAAATGATTAATAATCCATTTTTTTTTTAATATTTGCATTTTGTTAATAAAAAATAAAATAAAGAAGAAAATGCATTATGGGATAAAATCTATTTTTAGGTTGAATTTCTAAATAAATAGATGTATTGTTTTCAAAGGCTAGTGAATTTGTAGGTTTGTACATTTCTGATTTGGCAAGTTTATAACGCGTCTAAATAAAGTGAAAATAGATTTTAAAAACATAAATAAGAGCAAATAAGTAAGTAAATATCTAAATATGATATGTCCAATATCTAAACAAATGATAGAGTTTGAAAGAAAATATATTTGATTGAAAACCAAAACATTTTCTTGATCCTTACAGTGTTTATATTGTTAAGAGTCAATATTATTTTTGTTAAACAGATCTCGCCCTCGTTCTGGTTGCATGGGCTCAGCTGCCCATGAACAGCAAACTGTTGTGTGGTGCACATCTGAAAATGAAGTTTAGAAAGTTATTAAATCAGTTAGTAGATTAGTAGAATTTAAAGGGACAATAAACACTTAGAGACAGTAATATAAAATGATAAATTGTATATATATATATATATATATATATATATATAATTCTGCATTGCAATATACTTTCATTATTTATTTTGTCCCCTTTTGATGTAATTGCGTTCTGAAATTGTGAGCTTTTCACTTCCGGTTAGAAATGGAAGTGTAGAACACTGTTATATTCCACACAGCCATTGGCTGCACACAAGGGATGGGTGAATGTGTACATTTCCGAATTTGAATGTTAGAACAAATGTTATTACCGAAATTCGAATTACAAATCCAAATGTTGATATGAACGAATATTCTTAAAAATTCTATAATCGAATGCTATTTACAGTTTTCGAGTTTCACTTTCGAATTTGAATGTTTATAATTAGATTGAATGTCCACATTAGAAATTTTGAATTTAACATTCAATTTAACAAATACTATTCAGAAGTTCAATAGTTCATGTGGTAGAGAATTTAGTAAATTGATACATAATAGATACAAATATATCAATTTGAATGTTTCTATTTCGATTGAATATTGCATAATTTGAATATTGTATTTAAAGAAAGAATTAGAAATACTATTACAAATATATAAATTTGAATGTTTTTAATTCAAATATTGCATAATTCGAGTATTACATTTAAAGAAAGCATTAGAAATTCTATTATATATATATATATATATGTATCTATATATATATATATATATATATATATATATATATTTTATTTTTTTTTTTATTTGAATATTGCATATTTTGAATATCACATTTAATATAATGCAAAGCAAAACATTCTATCATTCAAACAAATATTTTCAAATGTAATCGTAAAAAAAAATCGAATGTTAAAATGTTATGTAAACATTCAAAATTCAATTAGAACGAACGAATGTGTTAAAATTTGTTTCATTTTTTTCGAATGTTGCGAAACATTCGCCCATCCCGACTGCACACTCTAGTGACCTATTTATAACTGTCCCTAATTGGCCACAGCAAAGAAGGTAACCTAAGTTACAACATGGCATCTCCCATTATTTTATAGACACTTAAACTTTACACTTATTTTGTCAATATTTAAACAGCTAATGAAACACTAAAAAATACATCTACGTGTTATTCTCAGACTAATCTTTTCTTTGACTACATCATTCTTTGTAGCATTTATTTATTGTTTAATGTCCCTTTAAGACAAACAATGAATACAAATACACAGATAATTTTATATTTAACAGGCTGCTTGGTGTTCAATGACATGTCAGTTAAAAAAAACAATAAAAAAACAGTATCAGTAGGACACTGCTACCACACAAATGTAGCTGACCAATTCCTACTCTCTGCACCTACAGAAAACACATTAAAAATATTTTCCATTTTACAGATTAAATTCATTGAAAATTGGGAGAAGGGGGAGGCAACAATGTGCATAGGAGTTAAATAATTTTTACGACATTTGGGACACACAAAATAATTATGTAAAGCATCTTTTCTTAAATTACTTAATCATATTTCTATTGCAAAACTAAAAAAGTGTGTTTTTTGCCAATGATTACTATTCTAAGTGATCTACTGGCATTTACCTGTGATAATATGTAGGTGCAATCTCCATGGAAAGTGAATTTTCGCTGATCAAATGTTGTAAAGTGAGTACCTCCTTCCAATTTACAAGATGAAGGGCATTGGGTAATAATACAATTCCATAATCCATTTTGACAGGTACTATTGGAAGTAGAAAGTTACATTCATTTACATCATTTCACTATATATTTAAAGGGATATTCATTTGAGCAGGTCTATATTCTAGTGTACTATTCTGTAATGTATAAGTCTTTTAAAGGGACAGTCAACACCAGAATTTTGTTGTTTTAAAAGATAGATAATCCCTTAATTACCAATTTCCCAGTTTTGCATAACCAACACAGTTATAATTATAAACGTTTTACCTCTGTAATTACCTTGTATCTAAGCCTCAGCAGACTGCCCCCTTATTGCAATGCTTTTGACAGAATTGCATTTTAGCCAATCAGATCTGTCTCCATGGTAAATTCACGTGCATGAGCTCAATGTTATCTATATGAAACACGTGAACTAATGCCCTTTAGTGGTGAAAAACTATCAAAATGCATTTAGATTAAAGGAGGCATTCAAGGTCTAAGAAATTAGCATATGAACCTCCTAGGTTTAGCTTTAAACTATGAATACCAAGAGAACAAAGAAAAATTGGTGATAAAAGTAAATTGGAAAGTTGTTTAAAATTACATGCCCTATTTGAATCATGAAAGTTTTTTTTGGACTTGACTGTCCCTCTAAAGCTTTGTCTTATAAAGCATTGTTACATATATTGGGGCTTTCTATAAGAATATATATAATGAGCATTGAGCATGATAAATTATTTGCCAACATGATATGATATGATATATATATATATATATATATATATATATATATATATATATATACATACATCCAATAATGTATTTGGCTGTTTGTGTATCAAATGGCTCGATGAATCAATGAATCAGCAAAATGCACACTTTTTATATATATATATATATATATATATATATATATATATATATATATATACATATACATACGGCACGGAAATGGACTGCACTCCTGCAATCCTTCCTATGACCATACAAAACTCAAAGCACTGGATGCTAACCCGCTCTAACAGACAGCTAGACAGAATTCAGGGACTCAGGCATTTAACCCAAGACAAGCCTAGATGCAAAACCCATAGGAAAAATTACAAAACAACATTTGGGAGAGGGGAGAGAAGAGAGAGAGAGAGAGAGAGAGAGAGAGAGAGAGAGAGAGAGAGAGAGAGAGAGAGGACAGAGGGCTTTGTAAAGAGGTGTCCCCTGCTTTTAAATATGTAAAGGTGATGCATACATTACAATAGGCCTCACAAAAAAATCTCAATTTAAAGTCATATAACTAATACATTAAATATTTAAATATTTAAATAAAAATATGCTTTAGAAAATGGTATTGTTTAATTTCATTAAAACTGTTGAAAAAATGTTCTGCAAAATCATATTTTATGAAAAATTACAAATTAAAATTGTGCAAGATAGAAATAATTTAAGGTGCACAGTAGAAATCGTAATCAAAATACCTTGCACATAGAAAACAAAAACAAAACTGTGAAATCTATATTTATAATATGAAATTCAAAGTGTATAATTTTCCTTATTGTAAAATTAGTTTCTTAATTTCTGCTAGTGGGCTGAATAGGGACGTTCCATGAGTATAGCTGACATTTTTCTTCTAGATCTGGCTTATTCTGTAAACATTTCTACCTTCAGAATTTGTGGTTTTCTCTTGCAAACTAAAAGGTTTGTGTAAAAATACTTATAACACTAGCAGAAAAACACTAACAATGTGCATCCATTTTGTTAGTGATGCATATTCATTAATGAAACATGGATATCCGTCTCAGTTTCGCAAAACAAATATCTCAACGAACACAGCAAAAGATTTAAAGAAAACTAATAAATAATAACTAATTTGTCAATATTTATTAAATTCCTTTATATCGTTAAAATACTTACCTTTAGTGCACTGGAGAGTCACACTAATTCTATCCTCATTACCAAAGGAGGTAGTGAATGCCAATACCATAGATTCATTTAAAAATAGTCTTTATAAATTTCTGTATATAAACAAAATTCATGGATATGATTGCTAGTATTAAATGGGTCACATTTTAATGGGGTTATTTAAGCTTAACTGGAGCTTTTTGTAAGTATTTTAGATTTGTATAGGTTGAACTCGATGGACTTCAGTCTTTTTTCAACCTTATCTACTATGTATGTTCTTAGACCCCCCGCCGCGCTAATAGGATGCTGAGTGTAGCGGCTCCCAGGGCCTGCACTAAAGGAGACAGTCCTTTAGTGCAGGCCCTGGAAGCCTCCGTGCTATGCCTCCTATTAGTGTTCTCTGGGACTCTCCAGTGCAACTAAAGGTATTTTACGCTAGAGGTGAACTTTTTCACCGTGTGCAAATGAACATCTACATTCGCTTAACAAAAAATTAATGTAAATGTTCCACAATATCTGTCTTGTTTAAAACAAAATGAATACTGTATAGCACAGTCAATGGATATTGGATATTCAAAGTATTTTGAATATTCGTAAAGAAAGATTCGCCCAAACCGAAAACTTCACCCGTGTACGTTTCTAAAAAAAATGCATGTATACAAAAATAGAGGCAATTGTAAGTTACTATAAAATAAAAGCAGAGTATTCTGATTTTTATTGACTGGAGACTTTAATTTTTAAAGTGCACCTCCTGTTCCCTGCTAATGTAGCTCTCCCCGACAAAGTTTCCCTTTCCATCGAGCTTTATTCATTTCTATTGAAGAAATCTCACAACTCACAGGGACACCACTATTTTTTTTATAGAATTACCTAAGTGCAGTCCCTGAGAGTGTAAGTGTGGAAAACCAAGAAAACATAATTCAAAGGGATTGCTCGCCATGAATAAAATCTTCTTTAATAGCATAGATTAAATGGTTTAAAGCCAAAATTACTCACAAATGGGTGGGGCCAAAACGCGTAAGCAGGTCTATCCCTGTAACCAACTGGTTTTCAAACCCATCTTCAGGCCTCCCTAACATTCCACATTTTGAGGTTATCTGAACTGGAGCACAAGTGAAATAATCTGCTGATTAGTAAACATAGTTACTAACCCAAGGTGATCCAGAAAACCTGGCCTGTTGGGGAGGCCTGAGAACAGGTTTGAAAACCAGTGCTCTAACCCATACCTGTTTTGAATAATGCTGGATTTATATGTTTTAATTAATGCTAATAAAGAAGATGTTCTTTATGGCAAGCAGTCTCTTTGAGTTTTTTTTGTCTTTCCAAAACAGTACATTCTCAACTACCACTAGTGTGTTCGCTACAGCACTCCTGTAAATGATTTACAGGTTCCAGATGAGATCGCTTGAGGGGACAGCGTGGATACTGCGTTCTAGCTGTGAGTAAAAAGGTTGAACTGTCCTTGAAGCAAATTGTGTACAGTATCGTGTGTATTTGGCCCTGTGAACGTAGAGGGCTCCAGGAGGTGGTGACAGCTCCGTTAGATTTTTCAATTAAATTTGCACTCACAGCATTATCTTAAGCATTATTACATTGACTGTTTACATATATTAGGGGTTTCTTGAACTGCCCAGTAATTACTCTTAATAAGAAAGCAGATCACTGAATGTGGAAATGCAGATCTAGAAGATCGGTAACTAAACCACATTCTGAATATTGCAGAAGTCTTTTGTCATGTCCATCTCAAATTAGTTTGCACTTCTAACATCAATGTAATATGTTTGTTCTTTGTTCTGAAAATTATATTTTTAATATCTAATATATGGAATTGGTAGAACAAGTTAATATTTGTATGAAAATAACAATGATAAAAAATTATTTTACCAGTATTGACACGGTTGTTGAATAAAAGATCCTGGAGGGTAGCTTTTTCCTGAGTACTTGCAGTGACATTGTGAAACAGGAACACAGCCTCTATTATTAATGTTATCAAAAACTGTGCCTGAAAACAAACAGCATAGATAAAATATAATTTTATTATTCAATAATCAGCATTAAAGGGACACTAAAGTAAAAAATAAACTTTTATGATTCAGATAGAGCTTGCATTTTAAGAAGACTTTCCAATCTATTTGAATTATCAAATTGTGCACAGTCTTTTTACATGCACACTTTCTGAGGCACCAGCTACTACTGAGCATGTGCAAGAGTTCAGTGTACGTATATGTGTTTGTGATTGGCTGATGACTGTCACATGATACAGGAGGCTGGCAAACTGAAGTAATTTTGAAATTTTCAAAAAAATGTATTGTTCATTTAAAATTTAAAGGGCTATTGTATTTTCTTTTTATGCACTGGTTGATTATGCAATTATACTGTATTAAATGGTCCTTTAATAAGGCTGTTCTACTTCACACTTAAATTTACACAAATTTACACAAATATCCACAAGGATTAGCTGGGTTGATTAAATTGCCCATATTAATGCCTCAAATATCTAAAACTGTATTGCAAGAACGTTTTAACTTTTTATAATGTTATGTACTTTAGAGTGTGATTATATTGTGTTAGTTTGTTTTACTTTAAAGTGATGTTTAACTGTAGCTAATCAAATGCCATATATGTAATCTTTGTCATTAAAAAAGTATATGTGTACCTTTTTGTCTAATCTATTCATGGAAAGGGTTGAATACGTGCATATAGTAATGCTTCTATTACAATGTTATGCCAGCCCACAACATTTCAATTCCAATAAACATCCATTCAGTGTGCGTGTCATATGACACTGTTGAAATCAAGCCCTTTGAAAGCCCTTAGGCAACCACTCTCTACAAAGGCTTAGGAAGCATACGTGGAGAGTGGGTGGGACTGCTCTCTATGTCACAGCTCAGCAATAAGAGGACAAGAGCGGAGGAACAGAAGATACCAAGTAGGCTTATAAATCTTTTATTATAATATATATACAATTGTTAAAAAAATGATAATATTACAGTTTCACTTCTACACTAATATATTTTACATTGCAACATTCTTAAAGTCTGAAATTTACTATCACTTTAAGGTAAAAAAAACAAACAAATACTTAAATATTAATAATGCTAGAAAAAAAGTCATTGCTAAAACATTGTACTTTTCCATATAATGATTAATTGTACCTGATTAAAAAGCTTGTAAAAATACTTTCACTATTTATTACACCTATTTTTCTTGTATATTAATTAATTCAATTGTCTCAAAGCTGGGCTGCGTTCTATAGGTTTCAGAATCTCGTCTGCAACACCCTACACAGTGGAAGATTGATCATTTCAAGAGACCTTTTTTTTTTCTTTTAATTTTTTTGCTTATAAAGTGACAGTATGTTGTATGGTTAATTGTTTGTTGCAATGTATTAATTAATTAATTATTATATAATAATTTTACTATTTTTAGTACATTGATAAATGAGTTTCAATATGATTTCTTTCATCAATATTTATATATTTAAAGGGACAGTCTAGTCAAAATTAAACTTTCATGATTCAGATAGGGCATGTCATTTTAAGCAACTATCCAATTGACTTTTATCATTAAATTTGCTTTGTTCTCTTGGTGGTATTTTTCAAAAGCTAAACCTAAGTAGGCTAAAAGTGATTTCTAAACCATTGAAAACTGCCTCTTAGTTCAGAGCATTTTGAAAGTTTTTCATAGTTAGACAGTACTAATTCATGTGTTATATAGATAGCATTGTGCTCACTCCCGTGGAGTTATTTTGGAATCTGCCCTGATTGGCTAAACTGCGTGTCTGTCAAAAGCGCTGAGATAAGGGGGCAGTCTGCAGAGGCTTAGATACAAGATAATCGCAGAGGTAAAACATAAATTAATAGAACTATGTTTGTGTGATATAGTGAGCGCTGGGAAGCTTAAAAGGACTGTGAGGTATGGATATGTTAAAAATGGAATGTATTTATTACAGTTAATATACAATGAAAATACAATATAATACATACAAATTAAAAAGCTTCTAAAATTCTTCCTAAAATCTCTATGGATCCATGAGATATAAGTCTTAAGGATATAGTGTTACCTATATCTGTGGTGTTGGAACAAATATTACGTTAGCTCCGACAACAGTCTAAGACCATAGTATTATGGTCTATAAAGTGCAGTTTAAGCACAGATATTTACAAACAGCAGATGTGATGTAAATGGACAAAATTGGCGTAGTACAATGTCAATAATACAGATGTCAACAATACAGATGCAGTATAAAAGTATAAGTGATAGAAATACAATATAAATAAAAGTGTAGGAGAAATCCAATTGTGTAAAAATGGAAATAAAATTTGTTGAAAAAAATGAAGAAATTTATGTCTCTCAAATAGTTTCTTAAAAAATGTCTCTTTGGAAAATCACAGTGTTCCAAAAAAAAAAAAAAAAAAAAATATATATATATATATATATATATCAGAGTGTTCCACAAAAATTGCAAAAGTGTTCCACAAAAATTGTAAAAAATTAATCCACAAATAAATATCAAAGTGTTCAAAAAATATGGTGGGTAAGTGCGTTCAAAGAAATCCTAGATGATTAACTTCCAAAATAAACTCCAATAGCTGTGGTAGACGTGAAGGAGATTATAAGAATGCAGAATATAAAAAATATATAAAAAATGTAGAATATAAAAATGCAGAAGAAAAAAAAAGTACAATAATGTGGCGGGTAGGTCCAAAGTCCTCCTCCTAATCTGTGGGTGAAATAAAGTGCAATAGTGTAATAACGTCTAGATGTGGTATAATAAAATCAGAAATTTGCTCACCAGTATGTCGACGCGTTCCGGCCCTCCTAGGCCTTTCTCAAGACAATACTGGTCTGTATGTCTCTGGGAGCTTTATACCCTAATACCATAGGTGATTGGTTCTATTTTGGCGCCAAAAGTCGGGGTCTGCCCTTTCCTGTTTAGCCCAGTGTTACATGGGAAATGTAGTTTTTTTTTTTTTTTTTTTTTTTTTGTTGTCTCTTATGTTTTAAAAGATATCTGTATGTGTTATTGTTTGGGGGCATCTCTTATCTTACTAATGTAATGTATATCAGGCGGTGTATCTTATTTTTGATATCCCCACTTCCGGGGTGTTTAACTTACTATCCCTTCCGGTTCTTTTATCTGTAGCTTAACATCCGGTTTCGCTACTTCCGGTTTCGCTCTTGCTAATTCCAGTTTTGCTTTTACCGGAAGTGTGTATTTATTCTTATCCGGTTGTACTATTGCCGGATGTTTATCTAATTTGGAACCTTAGTCTTGTCTGGACCCTTTCTATATGGCCTGCATGACTATATAATGGGTTAGGGGTCCATCGTTGTCCTGATTGTGTCTATATAAGCCAGTGTTTGATTCTTTAATGCATATATACAAAACAGCCTTAACGTATATGTGTAGATGCTGATTATTGTATGTGCTATGATCGGTGCGTATTTCACAAATACCTAGGGATTTCAAACTGTAAAATATCATAAAAAATCGTAAAATATGTAAAAAATCTCTTCAAGGGCATTTAGAGTTGTTAAAAGTTCTCTGAAAATTCTCTAAAAATTCTCTAAAAGTTATATATGTACATATCGCAAATATAGAAATTTGTGTGAATAAGTCACATGCTGAAAATGCGGGGTTTACTTAGAATTTGTTCCGTGGATGTAAAAGAGTATATGAAATGAGGATTGGGTTTTGCATATAATAAAGAGGCTTTATAGGAAGCGTGTGGGGGTCAGGTCTCACATTAGTTTAAAGAGGTTGTTAAACCTATTGGAGTTGGCATAAATGAATGTTGATAGTTAAAATCGCTTGTCTGCAGTAATTTGGACGTCTTTATTTAAATTATTTGTACATGGAGGAGAGAATGGTTTTTGCTGGTGTACTTCAGGGAGAGAACCTCTCCGGTGTATATTGTATTTTGTATTCTAGGTGCTTAGGAAGGGAGTTTAGTTAGTTATATATTTTCCTCAGAGAAGAATGGAGAAGGAAAGGACTCCTATTTCTCAATTTCTTCAATCTATTGATGAATATCTGGGGACCTAATATGGCGGATTCTGTCTTCTGTTCTATCAATCTAGAGTGTGCAATCCAGCTAGTGTGAAAACACATGCTTTTATTGGTATGCTTTTGCTTGATAAGGATATTTAATGGTAAATTCATTTTATGCATCATCTATAAGGAGTAGCATTTGCTGTCTAGTCTTTTCGTAAAGACAGCAAGTGTGACAGATCCTCTTTGTGATTTAGTCCCTTGGGGAAAAGGCAATCCAATGTAAAGATCCATTTGGATTCATTGAATAGCAGTTTCTTCTCGTAGTTTCCTCCTCGCCAGTTTTTCTTTATCTTTTGTATCCCGAAGAATTTAAAGTCTTTTATATTACCTTTATGGGTTATGGAGAAGTGTCTATACAGTGGCATGTCTTTATCCAGTTTTTCAATGCATAATATATGCTCCCTTATTCTGTCTTTTAGTGTTCTTGAAGTTTGTCCTACATATTGTAGGCCGCATGGGCAGAATATTATGTAGATGACTCCCTTATCTTGACACCTGATGAGGTCTTGTATCTTGTGTTCATCCCTCTTGTTATGTCCAAAGAATTTGTTCATTTTGACTCCACTCCTACAGGCCTTGCAGTTCGGGCACGGGAAGAAGCCTTTGATTGCTTTTCCCTGGTAGTTTGTGATAGCCTTTCTTCTGTTCTTCAGGACAGTCGGGGCCAGTATGCCTTTTAGGTTATCGGTTTTTCTATATATAAATCTCGGTTGAGGTGTCAGTTTTTCGCCGATCACATCATCTTCTTTTAGGATGACCCAGTGTTTCCTGATGATTCTTTCGAGTATATGTCTGTTAGAACTATATTCTGTTATCATCGGTACATTTATGCTACTGTCTTCTTCTCCTATTGTCGTTTTTGTCTTGTACTTCAGCAGACTGTTTCTGTCGGTTTTGCCAACTTCCTCTATCTTTTCCACCAGATTTTCCTCCTTGTACCCCCTTTCTAGGAATCTTCCTTTTAGTATATCTGCTTGTTCAACCCATTTGCTGTGATTGGAACAGTTTTTTTCTTACCCTTAGAAGTTGTCCTTTTGGAATGTTAGCCTTCCAGGTGGGGTGGTGGCAATTCATACTGTGAATGTAGTTGTTACAGTCTACTTTTTTGAAATAAGTAGATGTTTCAATCTTGCCGTTTTTCACCTCTATTGTAAGATCAAGGAAGTTTATTATGTTATAACTATATTCAAACGTGAACTTGAGATTTCTCTGATTTTTATTCATCACGTCAATGGTATATATTAGATCTTCGATTGACCCCTTCCAGACGATAAGAATATCGTCTATATATCTTGAGTATAGAACCAGGTCCGCGCCTGCTGGGCATGAGTCCCAGAATATTTGTTCCCAATGGCCCATATATAAATTGGCGTAACTAGGCGCGAACCTGGTCCCCATTGCTGTTCCGCAAATTTGTCTAAAGAATGTGTTGTTGTTATAAAAATAGTTGTGACTCAGGATGTATTTTATGCTTTCTAGTATGAAGATACGTTGTCCATCAAGTACTTCAGGATCTTTTAGTAGAAAAGAATTCACTGCTTCTAAGCCTGCCTCATGTGGGATGCACGTGTAGAGCGATGTAACGTCGCATGTTGCTAGTATGTAGTTTTCATCCCATACTAGCTTATCAAGTGTGGATAGTACTTGAGTCGAATCCCTCAGGTACGATGGTAGCCTTGTGACATATTTTTGTAGGTTCCTATCAACGTACTCCGAGAGGTTGCTAGACAGGGACCCTATGCCCGAGATGATAGGTCTTCCTGGCGGGTTTTTTAGGGACTTGTGAATCTTGGGTAATTGATAAAAGACCGGAGTGATCGGATGTGATACTTTGATGTAGTTAAATTCTTTTTCATTCAGTATCCCCTGTGTTTTGGCTTCTGTTAGTAGAGCTTCCAATTCTGTTTTGTATCTATCCACATGGTTATTTCGGAGTTTTTCATAAGTCTTCTCATCATCTAGAATTCTCTTACATTCTTCCTCATACCTTTCTTTATCCATTACGACAATTCCGCCGCCTTTGTCTGCCGGCTTAATTATCAGTTCGTGGTTTCTTTCGAGTTTTCTTATAGTTCACATTTGTGATCTTGTTAGGTTATGTTTTATCTGTTTTGTCTTTCTTGAGTTGAGGTTTTTGATGTCTCGGCATACATTTGCCGAGACAAAAAAAAAAAAACTACATTTCCCATGTAACACTGGGCTAAACAGGAAAGGGCAGACCCCGACTTTTGGCGCCAAAATAGAACCAATCACCTATGGTATTAGGGTATAAAGCTCCCAGAGACATACAGACCAGTATTGTCTTGAGAAAGGCCTAGGAGGGCCGAAACGCGTCGACATACTGGTGAGCAAATTTCTGATTTTATTATACCACATCTAGACGTTATTACACTATTGCACTTTATTTCACCCACAGATTAGGAGGAGGACTTTGGACCTACCCGCCACATTATTGTACTTTTTTTTTCTTCTGCATTTTTATATTCTACATTTTTTATATATTTTTTATATTCTGCATTCTTATAATCTCCTTCACGTCTACCACAGCTATTGGAGTTTATTTTGGAAGTTAATCATCTAGGATTTCTTTGAACGCACTTACCCACCATATTTTTTGAACACTTTGATATTTATTTGTGGATTAATTTTTTACAATTTTTGTGGAACACTTTTGCAATTTTTGTGGAACACTCTGATATATATATATATATATATATATATATATATATTTTTTTTTTTTTTTTTTTTTTGGAACACTGTGATTTTCCAAAGAGACATTTTTTAAGAAACTATTTGAGAGACATAAATTTCTTCATTTTTTCAACAAATTTTATTTCCATTTTTACACAATTGGATTTCTCCTACACTTTTATTTATATTGTATTTCTATCACTTATACTTTTATACTGCATCTGTATTGTTGACATCTGTATTATTGACATTGTACTATGCCAAGTTTGTCCATTTACATCACATCTGCTGTTTGTAAATATCTGTGCTTAAACTGCACTTTATAGACCATAATACTATGGTCTTAGACTGTTGTCGGAGCTAACGTAATATTTGTTCCAACACCACAGATATAGGTAACACTATATCCTTAAGACTTATATCTCATGGATCCATAGAGATTTTAGGAAGAATTTTAGAAGCTTTTTAATTTGTATGTATTATATTGTATTTTCATTGTATATTAACTGTAATAAATACATTCCATTTTTAACATATCCATACCTCACAGTCCTTTTAAGCTTCCCAGCGCTCACTATATCACACAATTGTAGTCACATCCCAAGTCCACTAGGGGACTTTTGCCAGTGAGCATAAGGCTGTAAAATACTAGCGCTCGGTCTACCACACACACGTTTTAATATAACTATGTTGTCTATGCGAAACTGGGGAATGGGTTAAAAAGGGATTATCTATCTTTTTAAATAATAAAAAGTCTAGTGTAGACTGTCCTTTTAACAAAAAATAATAATATAATTAATAGGCATGTTGCTGTATACAGAAATGAAATGTGTAATTTATAAAAGAAATAAATACTGTAAAGTGTTAAATTAGATACATAATAGTATTATACACTATCACTGATCAATGTTTTTTATACAGTCATGGTGTCATTATAAAACTTAGGAAGAGGTAAAGGGAGGCATTCAAATGTAGTGATTTCCAGTCTTTCTCTAATATCTATATCATATTCTAGTTGCAAACAAAACAACTGATAGTAAACACAAAGCACCCTGAGCCCCCATCTCCTAAAATGTTAACTCATATATTATACATTAAAAAGGACCATAAACACCTTGTAATTACAGCACATTTCTGCTGTGTTGCTATAGAATAACAAAACAAGTCTAAACATTTTCTAAAGAAATTTACATCTTGATTGCTGTTTAGCCAAACTCCACCTACCAGTTTCCTTATTTGAAGGAGCCAATCTAGGCTTTAGTATGAAGACAACAATTCATAATGTTAGTATAAATTGAATTATTTTGAAAGATATGTAGCAAAGCTAGCCTTGAGAAGTCGGTAGTGTGCATTTCAAGCTCTGAGACTTAGATTATCCACAATTTTCAGAACAAAATTACATGAAAAGAGGGCAAAATTGAAAAGTTGTCTTATTATAAATATTAATATTAAAATCTTAGAGATTTTACTCCCATTTAATAAATATATCATATAAAGCATAGGAATAGGAAGATTTCCTTCCACAGAATTATGCCTCAAACTGTGCTGTCCTAGGATCAAGCCTAGTAGAATATAATAATAGCCCCCCACATGCCACTAGTACATCTATAACCCCTGATATTTAGCTCTGAAACAACATGTGATAGCACCCCCAAATTATAACCACAGGTCCTCACTCAATAGCTGCACAAACAATAAGGAAAAAGAAAGATGTGTTGTTTTATTTTCTTTATTATTATTTTTAACATAACTAGTTTGGTTTTACTGGAGTGGTTCAGTATTCAGTCCTTAAAGGAACAGTCTACTCCAGAAGTGTTATTGTTTAAAAATATAGATAATCCCATTATAACACATTCCCCAGTTTTGCATATCCAACATATAAATATACTTTTTACCTCTATGATTACCTTGTATCTAAGCCTCTGCAGACTGCCCCCTTATTTCAGTTCTTTTGACAGACTTACATTTTAGCCAATCAGTGCTGACGCCTAAATAACTCCATGGGTGTGAGTGCAATGTTATCTATATAGCCCACATGAACTAGCGCTGTCTAGCTGTGAAAAAATGTCAAAATGCACTGAGATAAGAGGCGGTCTTCAAGGGCTTAGCAATTAGCATATGAGCCTATCCTAGATTTTGCTTTTGACTAAGAATATCAAAAGAACAAAGTAAAAATGATACTTTAGATTTAAAACCTTGAATAATTCTGTAATCAGCTATCTTGTATCTTTGTTTTGTGACCAATATAAATCCCTTGTCTTTTGCTCTAGAAGCAATTACAAAAAAGAGTAGTTAAATTAGCAATATAGGTGTCAAAGCACTGTAAAGGAACAGAAAATGGGAGAACCTCTAACTCCTTTTCTCCTGCTGTACATATGAGAACCATAATGCATGATTATACCATATCCATAAGAACCTGGTTGTAATTTGTTTAGTATAGAGATTTAGTTTTGATGAGAGGGAAATCATAAAAATGTATATTTATTTGACAAAACAGAATTATGTATTTCAAAACCTTTGTCAGATGCAAAGCCTCAATTCCATGTAGCAAGTACAACCCATTTCATGTACAATACTTTAAAGGGACACTCAAGTCAAAATTAAAATTTTCTGATTCAGATAGAGCAGCAATTCTAAACAACGTTTTAATTTACTTCCTTTAACAAAATGTGAACAATCTTTTTATATTTACACTTTTTTTAAAGTCACCAGCCCCTACTGAGCATGTGCAAGAATTCACAAAATATAAGTATATGCATTTGTGATTGGTTGATGGCTGTCACATGATACAGGAGGATTGGAAATAGACAAAATTTTGAAATTTGTCAGAAAAAATCTACAGCTCATTTGAAGTTCAAACTTAGTGCTATTGCATTGTCTTTTTATCATGTATGTGTTAGTCATGCAAACTTACTGTATTTACTAGTCCTTTAATAAACTTACCTTCTGGGCAGAAACATCCAATGACACATTTAAAAGCACAAGATAACTCGGTTTCTTGATTACTGCATGTACTTTCACAAGCTGTGCCACACTCATTATATAGCATGCCATCTGGACATTTTATAGCTGAAATAAAAATATATAAATTTATATCAGAATGTCATCCTGAAACTTTAAAAAGTTCCATATCAGCCCTATAATTTATGGATTTTATACTCATAGTTTATAATGGAAATATTACTGGATGCAGATTCACATGTCTGGTTTTATTTTTATTACTAGTTAGCAACTAAAAGAACAACAACAACAACACAGCTAATCTACTAATTGTGATTTTTTTTTCACTACTTTTCACATTTTAGGACAATATTACAATTGGCACGCTAAATTATTGTGCGCCTGCAAAGCGATATTTAGCGCTCCACTTGTAATCTGTCCCTTAGTAACCAAATAGCAAGGCAAGTTATATTGTGAAAATGGAAAATAGCTGGATGAAGAATTAAAAATGGTCAAATTAAGAAAAACATATTTTTTATGTAAATAAAATAGTTACTTTTAAAACAGATGTATTTTTTTAGTTGTAATACCCTAAAGCATTAAATTACTCTAATGGGGTGTTTATTATATATAATTACAGAGGACTGCATTACATGGAATTATTGTTTTATTTTTTAGTGTTTTTTTATGAATTTCACCCCATTCATATAGGCTATATCCAGTCCCTGTATTTATTCATTAAATAGACTGGATGTGATAAAGCTAACAAAAGGCTGTTGTGCCCAATTTGCTATTTTCAATGGCAGAATTCTTCTAGTTGTTGAGAAGCCTTGTAGACACCACAAATGGGCATGCACTACCTTTGAACAACTGAAAACAAATACAGCTTCTAAGTTTCTGTATCATACGCTACCTCTTTAAATGCTAAAATTATTCTTTCCAGTTTGTTGTGGGAGTATGTGTCTTTTTTTGCATTTAAATAAATAGCATCTGACTGGTTACAAGCCTTATAAATAGGGTTGCCATATTGCCGCTTTAAAAAGGGACACATATGAAAAATACATATGTCAGGGTTGTTATTCAAAACATTTCTTTAAACAGCCCTAAAACATCCCTGACGTATGTATTTTTCATATGTGTCCCTTTTTAAAGCGGCAATATGGTAACCCTACTACAGTAATTTTATATATATATATATATATATATATATATATATATATATATATATATATATATATATATATATATATATCCAATGCAGAGATAATAGCACACACCAACCAATACAACACCTTGAAACTCTGCTAGTGAACAATGTAAAGAATCAAATAGTATCCAGACTCGACAATGGTCCTGTAGATACAAAGCAGGCGTACACAGGAATGAAACTTCAAACAACATGTCTGTCTGGCCTCAATTGAAAAAAGCTCCGGTGTGACCTAAAACGTTTGGCTGTGGGCCTATATAGTTATGTACAGCAATTAAAGGCGTTTGAAGTTTCATTCCTGTGCATGCCTGCTTTATATCTACAGGGCCATTGCCGAATCTGGATACTATTTGATTCTCTCTCCCTCTCTCTCTCTCTCTCTCTCTCTCTCTCTCTCTCTCTCTCTATATATATATATATATATATATATATATATATATAGATATATATATAGCTTGTATCCAGTCAGATGCAATTTATTTGAATCATAGTTAAAAAAATGACAGAAATTCCTTAAGGAATTCCTTCAGCACAGTAAGGTTATTTACTAGCCAGATAATGTTAATCTATTTTTAACATTCATGCTTATTTTTTTCCTTCTTGCGTTGTTTTGCCACTGTTTCGATTTGGGTTCTTACATATACTTACTGCAATTAGTAAGAGTCCTCCAGTTTTCTGGTTTTCCATTGGCTATTGTACACTGTCTAGAGTATTCCGAAATTGTGGCACATAAGCAAAAGTCATCAATATGTCTAGATTTGCAAATGCAGCTATCCAAAGCACAAGTCTCAAGAAAAGATGTAATATCAAAATGATTTAAACATTCAGCCAGTTGGGGACTTTCAAACAGTTTACTACATGAGTCATTCTGAAAAAAAAAAAAAAAAAATGAATTTAGCATATAATTGCCGATTTAATCCAAAGCAATCAAAATAAAATAATGTAAGAAAATTTAATTTCTAGTTATAAATGATAAGCATGAAAATCAAAATATCTGTTGCAAAAAGTCTTTGGCATTAAATGTTATAAGCAAAAACATTATTAGTACAGCATTTATTTAGCACTTTTCTACATTTAATCAGTGTACATGTACTATAATTGACACATGTATCCATGGAATTGTATATAAAGACTGGAATAACTTTCACCGAGATTACGAGTTTTGCGTTAACTGGGGTGCGGTGCTAAGACTTAGTTTATGCTTACTGCTCACCTACAAACAACGCTGGTATTACGGGTTTTTTTCAACCCGGCGTTAGCCTCTAAAAAGTGAGCGAAGAGCAAAATTTAGCTCCACATCTCACTGTAATACCAGCGCTGCTTACGGTAGCGGTGAGCTGGCTAAACGTGCTCATGCACGATTTCCCCATAGGAAACAATGGGTCAGAATCGGCTGAAAAAAACCCTAACACCTGCCAAAAAGCAGCGTTCAGCTCCTAATGCAGCCCCATTGATTCCTATAGGGAAAGAAAATGTATGTCTACACCTAACACCCTAACATGAACCCTGAGTCTAAACACCCCTAATCTTACACTTATTAACCCCTAATCTGCCGCCCCTGACATCGCCGACACCTGCATAATATTATTAACCCCTTATCTGCCGCTCCGGACACTGCCGCCACCTACATTATACTTATGAACCCCTAATCTGCTGCCCCCCAACATCGCCGACACCTACATTATATTTATTAACCCCTAATCTTCCGCCCACAAAGTCATCACCACTATAATAAAGTTATTAACCCCTAAACCTAAATCTAACCCTAACACCCCCCTAAACTTAAATATAATTCAAATAAATCTAAATAAAATAACTACAATTAAATCAATTATTCTTATTTAAAACTAAATACTTACTTATAAAATAAACCCTAAGCTAGCTACAATATAACTAATAGTTACATTGTAGCTAGCTTAGGGTTTATTTTTATTTTACAGGCAAATTTGTATTTATTTTAACTAGGTACAATAGTTATTAAATAGTTACTAACTATTTAATAACTTCCTAGTTAAAATAAATACAAAATAACTGTAAAATAAATCGGATGAAGACTTCTGGCCGTCTGGAGGTCCACTTCTGCCCGGTTGGGTGAAGACGTCTCAAGGTAGGGTGATCTTCAAGGGGGTGTTGTTAGGTTTTAATAAGGGGGTATTCGGTGGGTGAATAGAGTTGGGTGTGTGGGTGGTGGGTTTTAATGTTGGGGGGGTATTGTAATTTTTTTACAGGTAAAAGAGCTGATTACTTTGGGGCAATACCCTGCAAAAGGCCCTTTTAAGGGCTATTTGTAATTTAGTATAGGGTAGGGATTTTTTTATTTTGGGGGGCTTTTCTATTTTATTAGGGGGATTAGAGTAGGTGTAATTAGTTTAAAATTCTTGTAATTATTTTATAATTTTTTGTAATTTAGTGGGGGTTTTTTGTACTTTAGTTTATTTTATTTAATTGTAATTAGTTTATTTTATTTAAGGTAGTTAATTTATTTATAGTGTTGTGTTAGGTGTAATTGTAACTTAGGTTAGGATTTATTTTACAGGTAAATTTGTACTTATTTTAGCTAGGTAGTTATTAAATAGTTAATTACTATTTAATAACTATTGTACCTAGTTAAAATATATACAAACTTGCCTGTAAAATAAAAATAAATCCTAAAATAGCTACAATGTAACTATTAGTTATATTGTAGTTATCTTACGGTTTATTTTATAGGTAAGTATTTAGTTTTAAATAGGAATAATGTATTTAATTGTAGTAATTTTATTTTGTTTTATTTAAATTATATTTAAGTTAGGGGGGTGTTAGGGTTAGACTTAGGTTTAGGGGTTAATACATTTAATATAATTGCGGCGACGTTGTGGGCGACAGATTAGGGGTTAATAAATGTAGGTAGGTGTCGGCGATGTTAGGGACGGCAGATTAGAGGTTAATAAAATGAGTGTTTGCGAGGCAGGAGTGAGGCAGTTTAAGAGTTAATATATTTATTGCAGTGGCGGCGATATAGGTAGTTTATGGGTGTTAGTGTACTTTTTATCACTTTAGTTAAGTGCTTTATGTTATGGCGTTAGCCCATAAAACTCTTAACTACTGACTTTTAAATGCGGTAGGAGTCTTGACAGGAGAGGGTGTACCGCTCACTTTCTCCAAGGCTCGTAATACCGGCGTTAGGAAAATCCCATTAAAAAGATAGAAGACGCAATTGACTTAAGGGGATTTGCAGTATGCTCGAGTCGCGGAAAAAAAGTAAGAGGTACACCAGTACCTGCCAGACTCGTAATACCAGCGGGCATTAAAAAGCAGCGTTGGGACCTCTCAACGCTGCTTTTTAAGGCTAACGCAAGACTTGTAATCTAGCAGTATGATAACACAGAAGGATTCACACAATGATGCAAATATTTATAATTTTATCTATCTATCTATCTATCATCTTTCTGTCTGTCTATTAATCTATTATCTACTTAGCCGCCTCTTTGCGGTTTCTGACCAATAATTTCATTTATGATGTTCCAATGTCTTATAGAGGACTTTGAAGATAGTCCTTATTTTGGTCAGTTACCACTTCAGTATTACACAGCGGACAGTTATGTCATCTTCCAGCTTGTAGTGCTCCTACTTAATAAACAGAGGATTTTCCCATTCAAGAAGGTCGGCTCTGACTGCTCGTTTTGTTGGGAATTCACCACAGCTTATCTGACTGTAATGCCCAAGTAAAGGGGGCTGCTGGAACTAATTATCATAACTATCAGAGTGAGTCCAGTTTTACTTACTTTGTATGTGTGATTACTGTTCTATTTGTGTTTATAAAATAACTTTGGCTCCATATTTTTACAGACTTACCCTATGGTGCACATAGGGGTTTTATTACAATTTTAAAGAAACCCTGGCTCACAGAAGTCTGTGAAAACCAAACTATTATTACTTGCGAGTCACTAACAGCTTCATGTTCTAAATTTGATTATACATTTAGTCAATGAACATGTACTATCATTGACACGTGTACCCATGTAATTGTGTGTAAAGACTGGAATAACTATGATAAGACAGAAGGATTCACATTATCTATCTATCTATCTATCTATCTATCTATCTATAATCTATTGATCTATCTTTCTATCTGTCTATCTATCTATCTATCTATCTATCTATATATCTATCTATCTAATATCAACACTGCCACTACAGCAGTCAGATTCAACCTCCCTAATTCCTGGCTGCTAGTGGGCTTCAGGTGGAGGGATCCCTTAACTGTAGCTAACAGTAGCTAGTAAAAAGTTCTAACATGGACTCAGTGGCTAGGTAGGGAACAGGATACTCATAGTCAGACAGGCAGGATTGGTTATGGACAAGCAAGAAGTACTAAGGGATCCTTGCTTTAAATCTAGGAGGTAGGATTCAGTGACAGCTCTTCTTCCTGGCTTGACAAAGTCAGCCGAGCAGTCACAAACAGTTTAGAATCATTCAAAATAGGATCCTCTCGCTCTAGCAGAGGGGCCACCTATGTCAGTGTCTTACCCTGTAAAAGGGATATAACAAAGGTAACTTGTTTAGAGGAGGTTGAGAAGGTATGAGGATAGTTATTGGAAAGAAGGCTGCACTGGTTAAAAATTTGTCTGTAGGTATTCACATCACCATAAAACTTTTGAGGCAAAAGGAACTTGGGTGGTGTGATAGGAGGACTAACAGAGGGCGCAGGATTACTAGACATCTCAGGAGATGCAGGGCAATGCTCCTTAAGGAATTCTCTAAACATGTAAGTCAGCTGACCAGCATGCAAAGCTAACCAATAAGACATAGGGTTAACTCCCTAAACAATATAAAAGGGACACAAAGCGGGGCTCTAGCTTGCAACAAGTTTGTCTCAATTTTATGTGTTTAGAGGACAACTACACTCGGTCCTCGACACTAAACGCATGATTACTGCAACGCCTGTGGTCATCAGTTTGTTTATAGTGTACCCCAGATCGAATCAGTACTCAGCTTATTTGACTTTAATGAGAGGACAGATTACCACTGGCATATCAGTAGAAGTAGAAAAGTTTTAGGATTGTATCCAGAGGCAGCAAAGAAGAGAAAGGTCTTTAAAGAGGTGTTCCAATGAAAATTGAGTGTAAGTTCTGCCAAAGGAAGAAGATCAACCCAATTGTCCTGCAGAGACAACAAATAACTATGAAGATATGTCTCTAGAGACTGGTTCACTCCATCTGACCATTAAATTGAGGATGATATGCAAAAAAAGATCACAAGGATATTCCCAGCCTTTGGCAGAATGCCATCCAGAAATGAGATACAAATGTTGTGCCCTGATCAGTGACTATATCCAGATGCAATCCATATCAGTTGTCCCTGAAGAGGACTACAGCAGTCAGATTCACCCTCCCTAACTCCTGGCCACTAGTCAGCGTCAAGCGGAGGGATCCCTTAACTGTGAGTAACAGTAGCTAGTAAAAAGTCAAAGTATTATAGCTAGATGGACAGGTTTGCCAACAGACAAGCAAGAAGTACTAAAACAGGATTTGGAGAGAATAGTCAAGAACCGGCAGATTTTGAGCATCAATCTCTCCAAACTGACAGGACAAGAGAGTAGCAGGAAAACTGGTAAGCACCAAAAATAACGGGGAGTATACAGCAACAGCACACAGTAACAAAGCCAATAAATGGGCAAAGCCTGCAGGAAAAGGATGTGTTTAAATAGTCTTCAGGCTGATTGGAAATTGCCCACAACTGAAGATAGGTGGAGCTAGAGAGATGCAAACACAATTGACAAGGTAAAGAACTAGCTTAGTAAAAAATAATGTTCCAATACCACTTGAGAAAAAAGTGGTGCTAGTAGCCAGACCGGTTAAAAATAGAAAAAAAAAATCTTTATTTGTCAACCAATAAAAACGGCAATGACTCTGAGGATAAAAGTGGTGTGAAAAGTTTGACAGGTTTCGGTCACTGGGACCGTAGTCATAAACTAAAACAGTGCAACAGGTGCACAGTATTTAAGAGAATCAAGCTCCCCTCATTGGAGGAACATGACCACAATAATTTAACCCTTTGTTAGCATTGGATCTGGATATAGAAAATATAAACATATGTGACCATACAAAGAATATATACATGTGTGTATATTAAACTAAACCAAAATACAAAACATATATATGAGATCACAATATGGATATATATATATATATATATATATATATATATATTAACCTAGTTAAGACCTATAGTCCTTAGAGAAAAAAATACAAGTGCTATACCAAATAACTTCAATAACCCACTTTAATAAGGAATGTATAAATCGATGTTCCAAAAAAGTAGCTAATATAGACAACAGGTATAACTAAACTAGGGCACATTAAACAGGATACCCTGTGTGATGAATATTCACTTGATTTTAGCATGTCCGGGTATGAAAAACACATATTACTTGTATAGCTTTAAATATGTTACAGAATTACAGTTTTGCATACATATCCGGGTATGCAAGACAACGATAGAAGATTTGCATAATGTGTGCTCAAAAAAACAAACAGAAAGTCAAAAAATAGAAAAAGTAAATTTTTATCCCCAGAGTCTTTGCCGTTTTTATTGGTTGACAAATAAAGATTTCTTTCATGTAATTAGCAAGAGTCCATGAGCTAGTGACGTATGGGATATACATTCCTACCAGGAGGGGCAAAGTTTCCCAAACCTCAAAATGCCTACAAATACACCCCTCACCACACCCACAAATCAGTTTTACAAACTTTGCCTCCTATGGAGGTGGTAAAGTAAGTTTGTGCTAGATTCTACGTTGATATGCGCTTTGCAGCAGGTTTGAGCCCGGTTTTCCTCTCAGCGTGCAGTGAATGTCAGAGGGATGTGAGGAGAGTATTGCCTATTTGAATTCAATGATCTCCTTCTACGGGGTATATTTCATAGGTTCTCTGTTATCGGTCGTAGAGATTCATCTCTTACCTCCCTTTTCAGATCGACGATATACTCTTATATATATACCATTACCTCTGCTGATTTTCGTTTCCGTACTGGTTTGGCTTTCTACATCATGTAGATGAGTGTCCTGGGGTAAGTAAGTCTTATTTTCTGTGACACTCTAAGCTATGGTTGGGCACTTTTTTATAAAGTTCTAAATATATGTATTCAAACATTTATTTGCCTTGACTCAGGATGTTCAACATTCCTTATTTCAGACAGTCAGTTTCATATTTGGGATAATGCATTTGAATAAAAAAAAAATTTCTTACCTTAAAAAATTTGACTTTTCCCTGTGGGCTGTTAGGCTCGCGGGGGCTGAAAATGCTTCATTTTATTGCGTCATTCTTGGCGCGGACTTTTTTGGTGCAAAATTGTTTTTTTTTCTGTTTCCGGCGTCATACGTGTCGCCGGAAGTTGCGTCATTTTTGACGTTCTTTTGCGCCAAAAATGTCGGCGTTCCGGATGTGGCGTCATTTTTGGCGCCAAAAGCATTTAGGCGCCAAATAATGTGGGCGTCTTATTTGGCGCTAAAAAAATATGGGCGTCACTTTTGTCTCCACATTATTTAAGTCTCACTTTTTATTGCTTCTGGTTGCTAGAAGCTTGTTCACTGGCATATTTTTCCCATTCCTGAAACTGTCATTTAAGGAATTTGATCAATTTTGCTTTATATGTTGTTTTTTCTATTACATATTGCAAGATGTCCCATGTTGAAGCTGAGTCAGAAGATACTTCTGGAAAATCGCTGCCTGGTGCTGGAGCTACCAAAGCTAAGTGTATCTGCTGTAAACTTTTGGTAGCTGTTCCTCCAGCTGTTGTTTGTATTGAATGTCATGACAAACTTGTTAATGCAGATAATATTTCCTTTAGTAAAGTTACATTACCTGTTGCTGTTCCATCAACATCTAATACTCAGAGTGTTCCTGATAACATAAGAGATTTTGTTTCTAAATCCATTAAGAAGGCTATGTCTGTTATTCCTCCTTCTAGTAAACGTAAAAAGTCTTTTAAAACTTCTAATTTTTCAGATTAATTTTTAAATTAACATCATCATTCTGATTCTGATAATGGCTCTTCTGGTTCAGAGGATTCTGTCTCAGAGGTTGATGCTGATAAATCTTCATATTAATTTAAAATGGAATTTATTCGTTCTTTACTTAAAGAAGTCCTAATTGCATTAGAAATTGAGGATTCTGGTCCTCTTGATATTAAATCTAAACGTTTAGATAAGGTTTTTAAATCTCCTGTAGTTATTCCAGAAGTTTTTCCTGTTCCTGGTGCTATTTCTGAAGTAATTTCCAGGGAATGGAATAATTTGGGTAATTCATTTACTCCTTCTAAACGTTTTAAGCAATTATATCCTGTGCCATCTGACAGATTAGAATTTTGGGACAAAATCCCTAAGGTTGATGGGGCTGTCTCTACTCTTGCTAAGCGTACTACCATTCCTACGGCAGATGGTACTTCCTTTAAGGATCCTTTAGATAGGAAAATTGAATCCTTTCTAAGAAAAGCTTACTTGTGTTCAGGTAATCTTCTTAGACCTGCTATATCTTTGGCGGATGTTGCTGCAGCTTCAACTTTTTGGTTGGAAGCTTTAACGCTTGTAACAGATCACAATTCTCATAGCATTATTAATCTTCTTCAACATGCTAATAATTTTATTTGTGATGCCATCTTTGATATCATTAGAGTTGATGTCAGGTATATGTCTCTAGCTATTTTAGCTAGAAGAGCTTTATGGCTTAAAACTTGGAATGCTGATATGTCTTCTAAGTCTACTCTGCTTTCCCTTTCTTTCCAGGGTAATAAATTATTTGGTTCTCAGTTGGATTCTATTATTTCAACTGTTACTGGAGGGAAAGGAACTTTTTTACCACAGGATAAAAGATCTAAAGGTAAATTTAGGTCTAATAATCGTTTTCGTTCCTTTCGTCACAACAAGGAACAAAAGCCTGATCCTTCATCCTCGGGAGCGGTATCAGTTTGGAAACCATCTCCAGTCTGGAATAAATCCAAGCCTTTTAGAAAATCAAAGCCAGCTCCTAAGTCCACATGAAGGTGCGGCCCTCATTCCAGCTCAGCTGGTAGGGGGCAGATTACGTTTTTTCAAAGGACTTTTGGATCAATTCCGTTCACAATCTTTGGATTCAGAATATTGTTTCAGAAGGGTACAGAATTGGCTTCAAGATAAGGCCTCCTGCAAAGAGATTTTTTCTTTCCTGTGTCCCAGTAAATCCAGCGAAGGCTCAAGCATTTCTGAAATGTGTTTCAGATCTAGAGTTGGCTGGAGTAATTATGCCAGTTCCAGTTCTGGAACAGGGGCTGGGGTTTTATTCAAATCTCTTCATTGTACCAAAGAAGGAGAATTCCTTCAGACCAGTTCTGGATCTAAAAATATTGAATCGTTATGTAAGGATACCAACATTCAAAATGGTAACTGTAAGGACTATCCTGCCTTTTGTTCAGCAAGGGCATTATATGTCTACAATAGATTTACAGGATGCATATCTGCATATTCCGATTCATCCAGATCATTATCAGTTTCTGAGATTCTCATTCCTAGACAAGCATTACCAGTTTGTGGCTCTGCCATTTGGCCTAGCAACAGCTCCAAGAATTTTTACAAAGGTTCTCGGTGCCCTTCTGTCAGTAATCAGAGAACAGGGTATTGTGGTATTTCCTTATTTGGACGATATCTTGGTACTTGCTCAGTCTTCACATTTAGCAGAATCTCATACGAATCGACTTGTGTTGTTTCTTCAAGATCATGGTTGGAGGATCAATTTACTAAAAAGTTCATTGATTCCTCAGACAAGGGTAACCTTTTTGGGTTTCCAGATAGATTCAGTGTCCATGACTCTATCTTTGACAGACAAGAGACGTCTAAAATTGATATCAGCTTGTCGAAACCTTCAGTCACAATCATTCCCTTCGGTAGCCTTATGCATGGAAATTCTAGGTCTTATGACTGCTGCATCGGACGCGATCCCCTTTGCTCGTTTTCACATGCGACCTCTTCAGCTCTGTATGCTGAACCAGTGGTGCAGGGATTACACAAAGATATCTCAATTAATATCTTTAAAACTGATTGTACGACACTCTCTGACATGGTGGACAGATCACCATCATTTAGTTCAGGGGGCTTCTTTTGTTCTTCCGACCTGGACTGTAATCTCAACAGATGCAAGTCTTACAGGTTGGGGAGCTGTGTGGGGGTCTCTGACGGCACAAGGGGTTTGGGAATCTCAGGAGGTGAGATTACCGATCAATATTTTGGAACTCCGTGCAATTTTCAGAGCTCTTCAGTCTTGGCCTCTTCTAAAGAGAGAATCGTTAATTTGTTTTCAGACAGACAATGTCACATCTGTGGCATACATCAATCATCAAGGAGGGACTCACAGTCCTCTGGCTATGAAAGAAGTATCTCAAATTCTGGTTTGGGCGGAATCCAGCTCCTGTCTAGTTTCTGCGGTTCATATCCCAGGTATAGACAATTGGGAAGCGGATTATCTCAGTCGCCAAACGTTGCATCCGGGCGAATGGTCTCTTCACCCAGAGGTATTTCTTCAGATTGTCCAAATGTGGGGACTTCCAGAAATAGATCTGATGGCCTCTCATCTAAACAAGAAACTTCCCAGGTATCTGTCCAGATCCAGGGATCCTCAAGCGGAAGCAGTGGATGCGTTGTCACTTCCTTGGAAGTATCATCCTGCTTATATCTTTCCGCCTCTAGTTCTTCTTCCAAGAGTGATCTCCAAGATTCTGAAGGAATGCTCGTTTGTTCTGCTGGTAGCTCCAGCATGGCCTCACAGGTTTTGGTATGCGGATCTTGTCCGGATGGCCTCTTGCCAACCGTGGACTCTTCCGTTAAGACCAGACCTGGTCCTTTTTTCCATCAGGATCTCAAATCCTTAAATTTAAAGGTATGGAGATTGAACGCTTGATTCTTAGTCAAAGAGGTTTCTCTGACTCTGTGATTAATACTATGTTACAGGCTCGTAAATCTGTATCTAGGGAGATATATTATAGAGTCTGGAAGACTTATATTTCTTGGTGTCTTTCTCATCATTTTTCCTGGCATTCTTTTAGAATTCCGAGAATTTTACAGTTTCTTCAGGATGGTTTGGAGAAAGGTTTGTCTGCAAGTTCCTTGAAAGGACAAATCTCTGCTCTTTCTGTTCTTTTTCACAGAAAGATTGCTAATCTTCCTGATATTCATTGTTTTGTACAAGCTTTGGTTCGTATAAAACCTGTCATTAAGTCAATTTCTCCTCCTTGGAGTTTGAATTTGGTTCTGGGGGCTCTTCAAGCTCCTCCGTTTGAACCTATGCATTCATTGGACATTAAATTACTTTCTTGGAAAGTTTTGTTCCTTTTGGCCATCTCTTCTGCCAGAAGAGTTTCTGAATTATCTGCTCTTTCTTGTGAGTCTCCTTTTCTGATTTTTCATCAGGATAAGGCGGTGTTGCGAACTTCTTTTGCATTTTTACCTAAGGTTGTAAATTCCAACAACATTAGTAGAGAAATTGTGGTTCGTTCATTATGTCCTAATCCTAAGAATTCTAAGGAGAAATCATTGCATTCTTTGGATGTAGTTAGAGCTTTGAAATATTATGTTGAAGCTACTGAGAATTTCCGAAAGACTTCTAGTCTATTTGTTATCTTTTCCGGTTCTAGGAAAGGTCAAAAGGCCTCTGCCATTTCTTTGGCATCTTGGTTGAAATCTTTAATTCATCATGCTTATGTCGAATCGGGTAAAACTCCGCCTCAAAGGATTACAGCTCATTCTACTAGGTCAGTTTCTACTTCCTGGGCGTTTAGGAATGAAGCTTCGGTTGATCAAATTTGCAAAGCAGCAACTTGGTCTTCTTTGCATACTTTTACTAAATTCTACCATTTTGATGTGTTTTCTTCTTCTGAAGCTGTTTTTGGTAGAAAAGTACTTCAGGCAGCTGTTTCAGTTTGAATCTTCTGCTTATGTTTTCAGTTTTTTTCATTATAAAATGTAAACTTTGTTTTGGGTGTGGATTATTTTTCAGCGGAATTGGCTGTCTTTATTTTATCCCTCCCTCTCTAGTGACTCTTGCGTGGAAAGATCCACATCTTGGGTAGTCATTATCCCATACGTCACTAGCTCATGGACTCTTGCTAATTACATGAAAGAAAACATAATTTATGTAAGAACTTACCTGATAAATTCATTTCTTTCATATTAGCAAGAGTCCATGAGGCCCACCCTTTTGTGGTGGTTATGATTTTTTTGTATAAAGCACAATTATTCCAATTCCTCTTTTTTTTTTATGCTTTCGCACTTTTTTCTTATCACCCCACTTCTTGGCTATTCGTTAAACTGATTTGTGGGTGTGGTGAGGGGTGTATTTGTATGCATTTTGAGGTTTGGGAAACTTTGCCCCTCCTGGTAGGAATGTATATCCCATACGTCACTAGCTCATGGACTCTTGCTAATATGAAAGAAATGAATTTATCAGGTAAGTTCTTACATAAATTATGTTTTTTTCTATTTTTAACCGGTCTGGCTGCTAGCACCACTTTTTTCTCAAGGGGTATTGGAACATTATTTTTTACTATTGTATCCGTGGAGCACAGGGACTCCGTCACATTGCACTCTTCTATTTACCCCATGAGAGCTGACAAAAGGAATTAGACACAGAGCGGATCCAGGGGGAGGAGCATAGAAGCCGAGCAGCGTGTGTTTGGAGAGGAGACGATGAGAAGACGCAGGGAGGTCAGGCTACAGCTACGGGAGGAGTTTTTAGGAACCGAGCAGCATGTGTCTGGAAAGGAGAGGCTGCGAAAACACCACAAAGTCAGGCTGCAGACATACACGGATGCTACTTGTATTTGATCCGGCACTGCACATTGACATATAGAGAACTACCACTTGTTGGATTGATTTGTTTGCCTAGATTGGCTAGTACCCCCTAAGTGGCTACGGACTTCTCTCTGGATATACTGTGAGCCTGCCGTTCATAGCGGGTCATCATTTGTACTTGTATACATACTGTACCGAATTTTCTATACATATATATAGCCTGGTGGTTTAATTGACAACTCCATTCCATTTGGGGACACATTGTAGTAGCGATTTGAGAAGGAATACCCCAATTGCTTTGTATATTTAGTGCTTGCATTTAACCTTTATGCTGGACTCCTTAACCACTGGTCTTTGGCAAAATAAAGTCACAAGCTCTCCCACACGCTGCATGTTAATGACTCCCTGAACAGCTCCCATAACCCCCTGATTTCTACATTGCTTTATACATTTCTAAAGACCACTGCTCCATAACCTGCTCTGAGGAGGTGGACAGACATTGCCGGAATACGATCAGGTTGATTGACACCGCCCTGCTAGCGGCCAATCTGCAGGGGGCAACGTTGCACCAGCAGTTCACAAGAGCTGCTTGTGCAATGCTGAATTGCTCTCCGCATTCAGCTATGTCTGTCGGACATGATCCGCTGATCGGATTATGCCGGACAGACTTTGTTAAACAGGCCCTTATGAATGTTAGTTCCAAAATTTGTATTCAATAGAAAAAACATTGGTGATAATTTAATTAAGGCTCGAGTTAAATAAATGTAATATCCAAAATGAATATTATTTTATTATAAAAGTATATATTTTAGTAACATTATATTTAATAATAGTGGATACAATATAAGATTTTTATTATCCCAGATTCTTCATAGAAATCACCACCATGAAGTTATGGAAAGTCTTATATATTTCGTATGAGCTAAGATACCCTTAAAGAGACATGAAACCCATTTTTTTCATTCATGATTCAGATAGAGCATGTGACCTTTAAACAACTTTCCTAATTTGTTATGTACTCTTCATATAATTTATTGGGGGAAAAAAGGATACATAGGTAGGTTTAGGAGCTGCTGATTGGTGGCTGCACATATATGCCTCATGTTATTGGCTCACATTGGGCTAGATTACGAGTGGAGTGCAAAATGCGCTTTTGCAAGCTCAATATTTTCGCTCACTCAGTAATACCAGTGCACTCAAATGCGCGGTTGTATTACAAGTTTAGCACAATGCGAATGGGACCTTGAGTTCGCATTGCATGGAAGCTCGTTACCATAGGCTCTAATTGAAACCTCAGTCTGATGCCAATAGACATGGCACAGAACCTTGCGAAGTGAAGGGGTTAATTTGCGCAGCATTGGGAAGCATGTTTAGAATATGTATATATATATATATATATATATATATTTATGTTTATATTTGTATATACATATTAACACACAAATATAAATGTATATAACCATACACATATATATTTACAGTTTAAACACAGTCCCAAAAAAACACTATTAAAAGGTACTTTCCAGTGCTATTTTTTATCTAACACCCCACATCCCCTCAATTTAACCCCTTATAACTGCTTTGTGCAGTTATTTTAATAATAAAAAAAAGATGCTCATATATATTATTTTTTTTAGCAATCAACTGTACACTTTACTTTGAGGGAAATTTAAGGACTTTCTTTCATTAACCAGAGATTTGTTCTCTGGTTAATGAATTTGAGTGGAAACTGCTACCACGAGCATGAGGCAGCATTAACCAGACACTTGTAATGGCTGGTTATTTAATGTGCGCCCATAAATGGCAAATTTGCCCATTTACGGGCGCACATTAAAATTGTGCACCACTTGTAATTAAGCCCATTATTGGCCAAATTATAGACGGAGCACAAAATATCACTTTAGCAAAAGTGATATTTGCACTCCTCTTTGTAATACCAGTGCATACAAAGTGCTCTGGTCTTACAAATGAGGTGCAATGCGAATGACCTCATATTCACATTGCACTGAAGCATTGCGTTCACAAGAGAGGGCTTCCCTAGGCTCCAATGGGAGCCTCGGTCTCTTGGTGACAGCTGATCTCTGGTTAATCAGTGCTAATTGCTACCATGATCTTGCCGTAGCACTAAACAGCCACTTGTAATGGCTGGTTAAATATTGCACGCCCGTAAACAGAGAACTTTGCCTATTTCCGGGCAAAAAATGTGCGCTCCACTTGTAATCTAGACCTAGGTGTTCAGCTAGCTCCTAGTGCAATTTTGCTTCTTCAATAATGGATGCCAAGAGAATTAAACAAATTAGATCACAGAAGTATATTAGAAGGTTGTTTTTTAGCGTATTCTCTATCTGAATCATGAAATAAAATGTGGGTTTCATATCCCTTTAAAGGGACACTCAAATCAAAATTAAACTTTCATTATTCAGATAGAGAATGCAATTTTAAACAACTTTCCAATTTACTTCCATTAACAAAATGTGCACAGTCTTTTTTTATATTTAAACTTTTTGAGTCACCAGCTCCTACTGAGCATGTGCAAGAATTCACAGAATAAATGTACATGCATTTGTGATTGGCTGATGGTTGTCACATGGTACTGTATACATTTGTGATTGGCTGATGGCTGTCACTTGGTACAGGGAGAGTGGAAATAGACATAACTTTAAAAATTGTCAGAAAAAAATCTACTACTCATTTGAAGTTTAGACTAAGTGCTATTGCATTGTCTTGTTATCTTGCATTTGTTGATTATGCAAATCTATTGTGTCTACTGGTCCTTTAAGCTAATACAAGTTGCCAAAATGCTATATAACAGGTTGGTACAATTAGGGGAGACCCTGATGTTTTCCTTCTACTTGACTTCTCCTCTTGTGCAAAGTGTAAAAAGGGTCTGTCTTACAAGTCATGGCTCTTGACATCTTTAAAATTTGTGGGTGCTACAATAATGATTAGCTTAGAACCCTTTTAAAATCACCACTGTTTATATATATTTACTCCCGCATATAAATACATACAGCTATTTTGCATCCTGAATATGTCTTTGGTTCCAGTGGTAAACACTCTGTCTCAGGGTTTAGAACTGCTTGTTGATTTCCAAACTCTTCTACAGATTGATCAATACCTGTAATAAGTGAGTTGAAAAGTGAAACGTGGTAACATTGAATAACAAAGAGAAAACACAACAAAGAAATACTAGTTTATTTCCTAAAAAAATATTAGAGTTTTAGCTGTTACAGTTTACAGTCTATTTGTGACCCCCATATTAATCATTTGTTAACTTTTTAATGTTATTTTATTAGTTAAAGGAAAATGTGAATTAAAAATTAAACAGTAAAGGAATCCTTTCTTCCCAATATTATTCTGGAAGCTTTTCACAACTAAGGGGTACTTTGTGTTTTGTGAGTCTAACAGTGGGTGTGTCATGAGTGGGGCTGAAAAGAGTCAGGTAGATTGTGGGTGGAGTTTGGGTGTTTCCTGGTTTTGCTCTGGAAACTCTAAAATTTGCCCTGAAGGGGAAACAGCATGAGGGAAAGTAGGGCATAGCTCCCAACCTTTGATAATCCTGTAGTATGAGCAATGCAGGGGTTGTCAATCATTCTGATTGTATCGGATCGGGATGTTTACGTCCGCTGCTTCTTAACTTTACTTTCAAGCTAGCCTGAAATGATGCAGCTCCAAAGCAGCATCCGCTGCTTAATGGAGCTCTTTGTGTCAACAGATGACTATTTTGGTGACTGTGATTATGCAGCATTGGTAATGTATATTTGCAAGAAGTATTTTAATTACATAGAATATGTTTTGAGCCTAGTCACCTAATATGGTTAAACCGTTACGGATCTGGATGCTTCTTTAAATATGGATTGGAATTGTGATCTCATGATTGTTGCTTTACCCATTTTAAAATCAGCTGTGATAGTATGCACTCTAAGCAATGACTATGGCTAAGTGCCGAAATGCATAGGATTTTTACTCATGACACACATTGCTTTGTGATGTTCTCCTTATTTTATTAAAGGTACACTCAAGTCAAAATAAACTGTTATGATTCATTTTAAAGACACTTTCCAATTTACTTTCATTATCAAATTTTGCACAATCTTTTTATATTTACACTTTCTGGGAAACAATCCTACTGAGCATGTGCACAAGCTCACAGAGTATACGTATACTAATCTGTGATTGGATGTCTGTCACATGATAAAAGGGGCTGGAAATGGGAGAAAAAAATAATTTGTTCTAATCTACTGCTTATTTGAAATTTAGAGTAGGTGTTACTGCATTGTCTTTTTATCATGCATGTGTTAATTATGTAATTGTACTGCATTCAGTGGTCCTTTAAACTGAAGGTAAACTTTGGTGAATGGAGGCCCGTTTTTTAAAAATACTATTAAAAACAGGGGCACTTTCATTCATCAAAGTTTACAAAGCAGCAGTTTTCTTTTTACAGCCAGAGCAGCTGCCCCCACCTGGAGATCCTCTCTTCACACGTCAGCAATGACTAATCCTGCTTCCTCCAATCACACCTTTCCCCCCCAGGGTAGTCATTGCCTGAGGCCATGCTGTGATTGGAGGAAGCCAGATTAGTCATTGCTGACGTGTGAATAGAGGATCTCTGTGTGGGGGAAGCTGCTCTAGCTGTGAAAAGAAAAAAAGGTAATTTTTTTAAACAAAAACGGCTGCTTTGTAAACTTTGATGAATGAAAGTGACCCTGTTTTTAATAGTATTTTTAAAAAACGGGCTTTCATTCACCAAAGTTTACCTTCACTTTAAAAGTGCTAATAAAAGCTACATATTATAATATTATAAGGGCTCGCTGGACCCTTTAATTAGTCTTCATCTATCAATTCTAAACATATTAATTTTATAAAATTTAACATTTATCCAATTATATCTTATGTAATTAAAGTGTCTTAAAAGGACATAAAACCCAAAAGTGTGCTTCAGATATAATATACAATATTAACATTTTTCCAATTTACTTCTATCATAGAATTTTATTTATTTACTTATTATACTATATTGAAAAGCAGGGATGTAAGCTCAGGAGTGTGCACGTGTTGCAGCACTATAGGACAGCAGTTTTGCAACAATGTTATACATTAGCAAGAGCACTAGATGGCAGCAGTTTTATAAGAATATTATACATTAGCAAGAGCACTAGATGGCAGCAGTTTTATAAGAATGTTATGCATTAGCAAGAGCACTAGATGGCAGCAGTTTTATAAGAATGTTACACATTAGCAAGAGCACTAGATGGCAGCAGTTTTATAAGAATGTTATACATTAGCAAGAGCACTAGATGGCAGCAGTTTTATAAGAATGTTATACATTAGCAAGAGCACTAGATGGCAGCAGTTTTATAAGAATGTTATACATTAGCAAGAGCACTAGATGGCAGCAGTTTTATAAGAATTTTACACATTAGCAAGAGCACTAGATGGCAGCAGTTTTATAAGAATGTTATACATTAGCAAGAGCACTAGATGGCAGCAGATTTATAAGAATGTTACACATTAGCAAGAGCACTAGATGGCAGCAGTTTTATAAGAATGTTATACATTAGCAAGAGCACTAGATGGCACCAGCTTTATAAGAATGTTATACATTAGCAAGAGCACTAGATGGCACCAGCTTTATAAGAATGTTATACATTAGCAAGAGCACTAGATGGCAGCAGCTTTATAAGAATGTTATACATTAGCAAGAGCACTAGATGGCAGCAGTTTTATAAGAATGTTATACATTAGCAAGCGCACTAGATGGCAGCACTATTTCCTGTCATGTAGTGCTCCAAACATTTGCATGCTACCTATGTAGATATCTCTTCAACAAAGAATAACAAAGTACATTTTTAAAATATAAGTACATTGGAAACTTTCTTAAAATTGTATTTTGTATCTGAATTGTGCAAAAATTATTTAGTTTTATGTCCCTTAAATTTCTAATATTTAAAAACAGAAGCAAAAAGAGCAGAATTATATATAATATGAGGTTATAAAAGGTTTTCAACACCTTTTAAGGTTACTGGCTTTACATTTATTCACTTCTAAATGCAAACTGTTGGTATAATACAGACAGTTATGCTAAGAACCAGCAAACTTTCAAAACTAGTTTTGCTTTTTTATACTAGAAAATGTTCTGTTGCATCGTTTTACTGTCACAGTTATTCTATGATACCAGTTGTGTCATTTTATACAATGTAATGATAAGTTGAAAAAAAAAGATTTATGAGCACTCAATGAAAAGTAGTAAAAAAAAATAATAATAGATTTTATACTTTGTATTGTGTTTAGAGATAAGTGGATTTAAAGGGATACTAAACCCAATTTTTTCTTTAATGATTCAGATAGAGCATTCAGTTTTAAGCAACTTTCTAATTTACTCCTATTATCAATTTGTCTTCATTCCCTTGCTATCTTTATTTGAAAAAGAAGGCATCTAAGCTAAGGAGCCAGACATTTTTTGGTTCAGTATGCTGGACAGCATTAAGCCACCAATCAGCAGGTTGTGAACCAAAATGGGCCGGCTTCTAAACTTACATTCTTGCTTTTCAAATAAAAATAGGAAGAGAATTAATAAAAACTGATAATATGAGAAAAATTAGAAAGTTGCTTAAAATTGCAAGGTCTATCTGAATCACACAAGATAAAATTTGTGTTCAGTGTCCCTTTAAAGTCCTTTTGTATTTTGATTATGACTAGATGAGGCATTCTCTACATCAGCCCAGAGGAGTGCTTCAATGCACTAAAGGCCAGATTCCAGGTGGAGCGCTATTTAGCGCTCCTGCGCTCCCGTATAAGCATTAATTGCGCTAGAAGTAAGCTTTTGCATGCATCGGGTTTATGAGTTGAAAGTAAACTGTTTTCGCTCACTTGCTACCCCAATGAGTGCAAAAAGACGAACTTAGAATATTACGTGCCTGTTCACGTATTCCCCATAGAAGTCAATGGAGAGAAAAAAAGTGGAAAAAAAACATCCTATTTAAGCGCAAACCCGATTGCATATTCTCATGTGTGCTAACCCGACATGAGAATATGAATATTTCACATTACAATGCTAATTACATAGAATAATATGTTCTATTTATTCATAAATAAATATTTCTACATTTATCTGATGGTATTTTGGTACAATATATATCTATAAGTATATATATATATATATATATATATAATTATTCTTAGATATAGATATATACATATATATATATATATATATATATATATATATATGGGAATATCTATTTTTAAATACTTAGAACATATTCTGCTATGTGCAAAACATTGAATTGTGAAATATTTAGATTAAATACATAGTTAAAACCTTTATTAAAAATGAATATTGCATAAATATGTTTTTTCATGTGTTCATCTACTTAACTGCAAAGGGCTCCAATGCACATATATATATATATGACCTATGTGTGTAAATTTGTATTTGTGTTTATATGTGTATAC
Organism: Bombina bombina; assembly: GCF_027579735.1. Classification (NCBI taxonomy): domain Eukaryota; kingdom Metazoa; phylum Chordata; class Amphibia; order Anura; family Bombinatoridae; genus Bombina; species Bombina bombina. The sequence continues at coordinate 87,756,567 of NC_069505.1, read as the reverse complement.
AGTTTATGTCTGTAAATACACATATAAACACACAAATACATTTGTACATACAGTGTATATATATATATATATATATACCTCTGATGAAGCGGTGTCGTAACCTGCGAAAATGCGACCCCCACCTTACGTCAACGATTGGCAAACAGCTGACCTGAGTGCTCCGAGCGAGCGGTACTTTTGAAATTTGACAACCGCATATCAAGCGGTGGTGACCGGGACATTTGGAACCCTTGAACCTGTAGCAGGATCCTCCGTGTGGCTGACTTTTATTTCAACAGCTGGGACTCACGGATTCATAGACTTAAAGAGACGTGGGACCTGCAGAAAAGCACTATTGCCAGTGGGGATCTGTTAAAGTGCCTGTACATACCTTATATTGTTTGAGGGTAGATTTTGTGAGTAAACACCCTGCGGGGGCTCTCTTTTTATTGAATGTATGTTTGTGTTTCTTGGTAATTAAATTTATCTGCACTATGTAGGTGCATCTGTGTGCTTTTCTTTTTTCTTTTGCATATATATATATATATATATATATATATATATATATATATATATATATATATATATATATAAATACATATACATCTTTAGAGATGTATATGTATGTGTCTCAATGTTAAAGCCTTTTGACTGCTTTTTTTTTCTACCACCAGAGATATCATATCTTGGAGCCCATATAACTTTTTTGCAATATTTTCCTTTTTAATAATTTTTATTAGATTGTGTTGTTATGAGCGCAACTGTACTTTGTAATGTATTTTTGATGTGTTTTGTTCAACTTATTTTTTTAGCGAAACAGTTATCCAGAGCTCAGAGGACTGGCTAACCCGGCGACTGTTAACTTGAATTGAGCTCAAGTGATCGCGTTTACTTGTTATACGAGTGATAAATCGGCGAGTGCAAAAACATCCGCAATAAACCCCTTATCGCAAAATTTAGCACCCCACTAGTAATCTAGTCCTAAGTGTCAAAGTATTACAGTTCTCTATGACATTCATAAGGTTAAAGGGACATGAAATCCGAAACTTTTCGTTAATGATTAAGATAGAACATACAATTTTAAACAACTTTCTAATTTACTTCTATTATCATTTTTTCCTTCTTTTAGTATCGTTTGTTGAAAAGAAGGGGCATATGCTCAGTAGCGTGCACATGTCTGAAACCCTATATTGCAACAGTTTTCCAAAAAGGTCATTCATTTGCAAGAGCACTATTTCCTGCCATGTCAATAAACAATTCAATGGGATCTAATCAAATTTAATAATAAAAATAAATGAGGAACTTTTTTTAAATTGTATGCTCTGTCTGAATCCCAAAAGAAAATGTTTGGGTTTCATATCTCTTTAAAGGGACACTGAGCCCAAATTTTTTTATTTTGTGATTCAGATAGAGCATGCAATGTTAAGCAACTTTCTAATTTACTCCTATTATCAAATTGTCTTCATTCTCTTGGTATGTTTATTTGAAAATCAAGAATGTAAGTTTAGATGCAGGCCCATTTTTGGTGAACAACCTGGGTTGTCCTTGCTGATTAGACAGCACCAATAAACAAGTGCTGCCCATTGTACTGAACAAAAAAATTGCTGGCTCCTTAGCTTAGATGCCTTCTTTTTCAAATAAAGATAGCAAGAGAATGAAGAAAAAATGATAATAGAAGTAAATTAGAAAGTTGCTTAAAATTGCATGCTCTATCTGAATCATGAAAGAAAAAAAAATTGAGTTCAGTGTCCCTTTAACACTGCTCTGTTGTTACTTGAGGCAGCACATAATTATGATATGTATATATGGAAAATAATTTGATGGGGAATATGAGACAATCACTACAATAAAAGTAACAGTAGCAATTATGAGAATCCAAGAGTCTTATTGGAAGATGTAGATTCAATGGGGTAGATTTATTAATAGTTGAGCATAATCATGTCTGCTCGACCTCGCTAAATGCCCACAGCATACTCTGTCGGCATTTAACATTGCACAAGCAGTTCTAGTGAAATGCTTGTGCAATGCTGCCCCCTGCTCACCAGCGGCCAATCAGCCGCTAGCAGGGGCTGTCAATCATCCCGATCGGATCGGGATGATTTCAATCCTCCACACAAAAGGTGGCGGACAAGTTAAGGAGCAGCGGTCTTGTGAACGCTGCTTCTTAACTTCCATTTTAAGTGAGTCTGAAACAATGGGGCTCCGAAGCAGGATCTGCTGCTTAATAAAGGGTGCCATATGACTTCTGCTGTATGAAAATGTTAACGGACTGCTCACTTTAATAACCAAGTATGAGCGTGATGCGATATACGCGCAGGTTTCGGCGCAAGCGAGGGAACCGTGCCGCCCGTAATTTCACCTCGCACATCGGGGTATTACATATACCCCGCCGGCAGTTCCTAAAGTGCCGTAAGTCGGATAAACTAGCGATGTCCAGAAATAAGCGTAACTACAAATTTCTGGAGTCGCTAGTGACTTACGCCACTTTATAAACTGCCGGCGCCTAAGAAAAGTAACAAAAATTTTAAATCTCCCGTAACTAACACGCCTCCCAAAAATAAGCCCGACACGTATACACCTATATCTGCAATCCCCCCTCTCACTCCTAATAATAAATGTATTAACCCCTAGACCGACAACCCCGCACAACGAAATACGCCTAATTATTAACCCCTAAACTGCCAAAGCCCACACCGCAATTAACCTATTCTAGTATTAACCCCTAAACCGCCATAGCCCACATAGCCTTTATAATTTATTAAACCTTAATCTGCCGCCGCCAACATCGCCGCCACTATAATAAAGTTATTAACCCCTAAATCTAAGTCTAACCCTAACACCCCCTAACAATTATTATTTAAATAAATCTAAATAATATTACTATTATTAACTAAAGTATTCCTATTTAAAACTAAATACTTACCTATAAAATAAACCCTAAGATAGCTACAATATAACTAATAGTTATATTGTAGCTATTTTAGGATTTATTTTTATTTTACAGGCAACTTTGTATTTATTTTAACTAGGTACAATAGCTATTAAATAGTTAATAACTATTTAATAGCTACCTAGTTAAAATAATTACAAATATACCTGTAAAATTAAACCTAACCTAAGTTACAATTACACCTAACACTAAACTATCATTCAATTAATTAAATAAATTAACTACAATTAGCTAAAATTAAATACATTTAAATAAAATAAAATATAGTACAAAATAAAACAAAAACTAAATTACAGAAAATAAAAAAAATTACAAGAAGTTTAAACTAATTACACCTAATCTAAGCCCCCTAATAAAATAAAAAAGCCCCCCAAAATAATAAAATGCCCTACCCTATACTAAATTACAAATAGCCCTTAAAAGGGCTTTTTACGGGGCATTGCCCCAAAGTAATCAGCTCTTTTACCTGTAAAAAAAGAAATACACCCCCTCTAACATTACAACCCACCACCCACACACCCCTACTCTAAAACCCACCCAATCCCCCCTTAATAAAACCTAACACTACCCCCTTGAAGATCACCCTACCTTGAGCCGTCTTTACCCAGCCGGGCACAAGTGGTCATCCGATCCAGGCAGAAATCTTCATCCCTTGAATTCTGATTGGCTGATAGGATTCTATCAGCCAATTAGAATTAAGGTTGGAAAAATCCGATTGGCTGATTTAATCATCCAAGGGACGCCATCTTGGATGACATCATTTAAAGGAACCATCATTTGTCGAGTAGTCGTCATGCTGGAAGGATGCTCCGCGTCAGATGTCTTCAAGATGGACCCGCTCCGCTCCGGATAGAAGAAGATAGAAGATGCCGCTTGGATGAAGACTTCTGCCGGTCTGGATGTCCTCTTCTGCCCGGATAGGATGAAGACTTCTGCCGGTCTGGATGTCCTCTTCTGCCCCGATCGGATGAAGACTTCTGCCCGGATCGGATGACCACTTGTGCCCGGCTGGGTGAAGACGGCTCAAGGTAGGGTGATCTTCAAGGGGGTAGTGTTAGGTTTTAATAAGGGGGGATTGGGTGGGTTTTAGAGTAGGGGTGTGTGGGTGGTGGGTTGTAATGTTGGGGGGGTGTACTTCTTTTTTTACAGGCAAAAGAGCTGATTACTTTGGGGCAATGCCCCGCAAAAAGCCCTTTTAAGGGCTATTTGTAATTTAGTATAGGGTAGGGCATTTTATTATTTAGGGGGGCTTTTTATTTTATTTGGGGGCTTAGATTAGGTGTAATTAGTTTAAACTTCTTGTCATGTTTTTATTTTCTATAATTTAGTGTTTGTTTGTTTTTGTACTATAGTTTATTTTATTTAATTGTATTTAATTTTATCTAATTGTAGATAATTTATTTCATTCATTGAATGATAGTGTAGTGTTAGGTGTAATTGTAACTTAGTTTAGGTTTTATTTTACAGGTAAATGTGTAATTATTTTAACTAGGTAGCTATTAAATAGTTATTAACTATTTAATAGCTATTGTACCTAGTTAAAATAAATACAAAGTTGCCTGTAAAATAAAAATAAATCCTAAAATAGCTACAATGTAATTATTAATTATATTGTAGCTATCTTAGGGTTTATTTTATAGGTAAGTATTTAGTTTTAAATAGGAATACTTTAGTTAATAATAGTAATATTATTTAGATTTATTTAAATAAGAATTAAGTTAGGGGGGTGTTAGGGTTAGGGTTAGACTTAGGTTTAGGGGTTAATAACTTTATTATAGTGGCGGCAACGTTGGCGGCAGATTAGGGGTTAATACATTTAATAGGCTATGTGGGCTATGGCGGTTTAGGGGTTAATACTAGGATAGGTTTATTGCAGTGTAGGCTATGGCGGTTTAGGGGTTAATACACTTTATTCGTTTTTGCGGTGGGGGATTGCGGTTGACAGGTAGATAGACATTGCGCATGCGTTAGGTGTTAGGTTTTTTTTTTGCAGGCATTTTAGGGAGTTACGGTGCTCCCATACTCAGCGCAAGGCCCGCTATGGCTGCTTTTTATGGCAAGGTGAAAATGGAGTAAGATCTCTCCATTTTCACCACGTAAGGCCTTGCACTGGATATTGGATACCGATTTACGACGCGGTCCCATGTTAGCTTATGGGAGTAAAAATTGCGAGCGACGGGTGAAATATACGTGCCGCATTTATATGCGGCGCTGTATATAGGATACCAAAAACACGCAAAAACCGGCGTCATCGGCTTTTGCGGGTGACGCTCTATTTGGAATGGAGGCCTATGTAGATAGATAGATAGATGATAGATATATAGTTAGATAGATAAATAGATAGATGGATGGATAGATAGATGGATAGATAGATAAATATATAGATGATAGATAGATAAATAGATAGATAGATAGATAGATAAATAGATAGATAGACAGATAAATAGATAGATAGATAGATAGATAGATAGATATACTACAACTCCACTGTGATATTCCTTATAAGGATACATAAAACCCAGCACTAGATGGCAGCATTATTTCCTGTCATGTAGTGTTCCAGACATGTGCACACCACCTATCTAGATATCTCTTCAACAAAGAATAACAAGAAAACAAAGCAAATTTGATAATAGAAGTAACTTGGAGATTTATTGTATTCTCTATCTGTATCACTGAAGAAAAATGACATTATGCTTTTAAACTATTATTTATTCTGGTAAGTGTAAAGTTTAGTTACCATAGAGCAATTAGCACTGCTATGTTGTAACCTATGTTTCCTTCACTGCTGAGGCTAATTAGAAAGTTATAAATGGGTCACTGGTCTGTGTAACAAATGTACGTTTGAACTGGTGCTCTGACAAAATGCCGATGGACATTTGGCCGACGGACAGAATGCCAAATCACATTCCGATTTCGGTCGAGGGCAGATACGCTCCAGAGTGCTCTGTTCCAATCAGAGCCTCGGGCGCCGCAACCGCCTCTGTTAACCTTACCATCTATCCCAGCTCGCACGTCTTGTAATTCTCTGTCTGTCTATCGAATCTATCTATATATCTATCTATCATACTATCTATCAAATCTATCTATCTATCTGTCATCTATCTATCTATTGAATCTATCTATCTATCGAATCTATCTATTTATCTATCTATCAAATCTATCTATCAAATCTATCTATCAAATCTATCTATCAAATCTATCTATCAAATCTATCTATCTATCAAATATATCTATCTATCTATCTATCTATCTATCTATCTATCGAATCTATCTATCTATCTATCAAATATATCTATCGAATATATCTATCTATCAAATATATCTATCTATCTATCTATCAAATCTATCTATCGAATATATCTATCTATCAAATATATCTATCTATCAAATGTATCTATTGTATCTATTTATCTATCTATCTATTCTATGTATCTATCTATCTATCAAATCTATTTATCTATCTTGTGGCCGGACTGTTATCTGACAGCCACTTGTGTGTCGGACTAATGTCCATCGGCTAACAGTCCGGCCATGGTTTGAACTACAGTAGTGTTAAGACTTCCCTGTCCTTGCCATTGCTAGCTCTGAGTGTCCTCCATTATGCTATTTCTGCACTGCCTCACTCCTGAGGCATGAAGAAATAGTGCGGTCACGCCAACATAGAAGAGACAGGCACCCAGCCCAGGACACAGCTGACTTACAGGATAAAGTGCTGGTCCTTCAAGGGATACTTAACCCACATTTTTTCTTTCATGATTCAGATAGAGCAAGCAATTTTAAGCAACTTTCTAATTTACTTCTGTTATCAAATTTTCTTTGTTCTCTTGCTATCTTTATTTGAAAAGCAAGAAAGTAAAATTTAGAAGCCGGCCCATTTTAGATTCAGCACCATGGATAGCACTTGCTTATTGGTGGCTACATTAAACCACCAATCAGCTAGCGCTACCCAGGTGCTGAACCAAAAATGGGCTGGCTCCTAAGCTTTGCATTCCTGCTTTTTAAATAAAGATAGCAACAACAAAAAAACAAAGAAAACCTGATAATAAGAGTAATTAGAAAGTTGCTTAAAATTGCATGCACTATCTGAATTATTAAAGAAATAAATTGGTCTAAGTATCCCTTTAAGGTAATGGGGCTGATCGTCATATGTCATATGTAAAGTTAAATACTATATTTGTACTCAAATGAAAACACAATGTAGGACTTCACATATCATTGAAAAATGTTGTTCTAGAAGAGTAAACTTTGATTATGAATACTTAATTAAATCCAGCAGTTAAGCTCTCAGATTCATTACCAACTTGAATTTGAATATTTGATTAATCTCTTTCTAATTCAGTGGTTGATCACAATGCTTTAGATAAAGTTATCTAATGATTTTCAACCAAAGAACACCATTAAAGTTTATGGGGATTTTTGTGGATAGATAATTTAATATGTTTAGCTAATGGTTGTAGGTGACTTATCAGTTTGTTTAACTTTGCAAATTGTTTTGCAATAATTTGCATTAAAAGGCAAATTATAATGTGCATCTGTTTTTTTATGCCAAACTATTATGTGTTAAATTAATAATAATGGAATCATGTCTATGTATATTTTTTTGGTACCCTTAATTCTAGACATACTTACCATCATGGAAAAATTCATTGTATTCAGGAAAACCATTAAAGTCGCCACATAACCCGCATGTCTGATTTCTGTATTTCTCCTTGAGTGTTACCTTAAATGGAAACAGAGAAGTGGAATTCACTGCCACCTATTATAATACTGGTAACCATGATATATAGAATAGGTAGCATTGCTATAGCCCCATATTTCTAACAATAACCAGAACCCACACCAATAATTCTTGCAAAAGGTGATATAGAGGGGTAGTTATCAAGCCGTCTACTTTACCTGCCTTCGCCGGTCCAATACACCCGCCTAAACTCTCCTCACATCGCTGCCGCGGACCTGAATACATTCGCCTAAGTTATAAAAAAAGCTGTCAAAAAGCCGCGCACCAAGTACGGGGCGATGAGCAGCGGACTGTGATAGTTATCACACATCCGATCTCGCTGCTCTTCAGCTTTTTGACAGCTTCATTGCTAGCCTGTCACTAAGCACCCACACTAAACTACACTGTTCTACCCCCTATACCGGCGCCCCCGGAGCCCCCCGCAACTCAATAAAGTTACTAACCCCTAAACCGCCACTCCTAGACCCCGCCGCAACTCTTATAAATGTATTAACCCCTAAACCGCCGCTCCCGGAGCCCACCGCCACCTACATTATACCTAGTAACCCCTATCCTGCCCCCCCTATACCGTCGCCACTTATAATAAAGTTATTAACCCCTATCCTGCGGATCCCGGACCTCGCCGCGACTAAATAAATATTTTAACCCCTAAACCGCCGCTCCCGGACCCCGCCGCAACCTATATTAAACTTATTAACCCCTAATCTGCCCCCCCCTACACCGTCGCCACCTGTAATAAGTTTATTAACCCCTATCCTGCCCCCCCTACACCGCCGCCACTGTAATAAAATTATTAACCCCTAAACCTAAGTCTAACCCTAACCCTAACACCCCCCTAACTTAAATATTAATTAAATAAATCTAAATAATATTTATCTTATTAACTAAGTTAATCCTATTTAAAACTAAATACTTACCTTTAAAATAAACCCTAATATAGCTACAATATAAATAATAATTATATTGTAGCTATCTTAGGATTTATTTTTATTTTACAGGCAACTTTCAATTTATTTTAACTAGGTACAATAGTTATTAAATAGTTATTAACTATTTAATAGCTACCTAGCTAAAATAAAGAGAAATTAACCTATAAAATAAAAACTAACCTAAGTTACAATTACACCTAACACTACACTATACTTTAATAAATTATTCCTATTTAAAAGTAAATACTTACCTGTAAAATAAACCCTAAGATAGCTACAATATAATTAATAATTACATTATAGCTATTTTAGGATTTATATTTATATTACAGGTAACTTTGTATTTATTTTAGCTAGTTAGAATAGTTATTAAATAGTTAATAACTATTTAATAACTACCTAGCTAAAAGAAATACAAAATTACCTGTAAAATAAATCCTAACCTAAGTTACAATTAAACCTAACACTACACTATCATTAAATTAATTAAATAAATGAGCTACAAATAACTACAATTAAAAACAATGAAATAAACTAAATAAAAGTACAAAAAATAAAAAAAGCTAAGTTACAAAAAATAAAAAACATTTAAAAAATATTACAACAATTTTAAGCTACTTACACCTAATCTAAGCCCCCTAATAAAATAACAAAGCCCCCCAAAATAAAAAAATGCCCTACCCTATTCTAAATTAAAAAAAGTTCAAAGCTCTTTTACCTTACCAGCCCTTAAAAGGGCCTTTTGCGGGGCATGCCCCAAAGAATTCAGCTCTTTTGCCTGTAAAAGAAAAATACAACCCCCCCCCAACATTAAAACCCACCACCCACATACCCCTAATCTAACCCAAACCCCCCTTAAATAAACCTAACACTACCCCCCTGAAGATCATCCTACCTTGAGTCGTCTTCAGCCAGCTGACCCACCGATGGAACTGAAGAGGAGATCCGAAGCGGCAGAAGTCATCATCCAAGGGGCGCTGAAGAAATGTTCCATCCGATGAAGTCATCCTCCAGGCGGCACTGAAGAAATCTTCCATCCGATTGAAGTCATCATCCAAGGGGCACTGAAGAAGTCTTCCATCCGGGCGATGTCATCTTCCAAGCGGCATCTTCAATCTTCATCCATCCGGAGCGGTTGCGGAGCCATCTTCAGACGAGCCGACGCGTAGCCATCCTCTTCTTCCCGACGACTACCGACGAATGAAGGTTCCTTTAAGGGACGTCATCCAAGATGGCGTCCCTTCAATTCCGATTGGCTGATAGGATTCTATCAGCCAATCGGAATTTAGGTAGGAAAAATCTGATTGGCTGATTGAATCAGCCAATCAGATTGAAGTTCAATCCGATTGGCTGATCCAATCAGCCAATCAGATTGAGCTCGCATTCTATTGGCTGAGCGGAACAGCCAATAGAATGCGAGCTCAATCTGATTGGCTGATTGGATCAGCCAATCGGATTGAACTTCAATCTGATTGGCTGATTCAATCAGCCAATCAGATATTTCCTACCTTAATTCCGATTGGCTGATAGAATCCTATCAGCCAATCGGAATTAAAGGGACGCCATCTTGGATGACGTCCCTTAAAGGAACCTTCATTCGTCGGTAGTCGTCGGGAAGAAGAGGATGGCTCCACGTCGGCTCGTCTGAAGATGGCTCCGCTCCGGATGGATGAAAATTGAAGATGCCGCTTGGAAGATGACATCGCCCGGATGGAAGACTTCTTCAGCGCCCCTTGGATGATGACTTCAATCGGATGGAAGATTTCTTCAGCGCCGCCTGGATGATGACTTCATCGGATGGAAGATTTCTTCAGTGCCCCTTGGATGATGACTTCAATCGGATGGAAGATTTCTTCAGCGCCGCCTGGATGATGACTTCATCGGATGGAAGATTTCTTCAGTGCCCCTTGGATGATGACTTCTGCTGCTCCGGATCTCCTCTTCAGTTCCATCGGTGGGTCGGCTGCCCGAAGACGACTCAAGGTAGGAGGATCTTCAGGGGGGTAGTGTTAGGTTTATTTAAGGGGTTTTTGGGTTAGATTAGGGGTATGTGGGTGGTGGGTTTTAATGTTGGGGGGGTTGTATTTTTCTTTTACAGGCAAAAGAGCTGAATTCTTTGGGGAATGCCCTGCAAAAGGCCCTTTTAAGGGCTGGTAAGGTAAAAGAGCTTTGAACTTTTTTTAATTTAGAATAGGGTAGGGCATTTTTTTTATTTTGGGGGGCTTTGTTATTTTATTAGGGGGCTTAGATTAGGTGTAAGTAGCTTAAAATTGTTGTAATATTTTTTAAATGTTTGTAACTTATTTTTTTTATTTTTTGTAACTTAGCTTTTTTTATTTTTTGTACTTTAGTTAGTTTATTTCATTGTATTTAATTGTAGTTATTTGTAGCTCATTTATTTAATTAATTTAATGATAGTTTAGTGTTAGGTTTAATTGTAACTTAGGTTAGGATTTATTTTACAGTTAATTTTGTATTTCTTTTAGCTAGGTAGTTATTAAATAGTTAATAACTATTTAATAACTGTTCTAACTAGCTAAAATAAATACAAAGTTACCTGTAAAATAAATATAAATCCTAAAATAGCTATAATGTAATTATTAATTATATTGTAGCTATCTTAGGGTTTATTTTACAGGTAAGTATTTACTTTTAAATAGGAATAATTTATTAAAGTATAGTGTAGTGTAACTTAGGTTAGTTTTTATTTTATAGGTTAATTTCTCTTTATTTTAGCTAGGTAGCTATTAAATAGTTAATAACTATTTAATAACTATTGTACCTAGTTAAAATAAATTGAAAGTTGCCTGTAAAATAAAAATAAATCCTAAGATAGCTACAATATAATTATTATTTATATTGTAGCTATATTAGGGTTTATTTTAAAGGTAAGTATTTAGTTTTAAATAGGATTAACTTAGTTAATAAGAGAAATATTATTTAGATTTATTTAATTAATATTTAAGTTAGGGGGGTGTTAGGGTTAGTGTTAGACTTAGGTTTAGGGGTTAATAATTTTATTACAGTGGCGGCGGTGTAGGGGGGGCAGGATAGGGGTTAATAAACTTATTATAGGTGGTGATGGTTTAGGGGGGGCAGATTAGGGGTTAATAAGTTTAATATAGGTTGCGGTGGGGTCTGGGAGCGGCGGTTTAGAGGTTAATACATATATTATAGTTACGGCGGGTTCCGGGAGCGGCGGTTTAGGGGTTAACATATATATTATAGTTGCAGCGGGCACCGGGAGTGGCGGTTTAGGGGTTAACATATTTATTATAGTGGCGGTGGGCTCCGGGGGCGCCGGTATAGGGGGTAATACATTTATTTAGTTGCGGCGGTGTAGGGGGGGACAGATCAGGGGTGTTTAGATTCGGGGTACATGTTAGGGTGTTAGGTGTAGACAGCTCCCATGGGAATCAAGGGGATGTCTGGCAGCAGCGAACATGAACTTTCGCTATGGTCAGACTCCCATTGATTCCTATGGGATCCGCCGCCTCCAGGGCGGCGGGTTGAAAACCAGGTACGCTGGGCCGGAAAAGTGCCGAGCGTACCTTCTAGTTTTTTGATAACTAGCAAAAGTAGTCAGATTGTGCCGCACTTGTGTGCGGAACATCTGGAGTGACATAAGCATTGATCTGTGTCGGACTGAGTCCGGCGGATCGAAGCTTACATCACAAAATTCTACTTTTGCCGGTGTCTAGGGCTTGATAACTAAGGCGAATCAGCCTCGCCTCAAATACGCTGTGGAATTCCAGCGTATTTGAGGTAGAAGGCTTGATAACTACCCCTCATAGACTTTCAATCCTAACAATAATTCAAACAAGCATTTTCTTGATTCATTAAAGGGACATGAAACCCCAAAATTATTTTTCATGATTCAAATAGAGAATACTATTTTAAACAACATTCTAATTTACTTATATTATCTAATTTGTTTCATTCTCTTGGTATCATTTGTTGAAGGAGCAGCAATGCACTACTGGTTTCTAACTGAACACATGGGTGAGCCAATAACAATCGTTATATATCTGCAGCCACCAATCGGCACCTAGAACCTAGGTTCTCTGCTGCTCCTTAGCCTACCTAGATAAAACTTTCAGCAAAGGATAACAAGAGAAGGAAGCAAATTAAATAATAGAAGTAAATTGCAAAGTTGTTTAAAATTGTATTCTCTATCATGAAAGAAACATTTAGGGTTTCATGTCCCTTTAAGCAACCCAACATACCTACTAACTCCCAAGAAGCCTCCTCATCTGAGCCACCCAGTACTAGTAGGTTCTGCTGGAGCCTCACCTCAATATCAACATCTCCCTACAGATAAAGGCTGAAGGTGATAACCTTTGTATTGCTATTGCTTACATCTTACTGGCACAGAGAGAGGTTCCATGTTCTACTATGCGTTGAGGAGGTCGAATATGAGCTCCATAAAAGCCCATCCACACCACAACATAAGCCTTAAGAAAGTGCCTCTCTCCTTTGGCACTTCCCTGTTACATTTGAAATTATAGCACATGTGAATTGTGACATCATTAAACATTGCCGATGCCCAAGGGCTTGGATAATGAGACGGGAATGTGATCCTTTCTATTTATACCTCATATGGAAAGGAGAAATAAAAAAATGCAATGAATGTTGGTGTTTCTCTTCCACAGTGTGACTATAAAGTAGAGGTAAACACTCCTTCATCCTCCAAACTGAATTGCAGGGGAGTAACAGCAGAGGTCACTGAGACTGGGCCAAGACATAATGGGAACTAACCCATTCATCTACGAATACAGATTTTGTGGAAAATGGAATCTATTATTAATTAGGTAGGCTGTTTAATGATGTAGCTTTTACCGTGGTGCTATATAAATATTATAAGCTAGTGATGCTTTGGAAGAGGTGTTGTTGAAATAAGAGGGGACCTCCAGTACCCGTATCTTACCTTGTATATAAACGTATGTGGCCTAGTGGGAACACATTTTTAATTAGACTTTATATGAGTAGTTGTTTCTTAAAAAGCTTTTCCCTTTAAAGAAATAGGGAAATTGATTTTACTATAACAAATAAAATAAAGAAATAAAGAAATATAAATAATAATAAAAAGATACCACAGTGACCCTATTTTACAAAATGCCTTCAGATCCCATTGCTTGTTCATACCATTTGGGTTCATAGTTTCTATTTTAAAAATCCAATTTGCCAGATAGTTATAGTCTTGATTTGATTAAGATTTTTTTTCCTCACTTGTTTGATTGATAAAAATAAACTATTACCATTTCTATTTTTGAAAGAATTATTTTTCACACCTGCCAGTGCCTAACAATTTTGCACGGTACTGTATATAGTTCTTTCGTCTGTGTGGGCTTTATTATACAGTATGATCAGACTTCTTCCTTTTATGTAAAAATAGTGTTGACGGATTTGCTATCTCGGGGTGATTGACAGATTGGTCACACGGAGAGTATAATGATGTGTACGTGCCTGCAAACGAACAAATCCACTGCCCATATGCAGCAAAGGTGTGCAGACAACTTCTCAAGTTGAGAAGCTTGTCTGCAGGCCACTTAATAAATGGGGCCCCAAGTGTTTAATCTTCCATTAACTTAATCTGTATCCCTCAAAATGTCTGATTACTAATGCACATCTTAACATTTTTCTATATAATGTAATATTTCCACCATAAATCTCTTAATAATAGTACCTGTAAATGGTCAATAAAATTCAATGTCACATCCACACCACTTTTCGCCGAGATAAGCACTTGTAACCCAATATTATCAATCTTCACGTTAGATGATTGGTACGGCAAATCAATTCTGTTAGAAAATTTGAAAATATTACAAAGCAAAAAAATCTGAATTATTGAAAATGTTAATATTTATTTGTAGTTTTATAGCAATCATGTTCTTTAGTTTGGTAGATACATTTTATTCTAAATAGTTTCATGAATTTTAGATGATGGTTGAATAAAGTCAAATGAAAAACAAATTAATTTCCTTTTGCTCAAGGGAATGTGTATTATTATTATTAGTATTATTATTATTTTCAGCCATTTTGCATTTTTGGTTTCAATAATTTACTAACATATAAGTGCTAATGTTTACAAACACATTAAAACATTACCTAATTGAAATACACGGTTCTTTACCCAAGCATTATTGTGAAAAAAATAATAATTTGCTTTATTTCATTAGAACAACTTGTTTTCAAATTATCTACTATCACTGTGCATTACTGCCTCTTGGGGGTTAAACTTTTAATCAAAATAATGTACACAGTACTGTACCAGATAATGTCACAACTAGTGATAGGAACATATGCATATATGCTGCCTTTGATTATATTATCAGCTACGTACATCCTCATCTAAGAGGAATGGAAGTGAGAGACTTAACCACTTAGATGCTGAGCCATTTCCCACTCATTTACTGAAAAAGTTTTACTTTAGTTGTTTGCCACTTATTGCATTTTTAAAAAAAAAGGTACCAACACAAATCATACCTCTTTTTTTGAAGATCAAGATTTTTTTTTTAATTAGATTAAAATAGATAGAAATACATTAACTTTGGAAAACACCAGCCTAATATGTCATTTTCTATGGCGTACATGGTAAATAGCAGCATTTGAGTAATTATTTCCCACATTTAGCATCAATTCACCTTCCCAAATCACTGATTTAGGATTTTACCTATATTGTTCAATAAAAAATGAATAATTCAAAATTATTAGATACAATTTATTATTTTTGACAGTTTGAACCATCTTGGAAAATACGCAGAAAATGATAGGTCTACAATATCTAACTAGAAAAATATTAGATACATTTTAAAATTACACAAAATTCTTATTTGTTATGGGAGTGGTTTAAGCCATTTTGACAATGTAAGCATGTTGCTATCATCCCTGTCTAAATCACTCATTGTAGCAAAAATCACTCTTTATAGAATTTCACAAAATATATTTTATTTTTGCATTCACTCAGTTTTTAATTTATTTTGATTTTTAAAATGTTGCATTAGTTCAAGCAAGGGGTCAGTAAAAGGCACCTAGTACACATGTAATTGAAAAAAGGTTCTTCTCTATAAATGATGGAGGCACAATATTACACTTTCCATACTAAGATCTCATATGTCTTTGTTTTATTGGGAAGATGGGGCCCTAAACCACCCCCCTGCAAACACTGTACTGGTGTGTACGTGGGGCATGTGATTATGATTACCACTGTGATTACCTAAGAATTAGAGGGGTTGCTACCACTCATTTAAAAGAGGTAAATTTCCTCTTTTATGTGAAAGGTCTTATACCCCTTTAATTAAATCTGAGTGAGGCTCTGAAGTATTCCCTTGCCCCACCACTAGAAATTATACAAGCCCCTCAGTGTAATTCTATAGTAGATATATCGGTATCAAATAAATAATTTGAACAATATATGGCCTATATTATTGCAGTAGGGTGCCACAGGTATAGTTGCCATTTTGTATTAAATATAACAAGTTAAATATTGAACATAAGAAGTCTTTACATTTTGAAAGAACAGTCTAACCTGTTTGGTTGATTGTTTAAGGATACAATAGTATTTTCAAATATATGTATTTGAATGTTGTCTTAATGTAATGCAATTTTTATGGAAGAAAAAAAAAGAAGAAAAAAAAAAAGAAATTATACAAACCCAACCAAGCGGTGATAAGGGTGATTTTAAATGCTGCTGCAGGTAATTGCCATTTTATACGTGAATGTAACCCCTCATTTCAAAGGGACTCCCTCTACAAATAATTTGAGAGTTGAGAAATGGGCTTTCAAAGACTTCCTCCAGTTCCAGACTATGGGTAATGTGTGTTCCCAGTAAGTATATATATCCTTATATACCTACAGTATGTATTTATGTGTTAATATGTGTATATACAGATTAACACATAAATATATATGTATATAGTCATATTCATATATACAATTTGCTGCCATCGCTGCATGACTTACCCCCTTCGCTGCACTTTGGTTCTATGCCATGTATGACGGCATCAGAACGAGACTCCCATTGGATTCTTTGGAAGTGCGCTCTTATGAGTGCAATGCTTCCAAGCAATGTGTTCACATTGCACCTCACTTGTAATACCAGCGCACATTTGCGTGCGCTGATATTACTCAGTTCTGGCCCTTATTGAGGAGTAAAATTGCAACCCAGACCACCTGTTCATCTTTGAAGTAGACTTGACTGGTCCACAAGACAAGACACTTCACAGGAGCAATAGAGTCTTTATGAATTCCACAGACTGAGAGCAATAGGTGCAAGATCTTAAGCACACTTTTAAGATGACCTACCCAAAATACCCACAGCCTACCCCTGGTGATACTTTCTTTATGTCAAGCAAGACTTTTGATCATAACAAAATAGACATGAATATTTTACTATTGCAGACATTTACATAAACTGTTTTGTAAGAATCTCCTAGGTGTTGTGGATGTAATTGTCATTCCAAGTTGACACTTCACATATGTTTATGTCAGGAACGCCCACTAATGTAAGGAGCTTACTGGGAGCTCCTAGACTGATTCCTCCAGTCTCAACAAACACCTACCCAAAATACCCACAGCCTACCCCTGGTGATACTTTCTTTATGTCAAGCAAGACTTTTGATCATAACAAAATAGACATGAATATTTTACTATTGCAGACATTTACATAAACTGTTTTGTAAGAATCTCCTAAGTGTTGTGGATGTAATTGTCATTCCAAGTTGACACTTCACATATGTTTATGTCAGGAACGCCCACTAATGTAAGGAGCTTACTGGGAGCTCCTAGACTGATTCCTCCAGTCTCAACAAACACTAAGAATTACTTCTGTCCATCCGGCCTTCCTGCTTTCCTCTAACTGGATGTGTTTGCTGTACCTACCAGGTATTCTGTGACTTACCCTTTACTGTTCAATTTAAAGGGACACTGAACCCAATTTTTTTTCTTTTGTGATTCAGATAGAGGAGCATGCAATTTTAAGCAACTTTCTAATTTACTCCTATTATCAATTTTTCTTCATTCTTTGCTATCTTTATTTGAAAAAGAAGGCATCTAAGCTTTTTTTGAATTCAGAACTCTGGACAGCACATTTTTATTGGTGGATGAATATATCCACCAATCAGCAAGGACAACCCAGATTGTTCAACAAAAATGGGCCGGCATCTAAACTTACATTCTTGCATTTCAAATAAAGATACCAAGAGAATGAAGGAAATTTGATAATAGGAGTAAATTAGAAAGTTGCTTAAAATGTCATGCTCTATCTGAATCACAAAAGAAAAAAATTGGGTTCAGTGTCCCTTTAAGCACCAGTGTCTATTGGACTTAGTTACTGTAAACTATTTAAGGTATTCTGAACCTTGTTTTGGACTTAAGTGTTTTGCATTATGTGATCTTCAAGCTGAACTACCAACTGTTTCTTTTCTTATCAATCAGTAAAGCTTTCAAAAGTCTTTAATTGTTCTGTCTATCTGTTCCTGCATTCTGAGTTCAACACACCCTAACCCCTTCAAAATAATCATGTCAATATCTAATAGGGCGTATCGGCTGCCATAAACAAGCAGATAATTCTAAAATAATACATTGTGAACAACACCAATATTTGCTACCACTTAAATGGTCAGAATCTTCATATAATGAAACTGATTAATACATTTTGAAAAGATATCTTACTTTTCTCCATTGACTGTTATTGTATTTCTGCTTGCCTCAATGTCAAGGCCCTCCAACCTCATATATATGTAGCTGATAATTGGCACGTCATTTACTTCTGTACGTTGTATCTGTATGTTGAACTCTTCAAAAGAGCTGTGGCAGTGTCTGGCAAATATGTAGGTACAGGTCCCCTTAAAATGGTACGTGTGTCCATCAAAAGTAGTGAAGTGGTAGTTTCCCCAGGTGCTGCACACTCGATCATTGTTGCTCAAGACTAGAAGGATTTTGAGAAAACATACACATGATAAATATGTAAAAATATTTACCTTTTTATATGTTCAAACATTATAATCAGAAGTTTGAAATATGCTGAAAATTGAATTGATTTTACCTTAAAAAAGGCTCACCAAAAATCTGATATGTTAGTAAATCATCTCCATATTTAAAAATAATAATTGTTAAAGGGACAGTAAATACTTCGTGATTACAAGACATTTCTGGTATGTTGCTGAAGAATAACATAACAACCAAGTCTAAACTTTGTAAAAGCAAATTAACATTCCTTTTACTGTAATTGTTTATCAAAATCAAAACTCCATCCACAATTTAACTTATTTGGAAGAGCTAATTATAGCTTTAGTCTGAAGACAACAAGGTTAACCATAGTCACAATGTTAGTATAAAATGTGTTGTTATCAGTTAAAGCCATATAGGGAAAGATATATAGAAGTGTTAGAATAAACATTTTTGCAGAGAGAAAAGCACTCTACCAGTAATGAACTATAGCTCATCAGCTAGTTTTATGGCAATTTACTACCCAGGAGCAGCCTCTTTCAGACCAGTGTTCTTTTTACAGAGGAAGACTTTCCTGAAGTATATCAGTCTGATCTCACCTAACAAGGTCAGTCCAGCCCTGAAATACCAGGAAATTATCCTCTGAGCAAGGAACATGACAACCCCCGGTGATTGTTTTGCCTTCTAAGGACCTCTTCAGTAAGGTGCAGCCACATTCCTCTAAGCACACCTAGCAATGAGTTCACGTCTGGTTTCCCCCATCATCCTTAGGGGTCATAATAAAAATTTATACAGAAAGAGAAGCGCTCTACCAGGAATGAACAACAGCTCATCAGCTAGTTCTATGGAGATTTATCACCCAGGAGCAGCCTCTTTTAGACCAGGGTGATTTTCACTTTTTATTTTCAACTTGTAATACGAATGCTACCTGATGTAGGTAAAAGCCTCTGTATAGTTAAGTTAATGTGTGAGTGGGAGAGCAAACTACTGCTACATATACATTTTAGATTGTACTGCTGTTCCAAATACATTATACATCTTACTACATGTGATGTATGTGGAAAGCAGTACACAGGGCGTACAACAAGGAATTTAAAAGGCAGAATATGTGAGCATTTGACATCAATAGATAAAGTGCCCACAAAAAGAGGAGTGGCCAAACACTTTTAGTGAACACCCAGAGAGAAAAAGTGCTTTTGAAATGTTAGCTATTGACTTTATACTAGCTATAAAAATGGAGGCGATCTATATAGGGAGTTACTGGACAGATAAGTTAAGTTGATTTTTAACCTAGAAACAAATTGACCTAAAGGGATTAATTTAAGATAGAATGTTGGGGGGGCGTGTCCGTACAGAGTTCATGTCTGGACGCATTTCCTTACAAATCTGTAGGATATTCTTATCATCCGCCATTTACTAGACATTTGTAAGTGAGTGGGAGCGCAAACTAATGCTACATATAAAGTTTAGATTGGACTGCTGTTCCAAATACATTGTACATCTTACTACATGTGATGTATGTGGAAAGCAATATACAGGGCGTACATCAAGGAATTTAAAATTCAGTATATGTGAGCATTTGACATCAATAGATAAAGTGCCCACAAAAAGACAAGTGGCTAGGCATTTTTAGTGAACACCCAGAAAGAAAAAGTGCTTTAAAATTTTAGATATTGACTTTATACTAGCTATAAAAAAAGAGGTGATCTATATAGGGAGTTACTGGACGGGTAAGTTAAGTTGATTTTTAACCTAGAAACAAATTAACCTAAAGGGATTAATTTAAGATAGAATGTTGGGGGGGGGGGGGGGCGTGTCCGTACGGAGTTCATGTCTGGATGCATTTCCTTAGAGCTTCAGAGGATATTCTTATCAAAGCCGATTATCAGACATTTTTAACTTCATCAACATAAAACTTCACCAGATTTATAGTGCTCTACTTAGTGCAGCAGCTTTTCAAAATTTATATGCTGTTTTAATGATAATGGTGCCACTGATTGGAAGTTTCAGGCTTAGAGCAACAGTCCAGTATTGCATAAGAATCCTCCCCCCAATAATCTGTATTATACCTTGCCAGTAGTTGACTCAGCTGTAATTATATATAATAGCACTGAAATCTACATTATGTCACCAAAAAACATTTCTAATGATAATGCTGAAGATGGTGGCCATGGAAGAAACGAGCCTATAATAATTTTCCATGAAGTTATATATGAGTCAGCACTGATTGACTAAAATTCAACTCTGTCAAAAGAACTGAAATAAGGAGACTGTCTGCAGAGTCTTAGATACAAGGTAATCCCCTAAAAAGTCTATTAATATAACTGTGTTGGTTATGCAAACTGAGGAATGGGTAATAAAAGGAATTATCTATCTTTTTAAATGATACAATTTCTGGAGGTGACTGTCCCTTTAAGTAATATGCTAAAAAAATATTTATTAATTAAAAGGACATAAATACAAATACAAATATTTAATGATTGAGATACTGTAAAATTTAAAACACTTTTCAATTAACTTCTATTTTTAGATTGACTTCAATCTCTTGGTATCTATGTTCAAAAGCAGATAGGAAAGTGGAGGAGAGTGTACATAACTAGAGTAATATAAGGCAGCAATTAAATAACTATAATATATATTTGCAGGAACAGTAGGGTGCAGCAGTGTTTCCTGGCATGTACTCCTCCAGCAATGTGCACACTACCTATCTAGGTATCTCTTCAACAAAGAATGCCATGAGAACAATGTAAATGTGATAATAGAAATAAAATGAAAACATGTTTAAAGTTGTATTAGAAAATAAAAAAAATTGGGTTTAAAGTCCATTTAACCAATACCAAAAATGTATAAATAATTACTATACAGTGTAATTCTGAAGATATGTAATGACAAGTTTCACTGTAATGAAAACAAAAAAACCAAGAAGGCACTCCAATGGCACAGTACATCAAGAAATTGTCTCCCACACAAGAACCAGAAGCTACCACACCATAGAGATATACTCACAAGCGTAATGCACTGGCTCCCTCCGGTGGTCAGGTTCACAGGTCCAGAAACTAATATAGCTGGAAAAGTCCACCACAGAATAAAATTAATATTTCCCCTATATGATAATAGGAGAGGTTTATTCTGATTATAACAGCACTTGTATGTGTTTTTTTTTATTGTTTTAATCAGAATAAACCTCCCCTTATCATAAAAGGGAAATATTCATTTTATTCTGTGGTGAGTTCTTTGTTTGGACTTTTCCGGCTATTGTAGAACTTGACCACTGGAGGGAGCTAGCTGGGGAGCTCTGATACATCCAGCCTGCGTGATTTGCACTAACTGTTAGACATTTTTGAGTGTATCTCTATGGTGTGAGAGCTTCTGGGTCTTGGTGTTGGAGATTATTTCTTGATATACGGTGCCATTGGAACACCTTCTTTGTTTTTTTCATTACAGTATTTAGAGTGAAAATCTGAGGAAGGGCTATCAACAGTAGCCAAGGATGACGACTTTGTTCTTTTGGACCATTCATGTGGGACTTTATGTAATGACAAGTTTCAGACTGACAGCTTTTATACAGTTCCACTCTATACTATATAGTCAACTAACAATGAAAAGAGAAGGTGATGAAACACCCAGGAGGTGGTGCACTAAAAATAACTAGTGATAAAAAGGGAATTGATAAAAATGTAATGTGAAAAAAATGTGTCAAAATTATTATTTTTTGGTTTTAAAATGTGTATGAATGGTAAGTGGACTCTCAAAAATGAGTAAACATTAGTGAAATGGTAAAATATTATTTAACATGATAAAATAATAAATTAATAAATTCTGGTGGCAAATGTGAAATTGGTTAACCTTAATAAATGACAGAAATAGTGTTCACGTTAAAGAAACAAAAGTTCAATTGCTGACATTTTTTTCAATCCAAATAAAACAGGAGTGTATCAGGCAGCTCCACTTGAGGGAATGATCATGAGGAAACAGCAGTTTGTGTAATGAACCCAGTATCTTGGATAACAGTAAATAAGTGTAACAACTGTCTAAGATAACGTGTGTAAAACAATATGGCCTAGATTTAGGCCTAGATTTAGAGTTCGGCGGTAGCCGTCAAAACCAGCGTTAGAGGCTCCTAACGCTGGTTTTGGGCGCCCGCTGGTATTTGGAGTCAGTGATTAAAGGGTCTAACGCTCACTTTACAGCCGCGACTTTTCCATACCGCAGATCCCCCTACGCCATTTGCGTAGCCTATCTTTTCAATGGGATCTTCCTAACGCCGGTATTTAGAGTCGTTTCTGCAGTGAGCGTTAGAGCTCTAACGACAAGATTCCAGCCGCCTGAAAATAGCAGGAGTTAAGAGCTTTCTGGCTAACGCCGGTTTCTAAAGCTCTTAACTACTGTACCCTAAAGTACACTAACACCCATAAACTACCTATGTACCCCTAAACCGAGCTCCCCCCACATCGCCGCCACTCGATTAAAATTTTTAACCCCTAATCTGCCGACCGCCACCTACGTTATACTTATGTACCCCTAATCTGCTGCCCCTAACACCGCCGACCCCTGTATTATATCTATTAACCCCTAACTTGCCCCCCACAACGTCGCCGCAAGCTACTTAAAATAATTAACCCCTAATCTTCCGACCGCAAATCGCCGCCACCTACGTTATCCCTATGTACCCCTAATCTGCTACCCCTAACATCGCCGACCCCTATGTTATATTTATTAACCCCTAATCTGCCCCCCACAACGTCGCCGACACCTACCTACACTTATTAACCCCTAATCTGCCGAGCGGACCTGAGCGCTACTATAATAAAGTTATTAACCCCTAATCCGCCTCACTAACCCTATCATAAATAGTATTAACCCCTAATCTGCCCTCCCTAACATCGCCGACACCTAACTTCAATTATTAACCCCTAATCTTCCGACCGGAGCTCACCGCTATTCTAATAAATGTATTAACCCCTAAAGCTAAGTCTAACCCTAACACTAACACCCCCCTAAGTTAAATATAATTTTTATCTAACGAAATAAATTAACTCTTATTAAATAAATAATTCCTATTTAAAGCTAAATACTTACCTGTAAAATAAACCCTAATATAGCTACAATATAAATTATAATTATATTATAGCTATTTTAGGATTAATATTTATTTTACAGGCAACTTTGTAATTATTTTAACCAGGTACAATAGCTATTAAATAGTTAAGAACTATTTAATAGTTACCTAGTTAAAATAATTACAAATTTACCTGTAAAATAAATCCTAACCTAAGATATAATTAAACCTAACACTACCCTATCAATAAAATAATTAAATAAACTACCTACAATTACCTACAATTAACCGAACACTACACTATCAATAAATTAATTAAACACAATTGCTACAAATAAATAAAATTAAATAAACTATCTAAAGTACAAAAAATAAAAAAGAACTAAGTTACAGAAAATAATAAAATATTTACAAACATAAGAAAAATATTACAACAATTTTAAACTAATTACACCTACTCTAAGCCCCCTAATAAAATAACAAAGCCCCCCAAAATAAAAAATTCCCTACCCTATTCTAAAATACAAATATTACAAGCTCTTTTACCTTACCAGCCCTGAACAGGGCCCTTTGCGGGGCATGCCCCAAGAATTTCAGCTCTTTTGCCTGTAAAAAAAAACATACTATACCCCCCCCAACATTACAACCCACCACCCACATACCCCTAATCTAACCCAAACCCCCCTTAAATAAACCTAACACTACCCCCCTGATGATCTTCCTACCTTGTCTTCACCATGCCAGGTTCACCGATCCGTCCTGGCTCCAAGATCTTCATCCACCCCAAGCGGGGGCTAGACATCCACTGAAGAAGTCCAGAAGAGGGTCCAAAGTCTTCCTCCTATCCGGCAAGAAGAGGACATCCGGACCGGCAAACATCTTCTCCAAGCGGCATCTTCTATCTTCTTCCATCCGATGACGACCGGCTCCATCTTGAAGACGTCCAGCGCGGATCCATCCTCTTCTTCCGACGACTAGACGACGAATGACGGTTCCTTTAAGGGACGTCATCCAAGATGGCGTCCCTCGAATTCCGATTGGCTGATAGGATTCTATCAGCCAATCGGAATTAAGGTAGGAATTTTCTGATTGGCTGATGGAATCAGCCAATCAGAATATAGTTCAATCCGATTGGCTGATCCAATCAGCCAATCAGATTGAGCTCGCATTCTATTGGCTGATCGGAACAGCCAATAGAATGCGAGCTCAATCTGATTGGCTGATTGGATCAGCCAATCGGATTGAACTTGATTCTGATTGGCTGATTCCATCAGCCAATCAGAAAATTCCTACCTTAATTCCGATTGGCTGATAGAATCCTATCAGCCAATCGGAATTCGAGGGACGCCATCTTGGATGACGTCCCTTAAAGGAACCGTCATTCGTCGTCTAGTCGTCGGAAGAAGAGGATGGATCCGCGCTGGAGGTCTTCAAGATGGAGCCGGTCGTCATCGGATGGAAGAAGATAGAAGATGCCGCTTGGAGAAGATGTTTGCCGGTCCGGATGTCCTCTTCTTGCCGGATAGGAGGAAGACTTTGGACCCTCTTCTGGACTTCTTCAGTGGATGTCTAGCCCACGCTTGGGTTGGATGAAGATCTTGGAGCCAGGACGGATCGGTGAACCTGGCATGGTGAAGACAAGGTAGGAAGATCATCAGGGGGGTAGTGTTAGGTTTATTTAAGGGGGGTTTGGGTTAGATTAGGGGTATGTGGGTGGTGGGTTGTAATGTTGGGGGGGGGGTATTGTATGTTTTTTTTTACAGGCAAAAGAGCTGAAATTCTTGGGGCATGCCCCGCAAAGGGCCCTGTTCAGGGCTGGTAAGGTAAAAGAGCTTGTAATATTTGTATTTTAGAATAGGGTAGGGAATTTTTTATTTTGGGGGGCTTTGTTATTTTATTAGGGGGCTTAGAGTAGGTGTAATTAGTTTAAAATTGTTGTAATATTTTTCTTATGTTTGTAAATATTTTATTATTTTCTGTAACTTAGTTCTTTTTTATTTTTTGTACTTTAGATAGTTTATTTAATTTTATTTATTTGTAGCAATTGTGTTTAATTAATTTATTGATAGTGTAGTGTTAGGTTAATTGTAGGTAATTGTAGGTAGTTTATTTAATTATTTTATTGATAGGGTAGTGTTAGGTTTAATTATATCTTAGGTTATGATTTATTTTACAGGTAAATTTGTTATTATTTTAACTAGGTAACTATTAAATAGTTCTTAACTATTTAATAGCTATTGTACCTGGTTAAAATAATTACAAAGTTGCCTGTAAAATAAATATTAATCCTAAAATAGCTATAATATAATTATAATTTATATTGTAGCTATATTAGGATTTATTTTACAGGTAAGTATTTAGCTTTAAATAGGAATCATTTATTTAATAAGAGTTAATTTATTTTGTTAGATAAAAATTATATTTAACTTAGGGGGGTGTTAGTGTTAGGGTTAGACTTAGCTTTAGGGGTTAATCCATTTATTAGAATAGCGGTGAGCTCCGGTCGGCAGATTAGGGGTTAATAAGTGTAGGCAGGTGTCG
The DNA here is from genome assembly GCF_027579735.1 of Bombina bombina. NCBI lineage: Eukaryota > Metazoa > Chordata > Amphibia > Anura > Bombinatoridae > Bombina > Bombina bombina. Next base: position 87,730,420 of record NC_069505.1, on the reverse strand, counting down.
GCGACGATGTGGGGGGCAGATTAGGGGTTAATAAATATAATATAGGGGTCGGCGGTGTTAGGGGCAGCAGATTAGGGGTACATAGGGATAACGTAGGTGGCGGCGGTTTACGGAGCGGCAGATTAGGGGTTAAAAGTGTAATGCAGGGGTCAGCGATAGCGGGGGCGGCAGATTAGGAGTTAATAAGTGTAAGGTTAGGGGTGTTTAGACTCGGGGTACATGTTAGGGTGTTAGGTGCAGACTTAGGAGGTGTTTCCCCATAGGAAACAATGGGGCTGCGTTAGGAGCTGAACGCTGCTTTTTTGCAGGTGTTAGGTTTTTTTTCAGCTCAAACAGCCCCATTGTTTCCTATGGGAGAATCGTGCACGAGCACGTTTTTGATGCCGGCCGCGTCCGTAAGCAACTCTGGTATCGAGAGTTGCATTTGCGGTATAAATGCTCTACGCTCCTTTTTTGGAGCCTAACGCAGCATTTGTTTGAACTCTCGATACCAGAGTTAAATTTATGGTGCGGCCAGAAAAAAACCCGCGGAGCGTTAACAGCCCTTTTACCGCCGAACTCTAAATCTAGGCCTTAGAGTTCGGCGGTAGCCGTCAAAACCAGCGTTAGAGGCTCCTAACGCTGGTTTTGGGCGCCCGCTGGTATTTGGAGTCAGTGATTAAAGGGTCTAACGCTCACTTTTCAGCCGCGACTTTTCCATACCGCAGATCCCCCTACGCCATTTGCGTAGCCTATCTTTTCAATGGGATCTTTCTAACGCTGGTATTTAGAGTCGTTTCTGCAGTGAGCGTTAGAGCTCTAACGACAAGATTCCAGCCGCCTGAAAATAGCAGGAGTTAAGAGCTTTCTGGCTAACGCCGGTTTATAAAGCTCTTAACTACTGTACCCTAAAGTACACTAACACCCATAAACTACCTATGTACCCCTAAACCGAGGTCCCCCCACACCGCCGCCACTCGATTAAAATTTTTAACCCCTAATCTGCCGACCGCCACCTACGTTATACTTATGTACCCCTAATCTGCTGCCCCTAACACCGCCGACCCCTGTATTATATCTATTAACCCCTAACTTGCCCCCCACAACGTCGCCGCAAGCTACTTAAAATAATTAACCCCTAATCTTCCGACCGCAAATCGCCGCCACCTACGTTATCCCTATGTACCCCTAATCTGCTACCCCTAACATCGCCGACCCCTATGTTATATTTATTAACCCCTAATCTGCCCCCCACAACGTCGCCGACACCTACCTACACTTATTAACCCCTAATCTGCCGAGCGGACCTGAGCGCTACTATAATAAAGTTATTAAGCCCTAATCCGCCTCACTAACCCTATCATAAATAGTATTAACCCCTAATCTGCCCTCCCTAACATCGCCGACACCTACCTTCAATTATTAACCCCTAATCTGCCGACCGGAGCTCACCGCTATTCTAATAAATGTATTAACCCCTAAAGCTAAGTCTAACCCTAACACTAACACCCCCCTAAGTTAAATATAATTTTTATCTAACGAAATAAATTAACTCTTATTAAATAAATAATTCCTATTTAAAGCTAAATACTTACCTGTAAAATAAATCCTAATATAGCTACAATATAAATTATAATTATATTATACCTATTTTAGGATTAATATTTATTTTACAGGCAACTTTGTAATTATTTTAACCAGGTACAATAGCTATTAAATAGTTAAGAACTATTTAATAGTTACCTAGTTAAAATAATTACAAATTTACCTGTAAAATAAATCCTAACCTAAGATATAATTAAACCTAACACTACCCTATCAATAAAATAATTAAATAAACTACCTACAATTACCTACAATTAACCTAACACTACACTATCAATAAATTAATTAAACACAATTGCTACAAATAAATAACATTAAATAAACTATCTAAAGTACAAAAAATAAAAAAGAACTAAGTTACAGAAAATAATAAAATATTTACAAACATAAGAAAAATATTACAACAATTTTAAACTAATTACACCTACTCTAAGCCCCCTAATAAAATAACAAAGCCCCCCAAAATAAAAAATTCCCTACCCTATTCTAAAATACAAATATTACAAGCTCTTTTACCTTACCAGCCCTGAACAGGGCCCTTTGCGGGGCATGCCCCAAGAATTTCAGCTCTTTTGCCTGTAAAAAAAAACATACAATACCCCCCCCCAACATTACAACCCACCACCCACATACCCCTAATCTAACCCAAACCCCCCTTAAATTAACCTAACACTACCCCCCTGATGATCTTCCTACCTTGTCTTCACCATGCCAGGTTCACCGATCCGTCCTGGCTCCAAGATCTTCATCCAACCCAAGTGGGGGCTAGACATCCACTGAAGAAGTCCAGAAGAGGGTCCAAAGTCTTCCTCCTATCCGGCAAGAAGAGGACATCCGGACCGGCAAACATCTTCTCCAAGCGGCATCTTCTATCTTCTTCCATCCGATGACGACCGGCTCCATCTTGAAGACCTCCAGCGCGGATCCATCCTCTTCTTCCGACGACTAGACGACGAATGACGGTTCCTTTAAGGGACGTCATCCAAGATGGCGTCCCTCGAATTCCGATTGGCTGATAGGATTCTATCAGCCAATCGGAATTAAGGTAGGAATTTTCTGATTGGCTGATGGAATCAGCCAATCAGAATATAGTTCAATCCGATTGGCTGATCCAATCAGCCAATCAGATTGAGCTCGCATTCTATTGGCTGATCGGAACAGCCAATAGAATGCGAGCTCAATCTGATTGGCTGATTGGATCAGCCAATCGGATTGAACTATATTCTGATTGGCTGATTCCATCAGCCAATCAGAAAATTCCTACCTTAATTCCGATTGGCTGATAGAATCCTATCAGCCAATCGGAATTCGAGGGACGCCATCTTGGATGACGTCCCTTAAAGGAACCGTCATTCGTCGTCTAGTCGTCGGAAGAAGAGGATGGATCCGCGCTGGAGGTCTTCAAGATGGAGCCGGTCGTCATCGGATGGAAGAAGATAGAAGATGCCGCTTGGAGAAGATGTTTGCCGGTCCGGATGTCCTCTTCTTGCCGGATAGGAGGAAGACTTTGGACCCTCTTCTGGACTTCTTCAGTGGATGTCTAGCCCCCACTTGGGTTGGATGAAGATCTTGGAGCCAGGACGGATCGGTGAACCTGGCATGGTGAAGACAAGGTAGGAAGATCATCAGGGGGGTAGTGTTAGGTTAATTTAAGGGGGGTTTGGGTTAGATTAGGGGTATGTGGGTGGTGGGTTGTAATGTTGGGGGGGGGTATTGTATGTTTTTTTTTACAGGCAAAAGAGCTGAAATTCTTGGGGCATGCCCCGCAAAGGGCCCTGTTCAGGGCTGGTAAGGTAAAAGAGCTTGTAATATTTGTATTTTAGAATAGGGTAGGGAATTTTTTATTTTGGGGGGCTTTGTTATTTTATTAGGGGGCTTAGAGTAGGTGTAATTAGTTTAAAATTGTTGTAATATTTTTCTTATGTTTGTAAATATTTTATTATTTTCTGTAACTTAGTTCTTTTTTATTTTTTGTACTTTAGATAGTTTATTTAATGTTATTTATTTGTAGCAATTGTGTTTAATTAATTTATTGATAGTGTAGTGTTAGGTTAATTGTAGGTAATTGTAGGTAGTTTATTTAATTATTTTATTGATAGGGTAGTGTTAGGTTTAATTATATCTTAGGTTAGGATTTATTTTACAGGTAAATTTGTAATTATTTTAACTAGGTAACTATTAAATAGTTCTTAACTATTTAATAGCTATTGTACCTGGTTAAAATAATTACAAAGTTGCCTGTAAAATAAATATTAATCCTAAAATAGGTATAATATAATTATAATTTATATTGTAGCTATATTAGGATTTATTTTACAGGTAAGTATTTAGCTTTAAATAGGAATTATTTATTTAATAAGAGTTAATTTATTTCGTTAGATAAAAATTATATTTAACTTAGGGGGGTGTTAGTGTTAGGGTTAGACTTAGCTTTAGGGGTTAATACATTTATTAGAATAGCGGTGAGCTCCGGTCGGCAGATTAGGGGTTAATAATTGAAGGTAGGTGTCGGCGATGTTAGGGAGGGCAGATTAGGGGTTAATACTATTTATGATAGGGTTAGTGAGGCGGATTAGGGCTTAATAACTTTATTATAGTAGCGCTCAGGTCCGCTCGGCAGATTAGGGGTTAATAAGTGTAGGTAGGTGTCGGCGACGTTGTGGGGGGCAGATTAGGGGTTAATAAATATAACATAGGGGTCGGCGATGTTAGGGGTAGCAGATTAGGGGTACATAGGGATAACGTAGGTGGCGGCGGTTTACGGAGCGGCAGATTAGGGGTTAAAAGTGTAATGCAGGGGACAGCGATAGCGGGGGCGGCAGATTAGGGGTTAATAAGTGTAAGGTTAGGGGTGTTTAGACTCGGGGTACATGTTAGGGTGTTAGGTGCAGACTTAGGAGGTGTTTCCCCATAGGAAACAATGGGGCTGCGTTAGGAGCTGAACGCTGCTTTTTTGCAGGTGTTAGGTTTTTTTTCAGCTCAAACAGCCCCATTGTTTCCTATGGGAGAATCGTGCACGAGCACGTTTTTGATGCCGGCCGCGTCCGTAAGCAACTCTGGTATCGAGAGTTGCATTTGCGGTAAAAATGCTCTACGCTCCTTTTTTGGAGCCTAACGCAGCATTTGTTTGAACTCTCGATACCAGAGTTAAATTTATGGTGCGGCCAGAAAAAAACCCGCGGAGCGTTAACAGCCCTTTTACCGCCGAACTCTAAATCTAGGCCTAAATGTGGTGTCAAGATGAACAAAAAAAGGACAACAGCAGTGGAAATTCCTGATCAACATCATATACTGTATATGAATAAATGAATGGATATTTATTTATTCATATATATGATGTTGATAAGGAATTTCCACTTCTGTTGTCCTTTTTTTTGTTCATCTTGACACCACATATATTGTTTTACACACGTTATCTTAGACAGTTGTTACACTTATTTACTGTTATCCAAGATACTGGGTTCATTACACAAACTGCTGTTTCCTCATTTTTTCCTCTTATTTTATTGGAGACAATGATTTATCCTAAACATTGTCACAAAAAATGGTATATATTTTGCTATATATATTGACTCTCCCAGTGGTTTTTGAATTAACACCAATTTATATATTTTTTTATTGATGCAACAAAGTCTATACTATCCTATTTCATTGTAACACGTGTTTCATAGTATATCTTATGAATTTACAAATATCCTTAATTACATATTTTTCAATACCATTTCTTTCATAACAAACCCTTTTTTAAACCATTATATGCAATTTTGTAGTTATTTGTTTCCTAAAAAAAGTCTCATCACAGATTTCTTTGTCTGTTTGCAAACACACATTATTAGTGAATAACTGATTCCACACTTGACACCTTAACCCTCCATTGTCCATTGGATGATTTAAAAGTGCTGGTTAACCAATGAAACACATTGTGGCAGCTTAAAAAAGCACTTTTTTACTTGTATTTTTATCTTATTTTTATGCCTGATGAAACGACCGTGTTGTGTGGTCGAGAAACGCGTTGCAGCAACATTAAACTTTTCTTTTAACATTTATATATTACGGAGGAGTCTTTCTGCCTGATTATTCAGATTGAATTTGTTCTATCTGCACAGAGAACTTTACAAACCATTACTTCACAATTGGTTTGCCTGCACCATATCTTCAGCCTGTTGTTTGATACTTGGATTCAAACTTCCTTGTGATCTTACCTGTGACATGAGAACTGGTCTCTACCTTGATACAGGATTAGTATCCAGTTAGCTGACTAATGCAAGTGTCAGCCTGCCTGTTTGCACTATCTAGTGCCTTCAAAAATTGTGAGTTTTACTATTTACCTTCTTTGTTATATATCACATATGGATTTCACTATGAGGCGCCCCTTTTCTTTCTAACCTAGTCAACTAACAATGCCCATTCCCTACTATGGTTTTCTGTAATTTTAGACATGGCACTTCAAATCTACAGTACATAATGTAATGATTTTCTCATCTCCAAGCATACATAGTGAATAAATGTGAACTGTGTAAAATTTATACATAGAACAGCAAATTTGCATACATTTGATTGGCATGTGCATGTGTTCTGTGCTGAACCCCAATTTTTTTTCGTGATTCAGACAGAGCATAAAATTGTAATCAACATTCCAATTTACTACTATTATACAATTTGCTTTTTTTTTCTCTTGGCATCCTTTACTGAAGGAGCAGCAATGCACTACTTGGAGCTAGCTGAACACAGTAAGTCAGACAGCAGGCATACATGTGCAGGCACCAATCAGCAGCTAGCTCTCAGCTCCTTAGTGTACCTAGGTATGCTTTTCCAAAAAAGATATAAAAAGAACAAAGCAAATTAGATAATAGAAGTAAATTGGAAAGTTATTTCAATTTGCACGTTCTATCAGAATCATTAAATAAAAAAATGTAGGTTTCATGTCCCTTTCATGAACCACTAAATAAATGTTAGATAGAGTGGTGTTTTCCAAGAAAGATAAGCATGAGAATAATATGTAGATGTATTATTTTAATTTACTTTTCTCCTGAGACCAATTATTGAGAGTTATAAATGTGTCACTATAGTGTGCAGATATGTGGTAAAGTAATTTTACTACATAACATTTTATAGTCTAAAAGTGAGCTATTAACCCATAAATATCATATTTCTATCTATTCTGAGTATTAATTTATTAATTGCATAACCACATATCATACCTGGAAAATTATCCTCGCTTCTTGACTTCCTACTTCCTAATTTTGGTTCCATCCGATAACATTGTTCTCCAAGAACTGTAAGAGAATCAGCATAAACAAGTTATTTTTTATTATTGTTTAATAAAGAAAGAAATATATAGGTAAAGTGACATGAAATTAAAAAAATAAACATTTAATGTGTGCAGGTTTTTAATGTTTGCTCGGGAGCAAACTAGAAAAAATCACTTATTGCTTGTGCTCACCCAAAGGTAGTTATGAATATTTTACATACCAATGTTCTTCACATTTATTTTTAAATATATGTTTCTATATACATCTGAAGTATTTTTTTGTAATATATATATATATATATATATATATATATATATATATATATATATATATATATATATATATATATATATATATATATTTAAACATACATAGAACATATTCCCCCAATGAAGAACATATAAAATATTTACAGTACATATACATTAAAAAGCACTATTAAATATTAAAATTGGATGCAAATTAATTTTCTTTTTTTTTCCAGGTATTTGAGTGGAAAGTATATACTCCAAAGTATATACATCTGTATATATGTGTTTTTATGTGTTTATATGTGTATATATGTATGTATATACATATATATATATATATATATATATACACACATATAAACATAAATACAAATATATACAAATATACATATGTATATAGACATACATACACATGTATATGTATGTATATATCCATTGTAGTCCTTTCCATCCAAATACCTTGTCATACATCATATACTTTAATAAGTTTTTATTTTTAATAATTATGTTACAATATTTGTTATTAGATAGTGTATATATGAGGAAAATGTTAACCCGACGAGTGCAAATTTAGTTTGTACTTGTCCGGTCAACCTCAGCTTGTAATACGCAATCAAGTTAATGTGGAAGAGATATTTTAATATCGTGTGCGCACTAATGTTTGCATGCAATTTGTAATCTAGCCCAAAATAATAACTAAATCAAATTTGTAGACATTCACTAAACTATTTGGTGCTTCAAAGTTAATGGAGCTTTTTATTTTGTTTTGAATGTCAGAAGAATTTTTTTTATAAAATAATGTAATGCAATGCAATACAATACAATATTATAAAATAATATATTAGATCATGTCAAAGATTTTTAATGCAATATTGCGGAATTAACCCCTTAAGGACCAGCGACGTACCCTGTATGTCGCTGGCCTTTTTTTGGGACTTGATTGTTTTATAGCGCGGTCTTGCCACCATCGTTGAGACTGCTCTATTCCACAAAGCCTGCTGGAGGGAGTGCATTAATAGCGTGTTCTTGCTAGACTTGTGCTATTATGTCCTGAAAAAACCCTTAACGACCAGTGACATACAGGGTACATTGTGGTCATTAAGGGGTTAATAAAAATACCAGTCAATACACCCAAACATAAAAAAAATGTTGTGAACTTTTAAATAAATTTGTTAAGTTTAAGCAGTGAAATTTGTAAGTAGGCCAATAGATTTAAATACAATTTAAGGCACAAGGAGCACAACATTTAACTTTAATGATTTGGATAGAGAATTCAATTTTAAATAACTTTCCCTCTAACCTCTTTTATTTCATTTGCTTTATTCTCTAGGTATATGAGTTTTTTTTGTGTTTTTGTTTTTAAACAATTGTGTGCTTCATTTTACCCCTCAAGACATACACCTTTCCATTTGTGTATCTTGGAGGTTTGTAAGAGTTATGGGAGCTCAGATTGCGTTGGTTTTATATGCACCACCATCCAGCTCCCTTCTCCTATTTCACTGCCATGTTTCTAGGACAAAGTGATGTCACCACACCCACATGTGGTGACATCACTTTCTCCCAAATGAGGCTTAACCCAAAGCCACTAGTAACGGGCTAACACTGCAGTGAAGGCTGCTATCAGCTCTAAAAAAAGTCCCCCTAAGATGGCAACACATGGTTGTCATGCACACAAATGTCCCTGTGTAGGGGGCAGTTGTGTGTCATCACTCATATGCTCTATCCAATCTATTTAAGTTTAATTTTAACTTTACTGTCTCTTTAAGTCATAAACCCCAGACATCACCGAAATTTACCAAGATGGCCTTAATGGAGCATTAAATATTGAAAAATTGAATAATCAACAAATGCATAATTAAAAAGATAATGCAAAACTTATGGTCCAACATTCAAACGATTGCCACAACATGACAAATGCTCATTTCAGTATTACCATTCTTGCAGTCGGTCCGTGGGGCGAAAATTGGGCTGACCCTTGCTGAGTGGGGATATTTCTTCAATTGGAAACTATAACAATCGCTGTATTTGCAAAAATCCGCTCACATCGTGGCAGTGTGGAAGGGGCATCTATTCAAAGCATGTTTACAAACCATATACTGTGGGGTAGATTTATCACTCAGCGGATGCTGCATTCTACCCCTGAAGTTCCAGGTCCGCCTGAAACTTAAGTTAAGAAGCAGCTGCTCCTTAACTCATCAGCCACCTCCGATTGGATCCGATTGGCCACGAATGGGCGGCATTGCACAAGCATTTCACCAGAAATGCTTGTGCAATGATAAATTCCGACAGCATATGCTGTCAGCATTTATCGATGTCGGGCGGACATGATCTGCTACAGAGGATATTGTCCGCCCGACATTTGACAAATCTACCCCTATGTGTTCACTAAATATAAAAATGGTTTCTGTACAACTAATAGATATGTAAACTAAGTTTCATTGTGTGTTCTGTAGATTTCTTACAATTTCAAATCTCGCCACTGAAAGGGTCGCGAGACAGGTATGTGTGTAGAGGTGCATCTAAGATGGATGATATTCTTTGCAATACTAGAAACTCTGGGTTGTTTCCCCATTAAAATATAGGTTACCCCATGGATCACCAATATATCCGTCATGTATGAGATCACCAGTGTTAATAAAGAACTAAAAACCTTAATTAGAAACCTATAAATGCTGGGGTGTTGTGGGTGTATTGTACATATGTATGTAGTGTGTTATATGTATATTATTGTATTGTTATGTTAAATACTACACTATGTATTTGAGCACGTTCATGTTTTAACTTTTTGTGTGTTCTTTTTATTTTAGGAGGAAGATGTAGTGTACAGGGTATTAAAATCCCATTAAAGACAGTAGTCACAGCTTTTCAATCTTACAATAGGGCATTTTTTTACTTTGCACTGTATAAACCTTTTTTTTAAATATACAGTATTTTTTTTAGCCACTACAAGTTTTCACAGTAATTAATGTTTTGTTTCTAATATTGCAATCACACTATACCAAATGTGATATTAAAACGGAATACGTTTGGCATAGTACAAAAGCAATATTAGAAATATAGCAAACTACGTTTACACAGTACTGAAGGGTTTACTTCTAATATGGTGGCCGGACTGTAACAAACGTCTTATTAATATATAACACATTTGGCACAGTGCGGCCATGATATTAGAACTAAACACGTACAGTAAAATGAAAACTTGTGGCGGCTAAAAAAATATAACATTAAAAAGCCACCTATTTTGAAAAACACATTTTACACAGTGTAAATTTAAAAAAACTAACAAAAAACACACTTTTATCAAATGAAAAATCTGCAGCTACTGTCTTTATTTGGATATTAATGTATCGTAGACAAAATCTTCTTCCTAAATAGAAAAGAACACGCTAAAAGTTAAAAGCACATTGACTTATATAACTAAATTACTTTATATACACAATATAGTATTTTACAGCATAATATATATATATATACATATATATATAACACAGTATATAGACATGTACAATATAACCACAATCTTCCTGCTCATATAGGTTTATAATTCATGTTTTACTACTGTATTGTAAGAAAAGAGGTTGTGTTTTAGTTACACATGCAAATTGTATCACAATTTAATACTCTCAAAAGGGATCATTTACATGTATGCTGTAGATGGCGATGCTGCTTTTAAGATTTCGCCAGTGTCAGAGAAGCATCGCCCCCTACAGTGAATTATAATAAAATGTTGTTTGGCAAGATTGTCTTCTAACAGTGATTGCATTGTTCTAGAACAGTGTTTTTAAACCTTGGCACTCCAGAGGTTTTGGAACTACATTTCCCATAATGTTTAGCTAGCTTGCTCAGCCAGCTTAAAGTGTCTGAACATCATGGGAAATGCTGGCTGGGCATCATGAGAAATGTAGTTCCAAAACCACTGCAGGGCCAACATTTAGCACCCCTACTTAGACATGTGCATGGCGAAAAAATTCAGTTTGGTTCTGATCGATTCAGAATTTTTCAAAGTTCGGTTCGGATTGATTCGAATTTGGAAAATTTTGAATCGATTCGTTTCAGATTCGTTTCGGATTCATTCGGATTTGAAGAAATTCGGCTGGATTTGGTTTGATTCGGTTCGGAAATTCGGAATTTTGGTAAGTGTTAGGTCGGATTAGACTAGTATTATGTACTGTATATTAGGTGTAACCCATAGCAGAGTGATATAACCTAATATACTGTACAATACTAGTGTAATCCATGGCCATCCGAATTTACCGAATAAATCCAAATTAATTTGGATTTTTTCGAGAAATTCGGCAGTATTTTAATTTGGAAATTCAGTTCGATCCGAATCGACGAATTTTCCGAATTTTCCGAATCGAACCGAACCGAATTGCACATATCTACTGTTCATTAGCAATTTGGATCATGATGCGGGTACAGTAATAAGATAGCGCTATGGTGACAATACTTACAACATCAGTTTTTAAGTCTGAATTTTAAAAGAGAAGTAGTTTTCTAAGATACATTTTAAAATTATTTACATTTACCCTGCTCCCTGTATCATATGACAGCCATAAGCCAATCACAAACTACATATATACAGTGAACACTTGCACATGCTTAGTAGGAGCTGGTGCCTCACCGTGCATGTAAAAAGAGTGTGCACATTTTAATAAAGGAAGTAAATTAATTTTTTTTTTTAATAATAATAATTGCAGATGGTGTCTGAATAATGAAAGTTTAATTTTGCCAGACCCTTTAAATAGGTTGCAAGTCATTTTTTTGGGGATAGCCCCCTTGCTTTATGTCTAATAGCAAATCATCCATTTTTTTTGTTTGGTTGTTTAATTTAATTTTTTAACCCACTTGACCTGATATTCAACTCAATTGTACAGAATTACTTAACAACTGACTTTCATTTAGAGCACTGGTTTTCCAACCTGTCCTCAGTCCCCCTAACAGGCCACATTTTGAGGTTATCTGAACTTTATCAGCTGATTAGTAACCATGGTAATTTTACCTGCTCTCATCCAAAGTAATCCAGAAAACCTGGACTGTTGGGAAGGCCTGAGAACAGGTATGAAAACCAGTGATTTAGAATAAAGCCAAATCATCTTTTTTGTTTTCTATATGAAGTATTTAAAGGGACATTAAACCCCCAAAAAATGTTTCATGATTCAGATAGAACTTAATATTTAAAACAACTTTCCATTTTACTTCTATTAATAAATTTGCTTCATTCTCTTGGTGTCCATTGTTAAAGGAGCAGCAATTCATTGTGGCAAGCTAGCTGAATACATCTGGTGAGCAAATGACACAAACCATATATGTGCAGCCACCAATAAGCATCTAGCTCCAGTAGTGCATTGCTGCTCCACAGCCTACCTATGTATACTAGAGAATAAAGCAAATTAGATAATAGAAGTAAATTGGAAAGTTGTTTAAATTGACATGACAAATTGACGAATTGATCTAATCTCTGCTTAGTTTTCTGAGCACTAATTGCTACTGCAAGCTTGCGGTAGCAATAACAAGCCACTTATAATGGCTGCTTAATTATTGCCCTCCTACAAACAGGAAAATGTGCCTGTTTGTGGGAGTGACATAATTTAGCGCTCCATTTGTAATGTAGTCCTACCTATCTTATCTTCTTTTAGTAATTATAATGCCTCTTATTCATATTTTGTTTAAATCTACTTCAGAAGAATTGAAGAATTCCTAAAAGAAATTATTGTATCCCTAGTTTTAGACTTTAACAGAATATGTTCTATAGTTAAGTTGATTTATCATTTTCTTACCAATATCGAGGAACAACAGAATTTCTAACAGAAATATCCATATTCGTATTAGACCCATTCTTCCTCTTGCTTGGTCACAAAATCTTCAGCTGAACTGCGGAGGAAGAGCAAGGATTTCGGTTTGTACAGGGTTTATATGGTAATGGGACTCCATGTGCTGTCATTGTAGGCGGTCCTTAAAGAAATGACACGTTTCAGAAAAAAATATGGTGATTGATCACTTTATCATTGTCCTGACAACTTTTTCCAAGTTTCTTAATATGTTCATGTCAAATAATTGTATGTCTTCCAAATCTATGTTATAGATGACTTTCTGTAAGATCAGATTTCACCAGAATGAAGGGTCATTTTAAGTATTTTTTATTTCATGTTAACCATATACAATCTGTAATTTTATTAAAATATATATATATATATATATATATATATATATTTGTCATGGGCTGGCAAAATTCTTCTTGTCCATGTTTACTTTTCCAACATACAAGTATTAAAGTAATTTATTTATTGGCAGCCCATTGAACCATTAAAGTAACACGCTCTAAAACAATTTACAATACAATGTCAAATATTTTGACAAATATTTTACAGCTGCCATCTTGTCCTCTGTTGAATGAATTCCATTGTTGTTTTACATTAGCATATTTAACCCACAGTGTTTCATTTGGAGTTTGGAAATGAAAAAATACTCAAGAAACAGAAAATTTGTAGCAGAATCAATGACATATATTTAGCTATATAGTGACTTTTAAAAGAACACACACAGACATAGGGCTCCTTTTATCAAGCAGTGGATGCTGCATCGAAACCCCATTGTTTCAGGTCCACATGAAAAGGAAGTTAAGAAGCAGCGGTAGTAAGACGGCGGACTGAAATCATCATGATCCAATACGAGCGGGATAATTGACAGCCCCTGCTAGCGGCGAATTGGCTGCCAGTAAGCAGGGGGCGGTATTTCTGGTGAAAAGCTTGTGCAATGTTAAATGCCGACAGCATATGGCATTTAAAGACGTCTAGTGGACATGATTCGCTACAGCGAATCATGTCCGATTGACTGTTGTAAAATCTACCCCATAATTAATAAATGGGATTTTAAGATTTAAGAAAACACATACACGAGGTACATAAACATAAAATAAATAAAATTAGTAATTGTGAAATGTATCAAAAACATAGAAAAATTATAAATAAAACCTTTGAGTTATTCTTCAATCATTTTCACATTAGCTTTTCTCACAATGGACCAAAAAGAGTGGCACTGAAACATATAGAAGACCCACTTCAAGGAATTATGAAAAAGACAATACCTCCCAACACATAAAAGACTGTATTTAAAGAGACAGTTAAAATCTCATGATTCAGACAGAGCATGTAATGTTAAACAACTTATACTACTGTAAAAATTGTTTTGCTCTTATAGTATCTTTTGTTCAATAGTAAATCTAGGTAGGTTCATAAAGTCTTCTGAAGATACTGAGGGGGGCTCATCCAGGGGTGGAGTGCATTAAGTGCATAGCAAGGGACAGAAAGAGGGAGAGTTAAGGGGTCAGCTTCAGTAAAGGGAAGCAACACTTCTAACGCTTCTCGCTCTTGAGCTGTGGCTTTGCAAATATCCTGATGATCAGGTGCCAAGTTGCGGAATGGGTTTGTGATACCTGTTTAGGATACCTGTTCAGGGGCAGGTAGAGGGGTCCAGGTTTCGGGGCCTATCTATCAAGCCCCCGAATCAGTGCTATGGTAAATGTCATTAGGTAGCTGAGGCATTGGAAGTCCAATAGGTATCAGTTGTACGTGAGGCCCTTAGATAGGGTACGCAATTAGTATCCTTTTGATGTGTGTGAATGTTGGGGTATTCAAGCTGTTCTGTTCTCACTTTTCCTTGTTGTTTTGACTGCCCACTTGACATCCCCTGTTTTCTCTTAGTTTCTGTATTCTTGGTTCTATAGAGTTTCAGCTGTTTATGTTGTTTACTGTAATGTTTGTTGTAGGAGAAATCCTTGGCCCAACATGCCAATGGATTATGGCCCATTCCTTTGTTTACTGGGCAGCAATTTGGGAACTCACATGGCCATATGGTAGTTAGATTGCTGTGAGTTAGATGGCTGTTAGTGAAGAAGTGGCAATGCCACCAGGTGCAAGCCTGGAGGCGCTCCTCCCAATTATATGGGCAGCCAACATTCTTGAATGCAATGCCTTTGTTCTTGAGGCACAGTAGATGGGCACTACCTGTTTCTGTCACCTAGGCTGCTGAATGTTTAGGAGAGATACATTTTAAGACTCTTATGTTGCCACCAATGTAATTAAAGTTTAGCCTGTTATGTTATTATGTTGAATAAATGTAATCTGACAGTCTTTTTACAATTCATGTGTCTGTGTATTATTTGACAGTTATGGGGTGCTGGTTTGTAATGTGAAACATTTAATCCCTTATGTACTCTAAGGTGAATAGACCTGGATGGTTCTTGAGGGATAAGATTTGGAGTTCCTGGCTTAGGAATGTATGTAGCAAGTTGTGGTGAGGGTTTCAAGCGTACCTTATGTAGAGGGTGCATTCTGGGGTAAAGCTCTCTTCCTGCTTCCTGAGGATTGAAGAATTTCCCTCCCCCTCTCTAGATAAGGTGCTGGGTGTATACTGACAAAAGAAATTTGGATAAGGTTTCCAATGTTCTGGTGTTTAGGTCTAAGGCAAGACATACATGGGTGGGCGAGTTTAGGAAGTTCTAGGGGACCGGGATTGGGGGTTATGTCACCAGCAGTTAGTATGAGCAAGAGGGAGAGTGACATAAGATGATGATATACAGATTTTCTGTATTTAGAGGGTCTTTGGAATGTAGAGCAGGAGGGAGAGAGAGAGAGAGACTTTAGGAATGTGTGAAGTTCATGAGAGCAGAAGTGGGTTAAGGGTAAAAGGGATGGGCCGATGATTATATTACAGTAATTGTAAACAGAAAAAATAACATATTTTTAATGAGCCGGGTGGTGGACCTGCCCAAAACTTAGCTAATTGGTGCCCATGTATGAGAAACACTGACAATTAATGAATATATATATATATAGACTAAATACACAGAGAGAGAAGCACACTCACAGGAATTAACAACCAGCTCAATACTATTGTTAGCTTGTTCTATGGCAATTTACCACCTGGGTGCAGCTTGTTTTAGCCGCATAAGGTGACCATGCCCCCTCTTGAAGCTTAAAGCCGATAGGACGAGAAATGCCTAGACAGGCAGCTATAGCAACTGTTGTCAACAAACTAATGTGCACAAGCCAGCTTGATATCCTAACAACCCGTGTACAATTATAAATCGAATCATAGGTAACGAGAACCAGCATACAGCAGTGATATAAAGTAACCTTCACCCAACCAAAACAAATATAACCCAAATATTAAAGCCAAGATTGTTGCAATATAACACCAGCATTTGGGACATTATCAATAGGCTACCAGAACTAGGAAAAAACATAATTAATGAAAATCTAAAATAGAGTAAAAAAACTAGCAATCATATTGTGTCAGAAAACCAACTCTAAGAATACTATCAATCATCCTCCAAGTTATATATAATCCACAGCTGATCATATCTTAGCATTATCACCGGGCTGTCAAATAAAAATGAGTACAAAGATCATATGTGACTATTAACCCCAAGTAGACGGGGTGAGGTGAAAATATTTTTACTAAACCTTGCCCAATCACTCCGATAGAACAAAACATGACCAGAGCTTTAGCAAGTATATTCAAAGGTACAATGTACCCTATGGTATAGTAACATAGTGAACCAAACCATAGGGAGACGTTCAGCACAAATCATGATTGCTGCCTAGATTGTAAACCTGTGAAATAAACCTAAATAATATCTATCAAAGATAACTCCTCCCATCACTAGCTATAGTGATGCGTAAACATAACCTGGCAATAATCACAGGTACAAAACAATATGTGTACTATTGAATATCTACATGTGGGATGAGCATTCTAAAGGAGACTTTGTAAGAGACAGAAATCATCCTAGGGAGGGGTATATCACGATACAAGTGTGGTGCTAGTGTGGTGAATATATAATCAAATACATATATATAAGAACATATATACAAAACATATATACAAAACATGGCTAAAAACCTTAGATCACATAGATTACCACCATCAAAATTCAGAATTCTAATATTACATCAACTATAAAGATGGTTAGGGTCAATCCTATGAAGAACATGAAAAATTATTTATTCCAGGAATATTGAAAAATAGTATGCAACTGTGTTAAACCACTAGGCAAGAGTTTAAATGGATCAAAGGACTCTCATTATTCACAGGTAGGAATGGATCAAACCTACGTGGAAAAGTGAACTCTCATATCAAATAATATCAAATAATATGGGAGGATGGACTCTCAAAACAAATTATATGTAGAAGATGAAATTAAAAATTAGATATAGTCCATCTGTGCTCACAAGAAGCACTCCCAGCCTGTCTGGACTTTAAGACCCCTTGGATCTAGGGTACCCAGTTCATGTATCCATCTTGCCTCTTTTTGCAGGAGTAGTTTGGCTCTGTTGCCTCCCCTTCTTGGAATTGGTACATTATCTATAATTCTGAAACGTAGATCTTTAACAGTGTGGCCCGCTTCCAAAAAATGACGGGCCAGCGGTTGTTTATCTTAAGGGCCGTCCTGATACTGGACCGATGATTCGCCATCCTCACTATGGCATCGTCATTCATCTTGCCTGTATAAAACTTGCCACAGGGGCAATTGAGAAGATAGATGATATACTGTGTAGTACAGGTCAAGAAGAATTTGATTTGATATTTCTTCTTCAGGTCAGGATGTTGGAAACTCATGCCTGTTTGCATACTGTTGCACATAACACAACTAGTGCATTTTAAGCATCCAATCTTCTTGAGCCAAGTTTCCTTATCACTCTTAGGGGTTACATCTGTTTTCATCAGCATATCCCTCAAGCTCCTCCCTCTGTGATATGCAAGCTGGGGTGCTGTCCATTGAGTGAAGGGTAGTGTTGGATCTGATTGAATCTATTTTCATTCATCCTTTATTGCTTATGTGATATGATATTGTTCTGGGCTGCAGGAAGTGACAAATGTGAACTGTGGGGCCCCCTTCTGTTTTAGAGTGTTCTGCACCTCTCGCAGCTGTAATGCTTGTTCTTACATTTCACATAGCTCTTTACCATTGTACCCACATTGCATGAATCTCTGTGTCATCTCAGACAGTTGTATCCTGCACTTGTTTTCATCAGTGTTGTTCCTATGAAATTGCGCTTTTGGAATGTTTCGGATTAAAGCTGGTTGGTGACAGCTTCTTGCATGTAAGATGGAGTTCCAAATGGTGTTCTTTCTAAATAGGGTAGTGCCCAATCTATCTTGGACCTTGAACACCCTAACTTCCAAACAGTCTACTGAGTCAGAATTTGCAGTATGTTGAAATCTGATGGTACTTTCCATCTCATTCAATGTTTTAATCCATTAATCTAAAGATGTTTCACCGTCTCGCCAGATAAAAAACAAGTTATCTATATATCGGCAATAAAATTTGATGGACTGTTACTCATAGACCTTCATCCACACGGACTCATATTCAGCCATAAATAGATTTGCCAGTGATGGGGCCACATTAGACCCCATCGCTGTCCCTGCAATTTGCAGATAGAAGGTGTTTTCAAAGCATAAGAAGTTTTTCTCAAGGCATAAAGTGAGAAGATTCACAAGTACATCTTTGGGTAGACCCACATAGGGCACCTGTCTTAGGCAGTTAGTTACTGCTGCTATCCCAATATTATGTGGTATAACAGTGTACAAGCTACAAACATCCAAGGTGACTAACAAGTCGGTAGGTCTGATATCATTTAGTTAAGTGATCAGTTAAATAAAGGCTGTGGAGTCCTGAATGTAGGATTTCATTTGTTTCAGAGGCTGCAGGTAATGGTCCACAAATTCAGCAAGTGGCTGTAGTAGTGATCCCCTAGCAGAGACTATTGGTCTTCCTGGGGGCTGAATTGCATCCTTGCAAATTTTTGGCAGTGTATATAGTATAGGTGTTATAGGATAGTCTCTTTTCAAAAAACAATACTCATGCTGTGTGATCACTTCAGCCTCCTTCCACCCCAATAGTTTCTGATCGGTGAATCTCTTTAGTTGGTGAGTAGGGTTACATATGTGGTTGGATCTGATACTTGTCTGATGATCTCGGTTCTATATTGGCCATCACCACAACTGCTCCACCCTTATCAGCTGGGTGTATTACTATAGATGTATCCTCACTCAATGCCTTGAGTGCTCGTCTTTCATCCTTCGTTAGATTTTCCCTAACCTACTTGGGTATAGTGTCATGTGATAGTTGTGAAAGGTAGTTGGTGAACGTAGTGATTGTTGGATTCTGAGCGTTAGGGTCAAATGTCCCTGTGGTCCTGAACCTAGTGTGATCTTCTGACTCTGACTTAAAGAACTCTTTTAAATGTAGACTTCTCCCAAACTTCTGGATGTTGATGTATGCATTAAACAAATTAATTTTCATGGTTGGTACATAGGACAACCCTTTATTAAGTAAAGACATCTCTGATGGAGTAAGGGATCTAGAGCTGATGTTGAACACCATGTTTTCTACCTTTTCTGGATCTGGGGGCAGCAGGACATGGCCCCCTTCTCGTATGTGCCCTGTGCCTTGGCCTAAAAAACGAGGTGATGTAGAATATGTCGCCAATGGTGGTAAAGCTGCAGCACCCCCTCTCGTATTATCTCAATCTTGGCCACTGCCAGTCCCTCTGGATCTGGTGGTGATTCCCCTATAGGGGGTTCCTCAGCATGGGTTGGAGCCTCAGGGTCAGAGCTCTCAATGGAGCTGGTGTCACTAATACTGACCGCTTTCAGAAGGGGGCCCCACAGCTCACATTTGTCACTTCCTACAGCCCAGAACAATATCATATCACAAAAGCAATAAAGGATGAATGGAAATTGATTCAATCGGATCCAACACTACCATTCACCCAATGGACAGCACCCCAGCTTATCGCAGAGGGAGGAGCTTGAGAGATATGCTGATGAAAACAGGTGTAACCTCTAAGAGCGATAAAGAATCTTGACTCAAGAAGAATATTGGATGCTTCAAATGCACTAGTTGTTTTACGTGCAACAGTAGGCACACAGGCATGAGTTTCCAACATCCTGACCGCAAGAAGAAATATCAAATCAAATTCTTCTTGACCTGCACTACACAGTATATCAGTTATATTCTCAATTGCCCCTGTGGCAAGTTTTATACAGGCAAGATGAATGACGATGCCAGAGTGAGGATGGCGAACCATCGGTCCAGTATCAGGAAGTGGGCCACACTGTTAAAGATCTCTATTTTAGAATTATAGATCATGTACCGATTCCAAGAAGGGGAGGCAACAGAGCCAAACTACTCCTGCAAAAAGAGGCAAGATGGATACATGAACTGGGTACCCTAGCTCCAAGGGGTCTTCATGTTCAGACGGGCTGGCAGTGATTCTTGTGAGCACAGATAGACTATATCTAATTTCTAATGTCATCTTCTACATATAATTTGTTTTGAGAGTCCATCCTCCCATATTATTTGATATTATTTGATATGAGAGTTCACTTTTCCACGTAGGTTTGATCCATTCCTACCTGTGAATAATGAGAGTCCTTTGATCCATTTAAACTCTTGCCTAGTGGTTTAACATAGTTGCATACTATTTTTTGCATAACATTTTTTCCTAAAGTAATATTCCTGGAATAAATAATTTTTCATGTTCTTCATAGGATGGACCCTAACCAGCTTTATAGTTGATGTTATATTAGAATTCTAAATTTTGATGGTGGTAATCTATGTGATGTGAGGTTTTTAGCCATGTTTTTTATATATGTTCTTATATATATGTATTTGATTATATATTCACCACACTAGCACCACACTTGTTTTGTGATATTTCCCTCCGTAAGATGATTTCTGTCTCTTACAAAGTCTCCTTTAGGATGCTCATCCCACATATTGTTTTGTACCTGTGATTATTGCCAGGTTACCTATGGCTCTTATTCGATTTATAATTGTACACGGGTTGTTAAGATATTGAGCTGGCTTGTGCACATTAGCTTGTTGACAACAGTTGCTATAGCTGCCTGTCTAGGGATTTCTCACCCTATCGGCTTTTAGCTTCTAGAGGGTACGTGGTCGCCTTATGCGGCTCTATACATTGTCCGTCTTTGCAATATTTTTGATGATGCAGTTATTATATCATGGGCATGCACACATAAACCCTCCTGCATATACATTTAAGAGTAAAACTGTCACAATCTACTTTTAAGACACTGCCATTCCAGGATGGGGGGCGTGGCCAGTCTATATTGATTGACGAATCCTTAAGGTGGGTGTAATATGCTTGAACCTATAAGGAGGTTTGTTATGATAGCCATGTGGTTATGATGCAGCCTGATGATCTGAAGCACAATAATAACAATCAGACATTTCTACATAACACTAGAGTCAGATTATCAACTCGGAGGGGATATATACCCGTTTTTATTACATTTAAGACATGGTCACTTGTCTCACATTTATATATTAACCTACTTTCAACGTATCACATGTATTTACAATTTGAGCTGATCACAACATTTTGCACACGGCTCCGTTTTCTTTTGCACATGCCTTTCCTTGATTGTAGCCCTGATTGGGAGGGTCATACAGGCCTATAAATATATATATACAGTATATGTCTGTAAATATAAAAATGACTGATTATATGCAAGTAAAATTCTAATGTTGCTCAAAAATAAGATCCCACCCCTTCAGCACCCTATAGTATCAGGGCTAGGTAGTTTAACTGAATGGGTAACAAAATATATGGATTGGTGCCTAAGACTTTACCTTACCTCTCTGCCTACTTAAAGGATAACAAAGTTGTCCTGAGAGAATTTGATAGTATTGTACAAATATTATGATAGTATCCATAGATGTGGAAGCCTTACCTTCCTCCACTCATTTTGACAAAGAAGTACAGGATGTAAGGTATTATCTTACTAAAAGAGGTGGCAGATGTGAGGAACATACTGATTTTGTGATATGATTGTTAGATTTTGTGTTACATATAAATTATCTCAAATTTGACTCCAAATGTTCTAGGCAGCTAGTTGGTATAGCCATGGGGGCATGTTGTTCCTCAACATATGCCTGTCTGTATTTGGGAAGGTTGGAGGCAGAGAATATACTAGATATCCCAAATGAATTTGAAAATTCAATAGCACTTTGGATTCACTATATTGATGATGTATTTATGTTACGGAAAATACTATGGATAGTCTGCTGAGATTTATGGAGTTTTTAAATCAAAATATTTGGAATCTTAAATTCACCTTTGAATGTATTTATGATGCCTTGTAGTTTTCAGATTTGAAAATCACAAGGAGTCAGGATAGATTAATTACAGAAACATTTCATATTAGTTACCATCCCAAAAATCTGATTAATACAATATTGATAGTACTTAAATGAGGAATTATATTATACCCCTTTTCTAGGTAATGGTTCAATATTGTTATGCATTTTTTTAAATATATGTCACCATTGAAAACTGTTTCAACAGTGGTGTACTTTGTCAGTTTCAATGATAGTAGTATGTAGATGTTAGACAATAATTAGTTAACTTAACCCAATAAGTGGATATAGAAAGTGAATGGATAGTATTCAAAGCAACCTCTTGCCTGAGGAAGCCTGAGAATAACTTGTGGGTGAAAAAACGTGTTGCATAATTTCATGTAACTACGCTATGAGCTAGCGTTTAGCAATGTTTTCTTTTACAGATTTGTCTCTGTATGGATTGGACTCTAAGGAGTGTGGCTCCCTTTATTTCAGATCTCTGATCCAGTGAGTTTTTCTATGGGAGGAACGCAATGTTCCTTTGTGGATCCGGTGAGTGTATCTGTAATGCTTCTAATGTACATAGTTTTTAGATCATTGTGTATAACTGTAGCAAATATGGTTGTTATTATTTGGTAAATTAAAAGGAATCCCTGCTGCAATGTATAGGTATTTGTAATGTCCTGCATTTGCATAATAAATAATATTTTTGATATAGAGAACATTCAGCTAGATTACGAGTTTTGCGTTATGAGTAAAATAGCATCGTTATGGCCCATAACGCTTCATTTTCCCTAATGCTTCTATTACAAGTCTTTTTGGTATAGATGTACCGCACACCTTTTAGCCAGTCATGCAACGTCAGTACCGCACTTTTAAAAAAGTTCTTTTTCAATGGGACTCCCATAGCGCCAGAATTACAAGTTTGCCTGGGAGGCCAAAAAGTGAGTGGTACACTCTATAACCACAAGATCCGTATTGCCATCTAAAGTCAGTAGTTATGAGTTTTACGTTACAAAGCTGTAACAAAAAACTCATAACTAAAGTGTTACAAAGTACACTGAGGCCCCCCTGCATCGCAAACACTATAATAAAGTTATTAACCCTTAATCTGCTGTTCCAGACATTGCATCCACTATTAAAATGTATTACCCCTATTGCGCTGCTCCCCGACATCTTCGCCACTTATAATAATCCTATTAACCCCTAAACCACCGATCTCCCGCATCTCAAACACTATTTAAATATAATTAACCCCTAATCTACCGCCCGCCCACAATGCCGCTAAAGTAAACATATTAACCCCTAAACCGCAAGCCCCCCACAACGAATATACTAAAATAAACTATTAACCCCTAAACCTAATTCCTCCTAACTTTATATTAAAATTACAATTGCCCTAAAGCTATCAGCTCTTTTACCTGTAAAAAAAAATACAAACACCCCCCAACAGTAAACCCACAACCCCCACAACAAACCACCCCAAATAAAATAACTATCTAAAAATACCTAAGCTCCCCATTGCCCTGAAAAGGGTATTTGTATGGGCATATCTATGAAGTATGGGCATATCTATGAAGATAGAAGATGCCGTCTTGATGAAGACTTCTTGCTGCATGGATGGATCTTTCAAGTGGGACTTCAAGAACTGTAAGTCGATCATCGGGGGTTAGTGTTAGGCTTTTTACGTTTTTTTTGGGTGGGTTTTATTTTTAGTTTAGGGTCTGGGCATGTAAAAGAGCTAAATGCCCTTTTAACAGCATGCCCATACAAATGCCCTTTTCAGGGCAATGGGGAGCGTAGGTTGTTTTAGATAGCTATTTTATTTGGGGGGTTGGTTGTGAGGGTGGTGGGTTTTACTGTTGAGGGGGTGTTTGTATTTTTTTTACAGGTAAAAGAGCTGATATCTTTGGGGCAATGTCCCACAAAAGTCCCTTTTTAAGGGCCATTGGTAGTTTATTGTAGGCTAGGTTTTTTTTATTTTTTTTGGGGGGGGGCTTTTTTATTTTGATAGGGCTATTAGATTAGGTGTAATTCTTTTTTATTTTTGATAATTTGTTTCTTAATAACCGTATGTAGGTGGCGAAAGATTAGGGGTTAATAACTGTACAGGGAGTGCAGAATTATTAGGCAAGTTGTATTTTTGAGGATTAATTTTATTATTGAACAACAACCATGTTCTCAATGAACCCAAAAAACTCATTAATATCAAAGCTGAATAGTTTTGGAAGTAGTTTTTAGTTTGTTTTTAGTTATAGCTATTTTAGGGGGATATCTGTGTGTGCAGGTGACTATTACTGTGCATAATTATTAGGCAACTTAACAAAAAACAAATATATACCCATTTCAATTATTTATTTTTACCAGTGAAACCAATATAACATCTCAACATTCACAAATATACATTTCTGACATTCAAAAACAAAACAAAAACAAATCAGTGACCAATGTAGCCACCTTTCTTTGCAAGGACACTCAAAAGCCTGCCATCCATGGATTCTGTCAGTGTTTTGATCTGTTCACCATCAACATTGCGTGCAGCAGCAACCACAGCCTCCCAGACACTGTTCAGAGAGGTGTACTGTTTTCCCTCCTTGTAAATCTCACATTTGATGATGGACCACAGGTTCTCAATGGGGTTCAGATCAGGTGAACAAGGAGGCCATGTCATTAGATTTTCTTCTTTTATACCCTTTCTTGCCAGCCACGCTGTGGAGTACTTGGACGTGTGTGATGGAGCATTGTCCTGCATGAAAATCATGTTTTTCTTGAAGGATGCAGACTTCTTCCTGTACCACTGCTTGAAGAAGGTGTCTTCCAGATACTGGCAGTAGGACTGGGAGTTGAGCTTGACTCCATCCTCAACCCGAAAAGGCCCCACAAGCTCATCTTTGATGATACCAGCCCAAACCAGTACTCCACCTCCACCTTGCTGGCGTCTGAGTCGGACTGGAGCTCTCTGCCCTTTACCAATCCAGCCACGGGCCCATCCATCTGGCCCATCAAGACTCACTCTCATTTCATCAGTCCATAAAACCTTAGAAAAATCAGTCTTGAGATATTTCTTGGCCCAGTCTTGACGTTTCAGCTTGTGTGTCTTGTTCAGTGGTGGTCATATTTCAGCCTTTCTTACCTTGGCCATGTCTCTGAGTATTGATTGCACACCTTGTGCTTTTGGGCACTCCAGTGATGTTGCAGCTCTGAAATATGGCCAAACTGGTGGCAAGTGGCATCTTGGCAGCTGCACGCTTGACTTTTCTCAGTTCATGGGCAGTTATTTTGCGCCTTGGTTTTTCCACACGCTTCTTGCGACCCTGTTGACTATTTTGAATGAAACGCTTGATTGTTCGATGATCACGCTTCAGAAGCTTTGCAATTTTAAGAGTGCTGCATCCCTCTGCAAGATATCTCACTATTTTTTACTTTTCTGAGCCTGTCAAGTCCTTCTTTTGACCCATTTTGCCAAAGGAAAGGAAGTTGCCTAATAATTATGCACACCTGATATAGGGTGTTGATGTCATTAGACCACACCCCTTCTCATTACAGAGATGCACATCACCTAATATGCTTAATTAGTAGTAGGCTTTCGAGCCTATACAGCTTGGAGTAAGACAACATGCATAAAGAGGATGATGTGGTCAAAATACTCATTTGCCTAATAATTCTGCACTCCCTGTATGTAGGTGGCGGCGATGTCGGGGTCGGCAGATTAGGGTTAATAACATTATCTAGGTTGCAGCGATGTCGAGGCAGCAGATTAGGGGTGTTTAGACTCAGGGTTTATGTTAGGGTGTTAGGTTTAAACATAACTTTTTATTTCCCTGTAGACATCAATGGGGCTGTGTTACGGAGCTTTTCATTCCACGATCGCAGGTGTTAGGCTTTTTTTTGCCCACTTTCCCCATTGATGTCTAGGGGGAAATCGTGCACAAGCATGTCAAAGGAGCGCTTGATTTCAGTGCGGTATGGAGCTCAAAGCCACCATATCGCCCGCACAAGCCTGTTTTTTTTTAAACTTGTAATAGCAGTGCTATAGGGAGGTGAAATAACGCTGCCTTTGTGGCGGTCGTTAAAATCCCTATAGCGCTCAAAACTCGTAATCTAGCTAATTGTGAAGTGTTTGAAATGTTGTTAGAATAGTGAATTCTGAATATTTTTGACTGCATTTACTATGGGGATGCTAGATAAGGTGCACTATCTGTATTTGTGGCTTTATATATTAAATGTAAAATATATGTTACTATTAAATTAATTTATTAAAAGTGTTTAACCATTCAGCCTTTTTCACCCCAGTGCTGAGCACATTTTAGCTTTTTTTGCTAACTACATTTAAACCCTATTGTAGATCAAATTAAAGTGAGTGACCCAAACAAATTCTATATATATTTTTTTTTCAGCAGGCCCAGCAGATTCACAAATTTTGATTCACAATATAGCATTATTATATTTATATTTCATGGCATGTATATGTAATAGCTATGACAAAAACTGTAAATAAAAAAAAAGTATATTTTTTGCCTAGATTTTAGTAAATAATATTAAAAATGGCCAGGTGACCACTGCTGTTACTGTGATTACCTTAATTAATTGTCATTAAGGTAGCCACATGTGAAAAAGGGGTCATACAGGCTCTTGGGGGTAATAATATAGATTAGAGAGGACCAGTTGTATATTACAGAAATAAAAGCACTTTTTCTCTTGCAAGGTGTTCACTGTTACCACAGTGAGCACCTAACCATTCAGACACAATTCATATATATTTTTTGGAGAGGGAATATTCTTCTAGAAAATAAACTTAATTAGGGGTCTGTAGACATAACCGATTTTTTTATTGCACATATAACGTCTGTTCTCCACGTTCAATACTCTTCTCTGCCCACCCCCATCTCCTACTACAACTTCCCTCTCAGCTCAAGATTTTGCCAGCCACTTCAATAACAAAATAGACTCCATCAGAAATGAAATCAGCTCTCAACATGCTACCGGTCTCAAACCCGCTCAAAAACTCATTATCATCCAAAACCCACATCGCCAAAAATTTATCTATTTTGCCCCTGTTACAGAGGATGACGTTTCTGCCCTTATACTATCCTCTCACCTCACTACCTGTCCCCTAGACCCCATCCCCTCACAGCTACTCCCCTACCTCTCTTTTACCCTTACTCCTATAATTACACACATCTTCAACCTCTTCTTCAGCACTGGTATATTTCCCTCATTTCTTAAACACACACTGGTCACACCTATCCTCAAAAAACCTTCTCTCGACCCAACCTCCCCATCCAACTACAGCCCTATTTCCCTACTCCCTCTTGCCTCGAAGCTTCTTGAAAAGCTAGTATATGTACGTCTATCCAATTTCCTTACACTAAACTCCCTCCTTGACCCACTGCAATCTGGATTTTGCCCCCACCACTCCACTGAGGCAGCAATTGTTAAGGTTACCAATGACCTACTTACAGAAAAATCCAAAGGCCACTTCTCTCTACTTATACTCCTTGATCTGTCTGCAGCCTTTGATACTGTCAACCACCCTCTTTTGCTCCAAACCGTCCAATCCTTCAACATTTGTGACACAGCTCTCTCTGGGTTCTCTTCCTATCTGTCTAACCGTACCTTTAGTGTAGCCTTCTCTGGGGCATCTTCTGTATTTCTCATATCTCATCTTGGATGTCTTCTCCCTACCTTAAGCTATATCTCTTCAAAACTGAGCTCCTTATTTTCCACCCTTCTTCAAAACTCTCCACCACCAACTTTTCTATAACTGTCGATAACTCCATCATTTCCCCTACCCCACATGCTCGATGTCTTGAAGTCACACTTGACTCAGATATTTCTTTTACTCCTCACATTCAGTCCAGGGGCTAAAGCCTGCCGCTTCCACCTTAAAAACATCTCTAAAGTTAGACATTTCCTTTCACAAGACACAACTAAGATTTTAATATACTCTCTCATTCTTTCCCACCTCGATTGCTGCAACTCTGTCCTCTCTGGTCTCCTTAGCTGCCACCTAGCTCCTTTATAATCCATAATGAATTCCTCTGCCAGGCTCATCTTCCTTACACATCGCTCTTCATCTGCTGCACCTCTCTGCCAATCCCTTCACTGGCTTTCTCTTGCCTTCAGGCTTCAATACAAAACTCTGACATACAAAGCCCTTAACTGCACTGCTCCCCCTACATCTCAGACCTTGTCTCCAGATACTCTCCCTCCCGACCCCTTCACTCTGCCTACGATCTCCTACTCTTCTCCTTTCTGGTTACCTCCTCACATTCCCATTTACAAGACTTCTCCAGACTGGCTCCCATCTTGTGGAACTCTCTGCCTTGCTCCACAAGACTCTCCCCTAGTTTTGAAAGCTTCAAGTGCTCCCTAAAGACTGTACTATTCAGGGATGCATACAACGTACACTAACCTTTCCTAACTCCACTGCTATCCCCTTGAACTCCTGAGCATGTAAGCCTATGAGCCCAGCTGTTTGTAGATCACCCGCATAAGAGGCGAAAAAAACAGTGCAACTCTCGGCAGGAACCTCTACCCATTTGACCCCCTATAAATGTTACCTTGTATACAGCCTATGTTTACAGCACTGTGGAATATGTTGGTGCTCTACAAATACCTGATAATAATAATAATAATAATAATAATAATAATAATAATAATAATAATAATAATAAATAATGATATAATGACCTATTCCAAAGCAATTCCTCATGTTTATTTTTACTTTATTTTTAAAGATCTGTTGTGTGGTACTACTCCAAGACCACCACCATTTGAAAGAGCAGGCAATTCTCTTTCAAGTGGGGGGATTGGCGGTTTGTAGCTGCTTAGGCAGCTGGGATAGAAGGATTTGAAGAACCTCTCCCCATCCAGCTCCCTTGAAGCAACACTAAGCTTCCCAGTTTTGCTCCCTTTGTAAAGTCACCATGTGACATCACCAGCAGTCACATGAAGCCTAGGCACCAAAGATCTCCAGTAAGTAGTGTAGGGGATAGCATAAAATAGCCTTTGATTGGCGATCCCCCTGCATGAAAATAAAGGCTTGTCATGCATCCACAAGCTGTGATGTGCATGACACACATAGACCATCATGCACCTTGAAGTGTTTAAAAAGAATATGTTATATGTGAAAGTGTTTGACTGGGAAAGGCTCAAAGGTGTGTGTATATATATATATATATATATATATATATATATATATATATGTGTGTGTATTTATTTGTGTGTGTGTGTGTGTGTGTGTGTTTATACATGTGTATACATTTGTTTATATGTATTTAAAACTAGAAAACACAGAAAACTTTTTACAATATTTTTATTTAATATTTACATAACACACCTTAAGATAACTGTCTTAGAGTGCGCTAACCTGACACCACATAAGACCTAAGCACTAAACCCGAAACGCGATTCACATATTGTGCAGTCCAAAGTTTCTCACAAAAACAAATGTAATATTTATATTTCTATATATATTTCTGGTTATATCTGAATATTTTTTAAATATATATCTATACCTTTATATCTATATAAATATATATATAGGTATAGGTATACACAAACCCAATTTCCGAAAAAGTTAGAAAAATGTAAAAAATCAAACAAAAAGAGTCAGTCTTTGGGGAATGTTGTCCTCAAAGTTCTGGATTATTAACTGATGCATCTGTTGGCAGATTGGCGAGCCTTGACCCATCCTTGCTCTTGAAGGACAAGGTCTTTTTTGGATGATTATTTTATACTATGATTAATTGATTGCCTCACCTGTTTCACATCACCTTCTTATTTCAACTTGTCACATCGCTATTAGTCTTAAATTGCCCCTGTCTCAACTTTTTTGTTGGAACAGGGGCATCAAATTTGAAATAAGTGTATATTTTCAAAAATACACTAAATTCACAAAGTAAAAAATCAAATAATATGTTAATAATCTGTTTTCAATATAGTACAAGGTGAATTGAATTTTCAAATGACTCTTTTTGTTTGTTTGTTTTTGAATTTTCCATACTGTCCCAACTTTTTCGCAATTGGGGTTGTATACATAATTTAATTATATGTTTAAATAGAAATATTACATATATTTCAATGTGAAGAAAACTGGAATGTGTAACATTAGCAGCTCAGTTTGGGTTAGTGTGTGAGTATAGGTGTTAGGTTTTCTTCAGTTTGCATGCTCCATTGAAGTCTATGGGGAGAATAATTAATGCGGTTGCGATATCTGAAGTCCAACTCTTTACGCGCCTCGGGTTTTTGCACGCTCAATAATTTTTTACTTTCAACTTATAATAAGAGTGCTACCCGACGCATGCTAAAAGTTAACTTCTAGTGAAGTTATCGCTCAAGAGGGAGCATTAAATATTGCACCGATTGTAATCTTGCCCTTAATTCGAAATGTGTATACACCTCTGGCAATTGGAAATGCCCTTGTTATCAAGCTGATGTGAGCCATTTTTCTGATTAAAACAGAAATGATGTTTATTTATTCATCTACGCTACTTATAATTGATGTATGCATTTAATTTATGTGTCAACTACCACCAATAAGACACTCTTGATATTTTATATGTTCACATAAATTGTTTTTAAAGACTATATTGTGACTTCTGATAAATTAATAAACCAGTAGATGGGTCATTGTAATGTTTAAATAGGACATATAATAGTTATTGCTTTAACACAATACCAAGGCAGCGCCACAATAAATAAGTCATGTAAAATAAAAAAAAGAAATATAGCAGATATGATGATATCCAAAAACCAGTGATTCAAATTGTAAATAATATAGTCTGTAAGCACTTTACAAAACAGCAGGTGACACAATTAATTTTAAAAGCATACAAAGTCCATCATCCTAAACAGGGGTGTACACCTTTAAGATTCCTATGTCAATAAAATTATACTTATTCTTTTCTTGTGTATTCTGTCCTTTTTTCCACCTTGCAGCTCCTTATAAAACACTGGTGTGATCTCCGTAAATCAGGTGATGTAAGGATGTGCATCTGTAGAAACAGAAACAATGGAGCGCAGAGAAGAGAAAAAACAGGACGATCTAAGTGTAGATGATAAAAACTCTTGTTCCACTTTATTATAATACTCATATAGGTGTGAACTTACAGGAGATACCCTCAAACATATGAGGTATGTGTAGACATAATACAACAATCCACAGCATAGTAACAGTTCCCAAGCGTGTCTTATGTATATTGTAGACAAAGTCTCTTTATCCCCTTTCAGCAATACACCATACGTATGATTAAAAGCTTGCTTATTCAGCAATAGAGGAGGTGTCAAATAAGGCAGCTGTAGTGCAATAATAAAGCCGGCTATGTTCACCTGTTTCCTCGCGTAACAATGGGCGTGGCCTTATGCGTTTCGCTGGGCTCCTCCCAGCTTGTCAGAGGCAATGCCCATCCTCCCCAGCAGCAGCCTTTTGTAGACAGGGAGCCGTACAAAACGCCCACTTAATCAGGGCAGGTGACAGCTGCAATCCCTCCCACAAGAGAAGGCTGCTTGGTTTCTAAATGTTGCGATTCATGCCGCAACTAACTAAGCTGATATACACTCCTAAACATAGGATATCTCAACTAAAAATAATAATGCATTTCGAAATTTAAAAACAACAGAGTGACTCAATCTGTGTGTAAATATACATCATTACTGTTTTTTTGGGGGCACATAGAATCCTCCCTTTAGAATTGCTTTTCTCTCAAAAATGCATTACACTTTAAATTTAAAACACATACATAGAAAACATACATAAAAGAAGACCATATGCATATAAAACATAAAATAAGCAAATTGTAAATAGTGGATAAAAATTTACATATTAAAAGTAATATGTGCAAAATAAAAAGGCACACATCTAAAAAGAAAGCATATATATATATATATATATATATATATATATATATATATATATATATATATATATACAAGAACAACAAAGGATTGAAGACTGCTGGATCGATTTCAACCAAGTGGTTTATTCAGGCATAGGTGATTGAACACTCAGTGGTATACAAGGTGAGGTGTCATAGATCTGACGCGTTTCGCGCATGTGCAATGCGCTTCATCAGAGATCATACAGGTGTGTTCAACTGGTGAGGTGATATACATTGTGTTAGCCAATCAGGAGCGTTAAAATACATTTAACCAGGTGTTGGTCTTGTCAAGCTTATTTTCTGAGACACATAAATAACAAGTGATGTGATTTATACAGTGAATACAAATAAAGAAAACATTCTATTGTGTTTGCTAAGTGCATGCTTATCAGAACCTTTTTGCATAACATTGCTTATCGATTTATAATGATGGCGAAAAGGAATTGTATATGTACGTAGGTTATGCTAAGAATGTATAAAAGGAACTACCTAATTGTGATGTGGATAAGATAATGGTATAAGGAACACTAAGGAGCCATATAACATGAAAAACTCATGTATATGTTTAACACTAGGGGAGCACGATAAATGTATAAGAAAATTATAAAAATAAATTAAAAAAAGTTTTATCCATTTATATATAACGGGATAAACAAAACTAAAAATTGTGTTGCTAAACAAATGATTATAATGATAAAATTTGGTTACTTTTTTTCTTTTCTTAACTAATCCTCTATATACGCTACACTTTGTACCTATATTAATAATGTTATTAGTTCATCAGCTAGTAGGGTACAATTTGTACTTATGTTATTAATGTTGTTACCCTATCAGCTGGTGTCTAGTAATCTATACATGATTTAGGCAAATCAGTACAGTGTAGCTGAATAGATAAGGAAATAAAATTCTTTTACGAATTATCTACTTACGATCTACTCTATTGCCCTTCCAAAGAAGATAAATGTATGTTCAAATTTACTTAGTGAGTCTGTAGATGAATATCTACTTCCTGTGTTGATTATTACACAAACCTAGATGGACTGTGTTCATATTCAAACCTAGGTACTATGACATAGGTCAAGTATGAGGTAACCCACTAATTCTGGATTAATAGAAAACTGAGTGTGGGCTTATGTGAAGCAATGGGGGAAATACACTGTCAGCATTCTCACTAGTCCAAGAATAAATCTAAGTCCTGTCTCTTATTGATGCCTTTTGGATATTTTGTTTGAAGAGTAAAAATCCAAAATGCCTCTTGCCTAAGTAATTTACCCATTCTATCACCCCCCCTGATGTCCCTCCTGATATGGTCTATGCCTATAGAGTGAAACAAATGTTTTGTGTGAAGTCCATGGTTTCTAAAATGTTTGGCGACTGGTGTTTTTGGTTTATCCTCTTCTAGGGAGAGGAGGTGTTCCCTAATGCGGTCTTTTAAAAGACGGGAAGTGAGTCCTATATATTGAGCCGGACACTGTAGGCATGTTATAAGGTAGATGACATAGGTACTTGTGCAATCTATTCGATGTTTGATGCGATAAGTAAGGCCTGTTTGTGAAGATGTGAAATGTTCTGTTTTGTTGGTGTAATTGCAGCTTTTACAGGTATGACAACATTTGTAAAAACCATTAGAGATGGACAGCCAGTTGGAAGGTGTACTTGGTCCATTAAAAAAATGTTTTTTGATTTTTTTCACCTATAGTAGGGGCCTTTTTGGCTACACATCTAATGTTTTTCTTAGTAATGTCTTGTAATTGGTTATCACTTTGAAGTATCGGTAAATATTTCATGACTATGTCACAAATTTTATGGTATTGTTTACTATAGGCTGTTGAGAACACTATGTTTTTAGTCTGTGGGGTGATTTGGGCAGTCGTGTCTTTTTGTTTGTAAAAACCTGTAAGTAGTTTTTTTCTATCCATTTTGCTGACCTTTTGGGCTGTTGATAATAAGAGGTCTTTTTTATAGCCTCTTTCTTGTAGCCTTGTAGTGATAAGGTTAGCTTGGATATTGTATTCTGGAAGTGTGGAGCAATTCCTGCGGGCTCTAATATACTGGCCTTTAGGTATGCCTCTGGTGATATGGCCCACATGACAGGAATCCGCTCTAAGAATAGTATTCCTAGATAAGGATTTTCTAAATATAGTGGTAGTTATATTTTTCTGATTGCCTGCTGTTAATTGGAGATCTAGGTATGAGATGGTGTTATCATCAATGGCATGGGTAAATTTTAGGTTGAGGTCATTAGTATTTAGCCAGTCCAGAAAAGAGACAGCACTATTATGGCTGTCCTTGTTCCAGATGACCAATAGGTCATCTATAAAACGACCATACACAACTACTCCGTCTTCAAAGGGGAAGCCTTCACAAAATATATGGTTAAGCTCAAACCAGCCCATATATAAATTTGCATAGGCGGGGCAAACTTTGCCCCCATGGTTGTGCCACATTTCTGTAAGTAAAAGCCCCCCCCCCCGAAGACGAAGTAGTTATGGGTGAGTAGGAATCTTGTGGTTGAGACTAAGAAGTCAATGTATTCTATGGAGAAATTTGTGTATCTCATGATCATGTTTTTCATGGCCTCTAGTCCCTTGTCGTGGGGTATACTAGAGTATAGGGCTGACACGTCAATGGTCAGCCATTGGTAGTCAGGATGCCATTCAACTTTCTCCAATTGTTGGAGTAAGTGGGTGCTGTCTCTTATGTAACCCGGAAGTGATGTTACAATGGGTTGTAGAATAGAGTCCAACCAGGCTCCTAGTTTTTCACATAGAGAGCCCATGCAAGCCACAATAGGACGTCCTGGTGGGCTGGAAAGTGTTTTGTGAATTTTGGGAACAACCCTGAAAGTGGGTATGAGTGGGTCTTCAATAAGAAGACGTTCAAAAATATCACGGGTGATAAAACCCTCTTCCAGTGCTGTATCCAAGAAATCAAAAAGTTCCCTAGTGTACCCAAGTGTGGGGTCTGAGTTTAACTTGATGTATGTGTTAACATCATTCAAATGGGTAGTAACTTCCCTGAGATAATCAGTGGTATTAAGTACCACTACGGCTCCCCCTTTGTCAGCTTGGGTAATCACTATATTAGGGTTGTCTTGTAGTTGTTTCAGAGCCAGTCTCTCTATACGAGAAATGTTGTTAAATGTATTATGTGATGTCTTTATCTCGTCATGTAATTTAAGGATGTCTCTTTGTACTGTTTCTTGGTACATTTCTATGCAGGGACTCCTAGATTGAATAGGGTAAAAATAGGAGTTATCTTTATTAGTCTTACCAGTATGTGCTGGGGTATGTCTCTGATCATTATTCTGTAAAGATATAAGTGAGTTAAAAGTACTTTGATCTTTGTAAGTTAGTCCTATGTTGGAAATGTTGGGGAGGGGGTCTGTGATGATGGGGGGGGGGTGGGAATGTGATCTGCAACAGAAAAGTGTTTCTTTAATGTGAATTTGCGTGCTAATCTGTTCACATCTATCATTGTAGAAAATATATCAAAATCAGTGCTAGGAGCAAAAGTGAGTCCTTTATTCAAAATCGATATTTGTGCTGGTGATAGAGAATGATCAGATAAATTTATGACATTATCTATTTCTTCTTTGTTTTGGAGGCTGCCCTGCTGGGGTATCTATGCGTCTTTGCAGTACTCTTAGGTGTACTAGTCTGATTTGGTGTTTTGACTAATGTGGCTAGAGCTGGTCTAGCTGTGTTGGT
Organism: Bombina bombina; assembly: GCF_027579735.1. NCBI lineage: Eukaryota > Metazoa > Chordata > Amphibia > Anura > Bombinatoridae > Bombina > Bombina bombina. The sequence continues at coordinate 87,694,585 of NC_069505.1, read as the reverse complement.
TAGTTGTAACTCTGGGGGGGCAGTTTGTTCTAATATTAAAGATTCTTGGCTGGTGTTAGTAGTTACCTGGCTGCATTCTGAAGTGCCTGCATCTGTATCTATGCTTGAAAAAGTAACTTTCTTTTTCGTCTGATTGCGATGTTTATTGCCCTTTGTCTTTTTCGATTTACTGCCCCCTGTAGGTCTGTGTTGTTGCCATGAGTATACTATATTAAGATCGTAATCTTTTGTGTCTCTGTTGTATTTTGATACTTTCCTATTGGATAAGTCTAGATCTAATTTAGATATAGTTTCCTCCAATTGTGCAGTGTAATCTTTATAGTGAGTTGTGGTTTCAAATGGTTTGATAATGGATGTGGTCTCATTAATTTTTAACAACAGTTGTTCTCTTTCAGACTTTTTATGTCTCAGTAATTGATTCATTAGAGTCATTGAGCATCTTGTTAAAGTATGATTCCACTCCTCCATAAATTCAGGTTTCTGTTGTGCAAAGGAAGGAAATTTTTTCATACGGAGGCCCCTAGGGACTTTAGCCTCTTTTACATACAATTCCAAAAACTCAATGTCCCACCACAGATTAGTTTCTTTGTGTCTCAATTTATATATATATACACCCACATAATAACCATTTCTGAGTGATATATATATATGTACGTACATGTATTGAGAAATATACCCATCCCCATTCAATTCTACTATTCGGGAATATTCACAGAAATTAAAAATATGACTATTACACATCCAAAAAGGCTGCTAGGTCTATATCCCGATTTAACCCACCAGGACCCATTGCACCTAGTTTATGGATCCAGTAAGTTTCACGCTTCCTGAGTGTCAATAATCTATCCAAAGTGCATGAATTCCAAGAAACTCCAGCCACCAATTTCTTTAAAAGACCTTTATTCTTTTGTCTTGGGTCCCATTGACAATACAACGTTTCAAGCCAACATTAGGCTCTTAGTCATGTACATGACTAAGAGCCTAATGTTGGCTTGAAACGTTGTATTGTCAATGGGACCCAAGACAAAAGAATAAAGGTCTTTTAAAGAAATTGGTGGCTGGAGTTTCTTGGAATTCATGCACTTTGGTGAGACTTGGCAAATCTGTTGCTCCGTGCCCCACTGAAAGAGGAAACTTGGTGTGCTGTTTCCATTATTTTTGATTCTATGTCAATAATCTATCCCCTCCTTACTGTACTCTTAATATGCTCTTTCGCAATTACAGTCAAACCTGTGCTATCCTTATTATGGCACTCAAGAAAATGGGTGGACACACCATGGCTATCTAGCCCGTTCTCTATATTCCTCAGGTGCTCACTGAACCTCGTCTTTACCAGGCATTTCGTTCGTCCTACATAGATCTTGTCACATGAACACCTGAGGAGATAGACAACAAAGCAAGTCTTGCAAGTCATCAAATCCTTAATCTTATATTTCTGATCCCCCCTAGTGAGTCCAAAGGTTTTGTTCTGTGGGTCAGTGTGTATACAACATTTGCAACTCCTCCCACATTTAAAAAATCCTTTTGTGTTTGTTTTTAACTAGGTATTGGGTGCTATTGGTCTCAACATGCTTAGACTGATCCTCTTTTAAAGATTCATATTTCTCTTAAAAAAAATACTTGTCCTCTCCCCTCGATGGATTCTCTCAAAATGAGGTCCTACATAAGAAAAGGCCAGTGTTTCTTTATTGCCTTTTCTATGCCCCTATATGCTCTATTAAATCTAGTCACTAGTTGTATCTTTCTTTTGTTTCCAACCTTACCATTGCTGTCTAATGTTTGTGCTTTGTTTTTCCCATTCATTAGTTGGTTCCTATCCATTTGTTCCACTCTCTTTTGGGTGTCATCTAAAAGTGTCTCAGTATATCCTTTTGCTAAAAACCTATTTCTGATTAATTGTACTTCTTTTTGGAAATCCTCTTCCCTTGTACAATTTTGCCTGGCCCTTTGAAACTGGCCAAAGGGAATGTTCCTTTTCCATTTCTCATGATGTCCGCTTAGAGCATGCAGATACCCATTAGTATCTGTGGATTTCCTATATAGACTAGTATATACTGCTGAGCCTTCCTGTATAAGTTCCAAATCTAAAAACGTTATCCTATTCTTATCAGATTCCATTGTGAACTTCAAATTCATGGTATTCCTATTGGCATACTCCACAAAACTATTCAGTTAATCCTTAGTCCCTCTCCACACTATTAGTATGCAGGGCTGGATTGGGAATAAAAACCAGCCCTGGAAAAGTTGTAGACCAGCCCTTATATATATATAGTTATATGAATAATGTAAATAGAAAATCTGGTAATAGGTTTCATTTACTAGAACATACCTCAATTGATATGAGGTAATTTGCTGCTTCTGTGAGGGAGAGACCCCCAGTGTAGTGGGTTATTGGACCTTGTCAGTGTGGGTCTTATTAGTCCATATGACTAAGGTAAAGATGGTGGTCTTGTAGGTGCCAGGAGTAGTGGATAGTACTTTTAAAGCCCTCGAATCACATGAAGTATGGGTAGAGTATATGGTTTAAATTTGTCCATAATAATTGGTATATCCTGGTATCTCCACTATTTCTGTATATGGTCTCCAAAGTCTGAAATAGTAGAGCCCCAGAAGAGTCCGAAACATTAAAAATAATGAACCTTATACAGAAATAGAGGATATACAAGAATATAACTATTATTGGGGTCACATATTTGAGGTATGTTCTAGTAAGTGAAATCTATTACCAGAGACTTGTGCACCTGAATGCTCCTTTAATGCTGAAACAAACTGCTCATACTTTTTACTTTTAGGGATCCTATGGAACTCATAAATTGTAGTTTCATGCTGATTTAGGGGTGTATTATTTTGATTATGTACTAGCTAAACCTTGCACACACCCACACACACACACACATATATATATATATTCTTTTTTATTGTTTTAATTTACTTTTTTTTTCTCCTATCATACTTTTGAATACTGCCTCCTAAACATCTTTTATGTATTTAAAGGCACACATATTACATTTAAATCTGATGTGATGACTGAGCAACTTAAACTGTCCTGCTTCGGGGAGGAACAGCACACATCACAGAAACATCTGCATACATTTATTAAGTCAGCAGTCCCCCACTCATTCCTCTTACCTTGATTTATTTGCTCTCTGACAGTGTAAGACTGTTTAGGACAGTGTTCTTCCCAAAGGGAGAAGCTGTCAGTGCCACGCTCGGGAAGAGAGGATGGAGGAGGGGGAGACTGTCTTAGACTTGAAGGAGAGTTCACAACGTGCAGTGCAGTTACATGAGCTTGAGCAGGCTGTTGTTGGGGGCGGGTCCCACCACTTACAGCAAGAAAGCTTGTGCAGAGAGGAGTGCAGGGGCTGTGCAGGGAGACTGTGCAATGTAACCCTGCTGGCAGCCCTGCACTCTGTTTATTTATAACAGGTGACATTGACTGCTGTGGCCTCCAACTCGGCTCAGTCCTGGTTCTGATCTCATCGCGTGTGTGTTTGGTCACATGCTGTTTACCCGCCCCCCTCTTTTCCTTACCCCAGTGAGTATTCAGGCATGATGATTTGCAATGATTGGCACATAAAAGTCATTAAAAATTTGCATCAGTCATGCAAATTTGAGAATGACTTGTTATGACTGTGATGTGCCAATCATTGCAATTGGAGTGGGAGCAGCCGCAGCAGCACTGCCGCATTCTAGGCTATGCCAGATCAGCTGAGTGAGACTGAGCCCTGCCACTGACTGAGCAGCGGTAGCTTCTTGACTTGAGTGATGTCTTTTTAAAAAGCAGGGCGGCTTCTCCGCAACATTACCTGCTCTGACTGCTGCTCTCTCCACACTCTGCAGCTGCAAACAGTGCTGGCCCGGCCCACCCCTGGCATGAAGGCCCAGCCCACCCCTGGCATGAAGGCCCAGCCCACCGGGATTTTTCCCGGTATCCCGGTGGCCCAATCTGGCCCTGTTAGTATGTCATCTATATAGCGATGCCATCTAATAATTTGTTTCATATATGAATTACCATTATTATAAATGAACAGGTCCTCCCACCACCCCATGTAGAGGTTTACAAAATTGGGGGCAAATTTTGTCCCCATTGCTTTTCTCCTCGTTTGTAGGAAGTACCTGTTCTCAAACATAAAATAATTCCTGGTCAGAATAAACCAAATTGCTGCTTCCACAAAAGTTATTTGAGTGGCATTCATATACCCACTTTTCTCAGAGAAATATTTAACTGCTGTAATACCCAGTGAGTATGGGATGGATGTGTATAATGAGCACACATCCATGGTGACCCATAAATACTCATCTTCCCACTCCATGCCCTTTATCAGGTCCAATAAGTGGGGAGTGTCCCTCACATAGGACCTAAGGCAAGGCACCATGGGTTTTAGCATAAGATCTATATATTACGACAAATTGGTGGTCAAACCCCCTATCCCGACACGATGGGTCTACAAGGGGGGTCCACCAGCCCCTTATGAATTTTGGGTAAGTGATAGAAAATCGGAAGGACAGGGTTTTCCACCACCAAGTAGTCAAAATATATTTTAGTTAGTGCCGCCTTTTCTCTCCCTTCTTAATAAGGCACTGATATTCACTCAGGAACTCTTTTGTAGGATTCCGTCCTAGAATACAGTAGGTCTCCTTATCTGATAATAACCGGTATGCTTCTTTAATATATTCCTGTCTACCCTGTATCACAATGACACCCCCTTTATCGGCACTAGGAATGGTGATACTTTCATCTTTGCTAAGCTTCTCTAAAGATGCTTGTTCAGCATTAGACAAATTCCCAAACCTATTCGTCCTCCGATTATCCTTTAAACATATTTCCTTAATTTCTTTTTCTAATAGAGACTCAAAAACAGGTATAAAGTTACCCTTAGATTGTGTGGGATAGAATGTGGATTTCTTTTTTAATGTACTTTGATTTATAGGTATAGACTTTGCATCCTCCTCCAATTCACACAATATATCAAGTAATTCTTCCTCTGTTGTTACCCCCTGATCATATCCTCCTGCCTCTAAACTTTCAAGGATAATTATAGATTCATCCCCATTTTCCTCTAATTTCATAGACTCAGTCTTACTAGACCTGAGTTGGAAATGTCTTGTTAGAGTCAGTTTCCTCATTAGTTTTTTCATATCTATGTACAATTCAAATTCGTTAGGGGCCATATCAGAGGAGAAAGACAGACCTTTCCTCACCAGGCTATCTTCTTCTTTAGTTAATATTCTACTTGATATATTAAAAATCTATTGTCTATAGGAGCTCAATATTGTTTATCTCTCCCTTTTTTGTTTTTTGATTCTACATACCACCCCTCCTTGACATCCCCTTCTTCGTATTCTATTCCTCTTTTTGGGTTCTGATTTCCTTCGCGTGGTGGTTCCCTGGGGTGTAGGTCTAAAAAACGATCCTGTACCTGATCTTTTTTGAAAGGGAAGTATCCCCCCATATCTCTCTGTTGCTCATCCTTTCTAGTATCTGACTCATTCCTTCTAGGATAATTACTCTTTGTATTCTTTTTAGAGCTGGCCTTGTTCATGTGATGGGTATTATTATTATTTCCCTTCTGATAATTCTTCTTTGGTCTAGCTCCTATATACTCCAAATCATTCTTGTTTTTATTTTTATTATTATTATTCAACCCTAGTCTATTCCCCCAATCTGTGTTTCTCTCACTCTGGAATCTCTCTCTCCATTCATTCCCTCTATTCTTATAGTTCTCAGTACTCTTGGGTTGTACTCCAGCTCTATTCTGGACACCCTTTTCCTGGTTCTTATTTCCATAATTGTTCCTTTTTTTACTGCTATTCTTTCTCTGTTGTTTTTGTTGTCCATTTACATAAAACCGTCTATTGTCAGGTCCTATCCCTACTGCTACACTTCCTTCTGAAACCCCTTCCTCCATATGTTCCAAATGTTGTACCTCATCTTGGGTCTCAGTTTGTCCCCCATACAGTGCATGATATAATTTATTTTTCTTGTTTTTGATTATCTCAGATTCAAACTGTTTTTGGGCAGATCTATTTCTCTTATCAAGTTCAATATTCAAAACATCTTCCCTATGTTCATTCAAAACAGTTTCAATCTGTGTAATCTCTTCCGTCAATTTTTGCACTTTTTTATATCTATACCTTTTCAAAATAGAAATAAATTTCTTTGAGCACTCATCCATAGCCTCCTCCAACTCACTATTAAATTCCACTTCATCCAATTCAAAAATATTGGTTTTATGTAGTTTGAGGCCTTTAGGAATGATCCCATACTTCTCAAAATTTTCTAAAGTGATTAGGTCATACCAGCAACATTTAGAAACCAAGCAGCCTTCTCTTTTGGGAGGGATTGGAGCTGTCACCTGCCCTAATTAAGTGGGCGGTTTGTACGGCTCCCTGCCTACAAAAGGCTGCTGCTGGGGAGGATGGGCATCGCCTCTGACGAAGCTGGGAGGAGCCCAGCGAAACACGTAAGGACATGCCCATTGTTACGTGAGTAAACAGGTGAACGGTGGGGAGCGGTGGGAGCATAGCCGGCTTTATTATTGCACTACCGCTGCCTTATTTGACACCTCCTCTATTGCTGAATAAGCAAGCTTTTAATCATACGTATGGTGTATTGCTGAAAGGGGATAAAGAGATTTTGTCTACAATATACATAAGACACGCTTGGGAACTGTTACTACGCTGTGGATTGTTGTATTATGTCGACACATACCTCATATGTTTGAGGGTATCTCCTGTAAGTGCACACCTATATGAGTATTATAATAAAGTGGAACAAGAGTTTTTATCATCTACACTTAGATCGTCCTGTTTTTTCTCTTCTCTGCGCTCCATTGTTTCTATTTCTGCAGATACACATCCTTAAATAGGACACATGTACAAATAATAAGAGAAACTGAATCTAACATTTTCTGTTCAAACTTTAATATATATTCTGACCAATTCATTAAAGAATAATTAGTAATTCCCAATAAGTACCTACTAGTTTATCTTCCATTTGTATCAACTACCAGTGTGTCATGAACAATTTTATTTAATAAAAAAAAAGTAGAAAAGCCCTATGTATTGGCACAAGACATAAAATTGGTATTGCTGTGGAAATCAATAAAGTGCCATTCTACTTTTACGTACAATGCAGTTTTCATAATAGAAAAGGATATGAATCCTACACTATAAACATGCTTTGTTTTAACAATTTTCCTTTTTTCGAAAATAATTCCTTCTTGGCCACTAGAGGGTGGCTATATCTGTAGTATCTTCTGATACAGTCATTACTCTCTATACTTTACACCAAAAATTGTGAAATGTTGAAAATAAATAATGTATATATTCATGGTTATGACTGTGTTCTGTTTACATATTACATTGATGCCACTACTAGTCTATTGATGCACCAGTTGTAGTGGACACTCACAAAACACTTTTGGATAGTACTGATGAAGGAATACACATTGCTTCCAGTTTTGTCAGAAGAATGGCTCACATCAATGTATTAACAAACGCCTAGATTTAGAGTTTTGCATTAGCCGTCCAAACCAGCGTTAAGGGGTCCTAACGCTGGTTTTGGCCACCCGCTGGTATTTGGAGTCAGTCAGGAAAGGGTCTAACGCTCACTTTCCAGCTGCGACTTTTCCATACCGCAGATCCCCTTACGCCAATTGCGTATCCTATCTTTTCAATGGGATCTTTCTAACGCCGGTATTTAGAGTCTTAGCTGAAGTGAGCGTTAGAACTCTAACGACCAAACTCCAGCCGCAAAAAAAAGCCAGGAGTTAAGAGCTTTCTGGGCTAACGCCGGTTCATAAAGCTCTTAACTACTGTGCTCTAAAGTACACTAACACCCATAAACTACCTATGCACCCCTAAACCGAGGTCCCCCCACATCGCCGGCACTCTATTAAATTTTTTTAACCCCTAATCTGCCGACCGCACACCGCCGCAACCTACATTATCCCTATGTACCCCTAATCTGCTGCCCCTAACATCGCCGACCCCTACATAATATTTATTACCCCCTAATCTGCCCCCCCCCCAACGTCGCCGCTACCTACCTACACTTTTTAACCCCTAATCTGCCGACCGGACCTCGCCGCTACTATAATAAATGTATTAACCCCTAAACCCCCTCACTCCCGCATCAAAAACCCTATAATGAATTTTATTAACCCCTAATCTGCCCTCCCTAACATCGCCGACACCTATATTATATTTATTAACCCCTAATCTGCCGACCGGACCTCGCCGCTACTCTAATAAATGTATTAACCCCTAAAGCTAAGTCTAACCCTAACCCTAACACCCCCCTAAGTTAAATATAATTTAAATCTAATGAAATAAAATAAATCTTATTAAATAAATTAATCCTATTTAAAACTAAATACTTACCTGTAAAATAAACCCTAATATAGCTACAATATAACTAATAATTATATTGTAGCTATTTTAGGATTTATATTTATTTTACAGGCAAATTTGTATTTATTTTAACTAGGTACAATAGCTATTAAATAGTTAATAACTATTTAATAGCTACCTAGTTAAAATAATTACAAAATTACCTGTAAAATAAATCCTAACCTAAGTTACAATTAAACCTAACACTACACTATAATTAAATTAATTAAATAAACTACCTACAATTATCCACAATTAAATCAACTAAACTAAATTACAAAAAAACCAAAACACTAAATTACAAAAAATAAAAAAAGATTACATGAATTTTAAACTAATTACACCTACTCTAAGCCCCCTAAAAAAATAACAAAGCCCCCCAAAATAAAAAAATGCCCTACCCTATTCTAAAATAAAAATTTTACAGCTCTTTTACCTTACCAGCCCTTAAAAGGGCCTTTTGCGGGGCATGCCCCAAAGAAAACAGCTCTTTTGCATTTAAATAAACATACAATACCCCCCCCCCAACATTACAACCCACCACCCACATACCCCTAATCTAACCCAACCCCCCCTTAAAAAACCTAACACTAAGCCCCTGAAGATCTTCCTACCTTATCTTCACCATGCCGGGTATCACCGATCCATCCAGAAGAGGGTCCAAAGTCTTCATCCTATCCGGCATGAAGAGGTCCAGAAGAGGGTCCGAAGTCTTCATCCTATCCGGCAAGAAGAGGGCATCCGGACCGGTAGACATCTTCATCCAGGCGGCATCTTCTATCTTCTTCCATCCGGCGCGGAGCGGGACCATCTTGAAGCAGCCGACGCGGATCCATCCTCTTCTTCCGGCGACTCCCAATGAATGAAGGTTCCTTTAAGGGACATCATCCAAGATGGCGTCCCTCAAATTCCGATTGGCTGATAGGATTCTATCAGCCAATCGGAATTAAGGTAGGAAAAATCTGATTAGCTGATTGAATCAGCCAATCAGATTCAAGTTTAATTGGATTGGCTGATCCAATCATCCAATCAGATTGAGATTGCATTCTTTTGGCTGTTCCGATCAGCCATCAGGTATTTAGAGTTGAAGTGGCGGTAAATATGCCTGTACGCTCCCTTTTTGGAGCCTAACGCAGCCCTTCAGAAAACTCTAAATACCAGCGGTATTTAAAAGGTGCGGGGGGAAAAATACACGCGTAGCTAATGCACCCCTTTGGCCGCAAAACTCTAAATCTAGCAGTAAGACAATTATTTCTGATTACCTGTGTATGCATAGAGGGTCAGATTACATGTGGCGCTCTGTCTCAAATGATAAAAGTGGCAGAAGTAAAGATTTTGCGACTGTGCTAACTTTTTCTTCCTGTAGACTTTAATAAAGAGCGCAGAAGAAAGAATCCTGACACTTGTCGCTTGTTCACTAACCCATCATTATATTAAAACAACAGCGTTATACCCAACAGAGGTTATTAATATTTCACATTCCTATTTTCTTCACATATAGACATTTTTTTATATATATATATATATATATACTGTGTCCAAGAGATTTAAAAAGCGCTGGTTAGTATATTCTTCGTGATAGTAATTAGAGGACACCCAGTACTTCCAACTGCAGCTACTACCTATGGAGTATATTGTGTACAAACCCTCTATCGTACACTCTATACTGTAGAAAAATGTATTGCAAGTGGGGGTAGAGCGCTATGTTAAGAAATACATAAGTTCTCTAGTTGATAAACTTAAACAAAACCCATGTACGTCTAGTTTATATGTCATATCTTATTACCAAACTTCAGTATATAAATATGTGCATCCAAATAATATTGAAAAGAACCTATATGGAAGATCTTTATGCTCCTTATAGATACTAACAACTGTCCAGCTAGTTGCAAGCTCAAAATAATATAATATTAAGATGTTGTTATAGTAGCACAGTTCATTTAGGTTATTCAAAGTCAATAAGATTGAAAAATGGCAGTCCCGTCAGGGTTCCTACTTACTTTCCTTAACCCCAATCTTATGAGGTAAGTACCGCACCATAAGAAGAATAACTCCAGAGGATCCCCACAGGCCCCTCTTCTGCTTCTCAGGGATGGTAGACTATTCTTCCAATTGTATATTCCGGATCGCATGCAGTGAAAATAAAAAGAAAGCAAAATAGTGCAAAACAGTAATTTTATTAACACTTAAGCACAAACAAACACTCTAAAAGAAAGCTGCTTACAATATTCAACCCCAATCTAATATGAGGTAATGTACAGGCTCTGTTCAGAAACCAGTTCAACAGGTAAATCTTTGATGTAAATTTCAATTCAAAGTTTGTTTAATTATCCTAAAGTTCATTAAATTATCTCAGAAAGCCGTTCTGGCTTTCAGGGATTCTAACTGGAGGAAACCGCATAATACATATTATAATCAAGGACCCCAAAATAGATTTTACCCTTAAAAGGGAAAAGAAAATAGAGTAGGTTCAGTAAGAAGGGAATCCACAAATACAAATAATTTTTTAGGGGAGTCTTCAAACACCTACCAAAATCACCAAAGATGGAAATACACAGAGACCCCTCCCCCTCCAAAGAAACAATAAACACAGTGACAGACAAGGGGACAAAAACAACCAAATGAAGACCGAGGGGATGTAGAGGAGGAAAGAAATAAAAAGAATGAGGTCAGTTCAAATCATGGAGACAAAAATGTAGATGGAAAAATGTAGATGGATAAGTGAAAATTTACAACCTCTCAAGTAGAATACTGTCCAAACAAGAGGAAAAAATCCTGGGTAGAGGTTTATCTTTTGCCCCAACTAAAGGGCCCAATTCATTTAAATTATTTGTGGATTTAAATAAATTCATTAGAAAACTTACACTTAATAGACATTTTGAAAAAATGAAGGGACACAATAAAAATGATACCCAAAATGGGGAGAATCCCCAGTTAGGAAACGATGAGCTAAATGAAGATGATTTGGAGACCCTGAATGTTTTATGTGATTTGGCTAGTTTGGATAGACAGACAGTAGGAAGAGAAGGGGTGGCAACTGAGGAAATCGATCTACTGATTCATACAGGTTTAAAGCCACCTTCAACTTATTTTCCTATCCATTCGAAAGGAAATGTAATCCCTGTGTTCGGGAGCCTAGTACAAGACTTGGATGAAATGTGTAAAAATTATAGAATCAAAAAAGATAATATGAATAAAACAGAAAAATTAATTCTAAAAAAATTGGAAAATCTTAGTTTAATAATTTGTGAGGCTGACAAAGGAGGAAGTATAGTGATTCAAGATAAAAATGATTACCTCTTAGAAGCAATGAATTTACAAGGAGATCCCACCTCTCAATTCACTAAAGAGTATAAAGATCTTTTGGATGATGCTAAAGAAATTAGAATTCTGAATGAAAATGAAGAGATATACCTGAGAAATAATACTCCAACAACAGCAATATTTTATCATCTCCCCAAAATACATAAGAACATCACAAAATCACCATTGAGACCTATTGTCTCAGGTATTAACTCACATCAAAACTGTCGGAATATATTGATACATATCTACAACCCCTTGTACCAAAACTGGAATCATATCTATGGGATACTCCGGACGCAATTGAAAAATTCTCAAAACTCGAATGGAAACCTGGTGCATTCTGGGTTACATTGGACATAAGTGCATTGCATACCAATATCCCGCACAACAAAGGAATCCTGGAAATAAAATATTGACTAAAGAGAAGAACCAATCTAACAGAAAACCATAGAAAATGTATTAGTGAAGCTATTAAATTTACCTTAGAAAATAATTATTTTCTATTTATGGATGAATTCTACCTTCAAATAAATGGCACAGCTATGGGGACACGTTTTGCCCCTAGCTATGTCAATTTATACATGGGATGGTGGGAAGAACTCCATATTTGGAACAACAACCCCTATATAAAGAACATAAAGAAATGGGGAAGAATTATAGATGATATCATTTTGATATGGGAGGGAACAGAATCAGATTTGAATGACTTTATTAAATCTATTAATCAAAATTTTTTTTAATTTATCCTTCACCAGCTTCTTGATGTGATATTTTTTCAGGAGAACACTACCATACAGACGAGATTGTTTAAAAAAGAGATGAATAGCAATGGATATCTACACGCTAAAAGCAATCATAATGAACAATGGATATCTAATATTCTGTATGGTCAATTTCAACGTGTCAGAAGAAATTGCTCAAAAAGTGATGATTTCAATATAGAAGCTGCCGAATTGGAGAAAAAAATTGTAGCAAGGGGTATCATCGTAGAAGAGTCAAAATAGCTTTGAATAAAGCCAAAGCCAGTGATAAAAAAGACCTACTCAAAACAGGGACAAGGTCTAAAAATAATCAGAACAAAATAAAAGATAAAAAAGGAATAATGGATATTACTAATTTCATAGCAACTTATAATGAAGGAGCAAAAGAGATTAAAGAAATTCTCAAAAAACAATGGCATCTATTAAGAAACGATGAACTCTTGAAAGAGAGAATTACTAAAGAACCAAAGATTATATTTAGGAAGAACAAGAATTTGAAAAATATACTAGGCCCAAGTCAATTAAGAAACAAAGGGAAAAAAATGGACACAAATTGGCTAGGAAAAACAACAAAAGTTTTTTTAAAATGTAATAGACTGAATTGTATAGCCTGTTCGTATCATTATAATATAAATAAACCCACTAGAGAAATAGTATCTAATTTCACAAACAAAAAATACGAGATAAATTCAATTTGCAATTGCAAAATGGACCATGTGGTATATTTTCTACAATGTGGTTGTGGACTTCAATATGTAGGGCACACAACTAGGCCCTACAAGAAAAGACTGGCAGAACATATTACAAATATTGAAAATGGGGAGAAAACACATAACCTATCAGCACACTATAGGGAAGCAACTTGTAAACGCCCCAACCCACATAGCCGGACACACCCTCGACCCAATCTTCTCCGCAGGCAACCACATTTCAGTCAACCACATAACCGAACTCCACTGGACTGACCATCACTGTATACACTTCTCCTTCAACAAACCCACCACACACCTCCAGCATCACCACCCACACCGCAGAAACTGGAACAACATCACCCAAGAACAACTGCACTCCACCCTGATCAAATCCCCCCCAGTGACCTCCACTGACACCAACTCCTCCGCCCGCCACCTACATCGCTGGTTCGCCCCCACCCTCCAGGACTTCAAACGCCACTGCAGATGATTAAAGAGAACATGGAGATCCAGCAAGTCCCCCTCGGACAAATCCACCTACAAAGAAGCCGTCACCACCCACCACCACCACATCAAAACCACAAAGAAAACCGCTATCCTAGACAGAATCCACGCCAAAACCCACAACAGCAAGGAGCTGTTCACAGTCATCAAGAAATTCTCCAAACCCAACAGTGATACTAACGACATCCCAGCCTCCCAGGACCTCTGCGACAACATCTCTACTTACTTCCACTTCAAGATCATCAACATCTATGGCAGCCTCGAGCTCCAGAACTCACCACTCACTGCTGACCCACCCACCCACCCCCACCTCACCCAAACCCACCACCCGCCACCGTCTACCTCACCATGGAGGACACACTCAGAATCATGAAATCTATCCACTCCGGACCCTCAGACCCATGCCCGCACCACATCTACAACAAAGCGGGTTTAACCCTCGCCCACGAACTCTGCCTCACCATAAACTGCTCCATCAAAACTGGCACCTTTCCAGAAGACTGGAAGCATGCAGAGCTGAAACCCCTGCTGAAGAAACCCACAGCTGACCCCATAGATCTTAAAAATTACTGCCCCATTTCTCTACTCCCCTTTCCAGCCAAAGTAATCGAGAAGGCCATCAACGCACAACTTGTTGACCACATCGAGACCAACCACATCTTGGACCCCTCCCAATCCGGTTTCAGAAGCAATCACAGCACCGAGACCGCCCTCCTCGCCGCCACAGATGACATCTGTGCCCTGCTTGACCAAGGAGAGACTGCCGCCCTCATCCTTCTAGACCTCTCAGCCACATTCGAAACTGTAGCCTACAGCACCCTCCTCACGCACCTACACGATGCCGGCATCTGCAATAAGGCCCTGGAAATGGATCACCTCCTTCCTCAGTGGCAGAACCCAGAAAGTCAGACTCCCACCCTTCTCCTCCAATCCCACAGCAATTAGCTGCGGCGTACCCCAAGGCTCTTCTCTTAGCCCCACCCTCTTCAACATCTACATGGCCCCCCTCACCGCCAACATCCAACAACACAACCTCAACATCGTCTCCTACGCCGACGACACGCAGTTAATTATCTCACTCACCCAAGACCCCGCCACCTCCAAGAAAAACGTCCACAAAGGACTTACAGCAATCGCCACCTGGATGAACAACAACTGTCTCAAACTCAACACTGACAAGACCAAAATCCTCATCCTCGGACCCACCAAATCTGCATGGGATGACTCCTGGTGGCCCACAGCCCTCGGACACCCTCCAACTCCAACACACCACGCACAAAATCTAGGCGTCATCCTGAAATCATCACTTTCTATGGACCGCCAAGTAAATGCCGTCTCTTCTACTTGTTTTCACATACTCCACCTACTGCAAAAAATCTTCAAGTGGATCCCCACCGAAACTAGAAAATCTGTCACCCACGCCCTCGTCATTAGTCGACTGGACTGCGGTAATGCACTCTATGCCGGGTCCACCATCAAGCTCCAGAAACAACTCCAACACATCCAGAACACCTCGGCCAGACTCATCCTCAACATCCCTCGCAAAAACCACATCACCAAACACCTAAGGAACCTACACTGGCTCCCTGTCAACAAGAGAATCACCTTCATGCTCCTAACCCATGCATTCAAGGCCCTCCACAACATCGGTCCTGAATACATCAACCACCGTGTCAATTTCTACACCCCCTCCATACAACTCCGCTCTGCCGACCAAGCACTCGCAGTCATCCCCCGCATCAAGAAAAAAACAGCTGGATGAAAATCCTTCTCCTATATGGCAGCAAGGTCATGAAATTCCCTCCCATTGCACCTCAGACAATCCACCTCCCTTACAAACTTCAGGAAGGACCTCGAGACCTGGCTCTTCAACTGAATAGTCTTCCCTTAGCCCCCCTCTCCCCCTCCCATAGCGCCTTGAGACCCTCACGGGTGATTAGTTTGCGCTTTACAAGTACCAGATAGATAGATAGATAGATAGATAGATAGATAGATAGATAGATAGATAGATAGATAGATAGATAGATAGATAGATAACAAAAACCCAACTTGTTTGAGAGGAACTATCTTAGAATTCATTCCAAGAAACAAAAGAGGGGGTAATAGAGAACTTCAATTAAGAAAAAGGGAGACCTTTTGGATATATACCATGCATACTCTAATCCCCTCAGGTCTTAATAAAGATATAGATTTGGCAGCCTTTTTAGTATAATCCATTTTTATATATCAAAATACATATAAACCAAGTCTAGAAAATAACATAGAATTTTAAATACATATATAAGGAGAAAATTGTTATTACGATCAAATGTGTATTGTAAGCACCTGTATGTAACCTTTTAAAACCAGATGGCTACCTGTAAGGTGTATAATCCCACGGGGGGTGTCAGCGCAGGCCAAAGCCTGGGGCCTAGTGTACCACCTGAGGCATATGTAGATTATCTGATAAGGGCCCCTTAGAATGACTCAGACCACGCAGCATTATGATCGAAAGCCAATTCTGTTTATTGCACAGTGCAAGCCTTTCTTATAGTGACATACAGGGTTAAGGGGATGACACGTTAGGACCGCGTCATCTTACACAATTATACAGAGCAAAGTACAAGGAAAAACTGGAACATGAGTTTCTCATAACAATACTTACAGAGTCATAACAAACTACCATCTGCGGAGACAACAAGGTCTCTGAACCATCTTGTTTACATTATCTTATTCTATCTTATTTCTGGGCGTCTGGCCAGGGTACATTGGCAAGGCCGAACAGCTAAGGAAACTATCATAACCCAGTATAATAAAGTCTATTCATTACAAAATGGCTGCGAGGAACAATATGGCTGCCGTCAGGTTCATATTACCCCTAACATACCATCCTTTTATTCTAACAGAATAACATAAAAATAGACTGGCATAGAAAGTTAGTAAAGCCTTATATTATGGTAACAGAACTCTATAAGAATACTAAAGCGAAAAATATTCCTATGTCGTGATATACTGTTATAGACTAATTGTCACTGCATATAGGTACAGTCCCTCCAATACCTTCCATCTATCCTCCAGCCTTCCCAAAACTACCGGTCTACCAGCACAGAGACCCAACCAGCCCCCCATCTACCCCCAAACAACGCTGCATCGTCTATCTCTCCACCTGCATTGCTAGCACCCCCCAATATGTCCAACAGTTCCTTTTCCACAGTAAAGCATGACATAGCAACAGCACAACTGTCTCTAGGTGGCCTCTGAATACTTTAAGAACAGTCTTTGTCCATTTGAGAGCGCTGCACCTCGACACTTTGCTATAATACAGTTCTCCAACAGTTCATTTGCAGTAGGGGTGCTTATCCACGGTTCTTCCGCAGGGAGATACTGGAAATCTGATGGTTTGTTAATGGGGTAGACAAGGCAACCAGTGGATACCCATGGCAAGCAAACACTCGAGTCACAGGGAGTCTAGGAAGCAAACAGAAACAGTACAGGATGAGTACACACCGCAATACAATCACAATTATGTCCAAATAAACTGTTACTTTCATCCTATGTCATTTAAAATCACTTTTATAGGATAATATCTCATTTATTTATTGAACGCAGTGGGGGTTATTTTAAATAACAAAGAGTTATATCTGTGCGATACAGTTTGACAGCCACAGAAATAAAATTATCATTTTTAAGCTATATTCTGTGATAGAATATAATATAAATACTTGTTTCTTTGTAGTGAGCAATTTATATTTATCATTTTTTATAACATAGAACACCAGTACTGCCGCTTTAAATGTAAAGTGCAAATCGCTCTCTCTGCAACAAAGCCAAACAGAGAAACATTTTTTTCAAAAGAAAAGCAAAACATGCACAGTGTTACATTCTTCTCAAGGATAGTGAGGCAAGCTCAAAGTTTCATTTCTACTTAAAGGAGAAACACTGTTTACTGCTTAAAAATATAAAATTCACACTAAAACTTGATAAATGCTAATTAGTTTAACCACAACAAAATTATTGGATTTAATATTATGTATAATTTGATATTCACCATTCGGCAGTTGTCCAGCCAAATATAACAACCGCATATAACACAAAAAAATAAGCTTTATGAAAAAGAATACTAATACAATTTCCCCTTTAAATTATTCCCAATGATCCTTATAATAAAAAATGCATACTGATGTTCATTAAATAGCCTAAACAAGCATAAGCAGCATAAGAACGCACTCACAGTTGGATGCAGGCTAATTAAAGGGACATTTTAACCAAACTAAAAATAATCTGTAATTGAAACTGCTAACACAGTGAAATGTACTAGTGTTAGGCTTACAGTAAACCTCGTCGTCTTTTATGTAAATATTCCCTTAAATTCTCAGATGTTATATCAGTTTCCCTGTATCCCTTTAAATATTTTCACTCCTCTGGTTTTTCTCGTTTTTTTTTTTTTCTTTTCTGTCCACTAGTCTCCCGGAGCCCTACACTAAAATTGTAAACAACTTATCACTTCAGTTTGCATTACAGAGAGAATTAAGTTATACTGCAAAAAGAAATATCTGCGATCTAAACGGCAGACTTAAAATAAATATATACAAAGAAAAGTCTCTTAAAATATATTTAGCAAACTACTAATACAGTGTTATTGCACTGGTCCTTTAAATAATAAAATGACAATTTTCTATTGCTCCGTCTACACACTGAGCTCTGATTTTACAGACAAATATAAGATAATGAGATATTCTTATTATCTAAAATGCAACCCATTGCAATCAACTGTGTTTTGAAAGCATAAGACCAGCTACTTCATATATATACAAATAAACTTGCAAATGCAATCTCTCCTATATGTTATACAATGCAGCTTGTATAACAAGTCATGGACAATACATTACTAGCAACACCTTGTTACAGTGGACCGTCCCTTTAAGGACTAACCATTCATCACGTAAATTACATATGTATATCCTAACCATAATTTAGTCTGCTTGTATGATTTACCACACAAATTTCACCTCTGTACTGTAGCATGACCTGCAGATTAATTAACTTGCAACAAAAACGGACGCACTTTTAAATAAACTTTCAATTACAGCTTATAACTATATGTCATTGGGTACACCAACTCTGTGCACAGACCTTACAAATACAACATACGTTAACCCATTAATCATACCAGAAACAGTTTCATATTTACCAGAGCGTGACAAAAATCACACACACCATCGCACTTTCAAAGCCACTTTCAAAGCTGTTACTTCACTTGCAAAAACAATATCATATCTTTACATGCCGAAAAACAATTATCCCTTAAAACTAAAACTGCATATGAATACCACATACTTAAAACATGCTGGTGACTTTAAAATACAGGTATATAAAATAACTACAAAATATCTTCTTAAAAGGTCTGATTTCCCAACAGAGAAACATAAGGAAACATTCTTACGATACAGACACACAAGTTCATTCCATCTCGCATACCAGAGATTCACTCCCTTTTTTTTCCTTTCGCAGAAAAACATCTATTGCATCGCGTACGACATATATATATTAAAGACCACCAGATTAACCTGTCACCAAGTCCAAAATGTATTTTTCTTTCCGATTCCACGCAAAATGGCAATTTTTTGCCTGGGTTGGGATAATCATTTTCAAATAATACATTCTGTTTTTGGTTTAAAGCAAATCTGTTACACGCATACCACAGTGAGAATCGACAGACAAAATTTCCTAAATTTCCTTACTGCAAATACAAAAAGTCTCACAAACGGAGCTGCTGTAACAGTTTCTTCTCTCTCTTTTTTTTTTATTCTGATCTATGTGCGCGCTCAGTGGTGGCCCCCCTTCTTTGCCTGCTACATTTTTAAACACAGAGATTCCTCAATTTATCACACAGCAGTACTCACTGACAGTGTTTTAAAAAATATTTCTGTCTTTTGCAGAAACTATTAACTCTCCTTTTCTTTTACCTTATACATGTAATTTTCTCTGTGCATTCTTATCTATAAGCAGTTCCCCTTTCTCAATACAATAATAGCCACAATAATAACATGCATAGCCACTTAATATTTTCTACGCACAGCATCAAAAACACAAACAAAGCAAAGCAAGCATCAGATATCAACATGAGCTTCAGGTGGGTAACAAAACTCTATTATGGGAATGAATATGGGAAACTTTAACACACGTGAGACTCACTCACTCTGCCACCTTGCCCGGAGGGAGTTTTATCTTAAAAAATTCTTCCGTCAACTGGCATTCATATATTTCTTGCGCGCTTATCACAGACAGGACTCACGTAATAAAAACACGATAGCTTACCTCCTGCGAATCCCACTGTCGTGACACCAAGAATTGTAAGGTGTATAATCCCACGGGGGGGTGTCAGCGCAGGCCAAAGCCTGGGGCCTAGTGTACCACCTGAGGCATATGTAGATTATCTGATAAGGGCCACTCAGACCACGCAGCATTATGATCGAAAGCCAATTCTGTTTATTGCACAATGCAAGCCTTTCTTATAGTGACATACAGGGTTAAGGGGATGACACGTTAGGACCGCGTCATCTTACACAATTATACAGAGCAAAGTACAAGGAAAAACTGGAACATGAGTTTCTCATAACAATACTTACAGAGTCATAACAAACTACCATCTGCGGAGACAACAAGGTCTCTGAACCATCTTGTTTACATTATCTTATTCTATCTTATTTCTGGGCATCTGGCCAGGATACATTGGCAAGGCCGAACAGCTAAGGAAACTATCATAACCCAGTATAATAAAGTCTATTCATTACAAAATGGCTGCGAGGAACAAGATGGCTGCCGTCAGGTTCATATTACCCCTAACACTACCGGACTGACTTTAAAGAACACATGTTGTTTGTTTACATATCGGCATGAACGTCACTTGAACATGTGACTACAATGCCAACCAATCAAGGATCTAATTGTAGGGAGGCGTGCCGCCACCTCACTTTAAAAGCCGTTACTTGTGGCGTTCTGTAAATCACTCCTCTGATGAAGAAGGTACCTGAGGGTTGTTACCTTTAAAACACAAAGGATTGACAACAGAACACCTTTCTGAGATAATTTAATGAACTTTGTGATAACTAAACGAACTTCGAATTACTTTGAAATCTACATCAAAGATTTACCTGTTGAACTGGTTTCTGAACAGAGCCTGTACATTACCTCATATTAGATTGGGGTTGAATATTGTAAGCAGCTTTCTTTTAGAGTGTTTTATTGTGCTTAAATGTTAATAAAATTACCATATTGCACTATTTTTGCTTTCTTTTTATTTTCAATGCATGTGATCCAGAATATACAATTGGAATAATATTCTACCATCCCTAAGAAGCAGAAAAGGCGCCTGTGGGGATCCTCTGGAGTTATCCATCTTATGGTGCGGCACTTACCTCATAAGATTGGGGTTAAAGGGACAGTATACACTCATTTTAATATAACTGCATGTAATAGACACTACTATAAAGAATAAGATGCACAGATACTGATATAAAAATCCAGTATAAAATGGTTTAAAAACATACTTAGAAGCTTTCAGTTTAGCTCTGTTGAAAAGGCAGTTGGAAAGCCCACTGTAAGTGGGAAATAAGACACTCCCCCCCTCCCCCTTCTTTTGCATATGAAAAAAAAAACTAAAAACTTTATGGGCTTTATAAATAGATAATCTACAAAACATTTATGCAAAGAAAAAAATGAGTGTATGATGGCCCTTTAAGGAAAGTAAGTAGGAACACCGACAGGGACTGCCATTCTTCAATCTTATTGACTTTGGATAACCTAAATGAACTGTGTTACTATAACATATGACATATAAACTATACGTACATGTGTTTTGTTTAAGTTTATCAATTAGAGAACTTATGTATTTCTTAACAAAACACTCTACCCCCACTTGTATGTATATATATATATATATACCCATATATATGTGTGTATGTATATATATATATACTGTATATATATATATATATATATATATATATATATATATATATATATATATATATATATATATATATATTCTGATATATATATATATATGAATACATATATGTTATATTAACATTATTTTATATATATATATATATGTATATATATATATATGTATGTATATATATACATATATATATATATATATATATATATATACAGTGGGGCAAAAAAGTATTTAGTCAGCCACCAATTGTGCAAGTTCTCCCACTTAAGAACATGAGAGAGGCCTGTAATTTTCATCATAGGTATACCTCAACTATGAGAGACAAAATGTGGAAACAAATCCAGACAATCACATTGTCTGATTTGGAAAGAATTTATTTGCAAATTTTGGTGGAAAATAAGTATTTGGTCAATATCAAAAGTTCATCTCAATACTTTGTTATATATCCTTTGTTGGCAATGAAATAGGTCAAACACTTTCTGTAAGTCTTCATAAGGTTGTCACACACTGTTGCTGGTATGTTGGCCCATTCCTGCATGCAGATCTCCTCTAGAGCAGTGATGTTTTGGGGCTGTCACTGGGCAACATGGACTTTCAACTCCCTCCAAAGGTTTTCTATGGGGTTGAGATCTGGAAACTGGCTAGGCCACTCCAGGACCTTGAAATGCTTCTTACGAAGCCACTCCTTTGTTGCCCGGGCGGTGTGTTTGGGATCATTGTCATGCTGAAACACCCAGCCACGTTTCATCTTCAATGCCCTTGCTGATGGAAGGAGGTTTACACTCAAAATCTCACGATACATGGCCCCATTCATTCTTTCATGTACACGGATCAGTCATCCCTTTGCAGAGAAACAGCCCCAAAGCATAATGTTGCCACCCCCATGCTTCACAGTAGGTACAGTGTTCTTTGGTTGCAACTCAGCATTCTCTCTCCTCCAAAGATTTCTACTTTGGTTTCATCTGGCCATATGGCATTCTCCCAATCCACTTCTAGATCATCAAAATGCTCTCTAGCATACTTCAGACTGACCCGGACATGTACTGGCTTAAGCAGGGGGACACGTCTGACACTGCAGGGTCTGAGTCCCTTGCGGCATATTGTGTTACTGATGGTAGCCTTTGTTACGTTGGTCCCAGCTCTCTGCAGGTCATTCACTAGGTCCCCCCATGTGGCTCTGGGATGTTTGCTCACAGTTCTTGTGATCATTTTGACCACACGGGGTGAGATCTTGCGTGGAGCCCCAGATCGAGGGAGATTATCAGTGGTCTTGTTTGTCTTCCATTTTTCTAATTATTGCTTCCATAGTTGATTTCTTTACACCAAGCTGCTTGCCTATTGCAGATTCAGTCTTCCCAGCCTGGTGCAGGTCTACAATTTTGTTTCTGGTGTCCTTCGACAGCTCTTTGGTCTTCACCATAGTGGAGTTTGGAGTGTGACTGTTTTAGGTTGTGGACAGGTGTCTTTTATACTGATAACAAGTTCAAATAGGTGTCATTAATACAGGTAATGAGTGGAGGACAGAGGAGCCTTTTAAAGAAGAAGGTACAGGTCTGTGAGAGCCAGAAACCTTGCTTGTTTGCAGGTGACCAAATACTTATTTTCCACCATAATATGCAAATAAATTCTTTCCAAATCAGACAATGTGATTGTCTGGATTTGTTTCCACGTTTTGTCTCTCATAGTTGAGGTATACCTATGATGAAAATTACAGGCCTCTCTCATCTTCTTAAGTGGGAGAACTTGCACAATTGGTGGCTGACTAAATACTTTTTTGCCCCACTGTATATATATATATATATATATATATTTATATATATATATATATATATATATATATATACACACAGTCATGGACAAAAATATTGGCAGCCCTGCATTTCTGTCAGATAATGCACCACTTTGCCTAGAAAATTGCTGCAATTACAAATGTTTAGGCATTCTCATGTTTAGTTGTTTTGTTTGTATTGGTATGACACAAACAAATGGAGAAAAAACCCTAAATCTGACACATTTTATGCAAAACTCCAAAAATGGACTGGACAAAATGATTGGCACCTTCTCAAAATTGTAAGAATTAATTGCTTTCCAAGTTTGTGATGCTCTTGTAATTTGTAATTAAACTCACCTGTATCAATTAAAAGGTGCTGATGATATAAAAATCACACCGGAAAGATTTAACTTTTTTTTTCTTCAATTATTCACGGACTGGCGATCGCTATAATGCAACCCCATTGATGTCTATGAGGAAAAGCAAGTTATGTTAAAACCTAACACCCTAACATAAAGCATACTTCTCCAAACAAAACCCCTTTCAAAGCGCTCAGCAGTAGCGTGTGTCAATGTAATCAATGCACCATAGGGAATGAAATTGTACCTGATCTCCGGGAAAGCCTTCCAACTTGTACAGCCTGTGCCTCCGTTCTCGGTACCCTCCGTAAACTGAACTCCTGCTTCAAACCCGATGATGATCGGTATCCTCCCACATGGATCCTCCTCCTCTGTGTCATCACAAAGTAGACACACTTGCCGTGACTCAAGGAAACAATGTAACGCAATAGCGTGTCCTGCAAACCGCCAAACAGACCTGCTAGTCTGTCATATAATCATCCAAACAAGTCTCTGCTGCTGCTTTAGCTCACTCTGACTACCTGCTGCTTTGCATGAACTGCAATTTTTAAGTTGTTAATGGTAATAAACGCTAAGTTTTAAATTTTTGCCTGCCTGCCTCGCCTTTTTTACTTGTTTGGACCCTAACATAAACCCCTAGTCTAAATACCCCTAATCCGCCGCCTCCCAACATCGCCAACACTAAATAAAGTTATTAAACCCTAAACCGCAACACCACATTGCTACTACTATAATAAACATATTAACCCCTTATCCGCCGTCCCCAACATCGCCAAAACTTAATAAACATATTAACCCTTAAACCGCCGGCCCCCCACATCACTACTACTATATTAAACATATTAACCCCTAATCTGCTGCCCCCCCACATTGCCAACAATAAACATATTAACCCCTTAACCGACGGGGCACCTCACATCGTAAAGACTAAACTAAACCTATTAACCCCTAAACCACCTGCCACCCACATTACAAATCAATCATTTAAACTATTAATCCCTAAACCTAACTATCCCCTATACTTTGAATTAAACTTAATATAACTGTCTTAAAATAAATAAAAAATTACCTGTGAAATAAAAAAACTAAGATTAAACTATAAATAAACCTAACATAACTATTTTAATAAAATAAAATAAACTACAAATAAAAAAACTAAATTACAAGATTAAAAAAACCTAACACTACGAAAAAAAAAAAAAAAAAAATCACAAATTTTAAAAAAAATATAACACTATAAAAAATTCTAACATTACCAAAAAAACAAACACTAAAATTATGAAAAATAAAAAAACACTAAGATTACAACAAATAATAAACAAAATCATTCAAAATAATACAAGTTACACCAAATCTAATAGCCCTATAAAAACAAAAAAGCCCCCCAAAATAACCCCCCAAACCTAACAATAAACTACCAATAGGCCTTAAAAGGGCTTTTGTAGGGTATTGCCCTAAGTTAAACAGCTCTGTTACATTAAAATAATTACCAAATCCCCCCTAACAGTAAACCCACCACCCAACCAACCTCCCAAAATAAAAAACCTAAGTCTAAAAAAACCTAAGTTACCCATTGCCCCTAAAGGGGCATTTGTATCGGCATTCAGCTCTTTTACTGCCAATTAAAATAAAAAAAAACTAATCTAAAAAAAAACACGCAAATAAATTTAAAAACACTAACCCCGAGAAATCTACTCACAGTTTCTGAAGTCCGGACATCCATCTTCATCCAGGCAGCTAGAAGTCTCCATCCAGGCTGGCAACATCTTTATCCATTGCGGGGGGAATCTTCTGTCTTCATCCCAGTGGCGGCATGGAGTGGAGCTGTCCAGAAACGGCGGCGACATCCAGCACGGAACGTCTTCTTCATGCCATCGACCGCCGCTCACTGAAGCTTGAATGCAATGTACCCCTTTTATATTGGGTTACCGTTGCATTTCTATTGCCTGAAAAATTCAAATCAGCCAATAGGACGAGAGCTGCATTAAATCCCATTGGCTGTTCAAATCAGTTTGGGTTTTTTTGTTTTTGTTTTATAGGGCTATTAGATTAGGTGTGAATTTTATTATTTTGGATGATTTTGTTTATTATTATTTGTAATCTTAGTGTTTTTTATTTTTTGTAATTTTGGTGTTTTTTTTGTAATGTTAGATTTTTTTTCTTCATAGTGTTAGTTTTTTTAAAGTTTGTAATTTAGTTTTCTTTATTTTTATTTTATTTTATTTTCTTAAAATAGTTATGTTAGGTTTATTTATAGTTTAATCTTTGTTTTTTTATTTTACAGGTAGGTTTTTATTTATTTTAAGATAGTAATATTGTAAATTGAATTTAAAGTGAGGGAGATGATAGGTTTAGGGGTTAATAGTTTAATTTAGTAGTAGCGATGTAAGGGGGCCGGTAGTTTAGGGGTTAATAGCTTTGTATATTGTTTTGGAGATGTGGGTGGGCAGCGGATTCTGGGTTAATAGGTATAATATAGTATTTGTGATACGGGAGGGTGGCAGTTAGGGGTTAATATATAGTTTATGGGTGTTAGTGTACTTTGTAACATTTTATTTTTGAGTTTTGTGAAACATTTTTGTTTCACAAAATTCATAACTACTGGTCTCAGATTGCAGAATGGATCATGGCGGTATAGACTATAGCGCAAGCATTTTAGCCGAACTGCACAACCTGTAATACAGCGGTATGAAAATCCCGCACTCAAAAGCCAGTTTTTGAGTGCAAAATGGATCATTGTGTTACAGGCTAAAACACTTGCGTTCTAGCTATACTGCATCGACTTGTAATACGGGACACCTGCCATTCCGGAATGGACAATTTTTCAGCGGTATAGCCGTACTGCAACACTTGTAATCTTGCTGTTTGTTAGTAGACACACCCCATTATAGTCTAATAACATCCCTTTGATTCCTATGGCATTCACATGATCAAAGAGGGCAGATTGAAAATCAGGTTTGCTGCGTCAATTAGATGTTTCATAAATTTGAATTTGGTAAAATAGAGTTATATGTACAGGCAGATTACCAATAGTACATTCAAATTATGTGAGCATCAATTTGCATCAAACTAATCTTGAAGAACAATTGATATTTTGAGTAAATTAGAAATTTGCTTAAAATTGCGTGCTCTATCTGAATCATGAGAGAGAAAAAATGGGTTTCATATCCCTTTAAGCAGGCGAATGCACAGACTGAGCAGAATCAATGTCAGGGGAAAGACTGATTAGCCAGGCAGGTTGAAATAGTCTGTTAAAAATGACACATTATCAACACCTGGCAGGAGGTGGAGCCAGAGAGTCTGAGAGAGAAAGCAGAAAAACCAACAGGAAAGCATCCACAATTAAAACCATATTGTGGCTCAGGGGAACATCACGTGGATACAACATGGGAGACCATAGTTCAAGACCCAATGGGGACATGGCATTACCTTGTATCTAAGCCTCTGCAGACTGCCCCTTTATCAAACTTTTTTGACGGGAGTGAGAGTATGTTATAGAGACATAAACAACATAGCATTTTATTGTAGATAGGAACCAAAAAGGACTTTTAAGTCTACCCATATTACGTTACTTTTTTTTTTTTACGGATAGCCTAATGCATGCCTCAGGCATTGTTGTATTATTTTACAGTCTTTGTGTTTACCACCTCAATTGGAAGTTTATTCCATGAAACCAGACCCTTTCTGTAAAAAAAAAATGCTTTCTCACATTTCTCCTGAATCTGATACCCTTTAACTTAAGATTGTGACCCCTTGTTGTGGTATTTATTTTTTTGTGGAAAAATCTTTCAGCACCACACTATTAAGTCCTTTCATATATTTTAAGGTTTATATTTCTATTGCACAAATCAGTCACACTCTTGATGCCAGCAGTTATGCTGCCAGTTACTTTCCATAACAGTGGTGATGGTGGTTGAACAGCAAATGTCAGATTGAGCTAGGATAAAGTGTGTCATCTTTAGCTTAACCTCCAGTTATTATTCCATTATAATTATTATATGCAGGTTTCAACACAAACTATAAGCTTCTCTAAGAGATTTTTATTACACTTTTAGAGAACCAGGCCCTAGACACAACTTTGATTTCTTGTTTGGTGAGACCTTTTTTCTTGATGTGGTTGGTAATGTACTGGTGAAATAGGAAGAATGATCAACATTGGAAGCTTTGACAATTCCTCCATGATGACAAGGAAGTGGATGCCTATAAAGGTTTTTGACATAGGTTGTTTGACTATTTTTAATTTTCATAATTATTTTTTTAGTGGTTCTCTATGGGGCCTTAAGGCTCGCCGGAAACAGCAGTTATGAAGCAGCGGTCTTAAGACCGCTGCTCCATAACTGGTCCGCCTGTTCTGAGGCTGCAGACATCAGTCTGTCCGATCCTATATGATCGGGCTGATTGACACCCCCTACATGGCTGCACGTTTGCAGGGGGCAGCATTGCACAAGCAGTTCACAAGAACTGCTTGTTCAATGATAAATGCCAACAGCATATGCTGTCTGCATTCATCGATGTCTGTTCAACATGATCTGCTGAGCAGACTGATGATAAATTGGACCCTGAGGGCTCCATGTACTAACCAGCGGGCGGACAGCTTCTCAACTCGTGAAGCTGTCCGCCTTCCTTCGCTACACACGGGCAGCGGATCTGTTGATACACTTGCCCCTATGTATCATTACACACTCATCAGAGTGTGTAATGCCCGCCCCTTCATTTGCGTGACTGAAGGGGCTGTCAATGACAGAGAGTGAGCAAGCTCTCAGTGATTTTCCCTCGCCACCTCAGAGGTGGCGTAGGGTGTAAGAAGCAGAGTTTCTAATGACCGCAGCTTCTTACATTGTGGGAAGCAGGCTTGCATATGCGAACCTGCCCTGCAAGGGCTCCGGAGCAGCTTTCCCTGTTTCGTACATGGAGCCCTATGTATTGGTATTGGAAAACCACTAGTTTTTATTTTTATTTTACTTACTAAATATCTCAGCTCAGGGTGATACTAGCTCCATGAAACATAAACTGACCTTGAGATCATTTTGCAAGGTACATGTACATATACATATTTTGCACATTATTGATCCTTAGATCAATGTAATGATGGAAATTGCTGAAATTTCCACTTTTAGGGTCAATTTATAATCATAAGGATTCAAGTTTAAGTCCTAATTTTTTGTATGAATAAGATTTTCCCATCATAAATAAATATTCAATGGGTTCTTAGAACACAATAACAAATATTTATTTAGTCTGCATAAAATAATCCCCTTGTAGATATTTATTTTGCCCCCTTCTATTTGTTTTACAACCCTAGACAGCATACAGTAATGATGGTATAGAGTCTAATTTAGGTTTGCAACAATACAGGTAGATTAAATATAACATAACATTCAATAAGTCAAGTGAGAATTTAATCCCTTATAAAGAGATCCTATTCGTGTAATCGGGTCTATACATATTTAGGTAACAAAAAATATGTATACCAAGAACGAACTTCTATTTTCATATGTTCGTTGGGTTTACGATAACTGTGTCATTTTGTTGCATCGTTGCTGCTTCAATAATTACTAATCTCGTGTAGTGAGATTATCACATTTAGTTAGTTTTAAAATAGCTTTAAGTC
Source organism: Bombina bombina (assembly GCF_027579735.1). NCBI lineage: Eukaryota > Metazoa > Chordata > Amphibia > Anura > Bombinatoridae > Bombina > Bombina bombina. The sequence goes on along the minus strand of NC_069505.1, from coordinate 87,665,245 downwards.
ACATTATTTTTGTTTCATATAATAGCTGAATGGGTGACGTATTAGATAGGTGTGTGTGTATGCACCAATAGAATCACGCTTGGGCCTTTCTAAAAGAGGCCGTTTCCATGATGACGTATACTCCTTGAGAAAGGGCGGAGTCCCGAAACGCGCGTCGGAGTTTAAGGCTGCTCACTGAACCGCTTGTCGATACAAGGACTTTGATGCAAAGATTACAGAAAAGAGCCGTGGTTTCATAAAGACACAAGACCGAATCAAGTGTTTGTTCTCCCGTCCGCATGAGTGGATAAAAGTCGGGGGCATCTCCATTCATTCAAAAGGATGTGAAATCGCAAGTATTACAAAGCTAATTAACATGCATGTTCTAACTGGCCAGCTTCTATACTAATACAGACGCAATACAGATGATTGGTGATACACTTGCTGATTTAACACACGGCTTCTACCACATTAGAGACGCTTTAATTCATTAACACTCTAATACTGGGAAGGGTCAGAAACTTTATGCATATGTTACAACATGAACTGTTAGAATAGTCAAGCACCGATACCCGGGCTGAATACTACCCAACCGCAAGTGTGGTTTAAAGAGGGGAACTTGGAAAGAGCCTTGGAGTATATTGAGTGTTAACATATAGTTGAATGCATATGCTGGATGAACTAACGGCTTTCTGTCTTGTCCTGCACTAACCCATAAATGTGCTTATACTCATCATAAAAAGGTGTATGCTGAATAAGGGAATGATTACAGAGTTCAAAATGTTATTCAAATCTCATGTATAAGAAGATACATTTGTAATCGAAAAGAATCTCCTTACAGCAACCATATCTGAAAAATTGCATCAAAGATTTTAAATTCAAAACAACTGTGAAAGCTTTGCATGTCTAAGGGACTGTTCACTTTTTCATCTATATGAACTTTCTAAGACATTAATAGCGGTTTTCTGAGAGCCTTGGTTGATTCTTCCAGAGACGCCTGGGTTGAATCCAATTGTTTTATGAATGAAAGTAGTTTGCATGTGTGGATGGACTGAAAGTTGTGGATTCATATGATAGAATTGTAATTAGATACTTTGTAATAAATTGCATTTACACTTTTGCTAAATTGAGGTGTGCTGAGTTCCTTTTTTTGTTATTTGTAGATGGTAGAATTGGAGGTTTTACTAAACTCTTGCACCCTAAAAATATATATACTATTTTTTATTTAATTTTTTCTGACAGTGGATAGAATGCTTTAGTGGTGCTGTGATTAACTATTTATTAAATAAGTATTTTTTACCTCTTTGAATCACATGCACACAACCTTGATTGAGTAATCATAATGGCTTTCTTACAAACACAAAATACTGAAGGATCCAAACTTTTTGCCTATTCTGAATTTGATGCAGCAAGGATAGCAACATTATGTACAGGAAACAGGGATTTTCTCACTAATGAACAATGTAATGCTGAGCCAATAACACTTGAACAAATTACTAAGCAAAGAATCATGTATGATTTACATTCAGTGACATTGGCTGAATATTACAGACAGAAAAGAATACCTAGGGGACTAAGAAGTAATTTACATCCAACTCTCTTTAGAGAAAATAATGAATATTGCGATAAATTTGAAGGCATACTGAACAAATGTGCATATGATATAATTATCTTGACGATAGAGTATATCCAAAAAGAATTACCCAAATTGCAGAATGAAATTGACATGTTAGAAGGGAACATGAGATCTGTTAAATCAGAATCTGAGTTTAAAGATATGAAATCAAAATTGGATGAGGACATGTCAAATTTCAAAAAACAATTGGAGAGTAAAAAATACAAAAAATTTCAGAGAGACTTATCAGATTATCAAAACAATAAAGTATATAGATGGAGGAATCCAGATTTTGTCCCTTTCAAGAGAGACAATAGGAGGACATATAGATCTAATGAGTTACTGGGAGATACATCGTCAGAAAGTGATACAAATGATCAATCTCCGTCTTTTTCTATCAGGGGTCGTGGAACCAGGGGTACAAGAAGAAGAGGACGAGAAGAGGGGGGAGGAAATATAGGAAATCGAGGTCAAACCAATTATCGAATGACAACCAGACAGAACAGGCGATAGAACAAGAGAGCCTGGTGGTAAATATTTCAAAAAGGTCATTTGATGAGGCAACTCTGAAAGTCTTACAAAAGGGGTTATCATTTATACCATCCACACAGCCAAATTTCTTTGAAATTGAATGTGATCTTCAAAGATTCTTTAGACAAATTAGACTTAAGAGTTACTTCGCGAATAACCCTATTGAACACACAGAAGGAGAAAATTCAGCCTTCCAATTCCATCTAAAGGACATTAGACCTAAAAGTAAATTTAATCCTCCTCCCACGAATCCATCAGTTGAAGCGTATATTATACTAGTAAAGAGAGATTTTGAAAAGATGCGCAGAAACTTTAAATTTAGACATAAACATAACTTAACAGTAGAACAGAAGAAATTATTGACAGAGGTACAAAATGACAACACAATTGTATTGAAATCGGCGGACAAGGGCGGAGCTATCGTCATCATGGATCATGATGACTATAGAAATGAGATTCTGTCCCAATTATCCAAACAAGAAAATTACAAAATGATTTATTTTGATCCAACCAAAAGGATACAGAATAAAATACTGGAAATAGTAGAAATGGCAAAAGAAATGAATATAATTACATCTAAACAAATGAAATTTCTCATTAATCAACATCCTATTATTCCAGTGTTTTATATCTTACCCAAGATTCATAAGAATTTGAAAAAGCCTCCTGGCCGCCCAATAGTGGCAGGCACAGACTCAATTTTTCAACCTATTGCCATATTCTTAGATACTTTAATCAGACCGCTTTTGGGAAGTATTGCATCTTATTTACAAGACACTACTGATTTCATAAATAAAATTAAACAGATCAGGGTACCCCCACATGCAATTTTGGTTACTATGGACATTTCAAATTTATATACTTCTATTCCTCATGAATTGGGCATGGAAGGTGTCTTCTATTACATTGATAAAGAAAGGCTATTTACACCTTCAGAAAGAAGATTGATATCTGATTTATTTAAAATAATCCTTTATGAAAGTTACTTTATGTTTGAAGACACCTTCTATGTACAAACCAAAGGGACCGCGATGGGCTCTAATGTAGCTCCTACATACGCAAATCTTTTTGTAGGAAAATTTGAGGAACAATTTGTCTATAGTGAGGATTCATTTAAGACCAACATAAAATGTTGGTATAGATATATAGACGATGTATTCCTATTATGGACAGGAGAAGAACATACTCTTACACATTTCTTAGAGACCCTTAATTCAAAAACAGATTACCTAAAATTTACCATGGAAAGCAGTACAGAGAGAATTAGCTTCTTAGACACAATGGTATATATTGAAGAAGGTAGATTAGAATGTGATATATTCTCAAAAGCAACAGACCGCAATAATTTACTTAGCTTTGATAGCTTCCATCCTCCTAATACCATAAGAAGCTTACCATATAGCCAGCTACTCAGAACGAAAAGAATCGTATCTGATTCCAACAAATTACAAATTAGATTAGATGAAATGGCAAGCAAATTTAGGGAAAGAGGATATCCTAATCAAGTAATACAAGAAAATTTGGAAAGAGTAGATCAGATTGAGAGAACTTCTCTCCTTGAACCTAAATTCAAGGAAAAGAAACAATTCTCTGTACCCCTGGTAACACAATATGGGTTCCATAGTAGAAAACTTAAAACCTGTATTAACAAACATTGGTACCTTCTTAAAGAGGAACCACAATTGGCAGAAATTTTCAAAGATCCGCCCCTTTTATCATACAAGAGAAACAAAAACCTGAAAGATGTACTCGTTAGAGCTGATCTAGGGACTAGAAGTCCAGCTCCATCTTTACAAAAGAAAGGTTGTTTCCCTTGCTATAATTGTGCACAATGCAATTCTATGATAAGAGGTGATATTGTGACACATCCACACACTGGACGTAAGATAGAAATTAAAAACACATACACATGCAACTCAAGCTATGTGATATATGTTATTAAGTGTCCGTGTGGATTTGCTTACGTGGGAGAGACCACCCAATGTGTCCGTGACAGGGTCAGACAACATAAAGCTGCCATAGGCAACTCAGACTGGGATGCTCCAGTATCTCACCATTTCACAATGGCATCCCATAATAAAAGCCAATTGCGGTTTCAAATAGTAGACGATGTCCCTCCTTTTAGGAGAGGAGGGGATAGACAAAAAGCATTGTTCAAGAAAGAAGCCCAATGGATAAGAAAATTGGACACACTGTCACCTAGGGGTCTCAATAGAGACATTTCTTGGGGGCATTTTGTATGAATAAGATTTTCCCATCATAAATAAATATTCAATGGGTTCTTAGAACACAATAACAAATATTTATTTAGTCTGCATAAAATAATCCCCTTGTAGATATTTATTTTGCCCCCTTCTATTTGTTTTACAACCCTAGACAGCATACAGTAATGATGATATAGAGTCTAATTTAGGTTTGCAACAATACAGGTAGATTAAATATAACATAACATTCAATAAGTCAAGTGAGAATTTAATCCCTTATAAAGAGATCCTATTCGTGTAATCGGGTCTATACATATTTAGGTAACAAAAAATATGTATACCAAGAACGAACTTCTATTTTCATATGTTCGTTGGGTTTACGATAACTGTGTCATTTTGTTGCATCGTTGCTGCTTCAATAATTACTAATCTCGTGTAGTGAGATTATCACATTTAGTTAGTTTTAAAATAGCTTTAAGTCACATTATTTTTGTTTCATATAATAGCTGAATGGGTGACGTATTAGATAGGTGTGTGTGTATGCACCAATAGAATCACGCTTGGGCCTTTCTAAAAGAGGCCGTTTCCATGATGACGTATACTCCTTGAGAAAGGGCGGAGTCCCGAAACGCGCGTCGGAGTTTAAGGCTGCTCACTGAACCGCTTGTCGATACAAGGACTTTGATGCAAAGATTACAGAAAAGAGCCGTGGTTTCATAAAGACACAAGACCGAATCAAGTGTTTGTTCTCCCGTCCGCATGAGTGGATAAAAGTCGGGGGCATCTCCATTCATTCAAAAGGATGTGAAATCGCAAGTATTACAAAGCTAATTAACATGCATGTTCTAACTGGCCAGCTTCTATACTAATACAGACGCAATACAGATGATTGGTGATACACTTGCTGATTTAACACACGGCTTCTACCACATTAGAGACGCTTTAATTCATTAACACTCTAATACTGGGAAGGGTCAGAAACTTTATGCATATGTTACAACATGAACTGTTAGAATAGTCAAGCACCGATACCCGGGCTGAATACTACCCAACCGCAAGTGTGGTTTAAAGAGGGGAACTTGGAAAGAGCCTTGGAGTATATTGAGTGTTAACATATAGTTGAATGCATATGCTGGATGAACTAACGGCTTTCTGTCTTGTCCTGCACTAACCCATAAATGTGCTTATACTCATCATAAAAAGGTGTATGCTGAATAAGGGAATGATTACAGAGTTCAAAATGTTATTCAAATCTCATGTATAAGAAGATACATTTGTAATCGAAAAGAATCTCCTTACAGCAACCATATCTGAAAAATTGCATCAAAGATTTTAAATTCAAAACAACTGTGAAAGCTTTGCATGTCTAAGGGACTGTTCACTTTTTCATCTATATGAACTTTCTAAGACATTAATAGCGGTTTTCTGAGAGCCTTGGTTGATTCTTCCAGAGACGCCTGGGTTGAATCCAATTGTTTTATGAATGAAAGTAGTTTGCATGTGTGGATGGACTGAAAGTTGTGGATTCATATGATAGAATTGTAATTAGATACTTTGTAATAAATTGCATTTACACTTTTGCTAAATTAAGGTGTGCTGAGTTCCTTTTTTTGTTATTTGTAGATGGTAGAATTGGAGGTTTTACTAAACTCTTGCACCCTAAAAATATATATACTATTTTTTATTTAATTTTTTCTGACAGTGGATAGAATGCTTTAGTGGTGCTGTGATTAACTATTTATTAAATATGTACATATACATATTTTGCACATTATTGATCCTTAGATCAATGTAATGATGGAAATTGCTGAAATTTCCACTTTTAGGGTCAATTTATAATCATAAGGATTCAAGTTTAAGTCCTATTTTTTTATAGGTTATCTAGATAAGTATAATGTGCATGCAGAACATTTAAGGTTTGAGACCTCTCTTATTTATTATAGGGTTGAGAATATGCAATTTTTTAAAGTTCATTATTTCTGGTAGGCGACCAGATAGGAAACTGATATTTTGAATTTGTGATCACACTGGTTACACAGCTAGGGGTAGCACAAATTTGAGGAAAGCCTACTTTATTCTTGTGCTTGAGAAATGACAAGATGTAATATAAGCTTAACACATGAACAGAATTTTACACTAATTATGTTTATGATTGGCATACAATAGCTTATGCTTGTCAATGAGCTCTAAAATATTAATACATTTGATATTGGCAAACAGCAAAGCATCTCTCATAGTGGTACAGCCACAAACATAAACAGAAAGAGAAGCAGTCTGCCAGGAACGAACAAGCAGTTGCTTGTTCTATGGCCCAGTTAACACCTGGGAGTAGCTTTTTGTAGCCCAATTGTGCTTTTTACAGAGGAAATCTTTCATGCATTGTATCAGTCTGTCTTGCCAAACAAGGTCAGTCCAGCCCCAAAATGCCAGGTAATTCGCCTCTGACCAAGGGAAATGGCAACCCCAGATGTTTGTTTCGGCCATTTTTGGGCCTCATCAGTGAGGTGCAGCCATATCCCTCTAAGAAAATTGGAAAGAGTCCACGTCTGGTTTCCCTCATCACCCTTAGGGAGACTTTCCCCAGGGACATAATACAAATATAAATAGAAAGATAAGCTGTCTGCCAGGAATGACGAACAGATCAGTGGCTTGTTCTATGACCTAGTTATGACCTGGAAGTAGCTTCTTTTAGCTCAAATGATTTTCACAGAGGAAAACTTTCATTAATTATATCAGTCTTATCCTGCGTACCAAGGTAAGTCCAGCATCTAAATATCAGGTACGCAAGGACATTTTTCCTGTTTTTGTTCTGTATTAGTTGAGTGTGTCTCTCTCTTTTTCTTTTTTTACAGGTACAAACATAACATTAGGGCAGGAAAACTTGTCTGGGCATGCACAAACAAGTGTATGCACACAGCTTGTTAGTGTGTTGGCTTGCATTACTGTGAGTTAGATGCTAGGAGCTAGTGTGTTAGTTGCAAGGGACACAGGAATACATTTTATCCAAATATGGAAATACTGTGTTCAATTGGGTGTTTTACAAATGAATAGTGTCATAAACATAGCTATGGTGTTATTTCTCCTGTGATAAAAGCAGTGTGTGACTAGACTACAGCTCAGAAGAAAATGAGTTTATGTGTTTAAGGTTTGGATGTGATGTTACATTAGTTTGTAAGTACCATGAAAACAATTTTCTTTTAAACTATCATCACCTATTTGGTAACAACTGTTGTTATCCCATGGGACACCACAAAAAAAAACTATTACAAAAGGACTACAAGAAATTTGATTAGAGCACATATCAAAAGAAAAGAACTATCCTCTACAACTTGTCCCTGGTAGGTCACTGTGTCACACCTGCTACAAAAATGTTTGTGATTGAAAAAGAATCATGTATGGAGCATAGGGAGGACTTATCTCAAGCTGCTCTTGGAGTATACCCTGCATCAAAGATTAGGAAGATACATGTAGATAAAAAATAAAGTTCTTTGAGAGCTAAAGTAGGAATGATTTCTGAAATTTTTAAAAGAAATCTGCAAAAATTGTTTAATGAGACGATTCCAGCAGAGTACAACAGTGCCAAAACTCTGTCACCAGAAGAATATGACAGAGTACTTAAGACAAACAAAGAAGACAAAGTTAAAATTGTCTGTCTATTACTAAGCTCATGGTCCTGAAATAAAATCAGCAAATTTCTCAGAACAATTGGTGAAACTAAGCAGAACACTAGAAAAGATAAAGGTGATTTTCCTTGAAACAGGAAAGATGATCTATATTTCTGATCTTCAAGCCAATATAAAAATAAAAAGAATTTGCCAATCTGTTCAACCATGAATAGGACTTTGAAATAAAAGCCAAATGGAACGTCTTTGCAATGTCCCATAGCAAAAATGCATGTGACATTAGAGGAACAATTAAGCAGAAAACAAAATTTTCACCGCTTTAAGGCAGTATCAGAGAGTACTATCAGATGCTTCTTTACATCTTCATCTCAAGAGTTTAAAGAACATGCAGTGATGATATGTGTCCCCCAGATCCTATGGAAAAATTAATGTGTTGCTTGTCTCTATGATGACCAGTGGTGATTAGGTTTAATTGAGGACATCAGCAAGGAAAACTTTTATGTTTTTGTAAAACCTAGGCCATGAACATCATTCAATATATCTATTGTGGAAAAACCATGATCAATGTTCTCATAAAAGTACTGTGAGGGGGAAAGGGTGAGTGGAACTCAAGTGCCGGAATATATACACTGAACAGAAGTATTGTGAAATATCTTTACTAAATGAATAGTAAACAGACAAATTGGTATTTCAAATTCTGGAGCACAGAAATACAAGTCTTTAACACTTTCCTGCCCGGACTCATTTGTCTACATCAGAACAAAGTTCCAATGTATACAAATGAGTAAAATTTAAAATTGCGTGAATGATCATGTGATTTCAATGATGGGATTGGGTCAGTCCCACCCTTGATCCCATATAGGAAGTAGCTTAGGTTTTAAGATAGCTAAATGGTTAGGATGTTCCATGCTGTCCTAACAGCGCTAAAGCCCAGCACTGTTAGGATGGCTAAGAACATCCTAATGGTGTTAAATAGGCCATAGGCTAAACACAATTGTTATGTTCAATTTCAGGGAACCCAGAGGTTTGCAATTGGATCTGGCAACACTAGCTGGAGCAAATTACCCAGCAGTGACCATTGGTGAGTCTGCCACAGAATACCTGGTAGAAACAGGAGACTCAGCATGCACATGGTACCCACCGGGTACTGTTGGTGAGGTTGTTGTGTGATACCAGGTAAGCACTGCAGGTAAAGCAGTTTTGAGGAAAGCTTCCACTGGTATGAAAGAAAAACAGTTAATTCTGCAGGCAAAGGATACCCAGTGGATACTGTTGGTGAGGCTCTCACAGAATACCAGGTGGGTACATCAGATACAACAGGTTTGAAGAAAGCCTATCACTGGTATAACAGACACCGGAGACTCCCCAGACACAGGCTACCCAGCGGGTACTGTTGGTGAGACTGTCACAGGATACCAGGTAGGTAAATAATGTACAGTTTCTGGAACAAGGTGAGCATATAAAAGAACTCTGTGAGTAACTCAGGAAAAGGTGAGCATACACAGGGACAAGGAAAGTATGCTATTGCTTCAGAAACAAAGATTGCTCACAATAACTCAGCAAGGCTGAGTGACCTTTTTATAGCAAATCCCACATCTATAGCTTCCAGAAGGAAGTTAAGGTAATTAGGACATGGCCCCTTTAAATTTAGGCAGTGTGCGGCAACATGCATCTAGAGAGAAGCAGAAGCTGCTGCTAGTGATTGGTCCCGGTGTTAATCCACATGGAACGCCGAGACTGAGAAAACAAACATCTGATGTAGGCTCCTAACTACTGCCACCCGACTCTCCCACAACATTTCCAAGAAATGTCACCGGTTTATTTTTATTATTTGTTATGCTTATATTACATCTTGTTATTTCTCAAAATGCACAAATTAAAGAAGGCTTTTCCAAAGATTTCTACTAGCCCACGGTCTTTAACCAGTGGAATCTAAACCTAATTCGGCAGAATGCTACTAAAGAGAAAGTACATATGTTAAAATTTCAGATTCCTATGTGGTCTACCACCAGAGATAATCAACCTGAAAATGAAGACTAATGTTAAAAAAATTACAATTTCTCGTCACCATAGTAAAAAAAGAGAAGTCTCAAACCTTAAATCTATAGACGAGAAGAGAGACAGATGCGCCACATGGCCCAATATTGTTTGTACCACACAAAATAAATGATCAAGTTGTATTATATTGAACTCACAATCTGAGAAGCACTCCAATTAGTGCAGTGGGAGCAGTCTGGGATCTATGACAGTCACCCAGCAGACCGGCCTCTTGGTATAGAGAAGGATCTTCTGTGATGGAAATACAAAAAGACACAAGGTGCCTATATGGCCTAGTACAGTCTTAACCCAAGGAGCACTAGTATGTATAGTATATATATACTCACAATTTTTATAGCATCTCCATTGATGCTATTCAAGCAGGAAGGGATCAATACAGTCACCCAACAGACTATGAAAAGGCTTCCACAGGAGGCAATTAGCAAGAGTCCAGTGGACCAAAGGTAGATCCAAATAATACACGATAGCAAGTGTTTTTATATAAAAGTTATAAACTTTACTTAAAAAGATAAAATCAAGCGACGCGTTTCTCAGCAACAAGCTGTTTCATCAGGCTTATCACCTTAAATGTTCTGCAAGCACATTATATTTACCTAAGTACTCCCTAAAAAATGTAGAACCATTCCCATTATTAATTTATCCTAAAAGTGGAACTTTCAGTAATTTTCATCATTAAAGGATTCCAAAACTTTACCATTTTAAGTACAATTCAATCATCATTTTCGTATCACAAACGTTTATATATAATTACTTACCGACTTTTACAGCAAAATGATCTTTCTGAAAAGAATAAAATTATAATTTTTATTTTCGAGTATGATGTCACTAAACCCATTCCTCTATTATGGGCCGTTCACTAACAAACTATATCGCCAATCCGATTGCGTTTTTTTTAATATCATTAATGGACAATTTCGTCACCAGGCGCATGCGTGCTGCGATATGTTGACTTGTGCATGCGCATATTATAGCTTTGATGGCACACTTACTTCAGCCTGTCTGCTGGTTTCATGGTGAGTGACGTACTGTATGACGAAGGCTTAAGACCATGCATGCGCATAACGGACCGCAGATGCGCATAACGGACTAAGTCAGACATTTTGATAACTCAGGTTATCGGTAAAGATTGGAGAATGCATATGAATAGCAGGCGGTGGGTTCGGAAAGCAATACAATTTCAAAGAAGAATACTGTATATTGAGAACGTTAAGAATATGAAACACAATGCACATTGCTAAGATAATTATAATATAATAATATTACGATTAAAGATAACTTTTTCCATTGTTTAGTGTACCTTTAAATTGGGACTTAAATGGACATGAAAAACATTTTTTTCTTTCATGATTAAGAGAGCATATCATTTTAAACAGCTTACTAATTTACTTCTATTAATTTTGCTTCATTCTCTTGGGATCCTTTATTGAAGGAGCAGAATTGCACTACTGGAAGCTAGTTGAACACATTGCTAAGCCAATGACCAGAGGGGTATATGTGCAGCCACCAATCAACATCTCCAGAGCCTACCTAGTGATCCTTTTCAACAAACAACACCAAAAGAAAAAAGTAAATAAGATAATAGAAGTAAACTCTGAAAGTATATGCTGTATCTGATTCATGAAAGAATTGTAATGCCCCTTTAAGTTCTAAGTCTAAGGATCTAGAATGTGCAAAATGTTTATATATGACTATGTACCCTGTCATGTGATCTAGAGACCAGTTTTCGCTTCAGGGAAGTAGGACCATTCTGAACTGAGATATTGAGGTTTCCATAAGCATCTGTATAACCAAAATTTGTTGTGCACCATGACACAAGATGACTGTCGTGGTTAAGCCAAATAAAATAAAAATTTAAAAAATTGTGATTTTGCAATACCAATACATAGAAGTAATCACTCAAAAAGAATAGAAAAAATAAAAATGGTCAAGCAACCAACTTGCTGGGACTGACCCCATTTTTGTAAAGAATAATGCACAAAATATCTTATTTTTCTGTCTAATTTAAAGGTGATGGAGATTTAAAAAGTTGTAGTACAATTTCATTGTCATAAATATGTAAATTTAGCAAATTTCTTATTATATATTTTATATTTTTCCATGATTGTTTGTTTTTATTCTTGAGAAGAGGTAGCCAGTGCTGATATTTTGTCTTCTGTCTCCAGATGCAGTGAGGTTTGTGAAAGAAGATATTTTATTACATTCAGATTGAGTTAATGCACTAATATGTATAGATACGTCTTCACTAAAGCGAATTGTAAGCAGCCAATGGGGAAAGAGAACATCATTAAAGATTGATGGAACGTTGCACACTTTATATGAGCAAGTAAACAGCCTATTTAGCTAAAAGTTGGATTTGGAGAATGAGGGAACAATAGATTAAAGTGACATTAAAAAAAAACAACTAAATATATAAATATAGTTAAGAAAAATAGTATTAAGGTTTATCCCTGCCTCCCTTTAGTAATGGGTGCTACCATGTTGAAAGCTAGCTTTCACTACATTCAGTTGCTGATGTGTTTGCATATATGCATCAACTCTCTCTCAGATACCTGGAGTGTAAACATAGGCTCCAAAATGGCGACACCCATAATTAGAGGGAGGTACAAGAAATGTATTTAGGCCAGATTACATGTGCAGCACTAAATATGGTTTCATGAAAGCAATATTTGCGCTCCACTGAGTAATACCAGGGCACGCTAATGTCAACTGGTATTTAAATTTAACAGCAAAGTGAACATGAGCTTGCATTCGCAATGGGAGCCTCGTTCTCATGCCGTCTTGCATTGCACAGAACCAAAGCATAACGAAGGTGGTAAGTCATGCAGCAATGGCAGAAAAGTGTAAATATATACACAATTACCTTAGACAGCAATGTAAATCACTTTTCAGAGCCATTTTTTTCTAACACCCACGCCCGCCAACTTTAGCCCTCAAAAACTGCCTGGTGCAGTTATTTTGTTAAAACAATTTGATTTCTACAATTTTTTATTTTTTAATAAAATACACACCAATGTATTTTGGGGGAATTTGGGGGTACATATATAAAATTAACCAGAGATCTGATCTATGGTTAATTTTATAAGCGCTAATTGCTACCGCAAGTTTGCAGTAGCAATCACCAGCCACTTGTAATGGCTGATTATTTATCACATGCCCACAAACTGGCAAATTTGTCCGTTTGTGTGCGTGCGATAAATTAGCGCTCCACTTGTAATCTGACTCTTAGTGTTTAATGTCTACACATGTTTAGTGTCTATACAAGAACACACAAAATAAACTACACACACACATTTTTATTTCTTATACAACCATTAGACCTCTGCTTCCTACACCCTACGCCACCTCTTAGGTGGCGAAGCAAAATCACAGAGAGCACGCTCGCTTTCGGTGATTGACAGCCTCTTCAGTCGCGTGATTGGCCGCGAGATTGAAGGGGCGGGCATTACACACTCCGATGAGTGTTTAATGATACATACGGGCAAGTGGATCAACAGATCCGCTGCCCGTGTGTAGCGGAGGCGGGCGGACAGCTTTGCGAGTTAAGAAGCTGTCCGCCCGCCGTTTAGTACATGGCGCCCTAAATTTGCTAATAAATATACATTTGAAAGTGTTTTAAATTGTATTTATTATCTGAATAATCATTAAAGAAAAAGTTTGGATTTCATGTTTCTTTATTTGAGTGTTATTAAATACATAAAACTGTTATTTGTAGCTTCAGAATAAAGTGTTAGCTCTGACAACTAATTAAACTGTCGTATGACAACAGATCAGTGACGAAGTCTGTAGTGTTAGTAAAAAAAAACATTCTGAATGGGCTGCTGCTAAGGTAATGTGAAGCCATATTTTATAAAGAGAAAACAGTAACCTGTAGATTATCCCCAAACATATATAAAAAATGAAGGTTTTAGTACCATATTTTGGCCAAAACATGTGTCAAAGCAAACCCCGTAGGGTTGCCACCTGGACACTTATGAGTTACACATACTGCAGGGTATGCAAGCAGGAACATGAATAGTGCTGTCCAGGGCCACTATTTGTGTGCTGTTTATGTGCACAATGCATGTTCCTCCCTGCAGCATGTGTAACTCCTGTGTCCAGGAAAACATGGCCGATGTGGCAACCCTACCCATAGGTGAGTCTCACTCTAACACATTTTATACGTGATGAACTCAGACTTTTGGTTGTCTTTGCAGCCTATATAGAAGATCTATGGTGAGATCAGGAAGAGGCTCATTTAAACCTCACCCATTTAACCCTTTCAGGTCAATACAGGCAAGAATATACTAAGTGCTACTGGCTAAAATGTGTCTTTTGCAGCAGCCAATTATAATTTAGATCTGTGCACAGACTTTTCTTTTCTCTCTGTTGCTTGTTGATATGTAGCCAGTATTATTTAACAGTCTCCCATTTGTACAGGGTTAATTGGATGAGGTGTAAATCATCCCACTTCTTATTTGATGTATTCTATATAGGTTACAGCGAACAACAAGAGGTATTGGTGAACCGAGGGAGCTCTAGAGTTAACAAAGCCCCTCTTGAAGCATGGGGGAAAAAACATATTTCAATTAACCCAATAAATTGATTTGTATGCATTTCTTCTTTAAAGTGATATACACATGCAAATCAATACTCTGATGTGTTGGAGCCTTTATATTGAACTATAACTTCCATATAGCTGTGTTTAACCAATGAAGTGAAACTGTTCTTCTTTACTCTGAGGTTTTGAAGTAATGGTCTCCCATCCTTTACTAGAAGGTTGATTTTTTTCTTAAAGGGCGATGAACCCCAACAATGTGAGTTCATTATTTAGAAAGAGTATACAATTAAAAAAAAAAAATCTTTTGCATTTACTTCTATTGTCTAATTTGTTCTCATGTTTTTCTTTGTTGAAGAGATACTTAGGTAGGGTAGGCAATGTGCACGTGTGGATCACTACCTGACAGGAAAAAGTGCTTCCATCTAGTGCGCTTGCTAAATGATAACACTTGGAAAACTGCTGACATATAGTGCTGCAGACTTGAGCATAAGCCTGTGTTTACCTCCATGCTTTTCAACAAAGGATACAAAAAATGAAGACGATTTGATAATATAAGTATATGGGAGAGTTGTTTAAAATGTTATGTTCTATCTAAATCATGAAATTTTTTGTTTTGTTTTATGTCCTTTTAAGCCTCTTGCTGGCATAGTTTTTCTGTAGTTATTTCTGCACTATTGAAATTATTAGTATAGTTGGAGAGTTCAATAGGAAAAGGAGTTATTTCAAACAACAAAATAGATGTAGCAGAGTTATATAAACATACATAGTAACATAGAAGAATAGATTGAAAGAAGACAGAAGTCCAATGAGTGAAAGCTGACCCATTGAACACAAGCATTCATATCTCCAAATTCTGTTTTCAGCTTATAATATATCTAAGCCATTTTAAAATGTATCTAAGGTATTGGCAGTCACAACCTCCTTAGGCAAGGTGTTCCACAATTTGATTGCTTTTACAGTGAAAAGGTGTCTGTTGCTGGATTCCTTTCCTCAAGCCTTAAAATGTTACCTTTTCTCACAAACAACTAACTTTGGAAAAACAGAGCTTCTGCCAACTTTGTATATGGGTCTTCAATATATTTATATAAAGTAATCATATCACCTCTCAAGCACCTTTTTCCTGGAGTAAACTGACCCAACTTGGTTAACCTTTCTTCATAATTTAAATACTTCATCCCCCTTGTTAGTTTTGTGTCCCTTTTCTCAAAATTGGTCCCCAGAACTGCAATTTATACTCAATGTGGGGTCATATTAGGGATCTATAGAGCATCATACATGCTAGTACCTTATCAGCCCTAGAAGCTGTTGCCTTACATTTCACAATCATTATTAGGTTGTTATCTAAAACTTGCAACTTGTAACTTGCATATTATTACTTTTCAAAATGTAGAACCTTACATAAAACAGTATTACATCTCATTTGTCATTTACCAGCCCATTCCTCCAACTTTTTTATATCTACTTACAAAGCAATTACATCCTGCACTGACCTAATCACCTTACATAACTTTTTATTATCTGTAAATATAGAGATGTTGCTATTTAATCCTTTCTCCAAGTCATTTATAAAAAATATTAAAAAGAACAGAACCAATTACTGATCCTTGGGAGGCCCCACTAATTATTTATATCCAATTCATTTATTACAACACGTTGCTCCCTGTCTTTTATCCGGGGCTAACATTTTCAGATAGTCCCAGTCCCTTAATTTTATACAATAATCTCTCAATTGGCACTGTATTAAAAGCCTTTGCAAAATATATACCTTCAGTAATATTCCTGATAATAATGAGTCTTGAAAAATGAAAAGCACAGTTTTGGGGGGGGGGGCGGAGCCAACTACGGAGCTGTTAAGACGTGCAGAGCTGGAGCTCTCACCCAGAACTAACCTAAAACTACTTGAAAGCTCCCCAAAAATACCCCCTAATTGGCATTCATATCCCCAGTCACTCCTATACCCTATCTCTGGGTCATCTACCTGGCTCCGGATATTTCTGACACTCTCTAAGACTCCTTCCCTTGTTTCCCTATACTCGCACCCCCTGACAATATCCTCACTGGTCATCGGAGACTACTCCTCACTTACCGCTATCCCCCCAGCCCTCCTCAGATTATCCGGTGACGATCCGGCCAGCTTATAGCTCCCTGTTTGCCTCCCACTTTGTGCAGAGCTCTGAAACGGCCCCACGGAAAAGCCCGCGAACGGCGGCCATCTTGCTCAGGCTCCTCCGTGCACTCACTACCGCACGGGACCACGGAGCTCCTTGCTACCTTGTGAGTGTTTAACTCACCTCTCCCGGCTGCACATGCTTAACACTCTGTAGCGGAGACCAGCTTACCTCCTCACACAGCCCTGACAGGCATTCTGGAAGCGGTTCGGACCGCACACAGCCCTGCAAATCTGAGGATCTAAACAGACGCCGACACCTGCAGAGACACATGCACCACTACTATCGGGTGGACTCTCCCTCTTATCCAAACGGAGTGAGTACATTGCATAACTATATTTATCTAGGGGGCAGAATTATTGACTTTAGTACCTGTTATTCATACTGCTCTTCTACACAACCCCCCCCCCTCCAGCAGAAGTGAAACAATTGCTGGCTTACGGCATTCCTGTACTCATGAGGCCTGAAAGTTCTCCCTAGAACATCCTGCTCTCATCTAGTTACCTCTATCCCACACATCTCTCATAACCAGCTATATATTGGAATTCATATTTGAGCCTCTGCTGATAACCTCATCACTTCTGCACCTGTTTCAATCTGCCTATGCCCATCTAGCATCAACACTCATACTCCTGCTTATAAGGATATTCTCCTCAGCGGTGCCCCAGTGCAGAAGCCTCATACAGATGCCACACAGACTGCACTAGATATCTCTAAGAATACTCCCCTCTCCCCCCTTTCCCGCGCCCATCCTTAGGCGCGGGTCATATCCAAATCCCTTTTGCCGGTCTCACCCAGAGGTGGTATAATCCCTGGAGAGGGGGAGACACTCATCCATATCTCAATCTAGAAGCAGGCAAAGGTTTTTTCCCTTCTGAACACAAAAAAAGAGAATGGAGGGCTAGGGCAATATGCTCTGAGAGGAGCTGGGCTGGTACGCCCCCCAGTTGTCAATTCTATCTGGATAGCAATTGTTTTTTTGTTGTTGTTTTTTCTATTTTTATCTCTCCCCATCATGGCACAATCTATCAAAAGAAAGCCAAAGCATCAGGAAAATCCTAAGAGGACCCTCACAGATCACTTTCCTAGCAAAAAATTTTCTGATCCAGACCTCTCAGGGGAAGACTCTAGAAACTCAGCAGCCCCAACAGCTGACCATCACAAACCGGAGACATCACGTAAAGATAAAACAACATTATCTCAGTCTACCTTTCTGGAATCCATCAAAATTCTACCCGACAAAATGGACACTCACTACTCGTCCTTGAGGCAAGAGCTTCGTCAATCAGTTGGCGAATTGAAACGTGAAATTTCCTCCTTAGGAGAAAGAACTGAGATCCTGGAAAGAAAACACGAAGATCTCGCAACTGACCATGCCAATCTTTTAGCCTATGCCCAGTCTTTGGCAGAACAGATTTCAGATCTGGAATCTAAGCTAGCGGATAATGAAGACAGATCCCGCCGCAACAATCTTAGGATCCGCGGTATCCCGGAGGATATCTCCTCATCTGAGCTTCAGAAATATCTGACTGCTTTATTCAAAGATCTTCTAAATTCCACAACGGATCAGGATCTTCTAATGGACAGGGCACACAGGTCCACACGCCCCTGCAACTCCATACCTGACACTCCTCGAGACGTCATTGTACGTTTGCACTACTACACTACCAAAGAAAGGATCATGAGAGCCTCTTTTACTAACCGACCTCTTAAAGAACCCTACCATAATTTACAGATTTTCCCTGACCTGTCCCCGCACACGCTAGCAAAAAGGAGAACCTTTCACCAGTTCACGCTAGCTCTGAGACAGCATAAGATTAAATACAGGTGGGGATTCCCTGTGAAGCTATATGTACAACATCAAGACCGCTCCTACACAGTCTCCTCACTAGAACAAGGCATGAGACTACTAGCCACTTTAGAACTGGCGGGTCCTCCTGACCCTCCCCCCAGGAAAAAAGGGAAAACAGGCGACCTTAACGTCTCAGCTCCAGAGTGGCATCTCCACAACCCCACTTCTACACACCGAGATCCAGAACCATCCTGATGCCACCTACTGTATCCTTAGTTTCTCCCAAAGTTTGCCCCCTGGTTTACCAGGGACACTTCCTCCCAGGGAAGCCAACTTGTTTTTCACGTGAAAGTCCATGCTGAGGATGGGAGTGCACTGACGGGTACACATCTTACTCCCTTTTCACTTTCCCATCCTCGGCCTTTCCCAGCAAGACTCTCTACAAGGACATCACCTGGACAGGTAAGCCTAGAGCTCACACACGGGTACATATCTTACCCCATTTTAGCTCATGGCTCTCCCTTAACCCAATCTCTTGTACTAACTGTTTTTATTTAATAGGTTTGTTGCTCACAAGATACTGTGGAATGGTTTTGTTTTTTTACTGTGAAATGCTACCTAAGTTAACAGGCTCTACCTTTGGGACCAAATATATTTTAGGTTCAATGATGATAAAGGAACCTCATCCTTAAATACCTAGATTTGTTACTGTTTCTGAGTTCACTCTTTGTTTTTAGAGGGGAAAAAAAAAAAAAACTTACCTCTGCTGAACAGTATTGATTATTTCACTCAGTTTGCATCATATGCCATCAATGTTCTGTACCTTCTTATTTCAGGTTTCCTGTATCGAGATCTACTATTGTTGTTAATATGCCTGATGTGTTAAATGTTTGATTAGAAATGTACTTACATCTCGCACCCACCTTGCTAACAACACTCCTAGATGTTTACACATAAACACCTTTCCTCACGGCATCCTCACTATTGAATCAGAGTACCCTACAGTACATGCCCTCTTATAATTACGCTCCCATCCGTCTCTACTCACCTCCCTTTACACTTTCTTTAGCCACTCCTTCTCCCACACACTTCCTAGTTCTTATCTTCCACCTCCAGTTAGCCATCCACAAAAGGCCACCTACTTACCCAGCTCTTTGTGTCACACACATCTCCACACATTGTTAATCCTCCTCATATGCCTATCCAACTCAAACTGGGGGGCGCTCCCCCCGCTACCTCTTTCTCTCTCTAAATTCACATTCCTTCATCTACCAAACCTCACATATATCCACCTACCGCCTACCTCGACCTAATTGTAGCCCCCCTCTCTCTTTATCCCCCACCCTCCTCTCTCCTTCATCGCTACTAGCACTGCACCACATCAGTACCCTTTTCCTTCATATCCCTGACTAGCTCCGACACCTTCCTATCTATTCACTTTTATCGACTTAACACTTAAGGCTCCGCCCCCCCTCTCTCCCCTCCCTCTTTTCCCCTTACCCCTACATTCACTCTTATTCATTACATTCTTCTTCCACGCCTACTTCCTCCCCTTTCTCCCATCCCCATCCCTTTTATTTTCTTTAATCTAAGCGGCTCTGGCCCTCTGTTTCCCCCTCCCTGAAAAATACTTCTCAGTAAGCAAAACATATACTAATTGGATGTGTCTTTAATTAATATCCATTTACACATCACCGACACCAACCTCTTCTCCCCCTCCCCCCCCCCTTTTTTTTTTTTCCCCCTTCTCCCTTCCTATCTATCATCCTCTTCCCCCCTCGCTCCCTTCCCTACCCACCCCTAGCATACAGCCCAGTTCTGCCATGAAGGGACTACATCTCCTAACTCTTAATGTCCAGGGACTAAACTCCCCCACCAAACGCAGTCTCCTATTAAACTCATTACGCAAAAATCATATCGACATAGCCTTCATTCAGGAGACCCATTGGACTCCAACACAGGGCATTCGCCGTACTTCCAAACACTTCCCCATACTCCTTGAGGCCACATTCCCCTCGAAATCCAGGGGAACCGCTATCTATATAGGCAAAAATGTCCATTATGATCCGATTCATGTTGAGTCTGACCCCCAAGCACGCTTCATCATAGCTGTATGCAAGTTAAATACTCACCTAGTTACCCTCGTCAACATATATGCCCCAAATACAAAACAGGTGAAATTCCTTAGAACCCTTCTCAAATCCGTAGCAACAATCATGCAAGGCGACCTAATCTTAGGGGGTGACTTTAACCTAGTCTGGGACATACAGGCGGACAGAAGGGGACCTCCTCTCTCTAGACAGGACAGGGCGACTCATTCACTATCGTCAGCCTTTCAATCACTAATAGCACAATATGAGTTATACGACATATGGCGCGCCCTCCACCCACAGGATAGAGAATTCACCTTCTATTCATCCCCGCACAAGTCACACACACGCATAGACTACTTTTTGCATGCGCAAAATTCCTGGACACTATCCATTCTGTATCTATTTCCCCCATCTCCTGGTCCGATCATGATTCAATTCACCTGTATATAGGCCCACACGTCCACCCGCCCCCCCTCACTTGGCGCCTGCAGGACTGGACCCTCACAGACCCATTTCTCAAGACCTCCCTCCAGAACACAATTCTGGACTATCTTGCCCTAAACGACAATGACCAGACTACCGCACAAACTCTATGGGCTGCCCTGAAGGCAGTGGTGAGGGGCCACCTTATACAGTTTGAATCTGAAACACGTTCAAGAAGCAAGGCTGCCTTATCTTCCCTGAATATCCAGCTCCGCCATCTAAAGTCGGATCTCTCCCACATATACTCCCCCTCCACAAATGACAAGATAACTGAAATAATGAAACAAATCCAAACCCTTGAACTTAAAAAAACACAAACCATGTTAGAGAAATTCAGAAGGATCTATTACCATTATGGTAACAAAGCCTCTTCTCTCCTAGCCAATAAACGTAAGAACCGGACAGCACAAGCTAGAATTATGTCCATACAAACCACATCAGGAGCACACGTCTATGCCCCTGCCGACATTGGAAGTACCTTTAGACAATATTACTTAAACCTTTACAACATTGAGGCCAACTTAGAATCCCCAGCTTGCCCTCTAGAGCAGATATCTGAGTACCTCAAATCTCTTGCTCTTCCTTCTCTTACCCCAGAGGACGCTTCCTCCCTTACGACCCCGATCACAGTACAGGAAATATCAAGAATCATCCGTAACTTAAAGTTAGGGAAAGCTCCTGGCCCAGATGTCTTCACAGCCAGGTTTTATAAAACCTTTCATCCGCAGATTGCCCCTATTCTTTGCAAATTCTTCCAGGAAATACTCTCGGGAGCATCTTTCACGGCGGAATTCCTGGAAGCTGTGATAGTCACTATTCTAAAACCGGGCAAACCTCCCGACTTATGCAGTAGTTACCGTCCCATCTCATTAATTAATTTAGACACAAAAATATATGCAAAACTTCTAGCTAATAGAGTCACCAAGGTCATCTCCTCCCTTGTGGCAGGTGACCAAGTTGGGTTTATCCCAAATAGAGAAGGCGTAGATGCCACTAGGCGGATACTGGATGTCCTTCACATTGCAGACCGCGGAAATGCTCCCTTCCTGGCCCTGTCATTAGATGCTGAGAAGGCGTTTGACAGGGTCAGGTGGGATTTCCTATGGCAAACCATGGATACTTTCTGTTTTCCTGATTCATTCATAAGGGCAGTCAAAACTCTCTATAACCACCCGACGGCCATTATTAGAGGAGTGGGGTTTCAATCCTCCAAATTCTCTATAACAATAGGCACCAGACAGGGGTGTCCCCTTTCCCCACTCCTGTTTGCCTTGACCATTGAACCCCTTGCCCAATCTATCAGAAATGACCCCCAGACTACAGGACTCCCCATTGGACCTTATGTCCATAAAATTTCCCTCTATGCGGACGACATCACCCTCTTCCTGACATCACCCGAAAATTCTCTCCCGGCAGTTTTCACTATCCTAGAAAAATTTGGCGCCTTGAGCTTTTATAAGCTAAATGTAACTAAAACAGAAACCCTCCCCATAAATATTTCCACTGCGGCCCTAACCTCTCTCCGGTCAAAATATCATTTTCAATGGAAATCTACGTCGCTCAAGATCCTGGGAGTTCACCTCAGCCCAGATCCTGCCGACACTATCACACAGAATTATACTGATAGACTCCCGGAGTTCAGAAGACTCCTGAAGTCATGGGAATTCCGGGAAATCTCCTGGACAGGTCGCATTTCTGCGGTAAAGATGTCTTTTCTCCCCAAACTCACTTACCTCCTAAGATCTATCCCATATAACATCCCCAGAACACTTCTCAATAGATTCCAAAGCTTGATTACTGCCTACGTCTGGAAAGACCGTCGTCCCAGAACGTCAGGTCGCACACTCGAAAAGCCGATTATACTGGGAGGCTTAGCTCTCCCAAATATAATTTCGTATTACAACGCCGCTAGACTATCACACATCCTCCGGTGGAATGACCCCGAAAGACAACTAAACTGGTACACTTTAGAGTCCTCACTGCTGCCATCGGGTATAACCCTTGCTGATGTTCTATGGATCCCCACTCACCACTGACGAGCTATTGACAACCTACACCCTGTCTTTAAACACGCACTTCGATTCTGGGACCAGATCAGACATAACTTGGACATATCCCCTCATCCCTCCCCTATTCTGACAATCTCTGCTGCACTATACTGCCTTCCAGACTCTCACTATGATTTATAGCCACAGTTAAGAACACTTCAGATCTCCGATCTCTATGAAGGAGATAATTGGCTCCCTCACCCTGCAATGTGCGCTAAACTCAAACTCCCACCCAAATTACATTTCGAAGGATTCCGCTTAAGCACTCGCCTTCGCACATGGGGCTATCCCAAACAAACTTTGTGCCCAATGACAGCCTGGGAGAAGGCATGGCTCGGGGCTCATAGCCTCAGACACCTTATATCTTTCCATTACAGTCTACTCACTAATCCAAACCCTCTCCATAAAATAGCACAACATCAAGCCTGGGAGAGGGAAATAGGTTTCACTGTTGCCCTAGATATATGGCATGACAGAATCAAAATCTCCAAAAAGCTCCTTCATTGCGCTACGCTGTGGGAGCTACACTACAAGATCCTGGTCCGTTGGCACCTTGTCCCAACTACACTTCACACGATATACCCATCACAATCACCTGAGTGCTGGAGAAAATGCAAAATGCACGGCACCCAACTCCACATTTGGTGGTCTTGCCCTGTAATCCAGCCTTTGTGGAAAAAAATTTATATACTTCTCCAATCACTCGGTGCCAACCCTCCATTCACCCCTGAAGTTGCCCTTTTACACATGCAGATGCCGAATCTATCCTCCTCTAGAGAAGCCCTCACAATTTATGTCCTCACGGCCACAAAATTAGCCTTAGCAAGGGCATGGAAAAAAAAGGAAGCCCCCGGCCCTATCCCAGGTAATTTCCACTGTACACTATATCGGCCAAATGGAACAATACTCATACAAAGTACTTGACAAGACTGACTCATTCCATGAAATCTGGTTCCCATGGATTACAAAATTTCCAAACTGGTCATCAAACTCTTAGACACCATCCCAGATCTCCCCCCCACCCTCGTCCTCCCTCCGTCCACTCTTCATCTTCCCCCTCTTCTCCCCCCCCCCCTTTTTTTTTTTTTTTTTTTTTTTTTCCTTCTCTCCTCTCTCTCTCCCCCTCCTCCTTAATGCCATACAATCTAACAAAATCTGTGTGTCAACTCAGCCACTTCCAAAACCACTGACACTGCCTACATCTGTGTGTGCATATTGGATCACTCTCAGAAAAGAGACCCTATTCTTGCCTACCCCCATTCCCTTCTCAATATTACACACCTATATGAATGTTCTGCTTATTTCATGTCCATTTACGTACCTCAGTTATACTTCTGTACAGCCTAAGTTTTCTGTATTTTCAGGCACTATTGTTTTTTGATGTTTTTGTCTCAATAAAAAACTTTTGATTGAAAAAAAGCACAGGTTTGGCTATGACAGTACTAAATTCCCATAGAATACTTGGGTTCAACCTGGACCAGGAGTTTTATTTATCCCTGATAATTTCCATTTGGTTCCTGATATCATTTAGAGACAACCCATTTATTGATATGGGCTTGTATGTATGTTCTAGTTTGTTTCAATGTCTCTCCCATTGGTTCATTCCTTGTGTATTCTGAAGAAAAGCTGTTCCCCTATCATTTATATACTTAAAACAACCTTTTCAGGTTTGCAAAAAAGAAATGGTAAACCCAAAAGCTGCGCTTCTCCACTGATGTCAATTGATAGATATATAGAAATTCCTAACCCACTTAGTGGGAAATGCCCTGTTAGAACAATCAAATATACTGTAATGTAGTATACAAAACTAGATACAATATGAGGGACAGGAGAAAAAAATATATTAGACTATCTTGGTGTTAGACAGAAAAAAAGTAATGCTCCTTTTCGACACTAAATAACAAAAATATCAATGCTCCATTTACAAAACACAATTGTGAAGTAACTGAGCAACCTATATGTAGCAATATTACGGATTAAAATACATGGGATTAAGTTACAAATGAATTTGCAACAAAATACAATAATATTAGGAATAACAATACTTCCCAAAGTTAATGAGATGAGTGGGTGCCGCTCCAAGTATTGACACAGGGCTGTGGTCCTGGTCTTAGGAAGTAGCTGAAAGACAGAATGGAACACAGAGCGCAACCCACTCTAAGTGTAAAACCATTTATTAAATCCAACCATTAAAACGTGTAAATCGCACGTACAGTGTGACAAGAATAAAATGCACAATTCAACAAGTCCCAGTTTATATCACCGGATGTCAGGGGTGTGTTGTCCGTCACCTCGTAGGCTCAATTCCCAAGTCGGCTTCTGGAACGCTGTGGACGGATTAGGCCTGTGTTGAGGTATACTCCAAATAACACCAGTGGTTGGAAAGCTGGGAGGAGTTGCTAGTGCCGCCTCAACGCGTTTCCTCAGGCTACGACCTGACTTTTTCATGAGGATCTATGAAGTTACTTCACTGAAGTCTTTTAAAACAGCCCGATAAGGCGCGCCTCTCAAAGGAGCAATATTATTGGTTATGAGTCATCGATGACGCTAGGGCAAGACTAGCGCATACATTCTGTCAAAGCGTCCTTTCTAAATGAAATATAAATACGCAAAAAAGAAAAAAAGAAGAAAAAACAAAAAAACAATGCATCAAAATAAAATACCATATTCTTATGAACAATATTAATAATAACCCCTTAATGACCACAATGTACCCTGTATGTCACTGGTCGCTAAGGGTTTTTTCAGGACATAATAGCACAAGTCTAGCAAGAACACACTATTAATGCACTCCCTCCAGCAGGCTTTGTGGAATAGAGCAGTCTCAACGCTGGTGGCATTCAATCAAGTCCCAAAAAAAGGCCAGCGACATACAGGGTACGTCACTGGTCCTTAAGGGGATAAGAAATAACTAGCTATGCTTAGAATTACATTGAATGTAATAGCATGGATAGTAGAGAACATGTTGTTATAATACAATCTCATAATCTAACATCTAGCATTGTGTAATGCACTTGAAGAAAAAGTCCATTTAATAATAAAAAAGCATTGGAGAATAATTGATAGAATAACCTTAAAAATATTTCCTAAATCCATATATTTTGATTAGGTTAATAATAATAAAAAGGTGCAATCTAAAAACCAGATCTAAAAGGAACTAATTGATAAACTGGGGGTACTCTATATATTATTGGATGGAATAAACTCAAATGAGAGTGAACACGGATAAATTCAGAAGCAAATTTGTAAGATTCTAAAGGAATTCTAATAGTTTATTACATAAACACTTGCAAGTCTAGGTCAATATTGAGACCAAATTTACTTGCAGTGTTTAAAGTTTGTAGTTCATGGATCCAGTACGTTTCGCGTTGTCTTACACTTCTCAGTCTATTTTTACAACTATTGGGAGCAATCCAATCTAGTACCATGATCCATAATCCTGAATTATTGGCATTATGATGGTTTATGAAATGATAGGGCACACTATGATTATCTACTTTATTCTTAATATTGTTGAGATTTTCGCTGAACCTGTTCTTAATAAGTCTTTTAGTACGTCCTACATAGACACATTTGCAATCACACATTAGCAGATATACCACAAAGGCTGATTTACAGGAGAATTTATGTTGTATTTTATATGTTTTCAAGCTGTTCGCATCCTTAAAGGTATCCCCCTTAATGATACAATTGCACATATTGCAATTTTTGACTTCACAGGGCCAAGTACCGTTGGTTCTGCTGAGCCAATGTTGTTTGTCAACGGAAGAAGGTTTTGGTAGGCCCTAATAGTTTTGAGGGTGCTAATAGATTTTTTAAATCTTTATTTTTCTTAAATGTCACTATTGGTCTCTCAGGTAAAACTTTACCTAATATTGGATCTAGAGTCAAAATAGACCAATGTTTTTTGAGGATGTTCTCTATGTCCCTACTCCCTTGGCTGTATGTAGTGATGAATTGTATATTGTCTTTACCCTCTATATTGTATATAGTGTTTCTATTATGATGTCTATTTTTATTTAGCAAAGTGTCTCTATCCATGCCTATTACCTTATCTTTGATATTAGTCAGGAGAGCTGGATCATAGCCCTTCTCTTTGAACCTCTGGTCAAAACTTCTGACTCCTTAAGGAAATCATCAAGATGAGTCCAATTTCTATGGATACGCTGGTAATGTCCCAGAGGAATATTTCTTTTCCATCTGGGCAAATGCCCACATTTTGCGCTAAGGAATCCGTTTTTGTCAGTTGGTTTTCTATAATTTTGGACTGCAATTTTCCTATCTTTATCTACAAAGAGGGCAAGATCTAAGAATTCAATCCGTTCTCTTTCTATTTTACTAGTACATTTTAAGTTCAAGTTGTTATTATTAATGTGTTCAATAAAGTTTGTAACCTGTGCCTCCTTGCCTCTCCAGATGACGATAACATCATCAATGTATCTGAAGTATTTATACAGCTGTCCACTGAAAGGATTATTGGACCAGATAAAATCATTTTCAAAAAAATCCATAAATAAATTGGCGTACGATGGGGCAAATGTTTTCCCCATCGCCGTCCCCTGTAATTGTAAATAAAAATGCGAATTAAACACAA
Organism: Bombina bombina; assembly: GCF_027579735.1. Lineage (NCBI taxonomy): Eukaryota > Metazoa > Chordata > Amphibia > Anura > Bombinatoridae > Bombina > Bombina bombina. Next base: position 87,637,520 of record NC_069505.1, on the reverse strand, counting down.
AATAATTATGTGTTAAAATAAAACTAATGCTTGTGATAATGAAATCTGCCTGTGTAGATGAGAGGTTGCTATTGGCTAGGTTATCTTTAATTGCTCTAATGCCAAGTTCTTGAGGGATGCAGGTATATAGCAAAGAGACATCGCATGTCAACTATACGAAATCCTGCTCCCAAATCAAGCCCTCAAATATTTTGATTGTCTCCATTGTGTCTTTTAAAAAAGATTTAGTGTTTCGAACTAGGGGTTGGAGAAAGAAATCTATGTAGGCCGATATAATTTAATTTACTATCTAAGTCTGATTTAGCATTAATTTCTGACCCTTTTGCCTTATGCAAAGCAATCTCCATATCATCAAAATCTTTAGATATTTTATCATAATGGGCCATTAGAGATTGTAACTTTTCAGCTGAGATTACCTCATTTTCTGATAAAACAGGAGGGCGTGAGAGAGGAAATACTGGAATAGCCTCAGAACTTTGAAAGTCTGAATATGTGTTTTTATACAAGGGAGGAGCAGATGGTGTAACACATGCATCTGAATTGTGTAAAAACACATTCTCATTCTGTTTCAGACTATGGGGAAGGTCAGTATTTAAAGTACCAATTTGAATAAAACAATTTTGTTTAGTACAATACATAAAAATACCACTGCCATATGTACTATCAGAGAATTTAACATTTGCAGAGGTTTGTCGCAAATTTTGCAAAGATTCAACAACTCCTTCAAGAGAAGTATTAGTATTTTCTAATATAGAAAGTTTATCATGAAAAAGACCACATGTATGTGCTGATAACATACTCTGTTTCCTACAGTCTTCTAACTGTATATTTAAGGAATCTAAAAGAGATGCCTGCAGATTATAATTAATATGTAATTGCTAATTTAAACACAAAGATTGCAGTAATGTGTCTAATAGACCCTGCAATATTTTTCCTTTCTTAATTCTTTTGTCTTTGATATCTACAATATCACTTAAAGAATTCAACCATTCATGCAAAGCAGGCTCAGAAGCATCTTGCATTTTAAAAGGACCACCGTGTTTTTTTATACTAGCAATTACACAATCTTGAAACACAGGAGGGAGATTATACAATACAGGGGTTAATCTCTGATCTATGTCAATTAAGTCAAAATTCATGGTGTGCACAGCCATAATTTAACTCTATTTGATAAAAAAGAATAAGTTACTTACAGAGCATCAGTAGCAGCAGAAACGCACACAGTGTTCAAAGTCCAGCTTAAGAATGCACTATGGTCCAAGGGTTTCGAATTTCAACAGGACGATGCCCCCAAAGTGTCGTATATACCTCTCTAGTCTAAGGGCTGTCACTAAATGAGTGTTTAGCAACAGATGTATATGTATGATTCTCGCAAACGAAGATAAAAATGAGATGCTTGTAAGAATTTTTCTTAATATGGTTTAATTTCACCTTGGTTAGACAAAACCCTAACTATAGACAAATATTTAATCTGGGTTATCTAACAGATTAAATTAATACTCATATTTATCAAATATTAGTTGACATAAACTATTTATTAATCACAGCAAGATTAATTACATACCTCGAGATCTTAAGGCAGAAGATAACAATAGCTTCATAACAAAGGCAAAGCTTATATACACATTTTAAGCCAATGAAATCAAAGCATACCATAAATGAAAATGCTATCTTTGTATATTTTAACTTCCTTAAAAGACTTTATAATTTTGGCTGACATATAGAAAATACTATTTTAACTTGTTCATGCGCAGTGCATTAGAGTGTTAATAATACTATGTGTCTAGCTAGCAGTATAGGTGTTTTGATTGACAACAGCAACTGAATGTAAATGTCACAGTTTTAAATACATTGTCTTTAAAACACTATTTAACCCATTACTAACTAAACTGACTAATCCTATCTAAGTTAATTTAATTTATAACTCTTCCATATTCTATATCTTAATTTATATCTAAATGTTTTATCTATGAATAACATATTTAATGTGTAATTCTTCTTTGAAATTGTATATTTTCTAATCATGATTTTATAATTTATTCTAATCATGATTTTATAACTCCACAAGCAGAACCAACGGTACTTGGCCCTGTGGAGTCAAAAATTGCAATATGTGCAATCGTATCATTAAGGGGATACCTTTAAGGATGCGAACAGCTTGAAAACATATAAAATACAACATAAATTCTCCTGTAAATCAGCCTTTGTGGTATATCTGCTAATGTGTGATTGCAAATGTGTCTATGTAGGACGTACTAAAAGACTTATTAAGAACAGGTTCAGCGAACATCTCAACAATATTAAGAATAAAGTAGATAATCATAGTGTGCCCTATCATTTCATAAACCATCATAATGCCAATAATTCAGGATTACGGATCATGGTACTAGATTGGATTGCTCCCAATAGTTGTAAAAATAGACTGAGAAGTCTAAGACAACGCGAAACGTACTGGATCCATGAACTACAAACTTTAAACACTGCAAGTAAATTTGGTCTCAATATTGACCTAGACTTGCAAGCGTTTATGTAATAAACTATTAGAATTCCTTTAGAAACTTACGAATTTGCTTCTGAACTTATCCGTGTTCACTCTCATTTGAGTTTATTCCATCCAATAATATATAGAGTACCCCTAGTTTATCAATTAGTTCCTTTTAGATCTGGTTTTTAGATTTCACCTTTTTATTATTATTAACCTAATCAAAATATATGGATTTAGGAAATATTTTTAAGGTTATTCTATCAAAAATGCTTTTTTATTATTAAATGGACTTTTTCTTCAAGTGCATTACACAATGCTAGATGTTAGATTATGAGATTATATTATAACAACATGTTCTCTACTATCCATGCTATTACATTCAATGTAATTCTAAGCATAGCTAGTTATTTCTTATTATTAATATTGTTCATAAGAATATGGTATTTTATTTTGATGCATTGGTTTTTTGTTTTCTTCTTTTTTTCTTTTTTGCGTATTTATATTTCATTTTGAAAGGACACTTTGACAGAATGTATGCTCTAGTCTTGCCCTAGCGTCATCGATGACTCATAACCAATAATATTGCTCCTTTGAGAGGCGCGCCTTATCGGGCTGTTTTAAAAGACTTCAGTGTCGTAACTTCATAGATCCTCTTGAAAAAGTCAGGTCGTAGTCTGAGGAAACGTGTCGAGGCGGCACTAGCAACTCCTCCCAGCTTTCTAACCACCGGTGTCATTTGGAGTATCCCTCAACACAGGCCTAATCCGTCCACGGCGTTCCGGAAGCCGACTTGGGAATTGAGCCTACGAGGTGACGGACAACACACCCCTGACATCCGGTGATATAAACTGGGACTTGTTGAATTGTGCATTTTATTCTTGTCACACTGTACGTGCGATTTACACATTTTAATGGTTGGATTTGATAAATGGTTTTACTCTTAGAGTGGGTTGCGTTCTGTGTTCCATTCTGTCTTTCAACCTTTTCAGGTTTGTCTTGGAATCCTTTTCTATTACTCTTTATTTTTGGCTAATCTGATATTTTGCATGCCTTGTTACATTCCATATATTTGGAATGTTGAGTCTGTACAATTTTCTTTAAATAATTGATATGCTCCACATTTTCCAATCATTTCTCTTAACACATATGGATTTTTTTTATTTACTTTCCATATCATGTGGTTTGTGTTGACATGCCTATTTATTTAGCAGGATTTTAAATGTTCTTCAGTTATTCTCCATGTTTTTATTTGAGAATATTTTCTACCAATTTATGCTATTTAATTATTTACTTAAATCATTGAATTTTGCTTTCTTAAAATTAAGTCTTGATTGAACCTTTGTAACACTGCTTATGTTAGGTTATTTCAAACATGGTCATGTTAAGATCACTATTACCTAAATGTTTTTTCACTTATGTTTGATATTATTTCTGTATTGTTTGTACTAAATCCAGCATAGCTTTATTTATAGTTGGATTGACATGTTGTGACTTGAAGTTGTCTTTGAGCATTTTTTTTTTTTTTTTAATTGAGGTTCAGGTACAGGCATATTAATTGCTTGTGTCAGAAAACATATAAAATGCAATTGTAGTAAAGAAACATTATATATACATTTGTTACATGTCACCAATATTACATTACATGCCTCCTGTTATCGAAAATATATACCCTCCAGACGTCCTCTGGGGTCACGTTAGGACCCCCTAGCACTCTAAAGAAATCAATGAGATGGAATAGAAGGTAAATGTGTACCATAGGAGACCACATAAGGGTGTCAATTAGGGAACCTCAGTATGTTTTTCTATAACTATATGTCTCAGAGACTGGAGCTTCTGAAAAGCAGAGATATGGTGTAAGAACATATAGGGGGTAAGGAGAATATTGTTAAGGAAGTTTCATAGGACATCTGGAAATATATATGAGGGGATAGGACTATAGCAGTGCTTTCCAAACTGTGTTTTGTGACACATTAGTGTGTCGGCAGCAGTGTGTAGGTGTGTCCCTGCTTTAGCACACATTTTTTTGAATTACATTTTTTTTTTTAAATTGCTTTTTGGTTTCAGACTTTCCGCTTGCCTGCTACGCATATTACATGGTTGACACGTGATTGATACCTAGTGGGTTACAGATCATCTTAACCTATTGACGCAGCTCAGTGGGAACTGAAACTATTCCCATTGGCGGCACATTAGTTCCTGACTCAGTGGGAACTGAAACTATTCCCATTGGTGGCACATTGGCTCCTGACTGCATGTGTAGTCTCCTCAATCGGCTCGTGACTGCATGTGTAGTCAGTGAGTGGGACAGCAGTGTGTTTGCAGCACATGCAGTAGTCAGCTGGACTCGCAGAGCGCTGAGGGTGGATCTTAAACGCTGAGCTGAATTTAGATGTCAAGGTGTTGTGTTTTTTTGCAGCTAGCTCCCAGTAGTGCATTGCTGCTCCTGCTCTTGATTTATGAATAGGAAGTGGAAGCTTAAAAGTACTTGATGATGAAATGCGAGTGTCTTTATATAATATTCCACCAAATATTTAGAAACTGTGTTCATCCCATCAACCTCATACATCCCATTAAAATAGTAAGTGTCCCTATCTCTACTGTGTCGCAAAATGATGTAGGTCTAAAAAGTGTGTCACCAACATGAAAAGTTTGGAAAGCTCTGGTCTATAGGATATATTTTCCTTGGTTTACTTTTCGAAAACTGTAGTACGGAGGGGGGTAATCTATGGCTTATAATATCTAGCTTAAAGTTAGTGCATTATATAGATATAGGAACTTCTGGACTCACACAAGGCTCTACTAGGGGGACTAGAAACTATTAGATTAGGTCCGATAGGCAGTATTTAACACAGACCATATAGTGGCATATAAGGATATATATAATATGGACCCCAATGATAGGTTGTTATACATTTTGTGTAAAAAGTCCCTAGCTATAAGCAAAAAGCAGGATTCAGTGCACATACAAAAGGAAGGAACAGTAAATATGGCGTAATGTGAGTAGCAAGACACATATGGTGTTTAGACAGGTTCATCTTGAACTAGATATAATATAGTCAGCTCTTAGTGTGGGTTAATCAATGTATTTGGTGGGCTAACCTTTGGTACATATATAAATATATTAATGCGGAAATAAAATCGATGGTGGGGTACATCCCTCTATATCTGAGATAGCATGTAACAGGTTTAGGGAGATGAATAATGCATAAACAGGGTCAGAGGGGGATGCTATCTTGACTCCCTGGAGTATAGTAAGCTGGGGAGTCATATAAAATATAAAGGGAGAAGTAGTCCCTCAAATTAATGTCAATATCCCCTTTTGCAAGGGATCCTGACATTAGTTCAGCCATACGGTGTGTACAAAACAGGCACATTTAGATGACAATGAAACTATGAATTATAATAATGAGTATATATTAACGCAGATCTTTGAAAAAAAAATCAAACCCGACATGCCTGCCCCTCCAGTATCCGTGTACATGCCAACAGTAAAAACGGTCATTTGACTGCTTTCTATGTGAAATCTAGTAATATATATGAAAGATCAAATCCTGAAATATCTAATTAGGAACCATTGGAAACTCTAAACAACTGTAACACCCCTATGCAAAAAAAAATATAGTCAATAGAGACAGTCCTGGCATTGAAAGTCCATCGGTAGCAGTGTATGAGAGGATCTTACAGTAAGCCTCTGGCAGAAATGTATAATTCTAGTGTTTAATGTGAATTGCGGGCCAGGTGCATATTAGTAGGTCTTATCTGTGTGTATATATATATATATATATATATATATAAAACGTGGAATATATGGTAAACAAGAGACTCAAAATTATAAACTTCATAAAAGTTAGTGTATAAATTTTGCAAGCAAGGCAAGGTAACTATTAAACTTCCCAAGTCTGGAGACCTGTTAGCCAACAAAGTCAATGCAGATTAAAATAAATAAGCTTTGGCTGGAGCCAGCAGCCGATCTGACCAGACGCACATACTAAGAGCTCTGAGCTAAAATTGGTTATAATTAGTGCTTAAGCTTCACATTTTGATCTAAAGTGCTCTTGAAAAGATGTAGGAGCGAGGGCTTAGTATCTGGGCGCTAACCGTAACTGTTTAAGCTGAACAAATTAAGGTTTTACTGAGCAGGCAGTGGACAACCGGATGCGGCCCTAACTACTTGCACAGAAAGACAGTCGGATCGCATAGCATTGGAGGGTAGACGTTCCTAACTAAAGCGACTCAGTTAGGAACGTCTATCAGTATGTCTATCTATAATGAAGGGGTCAGGAGTAAAAGGCCCTACCTGCCCGAATAAGACATATCAATCCCCCATTGGGGCGGCCATCTTGAAGTCTATGACAGAGTTATTTACACCGGAATGACCTGACTCCCTTGCCTTGCTACAAGAGTCGTATAAACAGGGGACAATTGATCCTGGACTGTCCTGGGTGGTTCAGAGATTCGGAGGGGACTAAGGCATAAGCTTCCCAAAGTCCTAGTCAATATATCTCAGGAACTGCTTTCTAGGATCTTGTGTGTTCTGCGCTTGTTATATGGGACTTTGACAGAATTCAACTCACCCTAGTAAAGGACAATATCTATCTCCCGTATAGTTAAATAGTTTATGTTTGTGAATGGCCAATATTGCTCTATATGTTATATTAACTGGAAAACACTAAGTGACGGCTTCATGGCCATTGATTTCAGTTTAAGCTGATTTACAGGAAGTGTGTTGAGGGACTCCCCTGAATGTATCTGAGGAAGTCATTAGACTGATATTTCACTAGGGAGAACCTTGGTCACGCTCTTGCTATACTATTTCACTTCCTACCTTGTAGTTAGTCAGTTTCCTCACTAGCAATGTTTTTATTTTTCAGCCTATATCCCACATATAGTTAGTTATTAGCTTATAGTTGGAATGATGCTCCCTTGAGACTGAGCTTTCCTAAGATGTTCATAGAGGGATTATCATATATGTTTCTCTGAATGATCTGTATATATGTTTGTGGGGCTAAAGCCAATTAATCACTTTAATTGCTCTGTTATTCACTAAGATTACCTTGAAAGTGATGTCCCTATACCCTGCATGGAGAACCCTGAAAATATTGTAACGCTACCTAGCACTTAGGTTACAACTTGTCCCCTCAAATATAGTTTAGAGCAGTCTAAGAAAGGGTACTGTTTAACCTAATTGAAATATTATAAAGGATGGTATAAATCTATGTTGAACTTGTCACTTGGATGTTGGCGGCCGGGACATCCGAGTGTACAACTTTAATTATGATCCCATTTATTTACCACCTTATACAGATTTGTGATCATTATATAGCTTAAGTTATTGTATTTAATGAGGGTGTTATCTGTCTCTTATATATGACCAGTGTCCTACCTTTCTATAATTCTTACAGTTGATATTTTATTGACATCAAGCCACTGCTTGTGACTATAGTCCATCTAGGTATCTGCCTAATATAATATATACAGGACTGGTATGATAACAGAGGTAATAGACCTAGTTTATTAGTAAAGTAATTGACTTTGGGACATGAGAGGCTGCTTAATATTTTCTAGCACTAACTGGAACAACTATACAATAGAGACTGAAGTCCCTCTGATATGTAAAGGGGAAAAAAAAGTTAATAGTGTTATCTGAGCTTGTTAATGTACCAATGGTGTGCTTGATACCACCTCTGCTAGTGTGCCCTATATTTGACATCAGGTATCTCTCGCTATGACATCATAATATTGCTGACTCTCCCCCCCCCATAGTTTACTGACTGACCTTTATATTAGTTGATTTGTTAGTTTATATAGTTGATAGAGCTACACTTTAGTCCCTAACTATTATAGGTCTTAATATATTTGATGTGGGGTGTCTGCAAAGATACAAAAAGCTCACCAGAATAATTTGATAAGTTTAGCTAATCTATCTGACAATTGTGACCTTATCTTTATAATTTATATGTTCACCCATTGTACAAGATTTTTTTTTTTTTTAAACCTTTATTTATGTAAAAGTCACACAATGACTCGCATCTCAATGAGTTGATACAGACATTGTAGGTTGTTCACATAGTCACTCAAGTGACAACAATGTACATAAGAACAACAGAGGTCATAGCAGAGTGAAAAACAAGAATAAAAGACATGAGAAATCATTGAGTCCTGTCTGTATGTGGCTTCCTTTTCTGTAAATGTTCATTAATCCTCCTCCTCTCCCTCTTTGTATATGAAAGTCACACAATAACTCACATCTTCAATGAGTAGATACGAACATTTTCTGTTGTGCACATAGTCACTCATGAGACCTCAATGTACATAAAGATTCAACCAAGAAAAAAAAAAATTTCCAAAAAGAAAAGACAACAATAAAAGACATAAGTAATCATTAAGCCTTGCCTTTGCGTGACCCCTTTTTCTATTAATATTCATTTTCCTTCCTACCTTTCATCCACCTACCTGACTTAGCTCTCCCTCCCCGGGGTGTCTCCTTACTACAACTCCATTTACCTAGGGTCCCCTCCTCAAGCCTGTAGTGTAGCTCGCGAAATCAAGCTGCCATTCTCCTCGTAATTGGGCCTCTAAGATGTAGCTTGTGTTGCGAATGGGATACAATATTTGCACTTGTTGTGCCTGATCTAGTGTGTGTAAGTAAACCTCCCATTTGCTCATGAAGCGCTTTGTACGTTTCTGGGTGTCTCCCAATGTGTCTGCCTGTTCATAAATTAATTGTTGATGTATTTTGCATGCAGCGTGGGCAGTTCCCTAATTATTCAGTGTCCCAGATTTTATACAGTTTTGGGGTGATGTACGCTGTTTCTAGGAGTTTATTGTGGGATTACCTAATATCTATAGACAGCGTAGCACGCTGTACCCTATGGATACTATGTGTAACCTGTAGTTCAGAGATGTCGGTGTGCAGCAACTCTGACCACTTTCCACTAATATGTTTCCTAGTGTTCTCATTGGTAGGCGCCAACAAGGCTTTATAAATCGGAGAAATTGAGGTATGCCCTTGGGAAAATAGGTTAGCCAATTGGTAAACAGTGTTGTCGTTCTGTGGGAGGGATCCAGACCCAAGCAATTCCGCTATGTAGTGCTTGGCCTGTAGAAACACAAAGTGATGGAATCTGGGCACCATATATGTCTCTTGAATGGAAGCAAATGTGCGTATTGTCTTCCCATCTCCCTCTAACAACTTAGACAGTGTTCAAACCTCTAGTTTCCCAGTCTCTAAATGTATGTGTTGTCATCCCTGGAATGAAACTTGGGTTTCCCTGTAGTGGCGTGTATCTGGTTGCCTCATATTTAAACTGTAATCTATTACAAATTTTCCTCCAAGCGAGGAGAGGGTGTTGAATTAGGGCGTGTTGTATTAGGTGCTTGTCCAGTTTTGTGGGTAGTAAGCGAGGTAATGTCGCCAAGGACTACGGGTGTACGAGTTGTCTTTCTAAGTCAGGCACAGTGAAGTGGTCTCCCCCTGTCAGCCAATCAAAAACGTATTTAACTTGGGCTGACCAGCTATATAGTTCCAAGTCTGGAACAGCCATACCCCCAAAGTCAGTTGCGCTGCACATTCGGTCCAATCTACTTCTGTGCTTTTTGCTTGCCCAGATAAACAATAGAAACAGGGAGTTCCAAAATTTCAGATCCTCCTTACTAATGAGCAGTGGTAGCATTTGCATCTTATAAAGGATTTTGGGAAAGAGGATCATTTTGATAAGTCCTATTCTTCCCAACAATGAGAGTGGTAGTTTAGCCCAATGTGCCACTAAGTCTGCAGCCTCTCTTTTCAGCGGCGTATAATTAGCTCCATACCAATCTGAGGGATTCAAAGATAACTCAATCCCCAAGTATCTAAAAAACTTCCCTGCTTGTTTGAAATTGTATTGGAGTTCCAGGATATCATCAGTACCAGTTAACCACACTATCTCCATCTTGTCAGTAATCATCTTGTACCCAGATACTTGGCCAAAGTTGTCTATGATCTCCATTAGGATGGGGATATTCAGGGTAGAATTTTGTACTTATAAGATCATATCGTCAGCGAAGAGTGACAGATGGAGGGTGGATGATCCAACCCTAAGTCCCTCCGTCTGTGCTCTAATTTTTGCTGCCTAGGGGTTCTAGGGCGAGGTCAAAAAGCATGGGAAAAAGAGGGCACCCCTGCCTTGTACCTCTTTCCAGGGGGAATGGTGGTGACTGGGCTCCATTCACTAACACCGCAGCTCTGGGGTTCCAGTAAAGAGTTTGTAGGGCCTCAACGAACGAGCCCTCGATTCCAAATTGATTGAGGGTATAGAATAGATGTCCCCAAAGGACCCTATCAAAGGCTTTTTCTGCGTCTACAAGTAGAACACATGCTTCCTGCGCCTTTCCTACCCGGTTTTGCGATTTGATATTCCAATAGTGTGAGAGTAGAAGTTGGAAAGTCCTCACATTTTTAACTGTGGATCTCCCCTTAATGAAGCCCGTCTGGTCACCTTGGATAAGATCTGGCATTATAAGGGCCAGTCAATCCGCCATGATTTTCATTAAGATCTTGTAATCCGAGTTCATAAGGGATATTGGCCTGTATGATGCTGGATTAAGCGGATCTTTACCGGGTTTAAGGATTAAGCTGATATTGACCTTGGTGAATCTGCAAGTGCCCATCCCTCCCCCATCTAGGATGACATTAAAGAGGTCTGACAAACCCCTGCTACTTTGGGCTGTAGAATTTTGTAAAACTCGCCCGGGAGCCCGTCAGGTCCTGGGGCTTTCTCTAACGATAACTTTCCTATAGCTTTCTCAATGTCCTCTACTGCTATTCGGGCGTTTAGGGAGTGCTTTTGACTCTCAGTTATTTGTGGAAGCGCAATTGTCTCCCAGAATGAGTCCCTGTGGGAAACATCTACACCCTGTGATTTATATAGGGCCGAGTAGTACAGAGTAAAGGCTTGTTGAATGTCCGTCGTGTCTGAGAGGACTAAGTCCTGTTCCTTAATGGCTGCTATGTGAGTGGGCCGTCTTGTTAGTTTTGTCAGTCTGGCCAGTAGCCTACCCGTCCTATTTCCATGCTGTAGAACCTGGCGTGTGCCCTTGTCGTGTCCCTAGCAGCCCCCTGTAGAAGAAATGTGTCTCTTAGTGATTTAGTGTCTTTATATGTGAGTCTATTTGTTTCTGTGGGGTTTCGGTTCTGGCAGCTATCACATAAGAGGTCACTACTCCCCTAAGAACTGCCTTGCCCGCCTCCCAGAAGAGAGGCATGTTCTCTCTATGACTACCATTTAGATTATCAAACGCTAGCTATTCACCTACCAAATAGTTCCTGAGGTTGGCATCATGTACTAGATATCTGGGGAATGTCCATCTCCCCCCACCAGTCCTGGCTGGACCAAGTTTGAGTTTAAGTGAAATGGGGGCATGGTCTGAGATGGTCGGGTTGTCTATCACAGTTTCTATAATTTTCGCATTCAGAATGGGGGATGTCAAGAAAAAATCTATGCATGATAACGTGTCCTTCGTGGGTGTAGTGCATGTATAACTTTTAACTTCCGGATTTCTCTCCCTCCAAATGTCTGTGAGCTGGAGTGCACTTTTAAACTTATTTAAAGTTAGGGTGTCTCGTTTGGCGTTATATTGTCTACTAGGGCCTGACACAGGGAGATCAGGGTTCCTAAACCGATCAGCTGGTGTTTGTGGAGTTATATTATAATCTCCTCCCAGTATGACAGGGGCATCTGCTATTTTTAATATGCGCACTCTCATTGCGCTCCAGAATTCTTTTTTGTGTGTGTGGGGCCCATAGACTCCCCCTAAGATTAAGGGCAAGTCTTCCAGTACAATTTTAAGGAGGACGAACCTCCCCAGTGGGTCCAGTATTGTTTGAGTGATCTTGTAATTAAGATTCTTTCTAAACAGGAAGGCAACTCCCCTGGCTCTACTGCTGCATAAGGGGTATCTACAACCTCTCCCACCCATTGTTGTTTGAATTTTTCATGTTCACTGGGTTTTAGGTGTGTTTCCTCTAATATAGCAATGTCAGCTCTCTTGGGTTTGAGATATTTTAAGATGGCTTTCCGCTTTATGGGGGATGTTACCCCGCCCACATTCCAGGACAGAATACAGATTCCCATGACTATGCTACAACTTCTAGAATATTAAAAAAGTGTTTAAGCAGAGCGCTGGTTAATAAACGGGATACCACACAACTTACAAGGGAGAAAAGATCCTTCTATCTTTTCAAAAATGTGGTAGGAGTTTTGGTGGTAGTAAGTGCGCTAAAAGAAAGCTAAAGGTATCCAATTGTATCCAGTATTAAATAAAAGAGTTATAAAATATATATATAACAATGTGCAAAGTGTAATGCGTGTATTATGATTCCTCAGTCAAAAAAGAAAGATAGGGTGTGTGGGGGGAAATGAGAGGATCTATACAAAAATAACAGTGTCCGTGAAAAAAATAGTGGTTTTTAAATATCTTACTTTAGGAGGATGATAGTTAAGCGTTCTATCAATAGTGTACTAATGATCAAAATAAAGTCAAAGTATGTGACAATTAGCAGTGTGACCATATATTGGTGAAATATTAGAAGTATCAAGCAAATTGTTAGTGTATGTTAAAAAGAAACAATACGTTAATTTGTAGTGAAAAAACTAAATATAACTAAAAAATTCCTAAATATATCTAAATATATCTAAAAAATTCCTTGCAGCCTAAATCATATATCAAAAATATTTAATTATACACAATCACAATCAAATTGGAACTTGAAACAAAGGGACGTCTCCCCAGATAAAAAATAATAAAACAGAATTTAAGCAAGTAGAAATTCCATACTCAATACTAGGTAAGCAGACTTGGCTGAGGAAATGTGTTAAAAATGCACTGTGTTGTGCAGAGAGAGACAGTCTCTTATAGCATCAGAACCTTTCGTTGTTGCTTTATAGATAGGTTTTACTGACCAAGTTCAGGGTTTGGGAAATGTGTAGACTCTTTATAGCACAATACAGTCATTCAACTTTATTGAACTTAATGCTTTAAGATTCTTTCTACTTACTTCACCACTCGTGTGGCAACGATATCATCTGTACAGCTCCAAGTTTCCAAACTAAGTCAGTGTGCCGCGTGTGTCTCGGCGTCTGACGTCATCGGCAAACTTCAACTGCTGTTACCGTGATAATCGGCTTTCTGGATATTAGAATCACAGGTTGTTTTGGAGATAATCACTCTTTGTGTTTATAAGTAAAGTTGAGAAAATCCTTAGATATAGAATGTCCTGATTCAAGTTGTAATGTCAGATAACACAGCCACTCAGATCAACGTGTTTCGCTCGCCAGGGAGCTTTTTCAAGATAGATGTGACTGGTCAGGTGTACCCTTATAAAGGTGTCAGAAAACCCTCATTGGTAGTTTTTTAATTGGTGTATTTAAGGTGGAATCACAGGAATACTATGTATCTGTGTATGTCCCAACTGATTAAGGTGGAATAGTCTCTTCATGTTTATTCTCAGCTTAAAGAGGAATATCTTTTTAGCTTAATATCTTGTTTACTAAAAAAGGCTACTATATAGGTACTACTGCAATATTCATAATATTCTAAAATGAATGATATTCATAAAAAATTAACATTCATAAAATGTATCTAACAGCATCTAAAAAATAATAATTAATATTCATAAAATCTGTCTAACATATATCTAAAACCTCTTTTAGAGTATTTTAATGGCCATAAAACTTGTATCTTGTAATATAAGGGTTTTTATAAGACAGAAGAGATATATATGTACATCCTACATTACTGGAAATTCCAAAAGGAATTTTGTTGAGTTGATTATGACCATAAAACTTAAACAGTATAAAAATTACAATATAGAATCACCATTAGTCAAACAGAAAGGGTGAGAGATCTAGTTCTGAGTTTAGACTGGGCACAAGGTTTGCACCTAGCTACGCCAATCTTTTTATGGGTGCTTGGGAAACTCAATTCCTTAACACTGGCAGCTATGGTGCAAACCTTGTGCTCTATAAAAGGTACATTGATGACCTTCTAATAGTCTGGAAGGGTACTGAAATTGAACTTAAGAATATGTTTGATGAAATGAATAATAATACTTGGGGACTAAACTTTACATATAATTACAGTACAGATTCAGTGGTGTTTTTAGACCTAGAAATAATGAAAGCAGAAAACAAAATTGAAACTAAGACCCATTTCAAGAAGGTCGACTGCAGTAATTATATACATGCAAAAAGTTGCCATCTAGATGTATGGAAGAAAAACATCCCGGTAGTACAATTTTTACGTATTAGAAAGAACTGCTCTAGGATCACAGACTTTGAACAGCAATCTGAAATCTTACTAGAAAGATTTAAGGTGAGAGGTTATAAAGATGATATTACAGATAAAGCCATAGAGAGAGCTAAGAACACAGACAGAGAGTCCCTTCTGACCTACAAAGAGAAACAAAAAGAGACCAGTGATAAGATCATGGTCCCTTTTATAACAGATTATAGTGCTGACCTGAATGTAATCAAACGGATAATAAGAAAACATTGGCACCTGATAAGAGAAGATGATCTGTTAGGGGATAAAATTATTGACAACCCCAAATTTATTTTTAAAAAGGCAGCGAAACTTAAAACATTTTTGGCACCTAGTGAACTGAAAACAAAAAAGAAAAATATACTAAAACAAAAAGATATAACTGGGAAAAGTATTATGGGTTTTTTTCCATGCTATTCATGTAAGGCATGTGGCCACAGTAACAAATTAAAAAATATTAGAATTAATAATATAGAGAAACCCTTCACAATTAAAGACACCATAAGATGTACCAATAAAAATATAATCTATGTTCTTAAGTGCACTTGTAACCTTTTTTATTTTGGGGAAACCAAAAGAATGGTCAGAGACCGAATAAGAGAGCATATTGGCAATATAAAGAATGGTAGAGATGATACTCATCTATACAAACACTTTAAATCAGTCCATAAAGGTAAAACTAAAGATCTAAAATATTGGGGTGTACAAAAAGTACATAATCATTGGAGAGGTGGCAGTATAGAGAAGAAATTACTGATAAAAGAAGCAGAGCTAATTTATAAATACGATACTCTGTACCCAAGAGGTCTAAACTCGGAACTAGATCTCTCACCCTTTCTGTTTGACTAATGGTGATTCTATATTGTAATTTTTATACTGTTTAAGTTTTATGGTCATAATCAACTCGACAAAATTCCTTTTGGAATTTCCAGTAATGTAGGATGTACATATATATCTCTTCTGTCTTATAAAAACCCTTATATTACAAGATACAAGTTTTATGGCCATTAAAATACTCTAAAAGAGGTTTTAGATATATGTTAGACAAATTTTATGAATATTAATTATTATTTTTTAGATGCTGTTAGATACATTTTATGAATATTAATTTTTTATGAATATCATTCATTTTAGAATATTATGAATATTGCAGTAGTACCTATATAGTAGCCTTTTTTAGTAAACAAGATATTAAGCTAAAAAGATATTCCTCTTTAAGCTGAGAATGAACATGAAGAGACTATTCCACCTTAATCAGTTGGGACATACACAGATACATAGTATTCCTGTGATTCCACCTTAAATACACCAATTAAAAAACTACCAATGAGGGTTTTCTGACACCTTTATAAGGGTACACCTGACCAGTCACATCTATCTTGAAAAAGCTCCCTGGCAAGCGAAACGCGTTGATCTGAGTGGCTGTGTTATCTGACATTACAACTTGAATCAGGACATTTTTCAACTTTACTTATTAACCCGGGTTATCTACATTTTTCAACATCCTTCTTTTTTTCCTGTGTGCAATCAGCACTAAGTGCAGGGAATTACCTCCGTTGGAAACACAAAGAGTGATTATCTCCAAAAGAACCTGTGATTCTAATATCCACAAAGCCGATTATCACGGTAACAGCAGTTGAAGTTTGCAGATGACGTCAGACGCTGAGACACACGCGGCGCACTGACTTAGTTTGGAAACTTGGAGCTGTACAGATGATATCGTTGCCACACGAGTGGTGAAGTAAGTAGAAAGAATCTTAAAGCATTAAGTTCAATAAAGTTGAATGACTGTATTGTGCTATAAGGAGTCTACACATTTCCCAAACCCTGAACTTGGTCAGTAAAACCTATCTATAAAGCAACAACGAAAGGTTCTGATGCTATAAGAGACTGTCTCTCTCTGCACAACACAGTGGATTTTTAACACATTTCCTCAGCCAAGTCTGCTTACCTAGTATTGAGTATGGAATTTCTACTTGCTTAAATTCTGTTTTATTATTTTTTATCTGGGGAGACGTCCCTTTGTTTCAAGTTCCAATTTGATTGTGATTGTGTATAATTAAATATTTTTGATATATGATTTAGGCTGCAAGGAATTTTTTAGATATATTTAGATATATTTAGGAATTTTTTAGATATATTTAGTTTTTTCACTACAATTTAACGTATTGTTTCTTTTTAACATACACTAACAATTTGCTTGATACTTCTAATATTTCACCAATATATGATCACACTGCTAATTGTCACATACTTTGACTTTATTTTGATCATTAGTACACTATTGATAGAACGCTTAACTACCATCCTCCTTAAGTAAGATATTTAAAAACCACTATTTTTTTCACGGACACTGTTATTTTTGTATAGATCCTCTCATTTCCCCCCACACACCCAATCTTTCTTTTTTGACTGAGGAATCATAATACACGCATTACACTTTGCACATTGTTATATATATATTTTATAACTCTTTTATTTAATACTGGATACAATTGGATACCTTTAGCTTTCTTTTAGCGCACTTACTACCACCAAAACTCCTACAACTTCTAGAACCCAACCAGTGTTTGGTGTGTGCTTAGTACAGCTACAGAACTAATACTTACAGTCTGACACCCCTAGACACTACCCAGAAAGATTGTGCTATCTGATATCTCACCTTCAATCACTCAGTAGGAGGGGCTATAATGTTGAGCTAGGAGCAAGGAGACACAAAGAGGAGCAGGAATAATACTATCAAGCTTCAAAGAGAGGTCAAATTCAAAACAATACAACAAATAAAACAATGTGAACAGATAACCAACAAACAGTAACACAACTAATTACTTTTGTAATCAATTAGTTAATTAACCCCCCCCCCCCCCATTTTCATAAAAGGATATGTAACTGGTGCCATGTATGGCTTGATAGTTCTGCCTAAAGGCAATAGAGTCTTCAGTCCTTGAATATCATTGTCCTCCAGTATGGAGGGCTCACGGATCGCTTATTCCGGGATCTGCAAGATCCAGTAGAGAGTCATGTCAGCCCTCCTCTTCTTCATTCCCTTCCTCTTCCATCAGGTTGTCTTTACTGGAATCCAGAGACCTTATGTAGGCCCTTAGCTGGCTGGTGTCTTCAAAAAACTTTGGTCCTTGTGCAGTCTGGACCTTAAGCTTGGCCGGATATAGTAGGGCAATGGATTCTCCTTTGTCAATGAGCTCTTTACAGTATTCCTCAGCCGAATAGTCCTGGAAGAGATGTAACTTGCAGCCCTCATAACTCAATTCAGGGGTTTTCCTATAGGATTTCAGGATTAGAGACTTGTCCTTGAAATTGAGATACTTAATCATAATTTGTCTGGGGGAGACTTTTGATTGTCCTTTTGCTGGATTAAGCCTACCCTATGTGCCCTTTCAGCCACGCAGGGTATGTTGCCATGTGCAAGACCTAGCAACCTTGGGAGTTCTTGCTCTGCAAATTCAATAAGAGCGGAGCCAGGAACTAATTCAGGGAGGCCCACTACGCGAACATTATTTCGCCTGGACCTATTCTCTAGGTCATCCAGTTTTTCTCTAAGGGCTTTGTTTTGTCGTTGTAGTTGGGTGACGTTTAATGTCACCTCTCTCTGCTGACTCTCTGTGTCTGCCACCTTTTGTTCAACTGTGGTGAGCCTTGAGGAAAAGATTTTTAGGTCTGCTGATAAGGTGTCTAACCCTGTTTGTAACTGCTCTATTTTTGGAAGAAAAAGGGCTGAGAGCTGGGATACTATAGGGTGTGTATCCTGTTGCAATGGATCCGCTGCATCATAGGATGTTGTAGGTGGGGAGTGCACCTCTACTTGGCTCTTGAGTCTCCTTTCTTGCTGACGCTGCTTGCTGGCCATTTTGTCAGTTTTTTTGCTATAAGGCGTATAATATTTTTGCATGCAGAAATATGAACTGTCTCACACCTAGCGCAGATGTAAGGAGAGTAAAAGTATGAAGTTTAGCCTGGGTAACAGGTGGTCGCTCTGTAGAGATAACTACAATGTCCATATAGGCCACAATCTGCAAAAGTTACATGAACAAGAACACAAGAAAGTGCTCCACTCTACAATATTAGGACTGTTTCTCCCATTCAATCAATCCCAATCAACATCTCTATTATTAGGACTAAAGATGATATTTCAGGGGGGGGTGCCTAAGGAGGGGGTCCTAGGGTGATCTACTCCATTGCCATTTGTGCAGGCCCCATCAAAGGAGCCCCACTATATGAATAAAACGTATTTGCTGGAACCTGGCCCTCTGCCCCTCCCTGGCTTGCACAGTAAAATGTCCCGTGTGACAGAAATGAACTTTTATTTATTTCCCCAGTGCAAAGAGATTTCGCTTCTTCCTGGGTTTGCCAGTTAAGGAATTTTTATAGTCTCTCAGACGGTCCCTCTGGAAGTAGAGAACCGTTTATAAACAGTTGTCTCCCCCAGCTCTCAGTGTGGAGTACCAGTGTGATGGGGGTGTCTTATCTTGAGCTATTGAGGTGTGTGGAATAGAGTATGTTATAGTTCATGCAAACAGCTATAGTTCTTTATAAGCAGCAGTTCCTAACTTAAGGGATGTTTTCTTTTATTTGATACTGTGCACTGACACTGCACACCCCTCAGTAAGCTGCAACTCTATTTTCACTCTCCCCAGCTATGCCCGGTAGCTGTTTTTATAAGGCTACGCACTTAGGATCTGTGAGGATCTGGTCTTACCACTCTCCTGCTCAACCGTTATACAAAATGGCGATCGGCACCTCGTGGTGCCATGGGAGCGCTGCCAAGCTCTCTGCAGAAACTGGGTCCGTCCGGGTGAAATGTAGCTGAAGTGTCTGTGGCCAGCTGGTTCCTGACACTTGTCTCCAGCTCCGTAATGCCTCCGCGGGACTCCAAGCCTCTCGATCGCAGCCGCGATCACTTGCCTGTTGGTGTGTCAAAGATGCTTAGCGGTGGAAGAGTAGATCGTTTTCCTCCTTGCTATTTTAGGTCCGGGCAGCAGTGTCATCAACACGCTGCCAAGGATTGTAGTTTTTCCATGCGTTTATGGGTGTTGGGACAGCTTTGGGAGTCCAAAATACTCGGAGCTCTGCAGTGCTGTGGCTATCCGTTGTGCCCGCCCACCGGAAGTCCCATTGTACAAGATTTTATTGTCAAACATGGACTGTGATCATAAGCTCTATTTTTTTACTTCTGAAACGAGACCCTAGGGGATTATATACTATATATTTATAAGCCTTGTTTAACCTACGTTACAAAAGATGAGTTTTGTCTTTCAACAGAAGGTATGTTCTGAACCATTCACATAAAGTTAACAAATTATATAACTCAGCATTATTTCCTGTAGCATACCATGTCTTTACATAATTGTGTTATTTTTTATCATTTATACATCTGGCTACATGATAGGTGTGGAACATGCAATATATTGAATGTTTATATTTCTTCAACGCCTTAAGAAAAATTATATTAAAAAAAAGATAAGTAAGGTATCTCCCCTCACCCTTTCCCACTCTGTTTATCAGAGTGGGTCATATCCATCACCCCTTTTCCATCTCCGTCCAGTGGTGACAGCAATCCCAGAGGGGAGATACAACTCACACCCCTCCTCATATTAGTTTGAGGACAATAAAGTCCTGAAGGGGCGATATATCTAAATGAGTACCTTAAGTGGTCAAGACTCCATGCCTAGCTCTTGTTTCTCCTTGCAATTTTATTAATACTCTGTGTAAACCCAGCTTCAAAAGTGTATCTCTTGGCTCCATGCCCTCACTCCCCTTTTCCCCTTCCCCCTTAAACCTTTGAGTTTACTTCGTAAGTAAAGAAAAAATAAATCCTATATAAATTTTACTTTCTATTATTAAATATATCAATACACATGTACTGATATCTATAATCGTAATTATACGTGACATGCTGCTGTCTTGTTACATGGTTGTTCCATACTTTAGTCATGTCATGATCATGTATCATATTACTAAGGGTCCAAGAGTGACCCTCAAACCACTACATAATAATACCAGAGGTCCTAGAGTGACCGTCATCTGCTACATGAGGTGTAATTGTATCTAGTTTATCTTTATGCTTTGCATTAGGGGTAAATGATAAGTCTACATTGCCTTACAAATGGCGACAATGGGCGCAATCAAATATACGGCGTAGGTTTCGGCGCAAGTGTGGGAACCCGCTCCGCCCGTAATTTCACCTCGCACATCGGGGTATTACATATACTGCGCCGCTAGATGCTAAACTGGCTTGAGTAGGACAAACTGGCGATTTGAAATGTGTGCAAATACACATTTTAGTCGTCGCAAGTAACTTATGCCAGTATTTTGTCCACGGAAAGTCTCAATAAAAAGTAGTTTTATGCAAATTAGGCTAACACTCGTAAAAATGAACCGCAACTTCATATAAAAATGCGACACACAATTACGCTAGTCAAAATTCATAAATAAACCCATGCGCAGCTGCCATTTTCTTCAGTGTGTTTGGATGGTTCGTTGAGCTACAGCACACTACAGTGGAGTGGAGGATTAGTCAGAGTAGAGAGAGAGGCGCAAACAGAGGAGTTAGTTAGGTCGCATTGTTGGTTGATTAAGCTTGTACACTTACACATATTTTTACATATTGCACACATTTTGCACACATACATATACAAAGACACCACACTTTTTTTTCTAACACCTCACACATTTTATTTAAATTTTACAGTGTGGTAGGCTGAGTGTTTGGTTGTGATTGTGTGTGATTGAACTAGGAGTGAGTGTGAGTGTGTGAGTGTGTGTAGTGTGAGGATGGCAGGGAGAGGTAGGGTGGAGGGGAGGAGGGGAGAGGAGTAGCAGGGAGAGGAGTATTGTAGAGGACAGGAGGAGCAGTGGGGTCCCCGTCAGGGAGTAAGTGGAGGGGGGAGAGGGAGAGCTAAAGGGATGATGGGAGGGGAGATGCTAGAGAGCCCCAGAGACCAGGCACATCTAGGAGAGGGACAGAGGGTGCACATGGGGACATAAGGAGGGAGAGGATAGGGAGGAACCCACACCAGGGACATCACAGGGAGCAAGCCAGGTGTCCATGGAGGATGAGAGGTTGAGATGTCCCAACTTCTCATTTGATGAAAATGTTGCCCTAGTCCAGGCCATCATGGACAATTACAGTGCCCTCTTTGGGCAGGAGAAGGGCAAAGGCAGTGCCAAAAGGTGAAAAACAGCATGGTTGGCGGTAGAGGATGCCATCAACAGTGTGGCCCTGCAGAGGAGGACTGTTTAGGGCCTTAAAAAGTGGTGGAATGACTGCAAGAGGCGGGTGAAAGAAAATATGGGGCAGGAAGCTATGCACCAGAGGGGAACAGGCGGTGGTCCATCCCTGGACATAGAATATAACACCTGGCAGGAGATGATACACAGGTCCCTGAGTATCACAGCAGTTTGTGGACTTCCAGGGGCTCGTGACTCAGGGGCTGCAACCACAGCACATCATGCTGGTGAGTAACATCCCACATACTAGTATTATATGTATTTGAGATATAACATCTTTTAATATCACACATTCATGTACACAATGAGGAGCATGGTATTTGGCCTACTAACAAAAACATCTACAATTATATTTGACATTAATGCTACTTAACACAATGCAATTCATGATATGAGGTGGAATAGTGCAATACTAACATGTCTCAGAGTAACACAGGATACAAGCCATATGTAGAGTTTTCAGTAAATGGACACTATAGCCATCACAATACTTTTAGCTCAAGAAAGCAGGTTCTGTGCCTACATCAGGCTAAAGTAAATTGTGTGACCATAGTGTCACTTAAAGAACACATTTTTTCCATCATTGACATGTACACTATTGAAACACATACCTGTATACTGCGCATATTAAAATCCCTCATAGCACAAATCACAATGTGCACATGCATGTTATAGAGTTTGACATGAGAATCAGTATAGGCCCTAGCATGTATCAATGTACATTGTATGCCCACATGGACATATATATTACTGTACTAATCCCTCTCATCATTTGACTCCTCCACAGAACCTCCTGTCATGAGGATGCAAACAGGCATGCCGCCACCACCACCACCACCAGTCACAGGCATGCAGCCACCACCACCACCACCAGTCTTCAGGCAACCACATGAACAGTATGCTCCCAGGCATGAGCAGGGTTAGATGGCTTCAGTTGAGGACCCGGAAGGGATGCCACCACCATTGACATATGACCCCTGGCAAGATTCCTGGCCAGAGGAATATTCTTCTTTTGGCTTTGAGGGGGAGCCAAGACAGCCACAAAGGGTCCATATATTTACCCCCCCAACACAATCTCAGGGCAGTCATGGCTTTTACCCACGGACTGTCACAAGAAGTGCCAACTGGACAGGTTGAGTGGTCACACACTGGTAATCAGTGGGACTATCAAACAACCCTGAGAGCTCCACCATCCTCATCACTTGGGCGAGTTCCACCATCCTCATCACTTGGGAGACCTCCACCATCCTCATCACTTGGCAGAGCTCCACCATCTGTAGATGAAAAAATAGCTGAAAGTACTCAAGCACCAGCAGATGCAGCTGATCCTGTCCCACAAGAACCAACAGATGCAGCTGAACCTGTCCCACAAGAATCAGCAGATGCAGCTGAACCTGTACCTCAAGCAACTAAAAGCCCTGCTGCTCAAGAGCCTGTGGATGCATTGTATTCTCCCCTGGGTGAGGAATACATTGCACTCCAGAGGAGTCTCATAACAAGCTCCGAGAGCAGACAAAGAGGCCAAGAGAGGTTCCACAGGAGCCAAGAGAGGTTCTTCAGGAGCCAAGAGAGGTTCTTCAAGAGCCAAGAGAGGTTACACAAACGTAGCATAGAGCTGCAGAGGGACATGGCAGCATCATTAAGTGGAAGTGTTCAAAACCAGTCACAGATGATGCGATTTCTGTCTGATATGCAGATGCAGATGGACAATAGATGGCGAGAACAAAATCAACTCTTGGGTGTGTTGGTTGAGCACTTTACACACCAGCAGGACACTGCCTCCAGCCTTTCATCTGTGGCCAGAACACCAGCAGAAACAACTTGCTGTAGGAGATCCAATCTATTAAAGTGATGATAAGTTTTAGCGGAGCTGGAATAAAGTGTTTAGTCGATCTGATTCCTCTGGCAGGTCTCCACGTGAGCTGAGAAATGGCCTCTCCCGAGGACTCTGAGCAAGATAGTCCCTAAGTAACAAACTGTCAACACCAAAATGTGTTTTCCTTGTAATACCAGGCTGTTAAGACTCCTGAGCCTTTAGGGTGCCAATATTTTTAATGAGTTAGAGTCTGGATGGTGTCCAAACTTGACTTTTAAAAGTAGTATAGCCGGAGCTGCTGAGATATGCGACCATCAAGCTTGAGAGCTAGCTCCTCCCCGTCTTTGAACATTTTTAAGAAATCTATTCCACTTAGTTGTATTGCTAGTTTAGGGCCAGTTTTTGAGTGGAACACTAACAGTTATGCTCAAGCAATCATTACTGTGGGTGTTTGTGCGTGTCAGGTTTTTCACTCGTATTACAAGTTCAAAGTAAACGCGATCGCTTGAGCGCAATTGAAGTTAATGTGTATAAAAGACTTTAAACTGGTTCTCATTATCAGGTTCTATATTCAGTTGTTCTTGGATCAATTGAGAGATCATCTTCTGTCTTAATTCTGCTATACTGGGATATTTTTGTGCTTTCCAATGCTGTAGTATTAAATTCTGGGCTATTTGTATTGCTGTCGTTATCAGAAGGTATTCTTTTTTAAATTGTATTGGAAGTACAAAAAAGAATATAGAGTTAGGAGTAGGGGTAAAAATTTGTATTAAAAATCTATTAAGCCAGTAAGCCACCCTTTTCCAATACTGTAGAATCCTGGGACAATACCAAAAACAGTGTATAATATCTGCCTGTGAGGCATGACAATGGAAACAGTCTCCTTTGGAGTTTTTATCCCATTTAGCCAACAGTTTAGGAGTGATATATGACATATTTATAATGTAACTATGCATTTCCTTCCATAGCGTATGCCTATATCCAACTATCTCTATACTCTGTGTGATATATATCTCTGAAGTTTCTGGCAACATTTTTTGCCATTTATTTCCCAAACTTCTTAGATGTACCTTACCTAGATTTTTCATAATCATCTTATACCATGTTGCAATTGAAAAATGACCAGCCCTAAAGATTTGAATGCCCACTCCATTTATCCCTAGCTCCCAGTTATTATCTTGGTTATACGTTAAATGGTTATAAAATTGTCTTGCCTGGAGAAAGCCATAGAAGTGATGTCTTGGTAGACCAAATTCTTCTTGAATTTGTGTAAATGATTTTATCATACCAGTCCCCTTATCTAACAATTGTACTATATATTCCAGGCCTGCTCTTCTCCAGACGTGGAATATACCATAATTCAGACCAGGGGCAAAATCTATATGTCCTAAAAACGTAAGATGCTTAGAGATCCTGTAGTTAATATTGAGGGCAAAGCAAAATTTTTGTCATGCGATTACTATGTTGCTTATCATCTTAATATTTTTAATTTTCGACAGTAATTTAGAAATTGGAATATGCATGGACAACAGATATTAAATAAACACCTTACTGCCTCTGCCAGAAAGCTTGAAATGGGCCATGGTTGGATCTTCCAGCACAACAAATATCCAAAACATACATCCAAATCAACACAAAAATTGTTAACTGACCACAAATTTAAGGTCCTGACATGGCCATCCCAGTCCCCTGACTTGAACTCCACAGAAAACCTGTGGGGTGAACTGAAGACGAGACCTCAACATTTGATGGTTCTGGAGAGATTATGTATGGAGCAATGGTATCAGATCCCTTGTCATGTATTCTCCAACCTCATCAGGCATTATAGGAATCAGAGCTGTTATCTTGGCAAAGGAAAGTAGCACAAACTATTGTCTAAAAGGGTGACAATAATTGTGCGACACATATATTTAACAATAAAAAATATTTTTGGCTGAACCAGTGTTAAGTTTGCAATTGATTGTTATCCTTGAGAGCAGATTATTTTGGTGTATTTTTGCACAAAAGATTTGAAAGGTTAAACAATAAGGAACATTTTCACATCCTTTTTTGCTCATATTTAATAAGGGTGGCATCCCATGTGAGTGTAGATTATGCATTATGTAAGTGTAAGCGATATTAGGGACTTAGCTGGGTGTTCCAGGGGAGTGAATATTAGGTGTGACATAGGTGTAGGCTGGGAGGTGCATTGGGAGTGTAGGTAAGCTCTGACGTAGGTGCCAGCTATTTGCTTAGTGTAGGTGTAGTACAACTTAGGTCCCTCCGGCAATATTTTTAGTTTAACTGATCGCACTGACTGCAACATGTAGGCCCACTTCAAATAGGCCCACCCACAGCAAAATGCCAATGATCGGCAATGTTGGCGATGCGGGTGGTGACATTGTGCTTCCATTGACTTCTATGGGAGAGTCCTCAAATAGACATCTTAGTAGCCTTTACTTTACAGAATCTTCAACAGCATCCCTTGATGTAAGAAACACAATTAATGAAAACAATGGACCATAAGCAGGTCTATCCCTTACATTACAGGTGTTTGGATGGATAATTTTATACAACAATGACAACAAGCAATTTAAATTTTTCACTTTCAAAAAAATAGCAAACATATGTTAATTAATCATTTATCCATTTGGGCTAGGTCATTATGGGCATATGTGCCTTGTGTGTAGAATGTGATATTTATATGCTTTGATTTTGCAACATTTTTCCCTAGAATAAAGACTAACAAAGTATAGTATAATGTTTTTATTGGGAAGGTCGATCACATATATTTATAGATACAGACATCGATAATATCTTAGACAGAAAGAAGTTCAACCAATAATAGATACCAAAATACATTTAAAAAATGTCAGAACGTAAATGACAGTTTTGTATACAATTTGACATATTTTTTTACAACATACTTGGATAACAATGTCTGTATCAATTAACATACAATATAGGCAATATTCTCTAGAAGTAATAATAGGATAAAAAAAAAAGAAAACAAATAAATTTCACCATATAACCTATCATATCTAACAAGTTTTCTTCAGGCATAAATATAGTGAAAATACTTCTATATAGTAGATCCTATAATAAGAACCAGAAGAGAATAGAGAGATCTCTCGGCCTTAACTTTATAGGGAGGTTACAAGGAACCACTTGTTACAATTAATGTGTTCTAGTGAGAAAGAAAAGGGAAACATTCCAATTAAACAGTTAAATAATAGCTCAGTCTGTTTAGTTTGATAGAGGGTCGAAGGGAGGGAGAGGGAAAAAAAAAAAGACAAACAAAGTAGATGCACGTTTTTTAAATTACAGTATTGGGTCTTTGAGCTGCTTCAATCACCAAACTTACATTTCTCACTGTACACAACAGGATCATGCAACTAAACCACCTTTGGTACAGTGAGAAATGTAAGTTTTGTGTTTTTTGAAGGAGAACTTTTTTTTTTATTTACAGTTTTTTATGGCTTTTTTAATTTCAATACTCCATTTATTCAATCCATCCAATTTTTTTTGGTATCAGTTTTTTTTGTGAACCCTAGTGTAATGTATGCTAATGTTATGTCTGTATCTCCTTTACATATTTAAAAGGTAAAAACTGCCTTTAGAAGATTCCACCAGGGGATTTCATAGTACTGGTGAGAGTTCTCAGAGAATCTTGAAAGCTCAGAGACCTTTAGGTAATAGAGCCCCATATATATTTATTTGTATCCCTTTAAACTCAAGTTGCAGTTAAAGTTTTCCTTTGCTTCCTCTAAATTATTGTGTTTTAAATCTGTTTTTTGTTTCAAAATGTTTTTGTATCTCAACTTACACAACTTTTACAGGCAACATAAAAAGTATAATTCCTCCTCTTTCTGGCTTTTGCTTTTTGAATGTTTGCCTTTATTCACCTTATGTGCAGACATATTGGGAAGTTGACTGTGCAAACACTCTTGATTTACAGATCCCATTTAATAGGTTTTATCTGACATATTGCACTTTCAGTAAAAACACTAATTGAGTTGTTTTCACTCTAACAATAGGCTCATTTCGTATGACGTGTTATGTATTGTTTGTCAGACTGTAACCTGGGATCATGTGACCTTGCTTCAGTCAGGGCAGGCTGATCGCCACTGTTTTGTGGTCCTTGAAGTCCTTTAATTATTATTATAGCTTTCTTTTGAAAAGGGAAGATGCAATAAGAGTCAGGGGAAAATATTGTTTAACACCACAGTGTGTTTTATATATATATATATATATATATATATATATAAATATATATACTTACATCAACACACATTTTATATATATATATATATATATATATATATATATATATATATATATATATATATATATATATATATATATACATATGTGTGTATGTGTTGATGTAAGTATTATAGCATGCAAAATACAAAATATTTTCAGCCACCAAAGACTTTTAAAAAGACCTTTATTCCTTTATGCAGGGTCCATAGGGAATGTCTAAGTCATGACTAAGAGCCTATAGCAGGCTCGAAACATTGTTTGTTTGTTTCCCTATGGGCCCTGCATAAAGATATAAAGGTCCTTTTAAAAGTCTTTGGTGGCTGGAAATATTTTATATTTTGCATGACATTAGTGAGAGCTAGTCTCTTTTTGTGCCCCAATCTGCGGAGTATGCTGTTTTCCTACCTTTGGATTACAGTAAGTATTATAGCTACAGGTGAACTTTTCACCTTTAGCTTTGAAACATTTACATTCATTTTAACGAAAACAAATCTATATGTTTAACTAAAAGTTTGTTTTAAATTAAATGAATACCGAATACTGCCGCCACCGAATATATGGTTCTTTGATTTTATATAAACCCAATATAAGCAAAATTGCACTTGTAGTTCTATAACAAATTATATATTTAAGTTTCAAGCTGCTTGAAGACCAGAAAACTTTGCTGCAATTAACAGTAAATACCCACTTCTACAGGAGAAGAGGAAGGAAAAATGAAACCTCTAGCAAAATTATCTTGATTGTACTCCTTCAACATATTTGACACTTCATGCATGTGAGGAAAAGTTCACTGATAAGGATTTTCCCACTCACGTGTACCCTGTAAAAACACATCCTTGAAGGAGCAATCTTGTTTGAACATCTTCTTTTCAGATACAATATTACAATGGATTAGTTTCATGCTTTATATTTTCAGTATTGTTAAAATCCAGAGAAAGAAGATATATTAAATCCTTGTAAGAAAAACCTGTAGTCTTCTTGTTTTCATATGAAGATTACACCAAACCTGAATGCGGTGATTTTTTTTCTTTTTTCTTTTATAATTTTCTTTTTATTAAGGCAGCAACAAGAAAACAAAAAAATATACAAAGAATATAGCGAGTTATACAGACTTCCTGGATATAGTGCAAAAAAATGACATTGCATTCAAAGGAATAATACAATCTGTGTAGGCAACTCCTCATTTTATTTTTTACCGAATGAAAGTCCAGGGTGCCATCAATGATCTCTAGGACCACCCATGAGACCACACACATGAATACTGATGAGGGCACAGAAGTGTATGTCCGCCAGAACAATGAAAGATTATGTAACAATGAACCATATAAACTGGTGCATTCAATACAGTGTCTGTATATTTGGGATGTAAAGTACATTAGTGGTGGCATATCCTTCTTAAAGAACTAGAGACATAAACACAATAACATTACCAAGTAAGAGTCCGAAGAGTCCTGTCTAGGCATGTGAAACAGAAAAAAAAGGAAGGGAGAGAAGGGAAAATTGGGGATGTGAAAAGGAGGAGGGCCAGCCTGAGGTGAAAACCCTAGGCACGGCCTCCTGAGTCTGCAATCTCCACTCAACCTGATCTACAGTCTGCAGGGATTCATCCCATGGGCTCTAGATTAAACAGTACAAATCAATATGATATAATACCAGATATAAAAAAATGGTAATAGCAGGCGCCAAAGGCCCGGAGGTAGTGCACTCAGTGTGATTGGTTAATCCTCCTGAGATATTAAAAGGTGCTTTTGCAAACGTGCTTAAAACACATGAGAATGTACTTATGGGTGTAAAAAAGTGTGTGTTTGAAAAAGTGTGTAAAAGGTGCTAAAAAATCTAAATGCAATATTGAATTAAATTACAATTTTGTGAAGTGTATCTGTAAACCTTTAAGTGTATTACCGTGAATAAGGTTGTTGGATCAGTGATGATTATCCTGTAGCTGAAACAACTAAGGTGGTACAAAATATGCAATATAGTCAACTGAAACCACTAAAAGTGATACAAAATATGCAATGTGACCAATATATATAATGTGACCAATATAATATAATAAAATATAAAATATAAAAAGCTTATCGTGATATAAGTCCCAGGAGTGGTGCTGGAAGTGGGTGGCTGAAAACGTCAATATTCAAAAAAATATATATAGGTTGTGAAGATCTTTATCATCTCAATCGAAATGTTCAAAACAAAAGAGTTCGTAGTGCAGTCGGCAGCTGGTCTTGTAGATGTCTGATCAGGACCCAGTATCTAAAAATGATGCAAGAAAAGACAGTGCCTCATTGTGCAAGTAGGTTTCGTGGGTAAAATCACAGTGGAAGTGAAGACAAGTGAAAATATACTCACAAGGATACTGGCACCCTTATTGAAAGTGGTGCGAATAGGCGGACTGACGTTTTAACAGCAGTCAGTACGCTGTACCAGGTAAACGTCCGAGATCCTGAACGAACAGCTGTGGGCTCTCCTCCACAGATCAAGTCCGAATCTTCTATTGTTAGGCTGTGGAAAATAACAGCGTGCAGCTGCTCTCCAGGTATAATCCACACTGGTAGCCGATAGTCAGAAAATCGTCCTCGGCAAAGCCACACTCGGTGGGAAAATCTGCTGATAATGGGGAAATTTGGCAGGCAAGGGTAAAAAAGCCAAAAGAATACAAGGCTTAATATATAAAAAAGAGTAAAAACACTTTATTTGAAGTGAGCTTTTAACGCGTTTCTTGGCCGCAAGCTCCAAATCATGTTTAGACCCTAAGTTACAATGTATTTGTCCTAAGAGATGGCTTTTTTAAAAAACGCCGTAGAGAATAGTATTTGACCTTAGATTATAATATATTTGTCTTGAGGATTATATTTTTATAAAACACCCTAGAACATACACAAAGTTTTGTGAGATTTATTCTAGCAATTGAAATGTAAATAATAATAAAAATAAGAATAAGAATAAAAACTAAAAAATAAGAAAAAGTGATGGGGATCTTCTTATGTATATATATTTTTCTAGTCTAAAAAAAATAATTAAAAAAAATAAATAATAATAAAATAAATCAAATTAACAAAAATAAAAACGAGGTATGTGTGTTCTCATCTTGTGTTAAGAAAACTAATTTATGCATAATCCTCATGAAGAGGCTATTTTGGTCTATCCTATATAATAGAATCAGTGTGGAGAGGAAGTAATCTGTCCAAAGAATCTCTTTATAATGCATCAGGGGAACAGGCATATATTATCTAATCGATACCGTATTGGATGCTTGGGTGCATCAAAAAAATCTAGATTTTATTCAAAATATTTTTAGTACAGTGCTGTTATGTAAAAAAGTGAGTGTGTGTCTGGATCTGACTATGACTCAATTGATGGGATACAATTGGTGAGCGGACATACAACTATGTGTAAGATTCATTCTAATAGATATTGACCTGAATGATAGACAATATGAACATAAAATAATGTAATAAATGAGAGAGGGGGAGAGAAAAAATGGAAGAGAATTTTTAACTAAAAGCAGCTAAATCCAGATTCGAATTGAGGCCCAATGGATGTAAGGTTTTCAATTTATGGATCCAAAAAGTTTCACGGATCCTTAGCTGAATAATTCTGTTATAATCTGTGGATGGTGGAATGTAATCAATAGGGTAAAATTTAAAGATGTCAGGGTTTCCTTTATGTTTATTTAGGCAGTGTTCGGGAATGCTATGTTTGATCTTTTTTTTATGGCAATTCTTACAATTACGCCAGTGCTCTCTCCAGCGTACTTTGGCCTTCCTGGAGGTACGACCTATGTACTGGATCCCACAGCAGCACTCCAAAAAGCCATAACCTCGGGGAAAAAGACATTCCAATCCTATGTTAGTGGTGAAGTTTTTGACATCAATAGATTTATGAATTGCAACTCTACCTATATAGTATATGTTTTGGAGTGCTGCTGTGGGATCCAGTACGTAGGTCGTACCTCCAGGAAGGCCAAAGTACGCTGGGGAGAGCACTGGCGTAATTGTAAGAATTGCCATAAAAAAAGATCAAACATAGCATTCCCGAACACTGCCTAAATAAACATAAAGGAAACCCTGACATCTTTAAATTTTACCCTATTGATTACATTCCACCATCCACAGATTATAACAGAATTATTCAGCTAAGGATCCGTGAAACTTTTTGGATCCATAAATTGAAAACCTTACATCCATTGGGCCTCAATTCGAATCTGGATTTAGCTGCTTTTAGTTAAAAATTCTCTTCCATTTTTTCTCTCCCCCTCTCTCATTTATTACATTATTTTATGTTCATATTGTCTATCATTTAGGTCAATATCTATTAGAATGAATCTTACACATAGTTGTATGTCCACTCACCAATTGTATCCCATCAATTGAGTCATAGTCAGATCCAGACACACACTCACTTTTTTACATAACAGCACTGTACTAAAAATATTTTGAATAACATCTAGATTTTTTTTGTTGCACCCAAGCATCCAATACGGTATCGATTAGATAATATATGCCTGTTCCCCTGATGCATTATAAAGAGATTCTTTGGACAGATTACTTCCTCTCCACACTGATTCTATTATATAGGATAGACCAAAATAGCCTCTTCATGAGGCTTATGTATTAACACAAGATGAGAACACACATACCTTTTTTAGACTAGAAAAATATATATACATAAGAAGATCCCCATCACTTTTTCTTATTTTTTAGTTTTTATTCTTATTCTTATTTTTATTAGTATTTACATTTCAATTGCTAGAATAAATCTCACAAAACTTTGTGTATTTTCTAGGGTGTTTTATAAAAATCTAATCCTCAAGACAAATATATTATAATCTAAGGTCAAATACTATTCTCTACGGCGTTTTTTAAAAAAAACCATCTCTTAGGACAAATACATTGTAACTTAGGGTCTAAACATGATTTGTAACAACTATTCAGATATTAGATACAATTTGTATTGTATCTCATGTATTGTATTCTATATATTGTTTGCATTGACTTTGTACTCTGTTTATTTGCATGAACTTCTGTTTCCTATCATTTAGCTTGTGATTGGTTGGATATTGACCAATCTATTTTCTTGGCAGGCTTTTTAAATGTGCTTCCATACCATTTGTATTATACACCTTTTCTGACGAAACGGCCAGGAGCTTGCGGCCGAGAAACGCGTTAAAAGCTCACTTCAAATAAAGTGTTTTTACTCTTTTTTATATATTAAGCCTTGTATTCTTTTGGCTTTTTTACCCTTGCCTGCCAAGTTTCCCCATTATCAGCAGATTTTCCCACCGAGTGTGGCTTTGCCGAGGACGGCTTTCTGACTATCGGCTACCAGTGTGGATTATACCTGGAGAGCAGCTGCACGCTGTTATTTTCCACAGCATAACAATAGAAGATTCGGACTTGATCTGTGGAGGAGAGCCCACAGCTGTTCGTTCAGGATCTCGGATGTTTACCTGGTACAGCGTACTGACTGCTGTTTAAACGTCAGTCCGCCTATTCGCACCACTTTCAATAAGGGTGCCAGTATCCTTGTGAGTATATTTTCACTTGTCTTCACTTCCACTGTGATTTTACCCACGAAACCTACTTGCACAATGAGGCGCTGTCTTTTCTTGCATCACAAATCAATATGCCCTTCTACACGTAAGGAGTACTCTTCCATTTTCTGGATATACAATAGAATGTCAAGGACCATTGGTAGGGTGATAGGGGTATCTTTCGTCCACTGTCTGGCTATTGCTAATTTAGTGGTGAGGAGAATAGAAATACAGAGGGCCCTGACTGGTTTTGTAGTTTCTGCAGTCTTTAGTGAAAATGAGCTGTATCACTGGTAATGTGATGTTGTATTCAGAATTTCTTTGAAATGAATCGCAACTGAAGAGGCTAACTCAGTTTTCCTTTTGTATATATTTGTTTGTATCAACTTTGATATAACATCCTATAAGGCAGATATAATTATTATCTTAGGTTAATTGTTGCGGTATACAATTAACCACTCAGTATATAAACTTACAAGAGCTGACTGAACATATAACTGAATCACATACTGAGGAGATAAGCTACTTAGAAATCGAACTGACTAGTATGGAGACAGGAGCTCTACAGCAGCGGAGAATGAAACAGCTGACTTGTATTTGTTTTCAGGAGCAGAGACCTGTGTGATGTTAGTTGTGATGTCACGCATTGGAGGAGCCAAGACAGAGACCGGAGAAAGGAGATCTGAATATTCCTTCGGTAGGTCTGTGGATATAAGAATTAAAGTTGAAATGTCCACTGCTGATAGTCTCTATGAGAAGGAGTTAGTGCTGTTACACAGAATAAGGAGGTAGTCCTAAATTAACTGCTTGCGTGGAAGAAAGAATTCACACGGATGCGCTGCGTATTATTGTTTGAGGTGCAGACAGGAAGCAGTAGTATCACAACTTTAAGTGACAGCAGACTGAGATGAGAATACGTGAAGCGAAAATAGCTTGTAGATATTTATCCTTGTAGATTTGTTGCTGTAGTAATAGATGGTGTGAAAAAACACACAGGTTTGAAGGTAAAATATAAGGAAGTGTTATTTAATCTTAAGAGAGCTCAGAGTAACAACTAGCTGAAACAACTAATTAAAAATACTAAGCACCTGGTTCTGTAAGCACAGTGCATTTAAAGGAAAAGTGGGCTGGACTTATACACTGAGTAATTCTGAGATCCTGACATGACCCCCTTTCAAGCAAGCTGTCCCACAGCTTGAGTCCTAGGTCGATCGGGGAAGCGCCTATGAAAGAGTGAAACCAATCTGGGAGCATGGATGTTGGATGAAGGTTCCCAGGTGTCATCCTCCGACGAATAGCCCTTCCATCGGACCAAATACTTCATATTCTTCTGTATCGAGGGATGATGAAACAGGAGGTAAAACGAGATTCGGGTCTCTCATCTGTCTGGCCAGTTTCAATAGAGACACATGAAATGTTGGATGAATCTTCATTGAAGCTGGTAATTTTAAGGTTACCGCATTTTCGTTAATTATCTTGGAAATGGAGAAAGGTCCGATAAACAATCTACCAAGTTTTTTGCTGGGTATATGTAATTTCAGGTTTTTGGTAGAGAGCCATACCTGGCCTCCTGTAACATAAGATGGTGCTGGCCATCTACGTAAATCATAGTGTTTTTTCTGAGTAGATTGTGCTATTGTGATATTTTGATGTAGATATTCAAAGGTCTCCAATAATGAATTGTGAAATTCGTCCACAAGGGGTGAAGGTGATGGATTGGCATCTGTTAACAGTATCTTCAGATGGAAGCTGTAGTTAGTGAAGAATGGACTTAGTTTTGTTGAAGAGTTGATGGAATTATTGAAAGCGAATTCAGCTAACGGGAGGTAGTGACCCCAGTCATGTTGATGATGAGAACAATAACAGCAAAGGTATTGCTCCAACCATTGATTTAATTTTTCAGCTCGATCGTTTGTGGGTAAAAAGATGTTGTGTACCTGTGGTCGATTTGAAGTATCTCACACAGCTTTCACCAAAAATTGGAAGTAAACTGTGTACGACGATTAATATCACTATTGGTGGAATCCCGTGAAGTCTGACTATGTGTTTCATGAAAAGATCTGCAGTTTCTGTGGAAGTGGGTAGTTTATGAAACGGTATAAAATGTGCCATTTTAGTGAAAATATTGATCACAACTAAAATGGTCGTTATATTTTCAGACATCGGTAGTGCTACAAAAAATCCATGCCGACATGTTGCCAAGGCTTCTCTGCATTTTAATTGGCATAAAAAGTTTATAAGGTCATTGTCGCTCAGGCTTAGAGGTGGCACATATTGCGCAAGTTGATATGTAATCTGAGATGGTTTTTCTCATCGACGGCCACCAAAATTGTCTAGAGATAGTCTCCAGAGTTTTATTAACCCCTAGATGACCTGAAATAGATGAATCATGAAAAGTGTGAAGCAGGCGAGGATGTAATTCTCGTGGAAGATATAATTGTTCCTTATGATAATAAAGTCCATCTGGATTTAAAATTAAGTTGGAGTGGGGAATTTCTTTTTCATTTAACAATGAAAGACGTTTATGTTCTTTGAGACTTTGACTTGTAGTTACACAGAGAAAACGTTCAGTTGGTATGATGTTCAAGGGGGTTGTACGAGTTTGTGGCTTGGGTTCCTTTCTTGATAAAGCATCCGCCTTTCCATTCTTGTTAGCTGGTCTGTATATAATGTGGAAATTGAAACGAGAGAGGTACAGACTCCAATGTACATGTCTGGCTGATAGGGTTTTATTCCTTTGTAGAAACTCAAGATTTTTATGGTCACTATATATTATTATATGCTGCAGATCACCCAGCTGTCTATGTTTGAATGTCAGTTTTTGGTCTGAAGAATTGTATCTTCTGATACACTGTGCTTTTACCTAATTCTTTCAAATAAAGTGTAAGTTTTATATGCACTGAGGATCCGGACTTCTTTTGTACTTTATATTCATTTCTAGCGCTTTTTGGATGAAGTAAGCGCTGTTGCCTGGATACCCACAGTTGCATGTCTACGAGTGACATCATCCCATGCTCCATTGCGTTGTAGAGAGGAAGCAGGAAGTAGCAGACGGGTAAGGCAGAGCACAAGGCTTGAATTTGTCTAATGTATATATTATTATAGGAATATGTGTTCCTTCTAATAGGTGTCTCCAGTGTTCTAATGATTTCCTAATGGCTAAAAGTCCCTTCTCGCCGATGGGGGTAATTCATTTCAGCAGGACACATGACTTTAGAAAAATAAAAGACAGGGTGTATTGGGGATTCAGTAGATTTTCTTTGTGAGAGTATGGCTCCTATTGCGAAATCTGAAGAGTCAACTTCATGTACATACTGTAGTTGCGGGTCCGGGAAACGTAATATGGGTGCAGTGGTGAACCTTTGTTTGAGGTGTTCAAATGCATCAGATGCTGTAGATGTCCGCTGGAACTGAATAGATGAACTGGTCAGTCGTGTGAGGGGTTTAGCAATTTTGGAGTAATTTTTAATACATTTCCTGTAATTATTTGCGAAACCAAGGAAGAGTTGGAGATTTTTCTGGCTTGGCATATAATTGGTGTATTCTTAGTCGCAATAGGACTTTCCTGACATCTTTTATATGTCGTTCTAATGTGTTGGAATAAACAAGGATGTCATCAAGATAAATAACAATACATACATCAAGGAGGTCTCTGAATACATCATTGATGAAATGTTGAAAAGTGGCTGGGGCGTTGCATAGGCCAAATGGCATGACCGTATACTCGAATAGTCCATATCTGGTCCTAAACATGGTGAGCTACTACATCTCCCTCTCTGATTCGAATTAGCTTCTACGCCCCACGTAAGTCAAGTTTTGTGTACACTTTTGCTTGCTGTAAGCGTTCTATAAGCTCGGGTATTAAGGGGAGAGGGTACCTGTTATTGATGCCAATAGAGTATTTCTTCAATACCTCAGACTATATGCGTGTTAATGTATCAACCGACAGGTATATTTAAACAGATAAATAAATTATACTTCAAACAGACAATGCTCAAAAATATGCAATATTTTATTAGAAACTTTAAGACATATATAGAACTCCTAATTAAAATCGAATTAATTCATGCATGATTTTCAATATAAAACATATATAAAAAAACAACTAAAAAGCCTAAAATCTCCAGTACTGGAAATATATGCAGAAAAAAAGGTGGAATAATGTGTATACACTCAAATGGAAAAAAAGGTTGAAAATGAGTCTCATTTAGTGCTTCTTAGTGCTGATGTATTTCACAATATGCACAGTTCTTTTGTGTCCCAAAATGTTTGTTCTAGCGAACATACCGTCCTGAGTGAACTTAGGCAGTAACCACCCCTTGATAGGTCTTACCACAAGTCATTGGTTAGAATGAAAAGTCACTTCACTTTATCCGGTAAAGTAAACCGGGAATTGCTCTGTTAGTAAGTTGTTTTGCTTCCTCGATATGATGCATTCTAACAGCCGTGCACTCCTCTCTGCACGCTCACTAATGCGGGATGACGTCACCAAATGATTCACCAATCCGTAGTGGCTCTTCTATATTATGATAGTCATGTCCTCTAATAGTTTCAAATATTTGTCCATATTTTTCATGTGGATTTTTTTCCTGGAAGTTCCTATCATTTGCTGAGTTACTATGATAATGTTGTTTGTGGCTATTTCCATGATAATTTTCATTGCTAGCATAGCTATTATGTGTTATATGTTCACGATCAAAATGATCATTGTAGCCTCTCATTAGGGGAGTATACCTACTTTGTAATTGGATGTTACTCCTATTATTGGAATTATAGTTTAATTCCTTATTTTCAGAGTGTGTATAAGTATTCCCTTGTTGAGTTCTCCAATTATTACTATTTGAATTTCGTGTATTGTGCCTAACTGTTGTCCATTTATTTTGCTGGTTTTGTCTATTTTCCTCATTTTTATCAGTACATTTATTTTCTCTATCTGGTACTACTTTTTTAGGGGTATAGGTTTTATTGTTACTGTATCTGTTAAATCTCTATCTGTGTGTGGTATAAAAATCCCCATAATTACCTTTATTATAGTCATGTTCATCTCTTTCAAATGTATCCATTTTTATTTTTAGAAGGTAAGTTTTCATATCATTTATGTTTTGTTTCAATTTTATTTCACTATCTTTGTATTCTGCTTTATCTTTATATATACTTAATTTGGATTCCAAACCATTAATTTCATCACCTAGTTTAATCAATACATCACCTCTATAGTCATTAATTAAATTCATAAGCTTCATAGAGGCATCTTCTAGGATTTCTCTACATTTTCTTTTAAAACTCTCATCGTCTGTTTTAAAGGAGCATAACTTTTTTATTCTTAAACCTCTTGGTACACGTTTGACCTCTAGATATTTTTCTAAAAAAAGATATTCAGTTCTATATTTTAATTCCATAGTCATCTTTTTCTCTAGCATATTCATTAAATCATCCAATGTTTCTTTCTTAGTTTCTAAAGTTTTAAGAAATTCAGATTGGTGAATCATTTGGTGACGTCATCCCGCATTAGTGGGCGTGCAGAGAGGAGTGCACAGCTGTTAGGACGCATCATATCGAGGAAGCAAAACAACTTACTAACGGAGCAATTCCCGGTTTACTTTACCGTATAAAGTGAAGTGACTTTTCGTTCTAACCAACGACTTGTGGTAAGACCTATCAAGGGCTGGTTATTGCCTAAGTTCACTCAGGACGGTACGTTCGCTAGAACAAACATTTTGGGACACAAAAGAACTGTGCATATTGTGAAATACATCAGCACTAAGAAGCACTAAATGAGACTCATTTACTACCTTTTTTTCCATTTGAGTGTATACACATTATCCCCCCTTTTTTTCTGCATATATTTCCAGTACTGGAGATTTTAGGCTTTTTAGTTGTTTTTTATATATGTTTTATATTGAAAATCATGCATGAATTAATTCGATTTTAATTAGGAGTTCTATATATGTCTTAAAGTTTCTAATAAAATATTGCATATTTTTGAGCATTGGCTGTTTGAAGTATAATTTATTTATCCATCTGTTTAAATATACCTGTTGGTTGATACATTAACACACATATAGTCTGGGGTATTGCAGAAATAATCTATTGGCATCAATATATATATTTATTTGCTATTTTAATATTTTTGGCATAAGTTTGAGAACAATTGCTTGTATATATTTAGATTCCAAGCCTGAAATAGTATTATTTGCTGGCGCTTCACTATATTCACTCCCTCTTTTTCTAAATATCTTTTTGAGTCAGGTTTTGGATTGCCTGTCATTTTTAATGAAGTTTAATCTAAAGGTTCTTTTCAGCTCAAGGTTTTTCTACTCCTTTTTTTCTAAACCTGTTCTTTATGATCCTTTTATTCAGTTCTCGGTAATCGATGATCGGTCTCAACGTGAAATATTTGTTTCTAACAAAAAACATTCCGGCTCCTGCAGGTGATGTGGATGGCCTAATAAAGCCTTTTTGTAAATTATCGTTGAGATATTGTTTCAAGTGTTCTAACTCTAGTTGACTGAGAGGGTATAGATGTCCGTTGGGAATAGAAGCACCAGGTTGGAGTTCGATTGGACAGTCATACTTGTGATGTGGTGGTAAGTTTTCGGCCTTCTTTTTACTAAAGACATCCATAAAATCTACGTATTCAGTAGGAAGTTTTATTTCCGTGTCAGGAATTTGTATCAAAAGGTTTTGTGGGTAACAAGTTTGTTGGCAATAGGTTGAACCTAGTGTGATCTCTAAATTTTTCCAATCAATGTTTGGTTGATGGAGTTGTAACCAGTTTAACCCCAATATGATAGGAAAAAGATGTGAAGGTATCACATCAAACACAAGATATTCAGAATGACCACAAGGTGTAGTTGTTAAGAATGGTATGGTGTTATGTGTAATGGGTCCTGTAGTAAATGTACTACCATCAATAAAACAAATCAAAACTAGTTTTTGCTTAACCACAAGTGTAATTTTATTATTTACAACCAAAGTGTTGTCTATATAATTCCCAGACGCTCCGGAATCAAGGATGGCTTCAGATTTCATTCTGTTTTGGTCCCACTGTAGGAATAAAGAAAGTTGACAGTAATTAGGTTTTAGTTCATTAGTTACTGTTGAGTGTATAGTTTGAAACTTACTTCTCTTAGATTTTAACAGAAGGGGACAGTCATTTACAGTATGACTGGGGTTAGCACAGTACATACAGAGTTGTTGGGACCTGCAACAATTCCTCTCTTCTGTAGATAAAGGTACCCTGATGACACTAATCTCCATGGCTTCTGGGGTGTTTTTGCTACTACTTGGGGTAGGTTGATCAGAATGTGAGTAGCGTACAGCCCTGAGTAAGTATTCAGCTGTACTCCGTTCAAACTTCCTCTCTCTGAGTCTTCTATCGATCTGGATGACCAATCTCATCAACGCCTCAAGTGTTTTAGGGAGTTCAGTGTGAGCTAGCTCATCCTTTATTGGTTCTGATAACCCCAGCCTAAACTGATTTTTTAAAGTGATGGTATTCCACTGGGAATATGTGACATATCTTTTAAACTCTGTGATATAATCCTCCACATTTCTCTTAAGCTGTTTTAGGCTGCGCATATTTTGGATGTTAATATCCTGATAAAGTTCATCCATAGTTTTGGTAAAGTCATCCAAGGAAGTTAGGATGGGGTTGTCCGATTCATAGAGTTGGTCTGGCCATGCCCTGGGTTCTCCTCTTAGAAAGGAGATGACAGTTAGCACTTTTATTTTTTCTGAGTTGTAGGTCTTAGTCTTCAAGTCAAATAGTAGATTACAGGCATTTTTGAATTGCCTGTAAGACTTCCTATCACCTGAAAAGGTAT
This sequence comes from Bombina bombina, assembly GCF_027579735.1. Lineage (NCBI taxonomy): Eukaryota > Metazoa > Chordata > Amphibia > Anura > Bombinatoridae > Bombina > Bombina bombina. The sequence continues at coordinate 87,596,070 of NC_069505.1, read as the reverse complement.
CAGGTAATGACACTATAGGCTCATGGACAGGTTCTATTAAGCTTGTTTTTAAGGCTATTGAATCCTTTATGATGGAATGTAAAGTTTGGTTTTCCATGTGTAATTCCCTGAGTCCTTGGCCTATCTGATCAACTCTTTCTGAGATGAGAATACATGAAGTGAAAATAGCTTGGAGATATTTAACCTTGTAGATTTGTTGCTGCAGTAATAGATGGTGTAAAAAAAGACACAGGTTTGAAGGTAAAGTATAAGGAAGTGTAATTCCTCTTGAGAGAGCTCAGAGTAACAACTAGCTGAAACAACTAATTAAAAATACTAAGCACCTGGTTCTATAAGCACAGTGCATTTAAAGGAAAAGTGGGCTGGACTTATACACTGAGTAATTCAGAGATCCTGACAGGTAAGTTGCTATACCAAGTAACTGGAGTATTAAATTTGCAATCTGAGACCAGATCCTATCTAGCTTGTGGCAACCCCACCATATTTGTAAATGAGTGCCTCTCTGGCCACATCCCCTACAGCATTCAACCTGTCTCTGCGGAAAGATCCTGTGTAACCTCGTCGGGACCCTGCGCCATCTGAGCAACAATTTTATGAAAAGTTCAAATAGGTTAGAGCAGCGAACTGCAGATTTTGTGTCAGTAATTGCTCTCTTCCAGGTCGCATCCGAGTACACTGTACCCATATCTCTCTCCCAATCCTTCACAGCATGAGATTTAGAGAACACAGAACAATTTAGTAAAAATGTTATAGTGAAAGGACAGTGGACTACGCGTGGGTTTACTGGTGATCCATCTATGCTCCCATTATGTAAGGATCCTGACCCCAGATTTGGGAAACCCCAATGAAAGTAACAAGATATTCGAATTGAAGGTCTCTAGGGAAATCGGAAATTGGGAAATCACTGGGCAGTAACATAAGTGTGTCACTTCTATAGAGGTCAGAGACCTGCTTGAATCCCAAAGCCTTCCATCGAAAGAGGTCTAGAGTCAGGAAGGCAATATAGTAGCGTCTTTATTGAGTGGGCCGGCGAAGGATGAGGGGCCACCTGTTGGTGGGATCTGAATTCCCACCAGTACCTAAGACAAGTCTTGATAATGGGATTATGCATCCCCTTGAGAATATCAGCATGGTCAGGGATCTATATCAAATCATCCAGATACATGTCGGCTGGAAGAGATGCCTGCTCCAGCTGGTACCATTTTGCCTTGCTGGACCTGACCACCCAGGCAGCAATGTGTGACAAGAAGGCCGCCTTATGATAGTGGGTAACATTAGGGGCTGAAAGACCTCCACACTTCATCTGCTTCTGAAGTTGGAGGAGGGCAAGTCTAGGAGGACGACCCCTCCATATGAACTTTGTAAAAACTGATTGAAAGTGGTTGATAAGATAAGTAGGAACCACTACTGGGAGACACCTAAAGAGGTAAGTCAGCCTAGGAAGTAGCATCATCTTCAGTGCCATCACTCTTCCCATCCATGAGACCTCCAAGGCCGACCACCTCTCGGTCACTTGTATAAAGTCCCGAAGCAGGGGCTCATAGATTTTGACAATGACAATCTTAGGGTCACACAACAATTCAACCACCAAATGTTTCAGTGAATCACCTAAAAGGGTAGGATTCCTTCAGTCGTACCAGGCTAGCCTTTGGCAGTCCTATGGCGTACACTTCCATTTTTGTATAGTTTAATTTGCAAAAGACAGCCGTCCAAACTCAGCCAGAACATCAAACAGTGCTGGGAGAGAGTCCTCAGGTTCCGACAGGAAAACTGTCATATCGTCCGCAAACAAAGCTAAGACTTGGGGGATATCGTAGAATGTCAGACCCTGAATGTCAACCCTTGCCCTAAGTCTGCAGGCTAGCGGTTCGATGGATAAGATGAACAGGAGAAAGGGGACAACCCTGTCTCATCCCTTTCTCTATTTAAAATGACCTGGAGCAGAAACCTTGGCCTCTCACTTTGGCTGAGGGAGCAGCGTATAATGCCATTACTGCAGAGATGAATTTGCTTGGGAATAGAAAAGCATGGAGGACCTCCATCATATAATCCCACCGCACCTTATCAAAAGCTTTCTCAGCATCCAGTGACAGGGTTACTAGTGGGATCTCGAGAGATGCCGCCTCAGAAAAGATATTCAGAAGTCTTCTAGTGTTCTCCGAGCCCTGGCGCCCTGGGGTAAAATCCACCTGGTCCAGATGTATTAGCAGGGGGAGGACTCAATTGAGCCTTTTAGCTTAAAATCTTGGAGTAGATTTTCACATCTCCATTAATAAGAGAGATTGGGGCGAAAGCTCTCGCACAAACTGGGATCTTTACCAGGCTTAGGGATTGTGATAATGGAGACCTCAAAGAACTCTTTAGGAAAACGCCATAACTCGGAGGCTGTATTGAAAACCCTGACCAGTATGGGGCTGAGAAGTGTTGCAAACTTTTTATAAAATAGAGCTCCATAGCCATCCGGGCCCGGCGCCTTATGCAGCTTAAGGGTCTTAATAGTAGACATAATATACTCAATGGAAATTTCAGCTGCTAAAAGATCTTCTTGGGCCTCCTCCGGAACACCAGGTTGGTGGAGACCTGCTAGGAATTTAGAAATCTCAGTTTTAGAGGCATATTGCGTAGGGCTAGAACCCTCGATCTGATATAGCTCACTGTAGTAGTTAACAAAGTTTTCTTTAATATCATTAGGAGAGTAGTATCTATGATGTCCCTTACTTAAAAAGGATATTTTGTTCAAAAGGGAGCGTTGTCTAAATTTTTGGGCTAACAATCTATCTGCCTTATCACCTTTGTGATAATACCTCTGCTTCAAGAGATAAAGGTTTTGCTGGACATGCTCCAGCTCAAGTTTTTTTATCTGCTTTTTAACTGCCTGAACTCTGAGAACCAAGGAGCTCGGGCGCCTCTTTTTCAGTTGCTCCCTCAATGTATTATAATCACAGTATAACTGGGCCAAAGAAGCGCCTCTTGAATTCTTGAGGTGGCTGTCGTGCTGTATATACAGACCCTTAAGGAAGGCCTTAAGTTCTGCATGCAAAGTCAGGGCCGAAGTGTTCCCTACATCATTGGTACGGAGAAAGTCCTCAATCTCTTTAGACCAGGTGGGTACATGGATATCTGAGAGAAGATAGTCCTGTAGACGCCATAAACTTTTTACTCTACCTGAAAATGAGGATGATTCTATAATGACCGCGTCATGGCCAGACCATGCGCACAGCATAATTACTGAACTCAATATCTTGTCTAGAGACCAAGAAGAGCAAAAGAGGTAATCAAATCTCGAGAAGGACTGATGAGAGGAAGAGAAGTATGTATGATCAGTGTCATTAGGGTGGAGAGCTCTCCATATATCATGGAGTGCATACTGGGAAATCAAGTTCTAAAGTGCTGAGAACCATGAAGAAGCTTGCACAGGAAACTAGTTTGGTTAATATTGGGTGAGTACAAAGCTACCAAATTACAGAGGGTATTATTTATACGACAAACATTAATTACATAGCATACCAAGGGATCAGCCTTCTTGTATACAGAATCATAAGAGGTGTGTTTTCCTATCAGGATCGCCACTCCCCTGGCCTTTTTGTGAAGGGTCGAGGAAATGCATAACAGCTGGACAGGTGGGCTTCGGACAGGGCAGAGACTCCACAACTCTGCCAAGGAAGAGTTAGTGCAGAGGATAAGCTATTTATCTCTTATCACACAGGAAAGTGTGAGGCCAGAGGAGAGGGTAATAACAACAAAGTTCCCCTCCGCCGCCGGTGCATATAACAAACATAAAACAATTTCAACTGTGACCAACATAGGATCTAAAAAAGTCATGTAATTACCTTTACTTTGAGGGTGCCAGAAGGGGGTGGGAGGTGAAGGAGGGGTAAAAGGGATATGGGGTGACAAAAGCCGAGAGGTGGATTACAAAAAAGGTGGTGAAGAGGTGGTTAGAGAGATGTGGGGTACGTTGGCGGCCAACAATTAGGTTAGCCCGCATAGGGCGGGGCATCATTGAGGCAAAATCACATTTAGCACTTTAAAATCACCTGAGTATATCTCCATCCTCACGTGTTGAGAAATAGGACAAGGGAAGGGAATGGGTAGGAAAAAAAAGGGGGGGAGGGGTTGGAAAATAATTGCATATATGGACAACCAGTAGATGCTATTGGCGGGTGAGTCAGCTGTAGGGAGGTGGGAGGGTAACGGCCCATACTATGCAATACCAAGTAAGGGGAGTCTATTATACTTAAGGTTGCATGCTAAAAGGACCTGTGTCACATGTAAGGATAGGGGTATCTTAATCATTACTATGAAAGTTATTAATGGAAGTGTACGGCAAAGGTGAGTGAAATCAGAGTAGTTAGAGGTGTTATCTCACATACACCATGTATCACCTCCAGGATTTCTAGAAAGACACGGTGGGAAATAAGGGAGGGTGTCCTAAAGGATAAATGACATAGCAAATACATTACAACACATATACACTAAAGATATATTTCTAGAATTGTCCGTTAATTCCGCCCATATCCATCATTACATCTCACCAGGTAAAAGACTTATACTGCTTACCCCACCTTACCTTTGTCAAAGAGGGGAAGAAGAAGCTTCTGGCTTTCCATTGGGAGGTTCTTAGGCCTAGCAGCCCTGTGTATCCGATCAATCCTACCGTCCTCTCCACCAGGAGATCCTAATATGGCTTGGAACAAGGACTGAGCAAATTTTTCGAGGTCCTGTGCAGTGACAGTCTCAGGGATACCTCTGATCCTTACATTGTTCAGCCGGGAGCGGTCTTCTAAATTGGCCAGTTTAGCCTCCAGGGAGGATACTTGATCAGCTAGGTTCTGAGTGTAGCTCACCCAATTCGTGTGGTCTACCTGCAGGTCTTCCTGCTTCCTATCTATATCTGTTCGTTCATTAATTGTAGAGATGTCTTTGCATAAATCATCAAAAGATATCTCAAGTTTATCAAATCTCTTAGCAAATGACTGGCTCTGCCTGTCCAATAGTTGCTTCATAGAATCAACAGTGATTACGTCCCCTTATGAACGTGAAGGCAGAGAATGTTGGGAACTCAGTGGGCCCTCAGACAGGTCATGAGAGAGATATCTGTCATCATAAGATAGGCCAGGGTTCAAGTCCCTAAGAGGCTGGAAATGGTCAATGACGGTTTTCTTGGAGGCCATGCTAGGTTTATGCTTCCTCCTTGCTTGCTGCGATATTATAGAGGATGGATAGATAAGCTGGTCTTTAATGTTGTACACTAAAAGATGATATTGGTAACAGAGGCAGCACCATTGTGGCAGTAGAATTGGTCACATAAAGCTTGCACCGGCAGGGCAGCGAACTATCATTTTTTAGTCAGCCATACTGTTCCCAGACACACTGGGCATGGGAGAAAGAAAAGTCACAATTGAACTCCAAGTAGTTGAAAGACAACAATGTGGGGCCCCTGTCAAGCAAAGTGTTAGTGGGCCAACTGGGCTGGAAATAAATGCTGGTGGAACCAGCTGATGTAGTGGGAGTCAGTGCAATAAAGTCTAGCCTGTTCTTGTCTTTAAGTCCTGTCAGTTAATGTGTGTATTCATTGAAGGCCACACCAGCTCCCTCAACCACTCATGCTACTACAGGAGCTATGAAATGTATGGGCCCTCTTAAGAAAATTGCTGTGTCAGCCTCAAGGATCAGTCTTAATGGCAAGAGAGGTAATACAGTGTGGGCTTTGTTTTATTCTGGTGATGCTACACCTATACCTTTCTGGCCCCACCACTGTAGAGAGCGAGGCCTAGACTAGTATACTCATTCTCCAGTATTAAGCTACTTTAAGAGGCCTGGTGTGTGTGCTTGCGTTGCTACACACTTAATTATAAAGAATGGCGGTATTCTCTGGGGGCCCTCAAGGCCTCCATGCTGTCTCTCACTTCTTCTCTCGCCTTCCCAGCTGTCAAATACACTCAGAGATGAGGACCGTGGGGCCCCTCACATGTAGACAATCAAAGATGTCCCGTGGGCTAGTATGGGCAGTGCCGCCTGGAAGTACTGTCAATAACGCTGCACAGAGCAGCGTGGTAGCTAGCGGTCCTCCGCCCACCTCCTTAGTGTCCCCTCTTGGCCCACAATGAACCTGAAAGACCTCAGGGCTCAGGGCAGCTGCTGGCAACTCCCCAGCAGCAGGGGTTCTGTGACCGCAGGAAGTCCCTACCACTCCAACGATCTCAGCCTGTGGCCTGCAACTGAAGTGCTCCGGTATTCACTGGGCGTACTTAGTCCCTCCTTCCTCCAGAACTCGAGCGGTGACATGACTACTCTCCTCAACACAGGTATACGCTGGGAGAGATGTTTTTTCTTTCTTTTTTGTGCTCCTGAGTTGGATTAGGGCTATTAACATAGGAGATCCGGCGTCTTGTCTCTAGCTCACTTGGCTCCGCCCCCTCGAATGTGGAGATTTTAATTAAAAAATGTATATAATGTAAAAAAACAAATTCATATGAATGTAGATGTTTCTCCAAAGGTGTGATAAGCTCAGCTGGAGTTTTAGGTGGAATAAAATGAGCAGTCAAATGTACAAACAACCTTCTCGTTCTATCCATTTTTAATGGTCTTTCTTAATGAGGTGACTGTAGTTGAAGAAAGTGATGAAGGCTTCTAGAGTTTCACATAAGTCTCTGTAAGTAAATTCATCATTTATATGTTGTGAGAGTCGTTTCTGAAAGTCTGTGCACAGGGCTCTTGATTTCATTCATTTTTCAGCTGCATGAGTCCTGAAATCCTTATCATATTGTTTGAAGTCTAGTAGCAAGGCTTTAGCTGCGGCAGACCATGCAGCAACTTTAAATACTATACATAAAGTATTAATAAAATGTTAGTGCTGTCCAAATGCTAGCATTTTTCTCCAGTAGGGATGATACCCAATCTAGAGTTCACACTTAAAGAAGGGGATTTAAAAATGTTCTAATGATATAAAGCTCTCCGCTCTGGCAAGATTATTTCAAATCTCTTATCAGTACAGCAAGGTGAGTAAGATAATTTTAGAATGGCAAATATAAGCTTGATTTGGGGTTGTTTCTCTCCATGCCAGTGAATTTTTGACCATCAGGCCCTTGGCGAGAAGAAAATATATTGTATTACTGTTGAAGTGAAAGCAATATTGGTTTAAGAATCAAACTTTCCACAAAATGAAAATTTGACCAGTAACAAACAGGAAACCACAGTTATCCAATCCCTTCAACGTATGTATGCTGCAAATTTGACTTGGCCAACCTCTATTCCATTTTAAAAAAATACACCAGCACCAAAATAACAAAAACACTGACAAAATGTCTCTTTATTTTTGGGGTTCCATCCACCAACAGCGGCCTAAGAGTACAAACAGGCTATCAAGGACCCAGTTCAGTAAGCCAGGGTAGTGATGCCTCAGGATCAGTCATTGGGTGCCCTTTGGCTAAACTCTAGTGCCTTGACTCTAAAATGGAAGTCAGAACTGCTATGCTCATTACCCTCTAATGAATCAAGCATTTGTCTCCTCTGCTGACACTCCACCTTTAGATTGGCTAAACACATTTTCTAAAAATTTTTTTTAATTTTTATTGTGTACCCACATTTCTGTTAATTCTATAAAGTTCCTATGGTAGCTTTTTTAAAAAGTGTAAAAGAAATTAAAATGTATTAATCACTACAACTGCAGCAAATTAATCCACTTCGTATGTTCTTAGCAAAGAAGCAGAGTGCCAATAATTTAGTACTAGTAATTTAGTAAGTGTCATCATGGGCACCTTTGAACACGAATGTTGACAGCATTTGCCTTTGATGTTGGAAACTTTGGATAGTTCATGTTCCAGGATAGACTATAAAAGATCAGGAACAGATATGAACATCATGGTTGAAAATCTGAAGCTCCTGGAATAAAATATAATCTAGAACATGATGTTTCCTTTAAGAGTAATTTCTTCATGGAATAACTATGTATTATTATGTTGTTATCTCAGTGCTGTATATATGTAGATATCATATATACATATTCATGTCATAAAAATCAGGTGATAAAATAATTTATTTTGGTTTTATCACTATATTTTCATAGCTATCACATAGAAGATAAATAATAATAATATAACACTGTTAGATTAACTTGAATCATCTATAACACTGTTTCTCTACCATGGTCCCCAACAGGCCCGGTTTTCATTATAGCTGAATCAGTGCACAGGTGAAATAATCAGCTGATGGGTGAGAGCAGGTTAGTAACCATTGTGTTTGCTGATCAGTTGATATCTTCACCTGTGGACTGGTTCAGCTATAATGAAAACCTGGCCTGTTTGGGGTACTTGAGGACCACAGTTGAGAAACACTGATCTATAATGATCCTTCTTAGAAAATAAAAATTGTCAAGATGTTGCAACATAAGTTGGGCAGCTGGTGCACACAAATAAAAAAATGTCAACATTTAATATCAAATTTACAAGCCTAGAACTCCATGACAGTCCCAGCACAAACTATTTTACAAAATTCTAATAGAAAATAATTACCTGCAGGTGAGTGAAATTTAGATTGTGTGTAAAACCAGGACTGGATTCGTGACCTGCAAATCTCTGCCACATTAAACTGCTGATAATGATAATCTAAACTTTTTTTTTACCATTAATATATTAGCAATATGGGTAAAATAGCATAAAACTCCTTTTAAAAAAATGTTATGTTTTAAGGAATTTTTGTGACATATGTACCATAAAAAAACCACATGCTTTTCTGCTATGTATCAAAATATTCACTGATAATGCAGTGATAATCATTAAATTAATATATTCAGACCCTTTACTTACCAGTGATCACTTTTTAACACAGAACATATATGAGCCTGGTGGCTGAGGATGGGGATTAACACTGAGCTGGAAATGTGGTTTAGGCACAGACAGAGGTTGTGGTAATGTTCCAGTCTGTGGGGGTGAAGGCTGAGTGCTCAGGGGAGGAGTATCCAAGGATGTTGGTGTGCACGGTGGACTGGAAAACTGCTCTGTTTTAGCTTCCGCAGGTGTTATCACAGGTTGGATGAGAAGAATAGGCAGGGGAGCCGGTACTAATTGTGTATTGTGACCAACAATGAACAAACAATTGCTTGACCAACTGAATTCATTAATGTATTAATTCATTCCATTTGGCACATTGAGGTGCAGAAAGGGAGGGAAGGACCAATAGATTTAGCTCATTTGTTTGTAATGGTCTGCAGGAGGTCTAACCATTCATGTTGCCATCATCCCCTATCCAGTTCTACCATAGTATTACTAATGATTGATGTTAGGGACAGCCAGTCGGGAAATAAATGTTGGATTTTAGCCATACAGGCTTACCCAATCAAGTCTTAGTATAGGGAAATAGGAAACTAGGAAAAGTTCAGACATTTTCAAAGAATTTGACTAGAGCTATTGGAACATGCAGTTGTGTGACTTCTGTGCTCTGTGATTGATAAAAATTCAATCAGCAAGTTGTATGTTCTGTTAGCTTTGAAAGATAGGTTCCTTTTAATTGTTCAAATAATATAATGTAAGATTTTTGTTAAAATTAGTTGTATATATTTGCTGTTCCCATTGGAAATAGTGGCAACTAATCTGAACGCAATTTTTTAAATGAAATTAACCAAACATCTGAAACAAATCTTTTACCAAAAAGTGTCCATGCAATGTTTTGTTGGATTTATTTTTATTATAACATTTTATGTATTTTTCTTGGTTTCTTTTGTTTGGAGGTGCACGTATCTTGAGTATACTATTGTATAGCATAATTAAAAACAATGTTGCCATCACTGCATAATGTTGCAATAACTGCTGCCATACAGTGCTCAAGAAACATGGACATTTCTGAACCTACAGCAGTACTAAAAATGAGCAAAAGATATCAAGACAAATAAAAACTTTGGTAATAAAATACATTTTGAAATCATTTTAAAATAACATAATGGTTCATAACATTTTAATTTTGCTTTCCATATTCCTCTAAGACCATAAAAGTACACTCCACCTTTTTAAAATAATGCTTTACTTAAAGGGATATTGTATACTAGATTTTTCTTTGCATAAATGTTTTGCAGATGATCCATTTATATAGCCCATCTGGGAGTGTTTTTGTAACAATGTATAGTTTTCCCCAAAGAATCAAATGTAGATTAAAGTCTACAGATTCCTGCTTTATCCTGTTTGTGTAATCTGTCTTTTCAGATGCAGGGGAAGGGGGAGTGGGGGAGTGTCTGCTCTTCCTGTTTCCTCTGCCCCTTTCACTGGGTGTCCCAGCCCAACCTAATCAACAGTGCTAAACGGGGAGCTTCTAAGTACGTTTTTAAAGGATTTATACTGGATTTTTAGACATGTATCTGTGTATATTCTTCTTTATAGCATGTTCTATAACATGCAGTTATATGAAAATTGGTGTATACTGTCTCTTTAAGCAGGATGCTGCAAAAGTATATTCTTCATTCCTTTCAGGCGATTGCTTGTGGTTTGTACTGTATGTATGTATAAAATGTTGAAATTTGCCATTGTTACAGCTCTTATTTGTGCTAGTATTTTTTTGTGGAAACATGTTTTTATCTTTTTTAATTTTTTTTTAGATTTTAATGGAAATGGGGAGAGAGGTAGAGAGAGAGAAGTCGGACCTGATGATCAAAGATTCTCTAGTTTGGAGAGAAATTTTAATGCCTACATCAAATGTGCTGAAATCATTGTATGCGTTAAGAAAAATGGTAGAACCTGGTCTCACGATCCGGTATATAATCATTCAGGAGATGGACCCTCAGGACAGTGGTAGGGATTTGGAGACACCAACCCTTGAACCAGGAATCAGAATCCTGGATGTGGATAGTTGAGATTCTGTGATTCATAATTGCAGAGAGTTATTGCAGGGTTCAAGAACTGGAAAACACATCTATTCAACATACTCAGGCTCCATAGAAAACAGGTAGTATAGAGCATCAGAGTACATAATTGCAGACTTGACAAACACAACAAAAGATCCTGGCAAGTCAGACATTCTGCAGGACTCTGCCTAAACAATATGACTGAGGTGGAAGACTGAAATTCACAATAAGAGTTAACTGGTAATCTGGTAATTGTGGTTTTGTAGGATTCAGAATGTTTGATATAGCTGTAGCAAATGACTGAATAATAACAGAAATAGAAATTAGTAGCTGCAGGATTCAGAGTACATTTAGTAACTAATGCAGATGACTGGATAATAACAGCAAACAGACAACAGACAAAATAGTTGTGTACAGGAACCCTGCATCGCTAAATGTGCAATGCCACCCCCTGCACACTCACAATCAATCGGCCGCTAGCAGGGGGTGTCATTTATACCGATCGTTTCTGATCGGGGTGATTGCAGTCCGTCACCTAAAAGGTGGCGGACAAGTTAAGGAGCAGCGTTCTTATTACTGCTGCTTCCTAACTTATGTTTCCGGCAGGTAAGTTCCAGCAGTAGAAAGAATGAAGCCTACACCCAAAATAGCCTGATTGACAGGAGCAGAGAAGCAGTATTAAAGTGACAGCAACAGCATGCAGGCAACAAAGGGATAATCTTTAGAGTCAATATGTGAATGCACTTTATGACAAATGACCATGTACACACCAAAAGAAAAGCCCATGCCCAATCATAGACAGATGGCCAGGCTTTCCACAACTTCCAAGAAGTTCTAAGAAGTAGAGATGCACCATTCTGGACTGCAAAAAATATTCCCTTTTGGATCAGATTTTTGAGGGACCTTCAGATATACCTCTTGGCTGACGACCAAATATACTCCATAAGAAAGAGATATGCCCACTCCTATGCAGACAGATAGGCTTTCTTCAGAGACAGAGGTGTACAATACAAGCCTAGACAAGGTTTTGCCATCTTCTGTTCCATATTCAAGTATGTCCTCAATGGGTTCAGGTACAAGAGGGTCTTCTTGGAAATCAGGTTCAGGAGTGCCCACAAAAGGGCTAGGTTCAAAGACAGGAGTGCCCATATCAGGGCTATTAATCAGGAATTGAAAGCAGTGACTGTACAGTTTAAGAAGAGGGACCTTTCAGTACTTTAGTAAGGACTGCAGGCAACCAGACAAAACATCCAGCTTGATGTGGAGGGTATCATGCTACAACAAAGGATCTGGCAATGGCAAAACAGAAGCTTTTACAACAGATTCAGGCAGAGTTATCTATTTATACATCTGGTTTTCTGAGGGCAGAGAGCTTTTCTTTTTTGAAGATTCCTTAGAATGGAGTTTAGGGGACTGAAATTTCTTTCTAGTGTGATGTTTCTTAGGCACAGAGTGGCACATATCAGTTAGGTAACATAACTCCTATACATCATTGGACGCATAATTCTGAGATAACAATTTATCAGAGTATTTCTGGTAGGGGCAATTTCTCCAAACAACAGTTTGTAAACCAGATGTTTCTTCTTCCACATCAGTCCAACCTTCAGAGTCACTAGAAACTAACAGGGAAATCAGTATTCCTAGAAGAGACTTCATGTTCGGAGATGTCTGCAGTGTCTAATTTATAAACATAGCTTCCCACAATGTCATGATGGTGTTAATGTCAACAGCTTGTGTTCCTGTATGATTTTGTGACTTTTTAAAACTTATATCAGTCTAGAACTAGTTCAGCTGGATCTATGAATTCATCTTCCTCATTGACATAGTCAAACTCAGAATCAGTTTCACCCTAATGAAAATAACAGATAGTAAGATCATCTGAAATTCTGGAACAGTTGTCCCGTGTCTTTAAATTTTTAAAGGTCTGAAAATCTTCTGGTCATCCTTTAGGGCTAGCTTGGATCTGAGATAGCTTTTAATCATTTTGTCTTCCCAGGCCAGTGCATCCACTAACTTTGTTTAGCACCAGCTTACTGTCACAATCTGGTATATAACCGTTCAGTAGTTAGACCATCAGGGCAGTGGTAGGGCGTTGGAGACACCGGCCCTTGACCCGGCAATCAGGATCCTGGACATGGATGGTGGAGATTATGTGATTCCTAATTGCAGGTAGTTTTTGCAGAGTTCAGGAACTGGAAACAAATCTATCCAACACATTCAGGCTCCATAGAACACAGGTAGTATTGACTATCAGGGTACATGACGATATGACTGAGGTGTAAAGACAGTAATCTAAATAATAGTTATCTGGTAATTGTGATGTTGTAAGATTCAGA